>NC_141620.1:18985041-19720874 GCF_047967505.1 Dipteris shenzhenensis
CCATCAAAGTTTCCAGAGCTGCAAAGTGCATTGGAGGCTCTTTCATATACTTGGGAGCAATTTCCTAGTGTGGTGGCAAAAAGGATGCATGAAAAGATAATGTTTGAGTACTTTTTGGATGCACAATATGCTCCTCATATTCAAGGATCTTCACATGAAGGAGATCAAAAAGCTCAGACTTCGATGTAGGGACAAGAAGAACAGGCACATTGTCACAAACATGTAGAACATGAGCGCAAACTTCTAGAGCAAGAAATGGTGGATGTAACTAAGGATGATGAAACACAAGCCTTGAGTGCACGGGAATTTAAAAAAATTGAAGAAGATCAAGGTCTATCCATTGCAGTTATGTTATAAGCTCTTGCTAGCAAACCACGATGTGAAATGCAAAAGGCTAGTACTACAAGAGACACGATTCCAAGCAATAAAAAAAGGCATCGTCCCACTGTAGAGAGAGATAATGTGGATGAAAAATGGTTAAAAGAAGAGAATTATGAAGAACACTCAAAACCTGAGGCTAAAGATGATCAGGATGAACTCACATCAATCAAAAATCTTAATCTATGTCTTAATGAAGTAGTTACAGATGATGATGTGGGATATATCTGGGGTCAAAGGACGTGGTTTGTGAATGCCAAAGATGTGGAAGCTGCAACTATCTTTACTACTAGTCGAAGCCTTGATATATCCTATGCACTGCAAATATACGAGGTTTTGAGAGATGGTAAGAAACCTATGGCAAGCAATGTGGTCTTGTGCCCAATAATGTTTTGTCCAATCAAAAATAGTTTTTTGGATCAAATAACATTTACAGGGCCTACACATTTCGAGGAAACCTTCAGTCGATTCTTTAAAGAGACTCTTAAAAATATTCCACATGAACAAGGCGAAGAGGCACAATGTGAGAATATTCTAAAGGAAGCAAAGAAGGAATTCCTCATTCATTGTAGATTCCAGCCCATTGATGGTCAACATTGGGCTCATGCTTGTAATCAGATCGCAAAGGAAGCAAAGGAGGTCAAAAGACTCACTTCAGAACAATTTGCAAAGATAAGTTCATTCCATTATTATCCTGCAACAATCTGTATATTCAAGCATGAGATCAAGTATTTGATTGAGTCTGAAAGCGTAAGATATCCTATGTCCATGGAAAGCGTAAGATATCCTCAACATCAGAGGTCTTACATAAGGAAAGGGTTATATGGACAACATTTGGTTCTCCAAATCCTGATTTGAAGCGAAAGGTCACAAAAGTAGATGTTGACACACTCACGAACTTCTATACTTCTTTGAGTGCAGTTGTGCCTAGGGGAACTCAAGAGTGAGAAGAAAGTATGACAAGCCTCAAGGTGGTGAGGGACAGATATGCCAACTACACTTCTATCATATTTCATCCTGTTGAAGTGTTCAATGAGATGCTTGAAACGTGCATTGCTTGTGAGCAGATGGTTGTGACACTACTCGAGTGTTTTGCAAATGAGGATGCAATCTCCCCCTGTAATTTGGATTATACCAACAATTAGTGCTCTCATGATTCCTTTTGCCACAAAACTCACATTTAGTTTTCTCAGAGGAAGCGGCTTTTGACAATACCATGCTTTTCAAATGTTGTTTAATATTTTTCTCCAACTTCTCATCTTTGGGAGAGGATTTGACTTTTTTCTTGGACTTTGAGCTCTCCTTAGTCTTCCCTTTCTTCGATTCCTTCTTTCATTTACGTTTGGTCTTCTTGTCTTCATTATTGGAATCATTCGAATCATCATCATCGGACTCGAAATTTGTATCTTCATTTTCACTATTTGTGTCAAAGTCTCTATCTAAGTCTGTGTCCAAATCAAAATTCTCTGTTTCCTTCCTTCTACTCTTTTTGGATTTTCTTTTGGTCATAGCAACTATTCGTTCAGCTCATTGTGTGTCTGTGCATAACACTTGTTGAAAATGGGGTTAATGGCAACTTCAACCATCCAAAGCATATCAAATGGTCATGATATGTTGCACCCACTTCAACATAGGTGCCATTGACGTGCATGAAAATTATCATGCCCATTGGGTATGTCCAAGCTTGAATAACACAACTTAGAGCATGTTTTTTTATGATTGTGCATAACACGGTGTAAAATGGGGTTTATGGTGACATTGACCATCAAAACCAAAACTGATGGACATGATACTTTGCACACACCTCAAAATAGGTGGGATTTATTCATGTGAAAAGTATTATGACCACCGGATATGTGCTATTTTTAATAACACACCACAAAGCATGTTTTTATATGATTGTGCATAAGACGGTGAAAAATTACATTTGTGGTGACTTTGATCATCCAAAGCACCAATGGGCATGATACTTTGCAAGACGCTCAAAATAGATGGGATTTACATGAATGAAATGTTTCATGCGCATTGGGAAAAAGTGCATTTGAATAAAACCTCGCAAAGCGTGTTTTTTAATGCTCCCTCTTAGCACTTCATGAAAAGCGAGGTTTGTGGTGGCAATGCTTGTTGAAAAATTGGGTTTATGACCCCTTAAAACTTACAAAGCATATCCCATGGTCATGAAACTTTTGACTTGCTCCAACATAGGTGATATGGATGCATATGAAAAGTATCGTGCTCATTGGGTATATGCATCTTCACATTACACAACTCACAGCGTGTTTTTTAATGCTCCTTCTCAATACTCAATGAAGAATAGGGTTTGTGGTGACTTCGATCTTCCAAACCATATCCAATGGGAACTATAATTTTCCTATGCATCAACATACGTGGGATTGACATGCATGCAAGGTATCGTGCCCATTAGGTATGTGCGCATTTGAAGAACACAATTCAGCGCGTGTTGTTTTACAGTTCTGCATAACACTTATTGAAAAACTAGGTTTATGGCAACTTTTACCAGTCAAAGTGCATCATATGGGATAGATACTTTGTGCGAACCTCTAAATAGGTGGTATTGATGCATGTGCAAAGTATCATGCCCATCAAGTATGTGTGTTATTCGAATAACATATTTCAGAGCATGTTTGTTGACACTCCCTCTCATCACTTTGTAAGAAATAGGGTTTATGGCAACTTGGACCATGCAAAACAAAGCCAATGGGCATGATACTTTGCACACATATTAAAACAAGTCATATTTATTCAAATAACATACCTCTTAGAGCGTGTTTTTTGATGCTCTAGTAAAAAACAGGGTTTGTGGCAACTTTAACCACGCAAACCATATCCAATTGGTAGTATACTTTGCATATGCCTCAAAAAATGTGGGTTTGACATGAATGATAAGTATATTGCCCCATCATAACACTCCTCATACTTTACACATGCCTCTAAATAGATGGTATTGATGTGTTTTTAAAGTATCATGTCCATCGAGTATTTGCGCATTTGAATAAAATACCTCAGAGCATGTTTTTCGACGCTCCCTCTTAACACTTGCTGAAAAACAGGGTTTTTGGAGACTTCAACCATCCAAAGCATACTTTATGGGCATTCTACTTTACACATGCCTCAACATAGGTAGTATTGATATGCATGCAAAGTATTATACCCATCCGGTATGTGTGTTCGAAAACACACTTAAGAGCATGTAGAGGTGAAGTAGGTCAGCTTGCTTAAAGAGTAATGATGACCACGAGGAGAAAGAGAAGCATCCAAGTATTAAGATGAAGCACATGAAAGCAGTGCCACAGGGTGGCACCAAAGAGGGCCAAGGGATTATCTAGATGGGAAACAAAAGTAGGTCAACTAGCCAGCATGATGAACATCAATTGGGACCAAGGTTAAGAGGGTTGGGGAGGGAGTAAGGAGGGGAAGGGGTGGTGTTGAGCCTAAGCTCAATGCCGCTGTCACTCAAAATCAATAGGATGATAGAAAAGAAATTTTACAAGAGGTGGGAGAGTAAGAAATGTATCCTTGACCTCTACAGTATGACAAAAAATCCAAGAAGGTGGCCTATAGTGCCACAACATCCCAGGTAGTGTCAAATGGAAAAAAAGGAAAGAGGGTATGGATCCTATGGGACCATCCTCAGATGATTCCAGATTATGTGGAGATTAAGTTTCCCAAAGGGTTGGTACTTGCTCAATAGGTGCACTTTGGGCCGTTCTCTGATGCATGTTTCATTTGTAAGGAATTGGGTCATTTTGCAAGGATTTGCCCACATAAGGTGGTGATACTAAGCAGGGTTTGGATGATTGTGGGGGGTGATAGATTGGCATGATTTACATGGAGATAGAACAACATCGTTGGGTGCAAAGAGTGATGCTCATAGTGTTCAGTCGGTGCCTGGTGTCAAAAGCATGGAGGAGCCGATTGACAAGGTGGTTGAGACACCATAGGGGTAGCCTTGGAAGACAGTTGGTAAGAGAGGTAGGGAGGTAGCTATGGTTCATGGAAACCCAACACTTGAGGGACCCAAAATCATCTAATAAGGCCCCTCAAGAGGCTAGATCGAGTCGAGTGCTTACCACGGAGCATGCTGACAATAGAGGCAATCGGGTTCAGGTGCAGAATGATGAACAATTTTGGGAGGTGCCAGATGAGCATTTACATGATGCCAATCACTAGAAGAGGCTGCTTGATGAAAAGCTTAAAGGTAAGGCCCGATCGAGGGGTCCATAGAGTCAAAGTCTGCTAAACAAAGGTTTTGCAAAAGGATTATGGAGGTGGCCAAAAATGCGAGTTCCTCAAAGGACAACCAATTTAAATTTTTTAGGGATGCCTATAGAGCAATGCAGAAGATCCACGATATCCCTTTCAAGTTCAACAAGCTTCTAGGGAATTCTACTCAAGTATCAGGAGGATCTAGCGAGAAGGTCAACAAGGCTATTCGGACCCTTGTGAAAGGTGGGACACCGCAATTAGGGTGGTTGTGAGATTTGCAATTGATAAAGAGAAGCAGCTTAAGCATCAAAGAAACGAGTTAGTATACTCCCTTCTCTTGGTCAGACAATCATTAAGAGCGGCCTTACTAGATAGCCAAAAAGATTTTATTTTGATGACCTTAATGATGGAGGTAGAGCTAGCTCAACGGATGATAGAATTTCAGGTGGCAGAGGCAGCTCGCATTAAAAGCTGCCAACTATGGTTGTCAGTGGGTGACTTCCGGTCCAGGGTGTTTTTTCGATCGTTTGAGGACAACCAATTTAAATTTTTTAGGGATGCGTATAGAGCAATGCAGAAGATCCACGATATCCCTTTCAAGTTCAACAAGCTTCTAGGGAATTCTACTCAAGTATCAGGAGGATCTAGCGAGAAGGTCAACAAAGCTATTCGGACTTTTGTGAAAGGTGGGACACCGCAATTAGGGTGGTTGTGAGATTTGCAATTGATAAAGAGAAGCAACTTAAGCATCAAAGAAACGAGTTAGTATACTCCCTTCTCTTGGTCAGACAATCATTAAGAGCGGCCTTACTAGATAGCCAAAAAGATTTTATTTTGATGACCTTAATGATGGAGGTAGAGCTAGCTCAACGGATGATAGAATTTCAGGTGGCAGAGGCAGCTCGCATTAAAAGCTGCCAACTATGGTTGTCAGTGGGTGACTTCCGGTCCAGGGTGTTTTTTCGATCGATCAAGCGCAAGCGCCAGAGAGAATCTATTGATCGTATTATGTATGCATAAGGGAATTTAGCCACAAAATATTGGCATGTGGTTGACATCTTTATCAAAGAGTTAAGTGCTATTGTGGGAGATGCAGCTATCCAAGATGCCGAATGGCAGGCAAAGGTGGCAGAGGTGATCAATGGGCTTGACATATGAGTGTCGAATTTTCATAAAGCTTGGCTGGCAAGACCTTTTACCCTTGTTGAATTAGCTGAAGCATTAAAGGCGCTCAAGGCCGACAAATTGCCTCATCTTGATGGCATGACAACAAAATTTTAGAGGAAGTTTTGGGAATTATTGGGAACTAATTTGGCAGAGATGGCCAGCATAGAGGTAATTAGAGGTGCCTTGTTTGAGGACGTGAGTATCGGCTAGTCAAGCTTTTCCAAAAGCATAAAAAACAAGATTAAGGTGAGCAGCTAGAGACCCATAATGATGTTTAACATGTTTTACAAGCTGATTCCGAAAGCATTGGCCATCTGCATCACTGAGATTTGCATGGGGGTGATTGATCAAGAGTGAAATGGCTTCATCAAAGGTAGGGATATCTTCAGCAACATCCTCAATGTGTCAGCACTCTCTCCTCTTTGGCTTTGATCCTAACAAGGCGTATGATCACATACAGTGGGATTTTCTGCTTATGGTGTTAAATAAGTTGGGATTTGGGGATGCTTTCGCGAAGATGGTATCATGATTGTCCGGGAATGCAGTGGCTTTACTTTGTCTAAATGGAGGGGTGCTGGGAAGGTTTGTCCTTAGAAGATCGATGCATCAAGGATCCCCGTTGCCCTTACTGTTTGCCATAGCTTCGATCCCATTGATTACGTTGTTGAAAGGGAAAGCATGCAAGGGTAAGATGAAAGGCATGGTTCTCCCTTTAAGGAGGCAAATCACCCTTCAAATATTCACGATGATATGGTCTCCTTTTCAACAGAGGATCAGGCTAGCGTTATGTGCTTGCTTGATACTCTATATAAATTATGCATACCCTGTGGTTCTCTTTGCAGTGTGCTTAGAATTGAGGTAGGTGCCTCGTCGGATTGGGTTAAGGACTTAGCTTGGGTGATTCGTTATCTAGGTGCTTTGCTTGCGTTGGATTTTAATGGGAGGCAACAGTTTGAGTGGTACATGGAAAAGATCAAATCAAAGCTTACATTGTGGCATGGCCTTTCAATCGGCTGGATTGCTCACCTGTTGTTGATTATTCAACGTGTGCTAGATTTCAACCACATAAGTTGCAACGATCTACAATTTTAGCAAATGTCAATGGCTGAAAATCTAATGGGCCTTGAGGTCTTTCCTCTTGGGGAGGAGTCCGGTAAAAAAAGAATGCATACTTTACCATGGGAGCGATGAAAGTGCCGAAGGCTCTGAGTAGTATTGGGCTTCCAGACATCAGCCTTAGAAACACTTCATTAATGTGTAAATGGTTATTGTTGCTATTCGGAAGCACAACTCCATGGGTGGAGGTTGTCAAATATTTGATCGAACAAGGAAGGAGCAAAGGGACCTGCTCTTGGTCGGGTTTGTGGTGGTATGATAAACTAATGTCAGACTTTTCTATTTGAATCATGGGTTCATCTCTTGTGGTAGGCCTGGTGTTAGCTTGGAAGAAATGCATCAAACTTTTGTTGTGGAAGGGGTGCAAGGGCCTTGGAGGGGATGCAAGCTTGGCCAAGGGAGTATGGTGGATCTTGGCCGCCAGGAGTTGTTTGCGTTGCATGATCTACCTAGGTCTAGAAGACTTTTCCAAAAAGGCATTATATGGTGGATGGAGCTTTGGGATTGGAAGAGAGTCGATCGAATGGAAGCCGCTCAAAGTGCTGCGATCACACCTCTCCTTGAATGATGGCGAGAGGGACCTGTCACGTGCAGTAATGGAAAGGGTGCCCGACGCTTGACCTACCAATTATCTCCTACCTACAAGGTGGAAGGTGAATCAATGGATGCTTGGCAAGACACGCCTTAGAAAGATCCCGGCCAGATCTTTGTATCGTGCTCTAATTCAAGGGTTTCGGAGCTCAATCGCAAATGGGGCATGAGAAGGTCACCTGCTTGGTGGAGGAGTAGGCTTCTAGATGTCTGGAAGCATTGTAAGATTGGAAAGGTGAGCTTCCTCTTGTGGAAGATCATGCTCGAATGGATCCCGGTGAGAGGAAGGCTAGCCAAGCATGTTCAGATCAATCTTGAGTGTCAGATGTGCAACATTGTGGTAGAAACCACACGGCATCTCATGTGATGCTATCCAACGGCGAGAACGATCGAGGCAGCCATTCATTGAGGAGGGTTGATGGCGAAGTTTGCCATAGGATTGAGGTGGAGGCTCCCTCGACTTGGGCTACCTTCTGAGCTCGGAGCGTGCTGGCCTTGGATCCGAAGGGTTGGCAAGTAAGATCCCAGGGGTTGTCTTACTTGACATATGGGAGACAAGAAATGCTATTGTTAAAATTTTTGATAGGTATTTTGAAGCTGATTAATATAAATTCGGCGTAATAATTTGAAATTTGAAAAAAAAACAGTCCATTTTGTTCTGCTTCGCCAGCTTCTTCATTTGCATCCTCAAGCTCTGCTTCTCTCGTCTTCTCTCTCGCCCTACATTTGCACGTAGTCATGAGCTTCTTCGATTTCCTCTCAGATGATGTCCTCTTCATCTGTCTCGCTCGCCTCTCTTGGCCTCATCGAGCTCGGGCTCAATGCGTTTGCACTCGGTGGCGTGCCCTTCTCTCATCCTCTGCTCCCTGGGACTATCGCATCCAGGAGGGTCTCTCCCAGCCATGGCTCTGCATCGTGGGAGGAATGCATGTAAGACTTTCTTGATTCTCTTGGTTTTCGGAAAAACTGATGCCTTTGCTTGGGGGAGAACAACTGATGCCTTTGCTTTATGGCAGCCGGAGGGGGAGGGGAGCAGGTGGCTGGGGTTCATGTACGACTTTGAAGCCCTCAAGTGGAGGCCCATGCCCGCGCAACTGCCACCAACGCAATTCAAACGTCCCTCCTGCGTCTTCAGAGATAGTAAGCTGTACATATTGCAAGGCCAGCGATTGCACATTTACAAGTTAAGGACAAATGAATGGGCAATGGCGGCCCCCATGCCTTACGAGGAAGAAAATGCAGTTGGAGACGACGACCAAGGGGACGGTCACTGGGAAAAGGTAATTGCAATTGCTTGTCACGAAATCGGAGGTAGGATCTACGTTGTCAGTGGATTTGATGACAGGAAATGGGACATGGCACAAATTTATGATCCAGACGAGGACCAGTGGCTGGATATGCCTACGATGCCAGAATGTACAGGTATGTTTGTGTCCTGTGTGGTGGAGGGCAAGCTATATGTGATTGGGGAGTTAGTGGAAACCATGGACCGGCCGACGGTAGTGGTGTTTGACCCTATTGAGCGCGTGTGGAAGAAAAACGGGGAAGCTGAGGAAGGCGATGACTTCTTCGATCTGATCACAGGCTGCGCTGCCATTGGGCCTCACGTACTCTGCCCATACATTTTTCAAACGGATACTGACCAGAAGATTGCCCTTATGGAGTACAACGTCCTCACCCATAGCTGGTATACGGTCGAGGACCGCTTCCCTTGGTGTACGGATTTTCATATGGCTGCGGTCACATCTGGCCTTGACAAGCTATTTGTCCTTGCAGAGCCACGGAACCCTTATGGGTACACCGTTGTCTACGTGTACGACCGCCCCTCCTCTTCCTGGAAGACTTTGCAGAGCATGCCCGTGAGAACTTCTGGTGGTTCCATAATCCTTGTAGAGTCATAAGCTCTTAGTCTCATCTACTGTTGGCCAAGGCTTGAGCTAAAACCTCTTTTCCTTGCTTTCATTTGGACAAAGGAACTACCATCTTATCTACATTACTTCTCATCCGATGTGAGTAGCAAGTTGCATTGAGTAATTGATAAGTCTTGTTTAGGTAGTCTATATAAGAGATCAGTTCAGAACGAATTGGATGAGGAAAATAAAGGAGATTGTTCATTTTAAAAAGAGCCGCATACCTAGATCACAATCTTGGAATATACTCAATGTAAATGTGAAAGTTGGCCAAAAGGTCTGCCTAGGGTGGGTGTCTAGCATGCATAATTGGCTGAGTAAAAGCATATGTAAGAGTGGCGATATCTTCACCAGAAATTGGGCATCTATAGGACATCTCTTGCACTTGCCATCCCCTTTACCTACTATTGGTCTACACAGCCTTGTGTAAAATCAACCATAGGAGACTTGACATTTTCTTTGGTATCCTTTTGTTCAAAATTTGAGTGAATCTCCTCTTCCTCAAGAATTTATTATTTGCAGTTTTCTATCTTGTTTTGAGACTTGTGCAGACTTCTGCAATGTCATTTATGGGATTGGGGATTGGGAGTAAGTGGCTAGCACGTACCTGGCTAAACTCTTTCTAGTAAATCAGAGTGGAACCCCCCTTTCCTCTTGAGTATTACTAGTCCAGAGGTCCATCTTGTTTTTTAGAAAGCAAGCTTGCATGCAGCCTCTAGAGGTCCACAACAATCCTGAAGCATTCTGGCCCATGGGCGAGCTGCCCTACACTTGATGTGAGCTCTTGACATTACATTGCGGTGACTCCTTCACGTGACTACTCCAAACTTTGTTGAAGACTTCCCGAGCTAGATGTGAGTTCTCCAATACTACTCCGACACACTCCACTGTAGGTCCTTTTTGAAGAGAAGGCTGGCCTTAATAAAATCATTGTCATTGAGGGTGCTATCTTTGAATATAATTGACACACGAATAGAGCCCAAATTCATAAAAGCCCCTTTGCCAATGAAAACAATCTGACTGCTAATAGCTTCAAAAGAATTCCAAAGAGACTTCCACAATGAGTTCCCCTTGGAGAAGCAAGGTTGAGGATTGCATAGTGCAGAGAGCATAGGATACTTCTTCCATTGGTCATAAGGGGACTCTCTTGATGCTCCTTTGTGGCTGATGCCAGACCCCTATATATTTCAACTCGAAGGAATCCCCTTTGATCACATCATCCCATAATATGCCTCTAATATTCAACCTTCTCTACCATAGAATTGGTTGTGGGCCTTAGCATAAAGCTGATACAAGCTACAAATTTATGTTTTCATGCATCTTCAAAGTGTGCGGTGGCATAGGAGCCCTGTCACAAGGCAGGTTAATACATGAACATATTATTTAAAATATGCTATATAAAGATCTAGTCTTTGGAAATGTGGTGTCATGGTGTGTGATTATAGTAGGATATGTTCAGCATAGGGATGGAATTCGTGCTTTTGTACTTTTTGAGACAATGAAACTAGGAGTAAACCCAGACAAAAGCACTTCTTTTGTGTACTTTAAAAGCATGTGGCAGTATAGGAGCATTAGGACAGGGTAAGCTGATACATCAATTGATAATAATTCATGCGTAGGGATCAGATTTGGTGGGTACTGCCCTTGTTGACATGTATGCCAAATGTGTCAGCTTAGAAGAGGTGCACAGAGAATTTTCTGAACTGACCTATTAGTATGTAGTGTCATGGGGTGCTTTGATTGCAGGATGCACTGAACATGGGCATGCTGTTCTTGCTCGATTTTTGAGAAAATGCAACATAGTGTCATGAGGCCAGATAGCCTTAGAAGATGGTAGAGTAATCCATGCTACTGTTGTTGGCAACGGATGGGAGTTGGATATTGTTGCGGGGAATGTTCTCATCAATATGTATGGCGAATGCAGGAGCATTGAGGATGTGAAGGCGGTGTTTGTTGCAGAGTTGCTACAGCGAAATGTGATCTCCTGGAGTGCCCTGATTGCTGTGTGTGCCCATATGGACCTGGCAAGGAATGTCTGCAATTGTTTTGCCAAATGCAGGTTGAAGGTTTCATGCTAGACAAGATCACCTTCATAGTTACCAGCCGAAACGGAAACGGAAGAAACGGAGTTTCCAGGCCCCACCGAAACGGAAACGGAAGAAACGGCAATATAATACAATTTATGTATAAAAATTTATTTTTTATACATAATATAATTATCAATAGAGTGCAAATCATACATAATACAAATTACAATTATCTATACTTGAAGGCTGAAGCTTCAGCCTTCAAGCATCAATGCATCATTCATGATTCATGCCTCTGATTCATCATTCTAAATTCTTGAATGATGCTTCAATAATCTGAAATCAACATGTATCATGAGTCATGACTAACAAGTTTGGCATTACAAGAATCTGAAATTTAGAAGTTTGAAGTACTTTAAAGTTTAAACTTAGCACACAAGTTGAAACTTGAAACTTGAAAGTATCCAATGTCCAAACTCCATAGATGATCATGATTCATGATCCACAAATTTCATGATCATGACTCATGACTCATGAGTCATGCAAGACTCAAAATAAAAGCACCCATGGATGATATAAAAAAAAGCAGCAGGACTATTGATCATCTGCATCATCCATGGACTCCTCGTCATCGTCATTCTCTGCGTCCTCAGATAAGCTTGAGGCATCTGTGTCACTGTCTGAAGAAGAATCATCAACATCAGGATCAGGACCATCGGGTGCAACTGAAGTACTAGCACCATCTCCAGATGGTTGAGTGTATGATCGTGTGTGGTGTGCTGGTGCTGACAGCTCCTCATACAACATGGTGTATATGTCCAACTCCTCCAGTGGGATATCTGGTATGGCCTTCATCTTCTCCACGTCCACCTTGTCTACATTCACTTGGCGAGGTTTGGGGCAGCTGGCGGTGAACTCAAGGAGACGGAGGTTGCAATGACAAAACACCAACCGCTCCAATTGAGCCGTGCTCAATCTGTTCCTCTTCTTTGTGTGAAAGAGGGCCCAAGTGCTCCAGTTCCTCTCACAAGGACCGGAACTGCAGTCCTGCGAGAGAACACGTATAGCAAGGCGTTTTTGCCATAAGCCAGTTAAGTCGAGATAAGTATCAGGAACTTGATAACTTTAAACATATTTGTAGTAGATAAAACTTTAAATTACTTAACGACTAAGCTCTAACTAGTGGCATTGGAACTTGTCTCTTAGACTCTTACCAAAGTAGGAGTACAGTTGCCATATTTCTCCCACCAGGAGACAGGTTGCAACTGTGTCTCTCGGAGCCTAGTTGTAGGTCGACCAAAGGAGAGGCTGTGATTGCGGAACAATAGAAGTTCATCCTTCATTCTTCGTTGCATCTCCAAGTCACCACCCGTCCAATTTTGTAGATACTGTTGCATCCCCTCCTCCAACTCGTCATTCTCATATTGCTCTTGACTGTGCCAGAGCGGATGCAATACATGTGCCACCGCATGGATTGGGCGGTGGAACCAATTCCACCGCTTATTCCATATAGCACGGATGGACTCAACCCTAAATCATGCCACAAGAAATTAGAATGCATTATGCATGCAAAATTCATAGACTATAGATAATAGTACATACATAATATATATCTAAAAATTCCAGGCTTCATGATAACAAAATTGCCATTTAGTAACTGCAATAATTATACATATTACAAAAGTAAAAAGTCTTACTTATCAGGCGATAGGGAAGTGTTTCTATTGAGGGCCTCTCCAATCTTGTCCATAAACTCGTACAAGAGTCCTAATGTGCTTCCCTCCATGTCCGTGATGTGAAGCATCGTGTAGATAGGATTAATCGATTTGATTAATGCCTCTGCCTGATTCCACCAAGACTCATCCATGATCATGCGAAAAAATTTGATAGACTTTGCTTGGCCTCTATCATCCCAATCTCCCCACTCTCGAGACACAACCGTGCGCAACAAGCCGTGGCGCACTCGCACAAGCCTCTCCACCACTATGAACATGTAAGCAAACCTTGTGGTTGGAGGTTTCAATAGCTCAAGGTCACTGTAAGCCCGATAGATGCTGAGGACTTTGGGTCTCTTCGTGACAAACTTCACGATACTGCGGCCTGTCGAGAAGATGGCATCAATCCAAGGTATCTTCCCTAGGTCCTCGATCAAAAGATCCAGGCAATGTGAGGCACAGGGTATCCACACAATCTTAGGGAACTCATCTTCTAACATGGCACCCATTGACACACAATTGCTGCCATTATCTGTCACCACCTGCACCACATACTCAACACCTATCTCCATAATGGCTACTCGTAAATGTTCCCAAATATACAGCCCTGTAATCACTCTACGTGCAGTGGAAGCATCTATGGCTCCCAAGAACATGGTTCCCTTGCAAGAAGACACTAAAATATTATACACATTCCTCTTGCGTGCATCTGACCATCCATCGCATAAGAGTGTGCATCTGACCATCCATCGCTCGTAAGTTCCCAAATATACAGCCCTGTAATCACTCTACCTGCAGTGAAAGCATCTATGGCTCCCAAGAACATGGTTCCCTTGCAAGAAGACACTAAAATATTGTACACATTCCTCTTGCGTGCATCTGACCATCCATCGCATAAGAGTGTGCATCCATATTTTTTCCAAGTCTCTTTCAAGGGCTTCATTTGGTCTTCCACACATTCCCTCTCTCTTCTTAGCTCTCTTGTCCGCAAGGCCTCATATGTAGGCCCTTCCCATTCATACCCAATGCGGATTACGGCTCTCATGGCCTTCCTCCATCGTGTAGTCTTCGCCACATGAAAGGATATTGCACACTGTATGAAGAGCTTTGTGAGCTCACTAGTGGCCTCCTTCACTGCTTGCTTTTGCAAGCGTGCTTGAATGCTAGACCTTTGCAGTGATCCTCTTTTCCCCGCACTGGCATCCACACTAATTGATCCATGTGGCAAGGGTGTTCTTGTGGCACTGGGACCCGCGTTCGATGTAGTTGATGCCCCTCTACTTCTCTTTGCAGAACCCAATGTGCTGGCATCATCCAATGGCTTAGTGTCAGTAGCCTCTTCTTCATCTTGTAGCCCTTGTCCTCCACTTTTAGCAGCCAAGGTTGCCATAGGCACACGCTTCCATTCTGTTAGGCCACCTTTCACTGGAGTAGGCACGAACTCACAAGGTCCTATATCCTTGCTGGGAACACCTGCTAGATGGTCTTCACCCGTGTGACAGACCCCGTTTTGCTTATGCCTCAATAGTTGCATCTCCAGTTCTTGGAGCCACCGCCTCCTTTATAACTATCCAGGAGGGAGACATGGACCCAATAAGCATCTCTCGGCATTGAGGAGGATGGAGAGGTGAGAAGGAGGATGGAGAGGTCACAAGTGAGAAAGGATGGGAGGTAGACCGTAGAAGGAGGATGGAGAGATAGAGGTAAAAGAGGATGGAGAGGTGGAAGGAGCCTGGAGGATCAGAGGTAGAAGTGAAGGAGGATGGAGAGGAGGAAGATGGAGAGGTAGAAGGTAAGATTAAAGAGAGGATGGAGAGAAGAAGGATGGAGGGATGGAGTCTGGAGAGCAGGCTGCCAAGTTGCAGGTTGCAGCTTGCAGGATGGAGAAGATGGAGCAAAGGATGAAGAGGATGGAGAGAGAAGGATGGAGGTCCAAGAGCAAAGGATGGAGGGATGGAGAGAGCTTAGAGAAGGTGGAGAGAGCAGCAAGGATGCACAAGAGGAGTGGAACGGGCGGGAGGCAGCGAAAGATGAAGAGAGGCGGCGGAAATCACGTTTTTAGGGTTTAGGGAAAAAGCAGGGTTTACGAAACGGCGTTTCTTGACGAAACGCCGTTTCCGTTTCGTCCTTTCCGTTTCTACCCACGAAACGGGCGTTTCGTGCAACTATGATCACCTTCATCTGCATTGTGGAAGCTTGTGCTTGTATGGCAGCCCTAGAAGAGGGTCGTGTGATCCATGCTACTGTTGCTGGCAATGGATGGGGTTCATAGGTTACTGTGTGGGGAATGCCCTTGTAAATATGTGTGCCAAGTGCATGAACCTAGACGATGCAAGGGCAGTGTTTGCAGAGATGCCATAGTCGGATGTGGTCTCCTGGAGTGCGATGATTGCGGGTTGTGCTCAGAATGGGCATGGCAAGACAGCCTTGCAACTGCTCAGGCGCATAGAGAATTTTATGAACTGACCTATCCGGATGTAGTGTCATGGGGTGCTTTGATTGCAGGATGCACTGAACATGTGCATGCTGTTCTTGCTCGAGCTTTTTGGGAAAATACAACAGTGGCATGAAGCCAGATAGACTCATATTCCAATGCATGGGAGCCTTAGAAGAGGGTAGAGTAATCTATGCTACTGTTGTTGGCAACAGATGGGAGTTGGATATTGTCGTGGGGAATGCTCTCATCAATATGTATGGCAAATGCAGCAGCATGGAGGATGTGATGGTGGTGTTTGTTGCAGAGTTGCTACAGTTAGATGTGATCTCTTGGTGTGCCCTGATTGCTGTGTATTGGCAAGGAGGCCTTGCTACTGTTTGCCTTAAGGATTTTGTGAGCCATTGTGACTGCGCTAGAAGAGGGTCGTGTGGCCCATGCTACTGTTGCTGGCAATGGATGGGAGTCAGATGTTATTGTGGGGAATGCCCTCATCAATATGTATGCCAAGTGCGTGAAACTAGATGATCCAAGGGCAGTGTTTACAGAGATGCCACAGTGGGATGTGGTCTCCTGAAGTGCGATGATTGCTGGTTGTGCTCAGCATGGGCATGGCAAGGCAGCCCTGCAACTTGGCACAGAGAATTTTATGAACTGACCTATCAGGATGTAGTGTCATGGGGTGCTTTGATTGCAGGATGCACTGAACATGGGCATGCTGTTCTTGCTCTTGAACTTTTCGAGAAAACGCAACATAGTGGCATGAAGCCAGATAGACTCATATTCCAATGCATGGGAGCCTTAGAAGAGGGTAGAGTAATCCATGCTACTGTTATTGGCAACGGATGGGAGTTGGATATTGTTGTGTGGAATGCTCTCATCAATATGTATGGCAAATGCTGCAGCATAGAGGATGTGATGGTGGTGTTTGTTGCAGAGTTGCTACAGCGAGATGTGATTTCCTGGAGTGCCCTGATTGCTGCATGAGGCATTGCTACTCTTTGCCTTATGGATTTGTAAGCCATAGTGACTGCCCTAGCAGAGGATTGAGTGATCCATGCTACTGTTGCTGCAACGGAGGGGAGTCAGATTTGTGGAAAATGCTGTCATCAGCATGTATGGCAAGTGTGAAAGCCTTGATGATGCAAGGGCATGGGGTGCAATGATCTGTGGACATGCTCTGTATGGCAACATCAGTCTGGCTAGAAACTGCTGCCTTAAGGAGAGGGTGGAGATAATTCAAGACTTGAGGGAGATAGTACAGGAGCTGTGGCGTGAATTTTATGAAAGACAAGGAGTAGGCCAGATAGGGTCATGAAGTTTAGAGACATTGTCAGGGTGTGACAGTGTGATTAAGTTTTGGAAGAGGAGAATCTGCCCTGAATATGCTTTGGCAGAGGTGTGGGGACCAGACTACAAGCCCTTAATTACCTTGGCTGTTGTCCAGAAACGATTGGATTTTGTCCTTGGGACAGCCCCTCATCAATATCTATGGGAAATGTGGGAGCTTAGATGATGCAAGGGCAGTTCTTGCTGAGATGCTACAGCAGAATTGTATCCCCTATAGTGCGATGATAGCTGCATGCATCCAGAAAGGGCATGGCAAGCATACAACTGTTTGGTCAAATGCAGGCTAAAGGTATTGCACTAGACATGATCACCTTCATCTGCATTGTGGATGCATGCACTAGTCTGAGAGCCTTAGAAGAGGGCAGAGTAATTCATGCACTGTTGTTGGCATCAATATGTTTGGCAAATGTAGGAGCATAGAGGATGCGACAGTGGTGTTTGTTGCAGAGTTGCTATCTCCTGGAGTGCCCTGATTGCTGCATATGCCCATGATGGGCATGGCAAAGAATCTCTGCAACTGTTTGGCCAAATGCAGGTTGAAGGTCTCGTGCCAGACAAGATCACCTTCATCTGCGTTGTGGATGCTTGCCCTAGAAGAGGGACGTGTGACCCATGCTACTGTGGCAATGGATGGGAGTCAGATGTTATTGTGGAGAATGCCCTCGTCAATATGTATGGCAAGTAGGTGAACCTAGATGATGCAAGGGCAGTGTTCACAGAGATGCCACAGTGGAATGTGGTCTCCTGGAGGGACATTATTGCTGGTTGTGCTCAGTGGGCAATGGCAAGGCAGCCCTGCAACTGTTCAGTGGAATGCAGGTGAAAAAAGATTTCTGCGTGTGCCTATAATGGGCATGGCATGTAATCTCTGCAACTGTTTGGCCAAATGCAGGTTGAAGGTCTCGTGTCAAACAAGATCACCTTCATCTGCATTGTGGATGCTTGCGCTTATATGGCAGCCCTAGAGGAGGGTCTTGTGACCCATGCTACTGTTGCTGGCAATGGATGGGAGTCAGATGTTATTGTGGGGAATGCCCTCATCAATATGTATGGCAAGTGCGTGAACCTAGATGATACAAGGACAGTGTTCACATAGATGCCACAGAGGAATGTGGTCTCCTGGGTGACATAATTGCTGGTTGTGCTCAGAATGGGCATGGCAAGGCAGCCCTGCAACTGTTCAGTGGAATGCAGGCGAAAAAAAAGTCTCTTGATCTCTTTATTTGTTGATAGTGCTCTGTGTGGATGGGAATGTTCTTCATGTTGCTTTTCAATTTCTCCTCATCCCCTCCTATTCTAAGTGGCAATACCTTCATTTTGATTTGAAAGAGAGTTTTTTACAAATTCCATGCACAAATTATTGTACATACATAGTATTGCATGAGTATCCTTCCATTACTTTATAAGCCTTACTTTACGAAGTTATCATGTCAGGTTCATTCATATCCATCTATTTAATTGTGCTAATATATAATAATTTCTGCTCGCCTGGACACACAATTGTGAGAAGTGCAGCAGAGATGAACGGAAGAGAGAGAGAGAGAGAGAGAGAGAGAGAGAGAGAGAGAGAGCACGCCTCACACACACCACACTGAAGCAGAGAAAGGAGAGAAAGGCACAAGAGAACTGCAAGTGATCTCTGGAGAAAACCCCGCTACACCTGGGGGAAAAATCTCTGAACAAACAGGCTGCTCCAGAGCTCAACCAGACAGCTCAACAACCCCGAGAACTGGAGCACAAGGGAGTGGATGAATTGCTACACAACCCTGCTCCTGAAGTGCAACACTGGGCTGGCTCTGCTCCTCTGCCAGACACCAGAATGAACTCATGAAAACATGTGGCGGGGCGGGGGCGATAAATAGTCCCCCAGCCTCCTAGTCAGCCAGCAAGGGGCAGGGCTGACCAGCCTGCCATGGGACGACCCACAGCCCTAGGGGAACGACCCAACAGCTCTACAAGTGGGGCTCCTCAAGGCCCTGTATCAGGGCTGAGCCCTTGCAACAAACAGGCTGACCTGAGGGCCAGCAGCAGCCCTAGGTGGCTGACCATATGCTGCTCAAAACAGGCCTCCACACTGCCTCTATGGTGTGCCACAGAGAACACCTCCAGGGGCTGCTCACACAGCACGCAATCGGGTCTATGAGGTGCCCTGATTAGCAAGGATCTGACCTGCAATCCTAGGCGCCTCCAAGGCCGCGGCTGCCTCGCCTACACAGCCCTAGACTACCCTCACAGGGGGGGCGGTCACACCCACAACACAAGCCCTCACTCTCTACGCTATCCTCACTCACTGGGTGGGCACACCCACAAGCAAGGCCCTCTCTCTCTCTAGGTGACATCAGGAGGGAGATGTCGACCTCTAACAAAGACTGCCAGAAGTACTATCGAAGAAGCCCCCTCTTGGCACGAACCGCCTCAACATGATCACTGGAAACTTGGAACTGTTGCCTCCAAGCCACTGGTGCTAGGAACGCTCCTCTAGTTTGGTACTAACACATTGCGTCATCTCAAACAACAATCCAACTGCTTGTCCTAGTACATGACTCCAACAGAGGATCCTGGAACAATAATCCAACTGATACTGCCTCTAGTGCAAGGTCTGCTTCCTCGCATGGGCATCTGATAGCCCCCTCTCAACTCCAAAGTGGTACATTGTCACTAGATCGATGAACTTCAGTGCTCCAATGACAACGGGCATATAACAGCTCACAAGGATCAATCAACTATGTCTGGGTTCCCGCATTGGTAATCTACTGACCCATCGAGATCTCTAACAGTATCAAACAATAGCTGCAACCAACAGGAACAACTCGTGGCTCGAGGTCCTGCTTGAAAGCCTGCCTTGATAAATGACTCCTTGCTTGGTGCACCTGATCGGCAAGTCTTGCTGCCACAAACAAGCAAGCAATCCTCCATTTGGATTTAGAGAGCTTGTTGGCAGCGCCTGCCTAGTGCTACTAAAAAGCTGGAGTATACGTGGTCGTAGACACTACTGGCCAATTGGTTATTGGACCCCTCAACGTTTCCTTGGGGACACTGACGCCACTAATGACCTTTCGGGCTATATCGGTTACATGTACGGGACGCCTTGAGAGCTTCTCGTTCCTTAGCTGTCAATTGCTTTCTGCCTTTCTGATCGGTTGTCAAAGCCTTAGGCTGATTGTCATAGGTACGATTGATGAAGTGCTCCTCTCGGTCAAGCACCATGGGGACCAATTTCTCCCAGGTCAACTCATTTACCGTACCATTGGTGATCAAGGATCAATAGAATGCCTTGTACTGAGAGGATAACTGGGACATAAGAACTATGGCCATGTCCTTTTCTGAAGTTCCTGTAACTTGTTGATGTGGTCCCGCATTGATGAAGACTTCTTGGGATCCAACAACTTCATCTTTTCTCTAGTGAAACCCTCTTCATGGGAGAGGTTCGGTTATAAATGGATGCCAAATGCTCCCATATACTTTTGGCCACGGTCATGTGCTTTACGTGATTAATCACTTGAGAAGTACAGTTAAGAAATATAAATGAATTTACTGTGACATGGTCCCAGAGCTGAGATAGGGTCTCGACCTCCTACTCTAGGTTGCCAAGCTCCACTTCTTCATAATCTAACCAATTGGTCCTAAACTAGACAAGATCAAGAAGTTAAAGGAGCAAATTGGTCCTAAACTAGACAGGGTCTCGACCTCCTTCACCAGGGGATTTGGTCGAGCAACACCTATAAGGATGAAATCTGCCAAATCATATGACTGTAATACAGAGTCCGTCATCACCCCCCAGACGTTGTAATTGAGCCCATCCAACTGTCGGTCAACTGGGAACGTGGGCAACACCGGAATTCTAGTCTTGTTCTCTGCCATCTTGAACGAAGTCGCCATGTCTGAGTGAAGAGGACAATGAATTGAAAGAGAAGGTGGATGGGATAGAAGGGAACTGAAGGTGAAGAAAGGAGAGGGATGGAGAAAGAGGATGAAGGGGTTGGCAGCCCAATGTACCTTCACACCTCGCTATCCGTCCCTCGATAACACTTCCTCTCTGATTTGAAAACACCCTTCAAAGTCACCCCTTTGTTGGTCACCCGAACAGCCCACTTCTTGCATGCGCTCCTCAAAGACACCTCAAAACATCACCCTAATCCTCCTCTCTGTGGGTTGGCTCAACACTCCCTCCGCTCCTCAAGTCTCAAGCCAATCGTGGCTCTGAACCATGTGAGCAGTGCAGTGGAAATGATTGGAAGGAGAGAAAGGCACAAGAGAACTGCAAGTGATCTCTAGAGATAAGCCCTCTACATATGGGGAAAACCTCTAAATAAACAGGTTGCTCCAGAGATCAACCAGACAGCTCAACAACCACGAGAATTGGAGCACAAGGGAGTGGATGAATTGCTCCACAACCTTGCTCCTGAAGTGCAACATTTTGCTCCTCTGCTAGACATCGGAATGAAGTAATGAAAACACATGACCAGCCTGCCTATATGGGCCGACCCACAGCCCTAGGGGGCCGACCCTACAACCCTACAAGTGGGGCTCCTCAAGGCCCTATATCATGGTAGAGCCCCTATAACAAATTGGCCAACTCCTCGCCTACACATAAACCTAGACTACTCTACAGGGGGGGCGAGCGAACCCACAACACATGCTCTCACTCTCTGCGCTATCCTCACTCACTAGGTGGGCATACCCACAATCACGGCCCTCTCTCTGTAGGTGACATCAAGAGATGTTGACCTCTAACAACAATAACATAGACAAAAGTCAATACAAAAATTCAATTTCAATTCATCGATAATTAGGACAATGATCAGATTTTATGTACTTAATCCACAACTCGAACTTTTGAAGAACAATCTCCAAAATTTGATTCCTTTTTCTCAATTCTAAAATGTGATAATAATTTACCTATTCATTACTATGCCTTTGTAAAATATTTACCCAATTGTTTTATATTTTTTAAATGTGCCATAGGTATCTAGCACTAGCTAACCAATACCCACAAGAAGAGCATACAAGAAATTTTAAAAAGGTAATCTACAAGCATCTAGATTGAGTTAAATAAATTCAATAGCCAAGCAAAAAGCAATGTTGATTGAAAATAAAAAAATAAAGCTGATTGAAAAGCATATAGAAGAAATTCAAACAGAAACTGATGAGAGAGGGGCATGCTTTCTCATTTATAAATAGTGAGAGAGGAAGTGTGCCACCTCTCCCCATACGTTATATTATACATATGGCTTTTACTGATTTATTTAGAGTTTTCTTATTTGATTTTTTTTCCAATTTTATTTTTTAACAATTTTTTTCTTATGGCAAATGAAGAGATTTTATTTACTCTAGGAAATGAACAACTTTGTTAGAGATGTTCAAAATGATACCGTATAAAATATATTTAAGTTATTTTTGTAATCATCCTTAGAAAGAACTAGGACAAAAAACCAAAGTAAGGAAAAAGGAAATTCCATGTAAGTACAAAAACACATAGAAAGCATCACTATTTTCCTTTTGCAAAAACATTAAACGCAAAAAGAAAATCTAATTTACAAGTAGCTACTTTAAATTGCACCAATGATGGACTTAGTAACCATGGTTCTAAACAAATTAGTTTTTCTTTTAAGATTTTATCTTTATCAAATAATCATTATCTGAAAATTCAAAGAACTCTATCAACAAATTGATGTTTCTTTATATATTAAGAATAACTATTGATAGTCAAAATAATAGCTTTTTTTATATACTTCCACTAGCCATCTTCTCAACTACGACTGTTGACATTAAAAGTAAGGAGTCATTGCGTTGACATTAAAAGTAAGGAGTCATTGCCACGATCGATAAAAGGACTTAGTGGTGGCTCTAATATCGGCCTAGATATGAACACAGAAACATTGTCCCATACCATTCATCTGTGTTGCTACTATGGGGTGCACAAATGAACATTCAGCGCATCACAAACTTTGGCATCTCACACTATCTTTTGAAGTATGCCATGAAAATTGAACCAATGGGGTAGTTGAGCCTTAGTGTTGATGATGCCAAAAGATTGGGCCTAAGGAACCTAGATCCAATCAAGCTAAAGATCATTCCTCCCTCTATTTTGACCAAGCCAACATCATCGACATAGGCAGCCCTAAATTGCTTGCAGATCTCCATCATCAAGCACAATGAGGTGGTACACTACATAGGTTCCTCGCTACCACATTGGACCGACAAAAGATTATGACACCACACGTGTACAGAATGATGCATCCGATGGATCTATGTTATGCATGGACCTTCGAGCTTGAAGCCATCACATTTTGTGCCTACCATACAAATTACACCATAGAGAAGCGCAAGAGGGCAAGGGACATGCATATAGGCATATATGCTCTCCATAATTTTATTTACCAATCAAGTAATGTGGTTCGCTTCATAGAATACCAACCGGGACATCACACAAAGGGTTTCTTGTTTAACATTTACCTACATCAAGTGCCGTTTAGGACCTAGGATTCACTGATATCATAAGAAAACACTGCACAATCCTACTTTGATGAATGCCACATCCGAGGCATCAACAAGATAGAGGGTGACCTGGAGATGTATATCACCAAGTACACCCAAGTTACTAGTAGAAGAGAGGATGCAACAAATAATGAACAAGGTATTGCAAAAAAACTCTTTTTACGAGCAAATATTATGACATCACCAGTAATCAACAAGCAAGACAACACATGAATTTTGCATGACCACGCATGGCTATTTGGATTAATTCATGAATTTAGGTAGATGGAACATGCCAAATTTACCTCAGAGAGAAAGGACATTACACACACACACACACACACACACACTTTTTTCCCCCTTATAGTTACTTTACATTTATTCCTCCCCCCCCCTTCTTTCTCTCTCTTCCTTCCCCCCTTTCTTTAAATTCCTCTTTCCCCTTACGTTTACACTCTTATTTCTCTTTCTCTCATTTATACTCCCTAACCCCCCCTTTTTCCTAAGTTTCCTACCCCCTATTAATTTTTCCCTATTTTTTCATTTATCTAAATTCCACCTTTTTCTTTTCTCCGTTTTTTCTATTTTTCCTAATTCCCTAATCTCCTATTTTTTATTTCCCTATTTTTCCTAAATTTCTAGCTTTCCTATTTTCCTAATCTCCCTATTCTCCTACTTTGCTAATTTCCCTATTTTTCCTAATTTTCTAACATTCCCTATGTTTCCTAAATTTCTATTTCCCTTATTTTCCTATTTTTCTATTTCCCTATTCCCCCTTCTTTTCCCCTAATTTCCCTCCCCCCCATATTATTCCCAATTATTTTTCTCTACCCCACCCATGTGCTCAGCGCTCACTTCTCAGGCTAGTTAATTAGTAACTAATTTCTCCACTCATTTTCTATGCCCTACCTCGACTTTCGAGTCCCTTGACTACCCGCCTTCCCACAACTTTCTAAATTCTAATACTTTCTACGGACTCGATGCTCCCCTTCCCGACTCCCCCAACCTCCTCCCTTATAAATAATTACTGCTTCCATCCTTTCGTCCTACTCCTGCTAACTCACTGCCTCTTTATTACGTGCGCCCACACCTCGTGCTCTGTGTAGTGCTGCCAGCCTATGCGTCCCCACAGCTTGCTGCTCTAGCCTCTATGTACTTTGCCCTTGCCTCATCATTCCACCCCCCTCTCGTGGCTGACGACTGTAGCTCCCGGAGTTTGTTCGACGCATCTCGCCTCGTCTTCCCCATCTCTACCTTGCACAATGGCTCACAGGTCATTGTTTCATTATTTCTTAATCACACACTCCAAACCCCCCCCACCCCCCTCCCCTTTTTGGCCTGCCCTTGGGCTAGGCCTTAGTGATGGGGATTTTTATAAGAAGCTAAAACCGATTATAGTAATTTTGAAATTTTGGCCATCATTTTCTCCCCGTTTCTCTCTCTCTCTCTCTCTCTCTCTCTCTTCTTCTTTCTTCTTCTTCTTCTCTCTCTAAGCTTCTTCTTCTTCTTCTTCTTCTTCTCTCTCTCTCTCTCTCTCAGCTTTTAGTTTGCTAGGGCAGGCCTCTTGAATGTATTCACTTTTTTCTTCCTTTTTAAATTCCTTACTATTTCTATTCTATTTTTATAAACATCTGCATTTTCTTTTATTACACCACCCCCCCTTTTCCCTTTCCTTTAATTTCTCAAACCCCTCCTTTACCTTCTCTCGACTATATATTTATTAACCTTTTATCTTGCCCCCCTTCTTATCACAACATGAGGTTTCTCACTCTTAATTTCTCCCCGCCCCCCCCCCCCTTCTTTCAATTCTCTTATATTTTTTCCTTTATTATAACCCCTCCCTCTTTCCTTGGTATTATTCCCTCTCTTTACCTCTTGACGCCCTTGCTCTTTTTTGACTCTTTTACCTAAACCCCCTCTCATTTCGTGTGCTCCCTTCCCCCATATCATTTTTTCTTCTTTATTTCATTATAATTAATATTTTGTATAATTCTTCCTTTTTTTAAATTTGCTATAAGCTCTAATTATCTTTTTTAATTTATTATTTGTTTTGCTCTAATGTAAACTTGCACTTAAGTTATTTTTCTTTCATTGCTCTGTTTAATGAGTGTCACTCCATGATTCCCAGCCTCACCAATGACATACTCATCCTCAATAGTGCTTTCCCGCTCCACATCCCTGCCGGCCTTGCTCCTCCCAATAGCACCTTTCATTCCTTCATCAACCTTGACCTCCTCTCCCCTAAGGACAAATCTTCTTTTGAGGCCCTCTCCTAGTCTCCTTAACCTATTGAAGGAAAGGAACTAAAGAATTTTTCCTCGTGTTCCATTACTCCCCTCTAGACACATCGAAATGAAGGCCCCTTTGCGTGACCACAAAATATGGTGCCTTGATAATCCTAACTTCCTTGCCCCTTTCACCATCCAGTCTCTTGCCTTTCTTTGTAACCTCTCTTCCAAAGAGGTCGAACAATGCAAAAATGATGCCTACCATGGTCGTTAGCATTTGAATTCTTATTACTTCCTCAACATCCCCTTCTTTCTTAAAACCGTTGATCAGTCCAAGTGTGGTCTCACTAAGGAGATCGTTTTCCACTCCAAAGGCTCCAACCGACAGGACTCTGGATTCTCAAACAAAGATGACAAATACTATGTCAAAAACTACTGGAATGTGTTTTGTCCTTACATTAAATGTACTTGCCTTATAAAGAAGACCAATCTCTCCTATAAATCCTCCATTTTATGGCTTGACCATGTCTTATGGTACATGCTTAATCACTTAGACATCTTCTTTCCTCTCGGCTCCCTTCAAGCTAACTTCTTCGCCTTTCTCAATTGGACTTCTCAGTTACCAAAAGAAGTCATTTTTTCCCTTATCACCTTTTATCATTTCTGAGTCATACTTATTGAAACTGCCAAGTCCCTTGCACCGTCTCTCGACTTTACCTTCCCCTCCTCCATCCAAAACCTTCCTAAACCTTCTCTTACTCTCAGCATTCTCTTCCTTCCCTCATCTTCAAAAACCAACCTCTCACTCAAATGCAGACACAATTCCCCTCCCAAGTATACACCCAAGCTTCAGAAGACATCCCTTCTTGCTCCCGAGATTAATCTTTCACAAGCCTCCTTGGTTAGAAACTCCTTGCCGACCTCCACTGCTTTAGTTCACAAAGTTAAAGCTCACACTTTTAAACACTCACATCTCTCTTTTGCCCCCTTTTGTTGGAGATTTTTCTTCCACATTTGTCTGGAAGAAAAAACTCCTCAACTTTCCCACCATCTCCCTTATTTGTTGCCATAGCAACTGACCTTTTTCATCATCTTACAAAGTTTGCCTAACCTTCATTCTCCCCATCCTTTACTCATGTTCTGACGAATTTGATGCCTTTTTTCATTTATCTTTACTTATTGACATTTGCAAGGACAATGGCTTCCTTCCCCACGTAATCAGTAAAATTATTCACAACTACATTGCCTCAAACTCCTTTCCACGTCTTAATCTTAATTTACACACACATCTTTCCCTTTTCGGGTAGACAATCGGTCATCACACTCGGTGATGACCTACTATCTTACCTTGTGTGATGTACTCTACTAGAGTAGAGGTGGGTACACACACACACACACACACACACACTTCCTATTCCTTTTTTCCCTTACAGTTACTTTACATTTGTTCCTCACCCCCCTTTCTTTCTCTCTCTTCCTTCCCCCCTTTCTTTAAATTCCTCTCCCCCCTTATGTTTACACTCTTATTCCTCTTTCTCTCACTATACTCCCTAACCCCCCTTTTTCCCTAAGTTTCCTACCCCCTATTAAAATTTCCCTATTTTTTCATTTTTCCAAATTCCACCTTTTTCTTTTCTCCATTTTTTCTATTTTTCCTAATTCCCTAATGTCCTATTTTTTATTTTCCTATTTTCCCTAAATTTCTAACTTTCCTATTTTCTTAATCTCCCTATTCTCCTACTTTGCTAATTTCCCTATTTTTCCTAATTTTCTAAGTTTCCCTATGTTTCCTAAATTTCTATTTCCCTTATTTTCCTATTTCTCTATTTCCCTATTCCCCCTTCTTTTCCCCTAATTTCCCTCGCCCCCCCATATTATTCCCCATTATTTTTCTCTACCCCACCCATGCACTAAGCGCTCACTTATAAGGCTAGTTAATTAGTAACTAATTTCTCCACTCATTACCTATGCCCTACCTTGACTTTCGAGCCTTGACCGCCCTCGTTCCCACAACTTTCTAAATTCTAATATCTTCTACCTACCCGACGCTCCCCTTCCTGACTCCCCCAACCTCCTCCCTTATAATTAATTGTTGCTTCCATCCTTCCGTCCTACTCCTACTAAGTGAGTGTGTCTTCATTATGTCCGCCCACACCTCGTGCTCCATGTAGTGCTGCCAGCCTATGCATCCCTGTAGCTTGCTGCTCCAACCTCTGTGTACTTTGCCTTTGCCTCATCATTCCACCCCCCTCCCGTGGTTGACGATTGCAACTCCAAGGCCTCCTACGCCCACCATCCTGCTAGTAGTCCTCTAGGCTCTAACTATCTGCGTCTGACTGCAACACCACTATCATCTCCTGCATCTGAATTCCTTGACTGCAACCCCAAGGTCATTTCGCAGTCGATGCAATGCATCTTGCCTTATCTTCCTTGTCTCTACCTTGTGTAATGGACTCAGAGCTCCTTGTTTCATTATTTCTTAATCACACACTCCAATCCCCCCCCCCTTTTTTCTTCCTTTTTTAATTCCTTACTATTTCTATTTTATTTTTACAAACGTCTCCATTTTCTTTTATTACACCCCCCCTTTTCCCCTTTTCTTTAATTTCTCAAACCCCTCCTTTACCTTCGCGTGACTATATATTTATTAACCTTTTATCTTGCCCCCCTTCTTATCACAACATGAGGTTTCTCACTCTTAATTTCTCTCCCTCCCCCTTCTTTTAATTCCCTTATATTGTTTCCTTTATTATAACCTCTCCCTCTTTCCTTGGTATTATTCCCTCTCTTTACGTCTTGACCCCCTTGCTCCTTTTTTACTCGTTTATCTAAACCCCCTCTCATTTCGTGCCCTTCCTCCCCCCATATCATTTTTTCTTCTTCTTTATTTCATTATAATATTTTGTATAATTTGTTGTGACTATAAGCTCTATTTACTTTTTTTCATTTATTATTTGTTTTGCTCTAATGTAAACTTGCACTTAAGTTATTTCTCTTTCATTACTCTTTTTTAAGCATTTTACGCTCTCATTGAGGCTTTTTTCCCTCCCTTTCCTTCAAAACTCACCTTCGAATTTGACCCTTCTCGATATACATGAATGTTCTTTCCTTCCCCCTTCTCTTTAGATCTATCTCCCCTTACCTTTTTTATTATTATAAATTTTATCTCTTTAAAATTTTTAAATTGCCCTCCTTCCTTTAAATCTTCCATGTCCAAAATAGTTCTCTTCATAACCTTTTTCATACACATCTATGTGCTTATTATCTCTCTTACTAATTTTAGTGTGATTAAATGCTCACATTAGTCTCCTTTCTTTATTATTTCCCATTTTTTCCCTTATGGTTACTTTAATTAACTTTACAGTCACAAGTTCTCACTAAGCTTGATTAATCTGAGGCTAAATGTTAATTTTATTGTGATCCTGATAACAAGGGAGGGGTGTTTAAGACACGTGTCTTCCAACTTAAGTTAAAGTTGGTTCTTACTGTTTTTCTTATTGCAAGGTGGCGGGTAGGCAAACTCCCCTCTTCAATAAAAGTGATGCTTCCAATGACTTTTCGAAGCTCTACTACTCGCTTTATCTCTTTTAAAAATATTGTTTATCCTGTAAAGATGTTACTTCCTTTGTTGTGGATATTTATTGCAAAGTATTTCTATTAAAACATTTCTCTTTTTTCACTCCAAATTTGTCTACTTTTCACTATGAAAGGGGTGTTGTTAATGTCTACCACACACACACACACACACACACACACACACACACACACACACACACACACACACACACACACACACACACACACACACACACACACACACACACACACACACACACACACACACACACACACACACACACACACACACACACACACACACACACACACACACACACACATACATTTTTTAAATAAAAAAAGTGAACTCTTATGTTTCTCTATGGGAAACCTCAGAAGAAATAAAAACCCACCATGAAGTACAAAAGTAAAAGATTACAAGTAGAGTCCTAGGTAAAGCCAGGAGGCTAAGTGAAAAATAGAAAAATGAAAATGTTTACAAGTCACTAGGGGGGATATCTAGTAGGATGTCCTCCACAGTCAGATTGTTTGCATGCAAAAACTATTGTAAAGAAACCACATCACCATCAATAAAATGAAGGTGTTTCTTATCCTTGTGATTCTTCTTAAGATAAGCAGGTACCCAAAATTTTTGAATCACTGGGTCAAAAACCTAGTGCAACATAGAATGCATTTTTTGAAGTGTAAAAGAGCTTTGTGGTTGACGAGAGGCATCTTGAGCTTCTTGCACTCACACACCCACAGTCTATTCCACTATATCATCATTTACTATATTGGAAGAAGAAATATCCACCTGCCTAGATTGTTCTATCAAATCCACGCACATGCGCGCGCGCACGCACACACACACACACACACACACACACACACACACACACACACACACACACACACACACACACACACACACACACTTCCCTTTTGTTAAGAAAAAACCTCTTGATTTTGTCTTGTACCTCCTCTGAAAAATCCCACTACGTCCTTATCATAATTGTGGTGATAAACATAATTGTTGTGAGAAATATAATTCCCCCCTTTTTTTATATTTTAAATATCTTTAAACCCCCCTTTTTTCTTTTCCTTTTTCTTTTAACCCCCTTTAAATATATTATCTATTAAAAAATCTTTTTTTCAAATCTTTCGATATTTTCATGTAATACGTTTTTTTTCCATAGTTAAATCCATTTTGACCCCCCTTTATTTTATTTTATTTTGTCTTTTTTCTTTTAAATTAATAAAGTATTTCTTAATTAGTTACTTAAATGCTTCCTACATTGAAATATTTTAAAGCATGTACTTTAACTAAGGGTTTAATTTCTAAGAATATCATGGTTAGGCCTTGTTCCTTACCCCCCTTTTTTCTATAGTAAAAGAATTTTTTAAACATTATGACCTTAGAGTACACCCCCATGGCTTACTTGAAGACAATATCAATGATTACCGTGGCTTCATGGACTATAGCTGAGTTTATGTTACGTGATTATTTTCCTAGTAGCTTCCTCATTTCAATTTAATATTTTCTAAGTCATTTTAAGTGCCTATGTGGGGTCTTTTTTTAGGTACCATATGAAAATTTATTCAATTTGCCTAGTATCTACACAATAATACCAACTTTTACTTACCAATTCAATCATTTCTTTAACTATTCCTCTTCTTCCCCCTAGGCAACTTGAGTTGGATTCCAGTGGTCTTATTCACAAATTGTGGGCCTTTGAGACCGTTAACCACCGTGCTCCCTTTACCCTTGATTCACTCATTACATTATGTAGTCTATCTTCTGATGCAGCTGACCAATGCAAGATATTTGTCTCGCAAGGCAAACATTTCCTCTCAACTAACCTCGAATTTATCCTCCCTTTGTTTTTCCTCCAATCCTTTGACCAGTCCAACTGTTCAAGCCATGGTGTATATTTGGAGTATAAGACCATGCAAATCCAATATTTTCAAACATGTATACATTAGAGGAATCAAAGCTTTTAACAACTTCCAAAAAGACCCGTTTGGGTGTAATAAACTCAAAAACTTTTGAGGAAAAACAAACATGGATAAACCTTTTGGAGATCTTCTTCAAATTCCATGAACCAAGTATCTTGAAGGTAAGCTCATTGATGCTCAAAGATGATAAGTGTGAAAGAAAAAGGCATATGACCTAGAAGAGGAGGTTTTTAAGCAAAAAAGCATCAGTTTGAGTGCAAAATGGGCTTGACGCAATCTTGAGAGCACATGATTGGCTTGCAAGACTCAATGTATGGATCAATACATTACAAGAACCGTGAGAGGACAAGTAGTAAGTAAATCTAACTTTTACTCCTTTAATGTGTGTTAAGAACCCTCCACCTATTCCCATGAGAGTTTAGGCCAAGCCACTAATACTTGTGCCAGTCCTCAGTTTAGCCCAAGTGCGGCTAAAACGTGTGCCCAAGGATAGCTCAGGCTTCTATCTTGATCACCCTGTATGGGGATGCTATTTGCACTTTCAATTCCAGTACTATGCAAAGGCTCTCAAGCCATTTACATATTGAAGCCCTGTTTCCCCATGAGCCAAAAATGTAGGGATGAGGTGCCACATCTCAAAGAGAAATCACCCCCATGAATCTCAGCACTAGACAAGTTTGGGCATGTGAGAGCCCCTACGCAAGCACTTGGGCAGGGATTTCTTTTTCAAGAGCACTAGTAGCGCATGACCAAAATTTCCCATAACATGTTTTTGATATTTCTAAAATATAATCAATACGTGTTGTTCTCTCTCTCTTTATGTGTGTGCATGCATGCATGCATGCGCGCGCGTGTGTGTGTATGTACATCCGTATGTATGTATTGCCATGTAGTGATGCTTTTGAATTATAGGAAATAAAATTATTACTATGTAAAAATGGCTATAGTGTGCATACTCTTATTTTTGTTTCTTGATGCTAATTTAGAATATAAACTCAATTTTTTAATTTGGTATTTTTAGAAAAGAAGTAGAAATAGAAGTAGGAAAATTTCAGAGATGAGACCAACACAAGGTCTATCAGACCTGATCCTCCCTTTAAATGTTAGGGCTAATGCTTCTATTATTTGTGTTGGATTAGATTATCACTTTTCAAGAATTATATCCCAACAAATATATGAATAAAAAATTTCTTGCATTAGTTTGAAAATTCTCTCTTTGATAACATTAAAGTAATCATCACCACGACGTTCAAGATATAATAAGCTAGATTACAATCAATTGAATGTTGGTAACTTGTCATTCAATAGTGCATTCAGCATGGTCGTTTATTCTGATTCCATAGCTCTCACTTGTCTTCGAGAACATGCATTAAAGAAAAAGATTTCTAGTTATGTAAAGTAGTACATTTATAAGATTTTAAGTTTGAATGTGTTGTGAAAATGGAACTCTGCATATCCAAGTCATGCATAAGAAGTTGTCAACTAGTCAAAAAAACCCAAAATAATAAATTTTGGAACCTAAGAAAGTGGAAATTCAAAAAAAAAGAAAGTGGGATAAAAATCCATATGTGATGTATAGGGAGAGGTGGCATACTTCTTCTCCGATTATTTATAAAATGAGAGAGCATTTCCCTCTCTCATCAAATTCTATTTTTAGCTTTCCTTTAAATTTTGCTTTCAGCTTGTTTTTTGCTCAGGTTTTTGTTATACTTTGATTATTTCAGATGCAAAAATATTACCTTTGATGGGTTGATAGTGCACTCCTTCTGTGGATAGAAGCTAATGTCTAATTGGACATCTACAAGGCAATGACAACACATGAATAGAATATAAAATAGGGAATTAGATCAATATATGATTTCATTTCTTTTATTTAAAAGAAGTCATAATACTTAGAGCGTACATAAAATATTAGTCTTACATTAATTTGCATTGTGTTTGTTGAACATGGCATTATTATTGATAAACCTAAGATTGTTGGTCTCTATGTTGTGTTCCACGAACTGCATGAACATGTTCAACTCATTAGTACTTCTCATAATATACTTGGCCTCTATTTTAATTAGATTTCCATTGATAAAATTGGTAATGACAACTACATATGGTAGAACTCCCAAGCATATAAATGCTTGTCATATGTTCAAGCTAATGAGAGGAATCGAATATTGAGGGTTGATCAAATATGGTCCTGGACCATGACTAGATCTAAGAACCCACATCTGACACATCACAAACAACTTAAGTTAGTTTGCACTGGGAAGACATGCTTCTCAACTTAAGTTAGTTTGCATTGGGAAGACATATTTGTTATCCGTGTCCTCCTACCAAATCTGTAAAAATTAGTCCTCCTAAACTCATTCTACACCTCCTATCCCCTCATATTCCTTGGTTTTGCCTCTATGTCTCTTTGGGCTAGGCCTAGCCCTCAGCACATGCTGGTGTGTGACTCGCGCATGCACACACCTCACCTCAAGCTTTCACTCTTTTCTACAAGGGGGACAAATTGTTAAAAGTTTAATTAGCTAATAGGGACTATGGGTGACTATTGGTGAGGTCCCTTTATCCTCTCTTACCTCCCTCTCAATTCACCTCCGACCCAAACATCTCCACATCTCCCACAGGTTGTTGGTTTTTTTCAAAAAAATACTAACACGATCCATCAAATGCAAGATGAAAAATTGTGTGTAGTTTTTTAGTTATCAATTTTTTAATTTGAGTGACCCATTACATTTTCAAGGGAACAAAAAAGTGCTATGAAAAGAGTCATGGCAACAGCCACAATTGATTGTTTTTACACAAGTAAAGGATAGGTGGAGTCAAGTTGTAATGAGTCTCAAGGGAAACATGACATAAAAAAATAGATTTCATGCTGTGGTGAGTTGTGATAAGTAATATTTGGTGGACAAGTAAAATTAAGATGAATTTCATGCTATGGCAAGTTGTGACAAAAAATCTCTAGTGAGAGGTCATCTAGCAAGATGGCTTGACATCAACCCACTATGTGCACTATGGGGGAGGGTGATAGAGCCTGCCAATACTATTTGTTTTGGGATTTTTTCTAGAAGTTCACGTGGTGTGGCTAACAATGATGAGATGGTTGCATAAAGATAACATTGAGTTTCAAATCAACTAGTCCTAGGCTTAATTTACATTATTTTACAATACTAGTGCATGGCCTTCATTAACCATTCGATACCTTGGTCAATCCAAATTATCTTCACCATTGCTTGGCGGGGATATTGACTTAATCTTTTAAACTTATTGGTTCAATTACACTTTTGGGTTGAGCAAACTGTGAGTGATACAGGTGTGTGCATGCCTGTCCAGATTCCTTGTGATTGAGTGTTCTTTAGGGTAGGGTAATTGCAAAAGTACTTCAAAGTGAGCTTTGTTCTGACATCATCTCCATGAGTGGCGATGGTGTGCAGGAGGGGTCGAATGAGGAAGAAGAGATAGAGGTGCAAAATTTCACACCTTACTTATATGATCCCAAGAAGAAAGAAGATTGAGAGGTTTTTGTATGCTAACACGGTTATCAAGAAGTTTCAAGGTGGCTGTTCATCACTGTCTGATGAGGAGGCTTGGGGTTAGTACGAGAAGACATGCACTCAAGGGAGAACATAGCCATTAGAAAAGTTTGGGGTATGACAGTAGGCATCACTGAATGGTCTGTAAGGTTTTCCTTATAGCCGTCAAGCCACAACTAGAGTTGCTGGCCAAGGGACGAGTGTACCTATTCTTCACCAGAGAAGTTCCATCCTTGCATGCGTCTGAGCAATTTCTACTTTTTGAATGTGATCTTCCTTCCAATGGGTGTGAGGCACAAGATGCATGGGAAGAGGCTTCTTCTTGCTGCCTTGCATATCAGAGGACCCAAACATCACCCGAGTAGATTCTCAAAACCAAGCCCATTTGGTCAGGATAGGATCTCCCAAATGTTATGCCAATACCCCAAGTCCTGCACTGAGTACCCAACCATGAGAGTTTTACTATTGGCTATAGGGCTTGGCAGTAGATTGAAGAGATTGGGATTGACCCCTTTGCTCCTCGATAGCCTCTCCACCAAGGCATATTAGGGCTGGTGGTCCAATGTGAAATCTCAACATATGACTATGCCATAGCTACCTTAAATCTTTTTGTTCAAGACTGAGCAACGCACCAGCACAATGTTTTCAAGGCTAAGGGGCACGTTATTGTTGCTCAAATATGTGAGCTCCCTAAACCCTCCATGGTTAAGCAACCCCACTATTATGCAAAAATACTACGGGAGTTAAATAGAAATGCAGTAGTTGCCACACTACTGAGGCAGCAACTATGCAAAACAATATACGAGATCTATGTAGAGATTCACTTACAAAGAACACTTGGTAGGAGTGCGTCACACCCATTTGATGGTATGCGACTCATTTTGATAATGCATTCGGCATCTCCAACCTTGCTCAAGACCCCATCACCAAGTTGTGGTCAGTGGATTGGCTAACTCATCTGGATAGGCCATCACTGGACATCAGCTCACTCTACTTGTAGCCTCCGCTTGAGCAATGTCCAAGGTTCAATCACTTTGCCCCTCTATCTCTAGGCCCTCATCTTTGCAAGCTCTTGCTCCCAATAAGGTTGGACCCTCATCTGACCAAGTCTATCTGTTGCCCCTCCTTGATGATGCCACAATCCCACATGATGACCCATTGGCTTCAAACCCCATGCGTTAGTATTTGAGCAGTAGTTGGTACTTGGTAGTCCTAAACCATGAGGACCCAGTGGAGAGAAGTCAAGGAAATTAGTTGTCCCTTGACTTAAAGGAAAGGAGCTTACCAAACATGAGCGAGCGTGGTACTTGTAGGTGGTGTCAAAGCATCTCATTTGTTAACCCTTGTATAGGAAGCAATCACGGGTGGTGTAGCCATTGTTAATTTTTAAATGGCAACGAGTATTAATAGTAGAAAGCAATGAAGCAGATGACTGAGGGGGGTCAACCACAATGCTGAGTAGTAGTAGTGTAACGGGCCAAGTATGACAACTGTGCAAGGCTGTTTTGTAGTAGTTTAGAAAAGTATTGCAAATTGGGAGAAGATAATGCAAGAGCTGGGAGAGTAAGAACTCTGTCCTTGACCTCTACCATATGAAAAAAAGGCCGAGGGTGGCCTATAGTGCCATAACATACCAAGTGGTGTCAAATGGAAAAAAAGGGAACAATCCCAAGTGCTCAAGAATGAGATCAATATCTTTTGCACCAATCTAGCAAACCTAGCACATCTCTCCTACACACTGACTCCAAATTGTGAGAATAAGGCCGACCCAAATAGATGTCAGTATATCAATCAAAGTAGATGGATGGCCATCTAAAACATATGCACCTCTTGAACACTAGATTTGCCACAAAATAATGCTAGATACCACCTCCCAAGACATACTAGCCTATGAAGAAAGAAAGGAATCATGAGCTAAACAAGAAAAAAAAACAAATCCTATAGATCCATGATGCTAAGGTCTCTAGGACCACATTTTAAGTGATGCTACATATAAAAAGCATGGTCACTAGTAGACTCATATAAAATAAGGGAACCCAACCCTCTATCCCATATAGTTGCTCCCTATGTCATAATAAAGACTTAGATGTGACATAAGAGAGAAATCTAAAAACACCAGTCTAAACCACCCTAGCAATGTGACAGCTCCACAAGTAGCACTTGTTGTTAATGCTTTGTTTGCTTGCTCATGACATGTTCACTTAAAGATGAACAGTGCTCGTAAACAACCCAACCTTGTGTAGTGAACGGGTGAAGATTCTTGCTCCTACATTCTATTTATTGCAGTACATGCATGATTGGGGTGACAAAAAAGTCGTCAACAATAAAACTTAGAGATCGTGGGGGTTGTTGAAGAAGAAATCGTATGACGATAGGAGCATCGAGTTACTAATAGACCAAAAGAAAGGGAAAACTACACCTGTATATTTAAGAAAACTAGTTCAACTGAACCGCCTGAGCTTGCAATGCACAGTCGATGATAAGCTTCCTAACCTAGCACAGGTGATGGTGGCACTGAGCTTAGGCTCAACACCACCCTTTCCCCTCCTCGCTCCCTCCCCAACCCTCTTAGCCTTGGTCCCAATTGCTGTTGTTCATTGTGGTGCCTAGTTGACCTACTTTTCTTCTCCATCTAGATAATCCCTTGGTCCTCTTTGTTGTCACCCTTTTGCACTATGTTGATACAGTGCTTCATCTTAATATTTGGATGTTTCTCTTGCTCCTCATGTTCATCACTCTTTAAGTAGGACGACCTACTTCACCTGTAGATCTGGACTTGGCTAAAATGGTATACCAGGGGTGTTTTGTTTCTGGTTTGGGGGGATAGCACATCCATCTACTTCAAGTGTTGTTATTTGTCTCCCCCATACTTCCCTATCCCATCAACACTCTTCGTGAAGTGTATGAGTGTCTTCTTTCTCCTTTTCTTAATTTCCTCTGGCTATGACATTGGAGGGATTTCACCACTTTTGTCAATACATTGGAAAGGGATAGGTAGGTTTCCTTTATTTGCATGCTCCAACTTCTTATACAATAGATTGTAAAGATTTTTGTTTTTTGTTGCTTGAAAGAGAGATTGGTACTTACTACCACCATTTCAGATTTTTCTTATGTTCTGAGATTAAGTTCCTAGGTTGGTTTTGGCACCACATGTTTAGTGCCGAGTAACATCAATAGCCATTAGTACCTCAGCTACCTACCCTTTGCCTTCAATGTATTTAGTGAAGTTACTCAGGAATATATATTTTTGTTTGGCAATTTTGCTCAGCCTTTGATTTCTACTTCATGTCTTTTTGGTCAATTGGCCGTTGATCTATGATACGTACTTGGAAAGGAAATGGTTTGAAGGACTTGAACTTCAACCTCTTAGCATTTTCTTTAGAAATAACATTTACTCCAGAACCACCATCTACTATCACACCTAGTATAGTTTGCATTTTAACTTTAATAGTGGTTACCCGTACTTCTTCTTCAACTAGTAGAGTGTCAATGAAAGGTATAGTGACTAAAGAGTCTACCTCTTTTAGCTGCTCGATGATTCTTTAATCTGAGCAAAGAAATCCAAACAATACGGAGCTATCCTCATCAACTCAATGAATTTAAAATGATTTGCATGTTGTTGAATATTTTCCATACTCGGGCTAGCTCTATGCTAGAATCTAACAAAGTGCTTGGTTCCTGGCCACTTGCTTTAATTTACAAAGATTCACCTAAAAATTCACAAGAAACTTTGAAGATGACATGGGTCTTCATCATCATGCCTTTAAAATTCTAAAATTTAGCTTGATGTTGGAGCTAGAGACTTGGTCTTCTTTGCTCCTTCCAAAGGGCTTCTTTGCTCCTTCCAAAGGTGCTTCCATCCTACTTGCTCGATACCTAAGATAAAAAGGTCTTCCATTCAAAAGAACCTAGTCATTGGCTCTCCATCTGCCATATCTATCTTCATGTATATGAGGTCATTATTGACCAACATGCAATTGGCCCATTACACCATATTCATGCCTTAGAGTTGCAGGTTGTTGTACATTAGTACGTTGAGAAGAGCTGTGATAGAAACTGGGGTAAATTGCCTTAGCTACTCCACATTCACCCTTTTAGTTACGCAATGGTGTCTTTTTCCATCAAAATCATGCCGCTTTTCTTATCTATTAATTCTTTAACCATGTGTAGTAGTTGGCCTTCTTTGTTCGTATCTTTTTGGAATACCAGTCTAGTATTGACAAAGCCTTTCTCTTTGTTCATTGGTGTGGTCCTCATGCTCATTTTGATGTTTTAGAGAGGAAATAACCAACCTCTTGAAATTCAAACTTTTTGTAGAGGAAAGCTCAGCCTTCATCTACCCTTATAGAATGCGTCAGCACAAGACCAGTGTTTTGTCCCTCCCACTCTATATAGTGATCAATTTCCATCCCTGGGATAGTGTGGTAGAGTCTCTTCTCATGCTCTACACTCCTATTGGATAGTCAACACTTCTTCTAGTCTCCTTCAGCCATTGAACTCTAGTTCTAAGACTGCACCAGTTCTCATGGTAGGATGTGTCCAATTCCTTTGGCTCAAGAACCCTTTGCACTTGGTTGCGTATCTTAGTCTTTTTTTCAAGCATGTGTCTGATTAGCTAAATAAAAAAGTAGCCAAGTAGCTATTTGAATACTTTTTGTATTCCACACATCGTCTTCAAGCACACAGCTAGACTACATGGCTCGTCTAGAATTACTTGGAGGAATTTCTTGTCATGGCTCATAATACTTAGCAACTATTTTACTTTGTCACTAGACAACACGAAACTTGCAATGATCTCTTCATTCTAGGCTTGCTACCTTAGTCCTCTAGATTCCCCTACTAACAACTTATCAACTCGCAATTCATTTGACCCTTCACCAACAAGATTGCCAAAATGTTAATGCTTTGGTCTTCTCACTCTTGAAAGACTAACTTAAAGGTGCTCTGGGATTGAAAATAACCCAACTCTATGCAGAGATCAGGTGAAGATGCTCACTCTTGCAATCTGTTAAGACAATGTGCATCCTTGAGGTGACGATTTAGTGGCCAACATTAAATACATGGAGTTCGAGGCGACTGTTGAAGGGGCAACCATATGGTGATGGGAGAATTAACTTAATAACACTTAGTAATTTAACAATACACTGAGTGGACAACACTTTATTGACAAGCAAGTAAAGGAAATCAACTCAGATATTGATGCGAATTGTATGTACAACCAAGCCGCCTTGGCTTGTAGTGAAAAATCAGTATCAAGCTTCCTAACCTAGCAAGCATCATCTCCATGAGAAGTTGGTATTCAAGAAATATGCCATGTATGCTACACAATTCAAAGTGGCACCATCTACCTTTATTAATTCATGTGTCAATGGTCACTTTATGACAGCAACAGCACCATCATGTTCTCTCGTGAGTCATGCCATGCTTAAATCCAAAGAAGTTGCATGCTGTTAGGGCCTAAAACCACATGGATTTAGCCCTAAGTGGGGATGCCAAGAGGTGGGTGGACATGGGGATACCAAGAGACACGTGTGTGGGCAATGATGGGGCATAGACCTCTCTCTCTATATGTAAGCAATGAAAGAGCAACCAATCAAGGTAGTTATTCATCTTCCATTCTTGTATCGTCTCTCTTTTTTCCTATTGTTTTGAGAGTCTCTCATGTTTTGTCTTCCCTGTAGGGGCTGTTAGGGCCTCTACAAATGGTGACTACAATAGTTGACACAATAGTTGATACATCCCTACTTTTGGATTTGAGGCAGGTAGTTTGGTTGTATTGCTGCACCCAAGATATTTGTGGATTTTGCTTTTGCGACTATTGCCTCACATCTCCTTATGATTCTACGATCTGCTACGTGATGATCAAATCTTGTTGCTATAGATCAAAATCAAAGGTTTCTCAAAGCTTCTGTGATCTCGTGGTTATGGTGGACAAGCTTCCCTTGCTCCTTTGATCTCCTCCTCTTCGTCCATTCCCTTGCCTTCTTCCCCTCCACTCCATTCCTTCTTCCCTCGCTAACTCTACTGATTCCCAAAGCCCCCCTGTTGATCTTCTTTTGCCCGTAAGAGTTCTTGCCCCATCCACCCATTTCCCTACTTGAGTTCGTTGTCACAGCCTGGCCCCAATCAACCCATTCATGCAGCCATAGCCTTCATGTTCTGGTGCAATCATTTCAGCTGTAGACCTTGTTTGCGGATGCGGATGTTGTTATGGGTGGTTGTTGAGACGGTGCTACAGAGCCTTGGCTCTTCTATTGTGATGGAGATCTTGCACAATGTCATGAGGAAATTGTGCGCAATAGAGAAGCGGAGGAGAAAGAAACTGGTCAAGATGGCAGGTGGGGATCACTTTGCAAATGAGAAGCCATTGCAAAGGTTGGTTGTGGTGCAGTGGGAGCATGGTGTAATATTAACTAGAAAGAAATCAAGGCATGAGGCTAGACTCTAGGCATGGCGACGCTCGAGGGCCATAAAGGAAAAGGGAACATGAGGGGAGAAGCATTAACATGGGTGGGGAAAAGGGATTAAGAGGGGTGGGAATGAAGAGGGGGACTATGGCACAAGGGGGAAGGAAGAGGAGGAAGAGAAGAATGTACATGATGGGAGGTGGAATGTAGAGATGGAGACATCAAGGGAAGAGAGTCATGCTTTATTTGAAAGGAGGGATGGGGGGGAAATCAAAGTACTAGCTAGGTAGTTTTACAAGAATGAGCGTGTTACATCAAGGAATAGTCCCCTCCTTTTATAGCCAAGAGAGGGGGTCTCTCCCAATAAATGCATCCTCCCACATGCATGGTGTGTGTGGAAGAGTCTCTCATGTGGGCTAGGTGGGTACGCACTCTCAATTGTGTGCGACAACCCTTTGCCTCATTTTTTCATGTAAATCAAACCTCATATCCCAAGTCTAAGATACTCCCTTGGTCTCTTCCCAGTTTTATAATATGTTCAAACATCTAGGAGGAGAAGTGGAGGGTTGGCACAAGGAGACTTTCCACCTTATCTTACTTTCCCCATTATTTAACTTTCATTCTCGGACTATCTACACCCCCCCCCCCACATGGGCCTATCCTACATGGAGGGAATAATACAATATAATATCCATCACCTATTTTATATTACTTCTCCCATGGTCCTTGGGCCATGTCTTACTAAATGCATGCATGGGACCACTTAGGTGGAGGGGTGGCACATGGAGGAACCATGTCACCTTAATATTTTATAATATTACCTCCATGGATTATGTACAACACACCTTATTTGTCCTTTTACATGGAAGGGTGGCAGATGGCCATGCCTTGCCACCTCAACCCTGGGCCCTATGCACAACATATTTTATTATACTATTGCCATACATACAAACACACACACATATTTATGCCTTTTACCTTGGTCAAATTTATCCATAATAGTCCCCCCCCCCCCTAGGTAGGGAATGCATACCATTTCCATGCCTAGGACCATCACACACAAAGAAGGGCTTGAGGTAACGCTTGTTGATCACCTTCTTGCCATATGGCTCATGTAGCTGTTGTACTTGTACAAACCCATTGCTACATTCCTTGATGACTTTGTATGGACCGGTCCACACTAGAAGGAACTTTTTATCCATTTGGTGCTCCAATCTATTATCAAAGCATAGCACAACATCCCCCTCAGCAAAGGAACTTTCCAGCCACATAATGCTTAAATTTCTCAATGCAGAACACTAAAGAGAAGGCATGCTTGTCAGCCTCAGAGTAGCATCATTCAGTTTCGAGCAATTGTCGAGAAGCAAATTGAATGGGATACATGAACCGATCCTCCCCTTGTTGGAGAAGAATACCTGCCAGAGTGTGCTCATCAAACCCAAGATTGATATAGAAGACTTTGACCAAGCAAGATTGCATAGAATGGGATCTGAAGTCAGAGCACTCTTGATTTGTACAAACCCATGATCACAATCCTCATCCCAAGAGAAATCGACCACATCTTTTAATAGCGTGGTCATGGGTCGCATCAAAGCAGGATATTGATCAATGAAGAGGCGATAGTATCTTGATAGATTAACAAATGAGCATACCTGATGTTTGGTTGTTGGCGGGGAGAGCTTGAGGATAGCTTCTACCTTCTCGAGGTTAAGCTTGACACCCTTAGATGAGACAATATGTCCCAGCAACCTCCTTTGAGTGGCTGCAATGGTGCATTTATTAGGGTTAAGACTGCCATCCGCATCATTGACCCTTTGGAAGGCCAACCTAACCTTTATGATGTGCTCCTTATGTGCGGAGAATATACAAAAATCATCTAAAAACACCTCCAAGAAAACCCCCAAATAAGGAGCAAACACCATCTACATAAATCTTTGAAAGGTAGCAAGAGCATTGGTGAGGCCAAATGGCATTACTTTGAATGCAAACGTCCCCCAGGGTGTGGCAAATGTGGTTTTAAGCAAATCCTCCTCAGTAATTCTAATTTAATAAAACCCAGAGTAGCCATCACAGAAAGTATACATCTCATGACCACTTACCTTCTCATGAGGTCTTGAAAGGGTAGAGGATGATGGTCCCTCTTGGTGGCCGCATTGAGTTTCTTATAATCAATGCAGACCTGCCACTTGTTGTTTTTCTTTGGGGTGACTACCACTAGTGAAACCCATTCAATATTGTGAACCGAAACAATAAACACAGCTTCTACAAGCTTCTACAACTCTGAGTGCAAAGCATCGGTCTGTAGGGGCCCTAATCTCCCATACTTTTGAGCCAATGGCTTAGCATTAGGCTTCAGCTCTATCTTGTGTTCTATGGCAGTCACCTGGCGAAGGTGGTGGTAGCTAGTTGTGAAGAGGTCAAGGAAATCTTTGAACATTTCTAGGAACTCATCTTTCTCACCTGGAGTGAGGTCAGGGGAAAGCATAGATTCAAGCTGTTGAGGACTAGCTGTTACCTTTTTCGCAGGTGGCGGGATAGAAGACACCCCCATCATGTAAACTTCTTCCTCTAAGGACTTCTCCCCCCATCTAAATCTTCCATTGACTCAGACACCATCTCGAGTATGGCTAGGTAACTCCTGCCTGTATCTTCAATGTCCACTACATAGAAATTGACAGTGGTGGTCAACCCATTCACAGTGATGGGAAAATCCTCAATGACTCCCAGGGTGGCGAGTTGTCAACCATTTGCTACCTTGATTTGAGTTAAGGAATGCCCATTGCATTTCAAATTCAACTTCTTCATGATATGGGACACCATGATATTACATGTAGCTCCCCCATCAACACACACACTTTTGATGTGGTAATTATCTATGATGACATCTACCTTATGCGGGTGCCGATCAACTTCTTCAGAGATAGAAGAAATCTCTCTTACCTTTTCCTTTTTCTTGCTCTTCCTTGTTGAGAGCCCTTGTTGCAACTCATGTCTCACCTTAGGGCTTAATGCTATTAGTTGAGGAAGCGTGATGCTCAAAGACCAATGAGCAAGGTCCTGAATGACCAAATAGTCTTCTTGCCCTAAGCCGATAGGGAAATCTGAGGGTGACCACTTACTCCTACGAGATTTTTTAGTCTTCTCTCTTGGTGGGTCTGCCATCTTAGCATCTGAGGGCTCTAAGAAGGACACCTTCTTCTTGGGGCAGCTCGGTCCATGGTTTGGAGAGGGGTCCGAGGTGGTACAACTTCTCTTCCCGAGGTCAAGGACCTCTACGTCAGAATCCTCGATTCTTGATTCACTTAGAAAATTCACCCTTGGAATAATGGGACATTCGGTGCGATAATGACCCTTCTGGTGGCACTCATAGCACACAACATTGGCACCATCTCAATCCGAAGATCAAATTCAGGGCCTTGGCTAGGTCATTGACTCTCGGTTCTTTAGCAGGAGGGGCCAAGGGAGTAGGAAGGAGGTCTGAAGATAGTGGGAGAGAAGGAAGGAGTCTCACTTGCGGCTTTCTCACATACACAATGGGGGAATACACACAAAGGTGGAGGCTGAAAACAATTTTCCACTTCTTAGTTGTAAAAGCCAAAAGAACTCTCATACAAAGAAATAGAAGAACCCTATATGTGGGTCTCAAACCAAACTCAGCTAACTAAAGTGGCATACTAACTGAGCCACGAACTAGAGTACATAAGGATAGCTGTCATCTAGCTATTATTCATGGGCAATGTACCAACCGCATCTGCAACTAACAAGTCAATGACATAAATGCACAATGGTCACCTTGGCATATCGCGAGTGGAGCTCGATGTCTCAACACTCCCCCTCAAGCTCAATCCCAATTCTTGCACACCAAGTAGGTCTCTGAACTTGCGCAGCTTCTCTGTGCCCAATGCCTTCATGAATATGTCAGCTACCTGATCCTCTGTGCTAACATAAACTAGATCAATAAGACCTAGTACAACCTTCCCCCACACATAGTGATAATGCACCTCAATGTGCTTTGTTCTAGCATGATAGACTGGGTTATTTGCCAAGTGTATACTATTCATGTTGTCACAATAAATGACAACTGGCCCATTTGTAGACTGATGCATATCATAAAGTAGCTTATGCAACCAAGCTACCTTACATGCAGCCATTGCTGCACCCCTGTACTCAGCCTCTATGCTCAACAAGGCAACTGTAGGCTGTTTCTTGCTGCTCCAAGTGACTGCAGCACTCCCAAAAGAGAACACATATCCACTGGTAGATCGTCTATCAGAAATACTACCAGCCCAATCAGCATCAGTGTATCCATGCAACTGTATCTGAACCCTAGCCTCATAAAATAGTCCATACTCCAATGTGGACTTCACATTCCTGAGTATGCGTCTAGCCACATACAAATGCGGTTTCCTTGGAGCCTGCATAAACTGACTTACCAATCCAACAGCATAGCTTACATCTGGCCTGGTAATAGTCATATAAATCAAACTTCCTACTATGCGTTTGTACATAGTAGGGTCTTCCAGAAGCTCACCTACATTTGTGCTCAGTTTCACATTCTGCTCCAAAGGAACTGAAATAGGCTTACAGCCTGTCATCCCATATTTGGACATCATGTCCAATCCATACTGCCTCTGCAAGAGCTGTATCCCACTTGGTGATCTAATCACCTCAATGCCCAAGAAATAATGCAGCTCTCCGAAATCCTTCATCTCAAACTTTTGCTTCAATAGCATTTTCATATGAAGGATATCTTCATCACTATCACCTGTGATGATCAAATCATCAACATAAATGACAAGCAACATAATACCTTTCTCTATTTTTCTCACATAAAGTGAGAAATCTGCCTTGGAAATCTAAAAACCAATAGTGACAAGATACTATCCTATCTTATCAGACCATGCTCTAGGTGCTTGCTTCAAGCCATACAAGGCTTTCTTCAACCTGCAAACAAACTCAGAACAGCATGAACATAACCTGGTGGCTGCTCCATAAAGACCTCTTCTTGCAAATCACCATGCAAGAAGGCATTCTTTACATCGATCTGATGTAGAGACCATCCCTTTGATGTAGCCATAGCAATGACTACTCTCACAGTTGCCATCCTTGCAACCGGACTGAATGTTTCTTCATAGTCAATGCCATATGTCTGTGCATACCCCTTGACAACTAATCTTGCCTTGTATCTCTGTTCACAGAACCATCTGCATTGTGCTTCACCTTGTAGACCCACTTACAGCCAATTGCATTCTTGTCTTTAGGCAAAGGCACCAATTCCCATGTAGCATTTGCTTCCAAGGCATCCATTTCTTCATCCATGGCTTTCTCCCATTTTTCTTTTCCCATGGCTTGCTTAAAAGAAGTGGGTTCTGGTTCCTGTATCACTTTGACCATATAGGCATAGTGAATGGCTGTAAATCCATCATATTTCAGCCTATCCACAGGATACTTGGCTCTGGTAGACCTGCACAAAATAGGCTCACTACTAGGTGCTCTCAAAACATCCCTTGTCTTCCTTACTCTAGGTGTAACAACAAAAGGAATACCCAACTCATCATCAATGCTCAGTTTTGAGCCACTGGATTCACCATCCACATAAGAGTGACTTGCATTCACATCAAACATGGGCTGATCTACCTTCTCTTTTCCTTTTTGTGATACCTGCATACCACTATCTGCATTGCTTTGAGGAGATTCTCCTGATCTCAATCTGCCTGTCCATGGGGAAGTATGTGAACCACTGCTAGAGGGCACTGAGGGTCCACTAATATTTTGTGATTTCTGCTGTGAATTCTATGTAGCATTACCATTTTTTTCATCTACATCATCAATCACATTTACTGGTTTATACCAGCTGCTCATCTCATCAAAAACATCTCTGCTCACTATAAAGCTATGAGTAGAAGGGTTATAGCATCTATACCCTTTTTGCTGCAGAGAATAACCAATAAAGATGCACTTCTCAGCTTTTGGATCCAACTTGGACCTCAACTCATCTGGCACATAAACATAGGCAATGCAACCAAAAATTTTCAATGAGAAATATCTGGTTTCCTACCAGTATACATCTCCTCTAGCATCATGCCATGTATTGCTGTAGTGGGAGCCCTGTTCATTATGTAAACTACTGTAGCAACTGCTTTAGCCCAATAATAATCTGGTAGGTCTTTTTCATTTAGCATGGCCCGAGATACCTCTCCAATATGCATGTTTTTCCTTTCTGCAAGTCCATTTTGCTGTGGGGTATGACTGCATGAATATTGCTACTTTATGCCATGCTCCTGTAGGAACCTTGCAAACTCATTTGAGAGGTACTCTCCCCCTCCATCTGACCTTAGGCATTTTATTTGTAGGCCTGTTTCTTTTTCAACCATAGCTTTAGAAGCTTTAAAATGCCCAAACACTTCACTTTTCTTTTTCATAAAATGCACCCAAACTTTTCTGCTATAGTCATCAATAAAAGTGACAAAATAATGACAACATCCAATAGATGCAGCTTTAGTAGTCCACACATCAGATGCGTTTCTACAACCTTGAATTTAGGCAATCCTGCAACAATATTTTGGGCCTGCATTGATTTAAGTCACAGTACATTAACATGACCAATGCGTTTATGCCAGATATCAATATCTGCAACTACACTGGTCCCATGTGCAAACATTGCTGCACTCAATTCAGGCATGTCCACATCCAATGTAAACATCTTGCCCTTCTTCTTTCCTTTTGCTATCAAGCGACCGTTATTTTTCATATCCTCAACAAAGCATCCATGAGGATTAAATCTGACCTGCAAGCCCTGCTCAACCATTTAACCAACAGAAACCAGGTTCTTGGTGATGTTCGAGACATGAAATAAATCAGACAAGTATTTCTTTTTCCCATCCTACATAGACAAAGGAATTTTACCAATCTTCAGAATAGGATGTGTAGTATCATCACCAATCTCCATAAATCCTATCCATTTTCCTTGCATCCTGCATCCACTTTGCATGACCTGTCATGTGGTTTGATGCACCTGAGTCAACATACCACACATCATTGCTTTCTTCTACACTTGTCACAGAATTGGTCATGTGCTACACTGTAAACAAATGCTCATTTCTATCATCACCCTGTCTACTAGAGGATGCATAATTGCCTTGCTGCAATTTTCCATTCATAATGTCATTCTGCTTTTTGTAGCAGTCTTTAGCCATATGACCCATTTTACCACAATAGTAGCGTTCAACATTGCTGTTTGCATTTTGGCCTCTCTGCCATCCACCACGACCTCTTTGGCTCCCCCTGCCTCTAGAGTTACCACGTCCTCCACCATAGGACTGGTTTTCTTGAGTTTGTTGCATATTCTAATTTCTACCATGGCCTCCAGATCGGCCTCCTCTACCTCTGCCTATACCTCTTCTAGCATTTGAGTAGAAGATAGTTTCTTTTGAAGTTCCTCCTGAAGAAGATGCACCAACATTTCTCTGCTCTTCAGAAATTAGGAGAGCAAACAACTCCTCAAAATCAAGAAATTTTTCATGGATGGCAATGGATGTCCAGAACTATGCATAATCCTTTCCTAGACCATTCAAGGTCATAGAAACTAGATCATCATCTTCCACTGGTGACCCAATGGAAGCAAGTGCATCGCAATTTTCTTCACCTTCATGTGGTAGTCATTGATGCTCATATTTTCTCTCTACACATTGTGCAACTCCTGCTTGAGTTGCATTTTCCTGGCTTGTGTATTTGTGCTGTACATTTTTGCCATATCCTATGCCTCCTTTGGCGTACTTGCATCCTGAATATGCACAATCATAAAATCCGAAATACTGATAGACAACCAGTACATAACTTTTCTGCCTCTCTCATGCCATCCTTTAAATGCCTGCATTTCCTATTGATTGGGAACATTAGGAAGAACTGGTTCTTCTTCATTTCCTATAATGAACTCCCAATAGCCTTTTCCCATAAGGAAATTTGTCATTGTAAACTTCCATGCTTGGAAGTTGTTCTTGTCAAGCTTTTCAGTGACAATCTGTGAAAGAGAATCAGATGCCATTATAGAACACTGCAAAATATTCTATCACTGCAAAAAAACACAGCTTCTACCTCACACGAGCAAATCTGCAAAACTGATGAAAGTGGTATTTGAGACCACAGTCACTTCCTAATGACGATTTTGCATTAATAGGCAATAAGGATGATTCTATAACTCCGAGTATCTCTGTGCATAGGCATACAATGCAATTTCTATGACAACTTTTCACCGATCTACAGAGTAGTGGTCACACAACAAAAACAAGGCCTTTTTCTCAGTGCTTGCGGAGAACTTCCACCTCCAAAACGGGCCCCGAAATGGTGTCGAATGAGAAAAATAAAGTCACCGAGGGCTTCGCCTATGAGGATATACACCTTATTGATGGTAAGCATCTAAGGGAAGACCATACATTTGAGGTGGAGATGGTGGATACATCCCTAATGGGGGGTGGGGGTATTCCCATGAGTTGGACCCCCCAGGTTGTTGTTGCAAGAATTGAGGGGTTGCAGAAGGACAACCATCTTCTTTGAAGCGGGGTTAGACTGAACTTTATCAAACTTTTGAGCAATCTCTTGTGGTAGCACTAGGGTCTCTGAATTCTACCATTTAAGGTTGAGGTAGAATTCATCATTTGCCCCTGCTACAAGGTAGCTCAACACATGCTGAGTCATTCCAGCTTGAAATCTGATGTTGTCCTCTTGTGTGGCAATCAAATAGTCTAGGAGCATGGCCGCTCAATCTACACATCGATGTGCCATCTCACCTTCTGATTGCTTTAGGTTTGCCACCTGTAGGTACATATTCTCTGGCTCCTCTTCTTTGGTATAATACCGGATCATAGCTGCTGTCAAACTTGGCCAACTTTGGCGAACGTCCTCGTCCTACTTCTCATACCACACTTGAGCCAAACCCTTTAGAAATGTGGGAAGAACCAACAACCATTTGTGAATATAGTCGGAGAGAAGGAAGGAGTCTCACTTGCGGCATTCTCACATACACAATGGGGGAATACACACAAAGGTGGAGGCTGAAAATAGCTTTCCTCTTCATAGTTGTGTAATCCAAAGGAACTCAAGTACAAAGAAATAGAAGAACCCTATATTTGGGCCTCAAACGAAACTCTGCTAACTAAGGTGGCATACTAATTGAGCCACGAACTAGAGTACATAAGGATAGATGTCATCTAGCTATTATTCATGGGCGGTGTACCAACCGCATTTGCAGCTAACAAGTCGGTGACATAAATGCACAACGGTCACCCTGGCATATCATGAGTGGAGCTCGATATCTCAACACTCTCCCTCGAGCTCAATCGCAATTCCTACACACCAAGCAGGTCTCTGAACTTGTGCAGCTTCTCTGCACCCAATGCCTTCATGAATATGTCAGCTACCTGATCCTCTGTGCTGACATAAACTAGATCAATAAGACCTAGTAAAACCTTCTCCCGCACATAGTGATAATGCACCTCAATGTGCTTTGTTCTAGCATGATAGACTGGGTTGTTTACCAAGTGTATACTACTCATGTTGTCACAATAAATGACAACTGGCCCATCTGTAGACTGATGCATATCATAAAGTAGCTTATGCAACCAAGTTACCTCACATGCAGCCATTGCTGCACCCTTGTACTTAGCTTCTGTGCTCGACAAGGCAACTGTAGGCTGTTTCTTGCTGCTCCAAGTGACTACAGCACTCCCAAAATAGAACACATATCCACTGGTAGATCATCTATCAGAAATACTACTAGCCCAATCAACATCAGTGTATCCATGCAACTATATTTGAACCCCACTCTCATAAAATAGTCCATACTGCAATGTGGACTTCACATACCTGAGTATGCATCTAGCCACATCCAAATGGGGTTTCCTTGGAGCCTGCATAAACTGACTTACCAATCCAACAGTATAGCACAAATCTAGCTTGGTAATACTCATATAAATCAAACTTCCTTCTATGCGTCTGTACATAGTAGGGACTTCTAGAAGCTCACCTGCATCTGCACGCAGCTTCACATTCTGCTCCAAAGAACTGAAATAGGCTTACAGCCTGTCATTCCAGATTTGGACAGCATGTCCAATCCATACTGCCTCTGCAAGAGCCGTATCTCACTTGGTGATCTAATCACCTCAATGCCCAAGAAATAACACAGCTCTCCCAAATCCTTAATCTCAAACTTTTGCTTCAATAGCATTTTCACATGAAGGATATCTTCATCACTATCACCTGTGATGATCAAATCATCAACATAAATGACAAGCAGCATAATACCTTTCTCTGTTTTTCTCACATAAAGTGAGAAATCTGCCTTGGAAATCTGAAAGCCAATAGTGACAAGATACTGTCCTATCTTGTCAGACCATGTTCTAGGTGCATGCTTCAAGCCATAAAAGGCTTTCTTCAACCTACAAACAAACTCAGGATGAACACCATGAACATAACCTGGTGGCTGTTCCATAAAGACCTCTTCTTGCAAATCACCATGAAAGAAGGAATTCTTTACATCCATCTGATGTAAAGACCATCCCTTTGATGCAGCCATAGCAATGATTGCTCTTATGGTTCCATCCTTGCAACTAGACTAAATGTTTCTTCATAATCAATGCCATATGTCTGTGCATACTACTTGACAACTAATCTTGCCTTGTATCTATTCACAGAACCATTTGCATTGTGCTTCACCTTATAAACCCACTTATAGCCAATTGCATTCTTGTCTTTAGGCAAAGGCACTAATTTCCATGTAGCATTTGCTTCCAAGGCATCCATTTCTTCATCCATGGCTTTCTCCCATTTTTCTTTTCCCATGGCTTGCTCAAAAGAAGTGGGTTCTAGTTCTTGTATCACTTTGACCATATAGGCATAGTGAATGGCTGTAAATCCATCATATTTCAGCCTATCCACAGGATACCTAGCTCTGGTAGACTTGTGCAAAATAGGCTCACTTCTAGGTGCTCTCAACTGCTAGAGGACACTGCAGGTCCACTAATATTTTGTGATTGCTGCTGTGAATTCTGTGCAGCATTACCATTTTGTGCATCTACATCATCAATCACATTTATTGGTTTATACCAGTTGCTCATCTCATCAAAAACATCTTTGCTCACTGTAAACTTACGAGTAGAAGGGTTATAGCATCTATACCCTTTCTGCTACGGAGAATAACCAATAAAGATGCACTTCTCAGCTTTTGGATCCAACTTGGACCTCAACTCATCTGGCACATGAACATAGGCAATGCAACCAAAAATTTTCAAATGAGAAATATCTAGTTTCCTACCAGTATACATCTCCTTTGGCATCATGCCATGTATTGCTGCAGTGGGAGTCCTATTCATTATGTAAACTACTGTAGCAACTACTTCAGCCCAATTATTATCTGGTAGGTCTTTTTCATTTAGCATGGCCCGAGATACCTCTCCAATATGCCTGTTTTTCCTTTCTGCAAGTCCATTTTGCTGTGGGGTATGACTGCATGAATATTATTGCTTTATGACATGCTCCTTCAAGAACCTTGCAAACTCATTTGAGATTTCCCAAGAAGATGGGCTTTTACACTTTTAGCTTTCTAGAGCTTCTAAAAGTTGATTCGCATGCTTTTTGGGCTAGAATCTTTGCTTTTAGGGTCTTTCGCTGGCTATTAACCCTGTGGGGCCCTCCATATGTGGGCATCACCTCCTCTTGGTGCTTTTTGTTTCCTAGATCAATGGAAGAAGAATTTAAGTAATTAATTAAGAAATTGTTATTAACTTAAAAGAAATAAAAAAGGGGAATGTAGCAAAAAGGATTCACTAAGGGGTTTTTTTTTTTTTAAACGAGGTAGATAGGAAAAGAGGGGGAAATTTTAGTAAATAAAGAATTAAAATACGAATTTGATTTGTAGGCGTGTTTCTTTTTCAACCATAGCTTTAAAAGCTTCGAAATGTCCAAACACTTCACTTTTCTTTTTCATAAAGTACACCCAAACTTTTCTACTGTAGTCATCAATAAAAGTGACAAAATAATGATAGCCTCCAATAGATGTAGCTTTAGTAGTCCACACATCAGAGTGGATTAATTCCAATGGCTTCTTACTCTCTTGAACATGTCTAGGAAATGGTTTCCTTGCCTGTTTTCCAAATTGACAGGCTTCACATACCTTATGCATTTCTGCAACCTTGAATTTATGCAATCCTACAACAATATTTTGGGCATGCATTGATTTAAGTCGCTGTACATTAACATGACCAATGCATTTATGCTAGATATCAATATCTACAACTACACGGGTTCCATGTGCAAACATTACTACACTCAATTCAGGCATGTTTGCATCCAACGTAAACATCTTGCCCTTCTTCTTTCCTTTTACTATCAAGCGACTGTTATTTTTCATATCCTCAACAAAACATCCATGAGGATTAAATCTGACCTACAAGCCCTGCTCAACCATTTGACCAACAGAAACCAGGTTCTTGGTGATATTCAGGACATGAAATACATCAGACAGGTATTTCTTTTTCCCATCCTGCATAGACAAAGGAATTTTACCAATCTGCACAATAGGATGGGTAGTATCATCACCAGTCTCCACAAATTTTGCAAGACCTATCATGTGGTTTGACGCACCTGAATCAACATACCACACATCATTGCTTTCTTCTGCACTTGTCACATAATTGGTCATGTGCTGCACCATAAACAGATGCTCATTTCTGTCATCACCCTGTCTACTAGAAGATGCATAATTCCCTTGCTGCAATTTTCCATTCATGATGTCATTCTGCTTTTTATACCAGTCTTTATCCATATGGCCCATTTTACCACAGTACTAGCATTCAACATTGCTGTTTGCATTTTGGCCTCTCTACCATCCACCATGACCTCTTTGGCTCCCCTTGCCTCTAGAGTTACCACGTCCTTCTCCATAGGACTGGTTTTCTTGAGTTTGCTGCATATTCTAATTTCTACCATGGCCTCCATATCGGCCTGCTCTACCTTTGTTGATCTCTCACAAATGTAGCCATTGGCAGTATATCCAGACAACCTGTTGGCAACAATGATCGACCCTTACTATCTTTCTTCCATAGCTCAATTCCTACTTCAATGGGCATCCAATTCGGTGATTTTGGATGCACCTTGTACTGCATCATTGGTCTGTCACCTTGCATGTAAAATCGAAATTGTAATGGCTTTGCATGTCCAACTAGCATTTCTTGCCCATCACATAGGTAGCCATCCACATAATCCTTGAAGTTATGAACCCGTGTAAGAACAAATGGTGCCGGTGAAGATGATGTACATTTTTTGAATGTATCCATCAGATGTGGGAAAGTGAATGTTTGTCCCACCCGCAAGCTCTGAGAAAACCTATTGAACATTGCATCAATGTCCTCATGTGTGTGCCCTACCATCAAGAAGCCCAATTGAATTGTCTTGAAAATGCACCTTGCTACAAGAAGAGAAAGGTATGCAAACAAGTATCTATTTTTGTTCTCAGACCCACAATTATCTAGTTGGAGTAGCAAGTTCTCTGGCAACTTTTGGAATGGTGGCTCAATAGCAACACTCCCCTCTAAAGAGGGTGGGTTTTCTCTTGTATTTGATGGAAAAAAATTCATACATGTGTCTGTAGCCCTTGCAATGGAAGTTGTCATGGCCTCCGTGATAGACTTCGGGTCACTTTTTGATACAGTTTCTAGATTTGCATTTGTGATCATGACATCTACATTTTCAGACAAGCTAGCTCCACTTGTGGAAACATGTGCACCTTTAGAACTGTAATGGGAGTCCAAAGCGTTTCTTGAACATAGAGCATTCAAAAGGCGGGCATTGCTTCTAGGAATCCCATTGGTAGCAAGGTCTCCAAGGTCATGCATATCCATCCTCTTGAGGTTGCGCAAAAAAATTGAGAGCGATCCAATCGTCAGGTTTGGATCAGATGGCCACAAACCATTGAGGGTGAAGTGTCCATAATGACCGTTTCCATGCCCATGGGTAATCATTCCAATGAGTGAAACCTGTAATTGCCATGCAGAATCGGTGTCCTTGGACCTCACCCGAAGTCTTGGAATTGCCATCTTTTTTGGTCCATCTTATCATGGATTATGCATACATACTTTTTTGGATCCATCTCAGAGTACCTACGCCTTGCATAGTATAAGTTCCTACAACTTTGTTGCTGTATCATATGCATCTTTCTCTCTTCCATCAACTAATTGCGTTCATCTTGACTTTTTGTGGCTGCCAATTGAGCCTTAATCCGGCTGCACAAGCTACATTTAGAGAATTCACTCATCTTAGCAAGTGAACATTTTTTAAGTCTGATTTCCAAATCCTGCCAAATGTGGATGTGGATAGGCTCTGATAACCACATTGATTAAGTGAAGTGTTGACCTCATGTAGGATGTCTATCTTCTTATACACTTTAGGTATCACTTGCTATGTCTCTCTAGAACCATCCTGCATGGTTCTACTCTTGTGAGGCATATGCTCTGTGCTATTATCCACAAAGTGCTGAATGAGAGCCCTTCCCATACCTATGTGCTCCCTGCTCCTCCTCATAATCCCTGAATCGCCATGCACATATCGCTGTACACCACTCTCAAATTGCTCCCTGTATCGATAAAATGATGTCCTTGGAATTCCATGCATCTCATACCATGCTCTACAACAGACATCCCGACCGTTTATCTTGAAGTAGTAGCATATCCTCCCTGCATAGTCATGATGCCAAGCCATTGACAACACATCATATATAAAGTTTGTATGAGACTCCAGGGAGCTGCTCCAAAAGTTCTTCCTTAGATTCATTAAGAGATCTCGCTCTGCACGTTGGCAACACCTACTCCCACAACAATCGATGGAAGAAACCTGCTGCACCGAATCTAGTGACATTTTGTACATTGGTGTTGGAGGCTCTCTTTGTTTAGGCACCCTGTTAATGAAAGTGTACCTTCTTTTCTTTGATGTTGGATCATCCCTTTTCAACATTTGATCATTGACCAACTCATCTATATGAGCAACGTGGTCCATGGGCACATATTGTTGCAATGGGCTTCCTTCAAGTAAGGTAATCTACTTGATGGGCCACTTTACTAGGCTGAGAGAGCCGACATCTTGCATAGAAGACCCTAAGTCACTTCCTCTAATTTGTTCTTTCTTTTCAATACCCACACCAATGCAATCTTTACATAATAGGTCAAAGTTTATAGAGTCTCCCAGGAAAACATATAAGATCACACCTTCCCCCACGGTCTTTGTTTTGCTCTCATCCCATAAGACAACCTTTTTCTCTTTCCAAGATTCATGAATGAAATTGTCAGTTTCCAATGAAGAAACTGGCATTGCCTCAACATAAGGTCGCTCAGGCTCATTTGGTGCTGCTTCTTCAGTTACTGCATCATCTAAAGAATCACCAACATGTTTTAGAGAGCCCTTAGGCCACTTGACAACACTCCAAATTGCCTCACCAACAAGCACTGTATCCATAGTGGGAAATGGAAAGAGCATTTCACTATTGATAGACTTCTCCACTATCACTGATACATTTTCTATCCCAATATTCACACCACTATAGTAGTCCTCCGGATCTATTGCACACACTCCACCAATTCCAACCACTTCATTCCCCACCATCATCATGACCTTGTCCCTGCTTCTAATAGCCATCCCCTGTCATTACAAACAAATAACAACCAAAGAATTTCATAAGACCATCAAATATGTCCTTCTAGAGGGGAAGAATGGCATTGGTGCAAATCTCTAGAATGCATGAATGAGTCTATACAAAATTTTCATGAAAGCATGAATTATTTCCCCAAAAATTTTAGCAATTTGATAAAACTTTTTCTAAAGCATGAATTATTTTCACCATCGTCATGACCTGATTCATGCATCTGATAGTAGCCATCCCCTCTCATTACGATGACAGGAAATTGATTATGAACAAACTACAACCAAAGAATTTCATAAGACCGACAAAGTTGTCCTTGTAGTGGGGGGATAATGGCACCAGTGCCATTCTCCATGTGGGATTGTGGAGAATGGCATTGGTGCCATTCTCCATGTGAATTTGGCTTTCCTATGGAGAATTGCATATCCCATCTTTGAAAAGGGGAATGGCACCAGTGCCATTCTCCCCATGCAGACTTGAGAAAAACATTTGTCTTCATAAGAGGAGAACAGACTAGTGCCATTCTTCCTTTGGAAGACAAAATTTTGACTTGGGACTTTGCCTTGGGAGAATGCCAATGGTGCCATGCTCCCTTTGCAAAGCCAAAATTTTATATTAGGACATTGCAATGGGAGAATGGCACTAGTGCCATTCTCCCTTTATGAAGGCAAACTTTGAATCAAGACATTGCATTGGGAGATTGGCACTCATGCCATTTTCCCTTTGCAAAGCCAAGATTCTGAATTGTGACATTGCAATGGGAGAATGGCACTAGTGCCATATTGTCTTTTTGAAGTAGAAATTTTGAATCATGACATTGCATGGGGAGAATGGCACAGCCAAAGTTTTGAATCGGGACATTGCAATGGAAGAATGGCAATGGTGCAAATTTAAAATTTAAAAACTTTGGCTTTGTAATAGGAAAATGGAGAATGGCGCTAGTGCCATTCTCCCATTGGAAAATGGAGAATGGCACTAGTGCCATTCTCCCAATGGAATGTCCTGATTCAAAATTTTGGCTTCACAAAGGTAGAAGGGCACCACTGCCATTCTCCCATTGGAATTAGTGGAATGTCAATCTATAGGTTTAGTTTGTCTAGATTACCACTAGCGGAGAATGGCAGTGATGCCAATATCATGGTGGAAACTACATAATGACACTGAGATCATCAAACTCACATGTGGAATGGAATCAGACACTAGTCTCCTATGATCACAATCTCCGATCCGTAGAGTTCATATGGATTTTTGTCAATCTCTGTGGAGAATGGCAGTGGTGCAAATCTCATACCATGTTCTGAAAACATGCACAAGGAATCCTAACCTCACATGTGCATTTGCACTTTTGCCATTATCCTACTATAGCCAATAAAATTAGTGGAATGTCAATCTATAGGTTTAGTTTGTCTAGATTACCACTAGGGGAGAATGGTAGTGATGCCAATCTCATGCTAGCAACTACAGAATGGAATCGGACACTCACTGGTGCCATTCTCCCAATGCAATACCCTGATTCATATTTTCATTGGTGCCATTTTGACTCTATGAAGCCAAAACTTTGAATCTGGGAGAATGGCACTAATGCCATTTCCCCTTTGCACAGCCAAGATTTGAATTGGGAAATCACAATGGGAGAATGGCACTGGTGCCATTCCCCCTTTGCAAAGCCAAAGTTTTGAATTGGGACATTGCAATGGGAGAATGGAAGTGGAGCAAATTTAAAAATTTTTAGCTTTGCAAAATGAGGAGATTGGAGGATGGCAGTAGTGCCATTCTCCCATTGCAATGCCAGAACTTGAGACCATAGACTTTGTGTGTGTGTGTGAACGTGGTATTCATTCAAAACCATACACTATTTTACTTCCATTTATTCATATATGTGGTAAAGTTGATCGATATTACTTTATGAAACCTAGCTCGTTATGTGAGTTTATTCACATTAGTTTGATTATGCTAGGTTGGTTAAGTTACAAATTTTTATGTTAGAGTATGTTTTTCTTGATCAAGGTCCAAATAATGTAAATTTTTAAGGTGTAGATTGAATTAGTTGATGAGCATGTGATTTTTCTCCATGTTAAAAAATATTGTAATCATGCTCATCATTAGATTGCAAGCTATGGATTTTTTTAAAGGAAGATGAGAATAGGTTAAATAAAAGGAGTGAGGACAATGTAGAAAAGGAAGAAAATGAGTGTGGACAATGTAAAATAGAAATAAAAGAAATGCATACGTTAGATATGTTAAATGAAAGAAATAAAATAAATGCATAGGGAAAATATGTTAAATAAAAGAAATGCATAGTTTAGATATGTTAAATAGAAGAAATTCATAGGTTAAGTATGTTAAACAAAATATATGCATAGGCTAAATAAAAGAAATATGTTAAATAAAAGAAATGCATAGGTTAAGTATGTTAAACAAGATATATGCATAGGCTAAATAAAAGAAATATGTTAAATAAAAGACAAGCATAAGCTAAATACTTGATTGATATTACTTTAGTTGTGTGAGTTCTTTCATGTTAGCTTAGAAATGCTTTGGAAGCTTCCGAAGTAAAGGTCCAATAAAAGTAAAATTTTAAGTTGCAGACTGAATTAGTTGACGAGCGTCTGATTTTTCTCTACATTTAACAAAAAATATCGGCTTTGGAAGCATTAGATCGCAAGCGTAGGATAAAATAAAAGGAGTGCATAGGTGGAAGAAAAGGAGCGGCATAGATTAAATAGGTGGAAGAAAAATAGTGGCATAGATTAAATAGCTGGAAGAAAAGCGTCAGGGGGACCTTTTGTGACCCCAAAATATCCCTTGATGCTTTTAATTATACTTTTAAAATTGCATTCAAAATCGATTCAGATATTATAAAACATTAATAGCATTAGAAATAGATCCAAAAGACAAACTTGGTGTAGATGAACTACTACTACCCATGGTCTAGACATCTAGATGCACAATATGCTAAGATAATGTATAGAAAAGGAGCGGATGAAGGGAAGAAAAGGAGCTTCATAGATTAAATAGCTTCACACACCAAACACTATTTGTGTGTGGGATGGAGATGGCATAGAACTGCTCCAAAAGATTTTCTACAAGAATATACCAAACTCTTGCTTTCTTTGTGGGTTGGGTAGACACTTTATTAAGGAATGTCCCTCCTAGAATAGTCATATAAAGGAAAAAGAAGAGGAATAGTCATATAAAGGAAAAAGAAGAGGGAAAAGAATAGTCAAGACAAATTTTCATTCCTAAGTGTATACATTCAAGGAACATTAAACGACCTAAAGCCACAAAATTTTAGAAGATGGTTGTGTGCTAGAGCACTCAATCCTAATTTCTTATCTCTTCATAGAAAGTCAAAGTAGGAGGCCTAAAAATAAGGTGGCAACTTAACTAGATTGATGACAAAGAGAGTGTGGGTCTATATAGAGCACAAAGAGGGTAGAGGGGGCACAGCTTTGGGCATTGCTAAGCACCTAGTTCAAGAAATAGGGGGGTTCTAACCAGCTTTTATTGCAATGTAGTAGGAATAGAATTCATTAACCCCTACCTAGTGTGTCAAATGTTTTTAGTCTACGCACCTAACTCCGTGTAAAGAATAAGGGAGAGAGATAGGAGACTCAAGTTCAGCTTTCTTCACAACACACAAAAGAGAGAGGACACAAGGTTGGAGGGTGAAGCCTTTCTTCACTTTTGCACACAACAACAATACAATAGAAGAGGGAAATACCCTATATGTCAAAACCTAGAATACGTGGTTCATATGTGAACCCAAACCAAAAACATACGTGGTAGTCTAACTACACCACGAGTACAACTAACATAGGCGGTGACATAAATGATAGTCATCCAGGAGAGCTTGATATCTCAACACTCCCCCTCAAGCTCAAATCCATCTCACGTACACCAAGCAAGCTCCTAAATCTGCGAAGCTTCTCGGTACCCAATGCCTTCGTAAAAATATCAGCCACCTGCTCCTCAGTGCTGACATAGACAAGATCAATCTCACCAGCTAGAACCTTCTCTCTCACAAAGTGATAATGCACCTCAATGTGCTTCGTTCTAGCATGATAAACTGGGTTATTAGCAAGCATGATGCTGCTAATGTTGTCACAATGAATGACAACTACTCCATGAATTGACTGTCCCATATCTGCAAGTAGCTTCCGTAACCAAGCTACCTCACATGCAGCCATTGCTGCACCCCTGTACTCAGCCTCTGTGCTCGACAAGGCAACTGTTGGCTGCTTCTTGCTGCTCCAACTGATGGCACCACTCCCAAGGGAAAACATAAAACCACTAGTAGATCTCCTGTCTGAGACACTACCAGCCCAATCAGCATCTGTGTATCCATGTACCTGTAATGCACACCCAGCTTCATAAAACAGTCCATAATGCAATGTGGACTTCACATACCGCAGTATGTGCCTAGCCGCATCCAAATGTGGCTTCCTCAGTGCCTGCATAAACTGGCTCACCAGCCCCACAACATAGCTCAAATCTGGTCTGGTTATAGTCATGTAAATCAAGCTACCTACTATGCGCCTGTACATAGTAATATCTTCAAGAAGCTCACCTGTCTCTGCATTGAGCTTCACATTCTGCTCCAATGGAACAGAGATAGGCTTACAGCCTGTCATCCCATATTTGGACAGCATGTCCAAACCGTATTGCCTTTGCAATAGCCATATCCCACTCGGGGATCTAATAACCTCAATGCCCAAGAAGTAACGCAGCTCTCCCAAATCCTTCATCTCAAATTTCTGCTTCAACAGCAGCTTCACTTCATTAATGTCTGCATCACTATCACCTGTAATAATCAAGTCATCAACATAGATGACTATAAGCACAATCCCTCTGTTTGTCCTTTTCACATAAAGTGAAAAATCTGAATTGGAAATCTGAAATCCAATAGTGAGAAGATATTGCCCTATATTGCTCTGGCTCCTCTAGAACCTTGACCATATAAGCATAGTGATGTGCTGTATACCCATCATATCTCAGCCTATCAACTGGATACTTAATATGAGTGGACCTCCGTACAACTGGATCAGTTGCAGGAGTCTTTAAATCATGCCTGCTTTTCCTTGCACCAGGTGTAACAACAGAAGGAATCCCAAGTTCCTCATCAAGGCTCATTTCAGAGCCGCTTGACTCTCCATCAACATGAGAGCTACCAGCAGACACATCAAACACTGGAGCATGGTCTACTTTTTCTTTTCCCTTATGTGATACCTGCACAACACTATCAGGGCTGCCATGTGACGATTCACTAGATCTCAATCTCCCTGTCCATGCATTAGATCCACTAGTAGAGGACTCTCTGGGTCCACTCAAGGCTTGAGATTGCTGCTCTGCATTTATTGCAGCATTCCCATTTCCTGTATCTGCATCTCCTACCATAACAGTTGGTGCATACCAGCTGCTCATTTCATCAAAAAAAACATCTCTGCTCATTGCATTTTGCGGGTGGAAGGGTTATAACAGCGATACCCTTTCTGGTGCTGAGCATATCCTATAAAGATGCATTTTTCTGCCTTTGGATCCAGCTTTGTTCTCTTCTCATCAGGAACATGAACATAAGCTATGCAACCAAATACCTTCAAGTGAGAAATATCTGGTTTTTGGCCTGTATACATTTCTTCAGGCATCATGCCATGGACAGCTGCAGTGGGGGTTCTGTTCATAATATAAACAGCAGTTGCTACTGCTTCAGCCCAAAAATAATCAGGCATGTTTTTCTCATTTAGGATCGCCCGTCCTACTTCTGCAATATGCCTGTTCTTCCTTTCTGCAACCCCATTCTGCTGAGGGGTAGACCTGCATGAGTACTTCCTTTGAATTCCCTGTTCTTTTAGATATTCAGAAAATTCTTCTAAAAAGTACTCTCCCCCTTCATCAGATCTTAGCACTTTAATATGCACACCTTTCTCTTTTTCAACCATGGCCTTAAAAGCCTTGAAATGGCTGAACACTTCACTTTTGTGCTTCATAAAATAAATCCACACCTTCCTAGTGTAGTCATCAATAAACGTCACATAATAATGGCATCCACCAATAGAAGCAGCTTTGGTTGTCCAAACATCTGAATGGATCACTTCCAAAGGTCTTCTGCTCACCTTAGCATTTTTGGGAAATGCATGTCTGGCCTGCTTACCCATTTGGCATGCTTCACATACCTTTTGCATTCCCTCAACTCTGAATTTAGGCAAACCTGCAACAATGTTTTTCGTTTGCATAGATTTCAGCCTTTGTATATTCACGTGCCCAATGCGCTTGTGCCATATCTCAATATCTGCAATGACACCTCTCCCATGCGCAAACATAGCAGCTTTCACCTCAGGCATATCAACATCCAAGGTGAACATTCTTCCATTTTTGTTGCCTTTCGCAACCAAGCGGCATTTATTTTTCAAGTCCTCAACAAAGCATCCATCAGGATTGAATCTAACCTGCAGACCTTGCTCAACCATCTGGCCAACTGAAACCAGGTTCTTAGTGATTTTTGGAACATGAAGTACATCTACCAAGTACTTCGTTTTGCCATCCTGCATAGCCAATGGCACTTTACCAACCTGCGTAATTGGGTGCGCAGTATCATCACCTGTTTCAACATAACCTGGCTTATCCAAATTTCTAACATCATGAAACCACTCACCATGACTGGTCATGTGGTTAGAGGCACCTGAATCAACATACCAAACATCATTGCAAGCTGCAGCATCTCTTGACATGGAGTTAACCATATGCTGCATCACAAAAAGGTGCTCATTTCTGTCGTCACCATGCCCACTTGATGATGCATAGTTGCTTTGCTGCAACTTCCCACTTTTGATGTCATTCTGCTTTTTATAGCATGTATTCTCCTTGTGTCCAGGCTTTCCACAATAATAGCATTCTGTGCTGCTATTTACTTGCTGGTTCCTTTGCCATGAACCACGGCCTCTTTGGCTCCCCCTGCCTCTAGAACTACCACGTCCTCCTCCATAGGACTGGTTTTCCTGTTGTTGCTGTTGGCTCTGATTTCCTGCACGGCCACCAAAACGGCCTCTTCCTCTACCCCTGCCTCTACCTGTATTCGAGTAGAAAGCAGTCTCTTGAGAAGTTGAGGTGGCTGAACCACCATTCCTTTGCTCTTCACTCAGCAAGAGAGCAATAAGTTCCTGAAAATCAGGAAATGTTTCACGGACTCCAATGGATGTCCGAAACTGTGCATAATCTTTCCCAAGACCATTCAAGGTCACGGACACTAAGTCCTCATCATCAACAGGTGCTCCAATGGAGGCAAGAGAATCTGCAAGGCCTTTCACCTTCAAAGAATACTCATTTATATTCAGATTTTTCCTTTGCATATTGTGCAACTCCTGCTTTAGCTGCATCTTTCGTGCTTTGGTATTTGTGCTATACAGCTTCACCAATGTATCCCATGCCTCCTTAGGCGTCTCTACATCCTGTATATGCATAATCATAGAATTTGAAATGCTAACAGACAGCCAATACAGGCATTTTCTGGCTTTTTCATGCCATTCTTTAAAGGCCTTCAATTCAGCAGGAGTGGGAGCAGCACCCAAAACTGGTTCTGTAGTTTCACCACTGATGTAATCCCAAACTCCCTTTCCCATAAGGAAGTTTGTCATCCTGAACTTCCATGCTTGGAAGTTGTTCTTGTCAAGCTTCTCACTAACAATGGTAGACAGATTCTCAGACATTTTACAAATCATGAATTGCAACAGCAACCTGTAAACACAGCAAATGCCTCACAAGGGCAAATAGCAAAACTTCTACAAAAGGCCTCACAGGGGCAGATCTGCAACACTGACGAAAGTGGTATTTCACCACACAGTCACTTCCTAGTGACGATTTTGCATCAACAGGCAATAGGCATGAAATTGCAACTCCCAATATCTCTGCACAAAGGCATACGATGCAATTTCTGTGGCACCTTTCCACCGACTAGCCGTGCAGTGGTCGCACAGTGAAAAACAGGGCCTTTTTCTGAGTGCCTGCGAAGAACTTGCACCTTCAAAACGGGCCCCGAAACGGCCTCAAATCAAAAAAATAAAGCCACTAAGGGCTTCGCCCTTACCCGCAGCATATACTGCGCTCTCGCCACACCGCGAAGGGCCTCTCAATCTGTAACAGTGCACTCCTGCACTTCTGGCTGTGCTACTTGCAGAGATTTGCTCCCAAACTCGAAATAGGAAAGCTACACTGGTCCTCTTACCAGGACACCACAAACTTTGCTTGCTTTCTTGAGCTCCTTACCACGAACAAGGCTCTGATACCATGTAAAGAATAAGGGAGAGAGATAGGAGACTCAAGTTCAGCTTTCTTCACAACACACAAAAGAGAGAGGACACAAGGTTGGAGGGTGAAGCCTTTCTTCACTTTTGCACACAACAACAATACAATAGAAGAGGGAAATACCCTATATGTCAAAACCTAGAATACGTGGTTCATATGTGAACCCAAACCAAAAACATACGTGGTAGTCTAACTACACCACGAGTACAACTAACATAGGTGGTGACATAAATGATAGTCATCCAGGAGAGCTTGATATCTCAACACTCCGCAAGAGATAGAGCACTCCTTTGGAGTGGTAAGATTCTTCTTAAGACAATACTATTCTTTTGGGAGATTTTAATATGGTCGAAGGTAGAAGGGATAGATGGAACAAAATAGGTAATGTCATAAGGCGGAGTGAGTTCACCACTTGAATAGCCTCAAGGATCAAGATGTCTTAATTGATACCTAAGAGGACACGTCTTCACCTAGATAGGTCATTTCCACAGAAAAGCTCAGTTGGATAGAGCTTATTTCTTTAGAAGGATTTTGGCTGACACCACTACTTTAATGTCCCTCTTGTTCTCTGATCATAAGCCAATTTTAATATCCCTTGAGAAGGGTGTAGGGAGGATTCTTAGATCCTAGTTTAATGATAGTGATTTTAATAGGTTACATTAAAAAAAAGCGCATAGGTAGGATAGGTTAAATATATTAAACTTGTTAAATTTGTTTTTTAATGAAATGCAAAAGGTTAAACTAATGAAGGGTAAAAATTTAAAAAACCCTAGTACCTTCTCTTTTGTTTCGCTCATTGCTCTATGTTCATCACCTCGTATGCCATGCTGTGGATCTCGTCATGCGTGTAGATTCCTCAAGCTCTCACAATCTCCTTGTGTGTAGCTTTTCCTCAAGGCTCTCACAGAGTCTGAGTAGAGACTCAGGAGTGGTCGCTTCATTCGTAGTCGCCTCATTCTTGCAAAATTGGATATACTGGTTGCCTTCCCTCACTGCGACGCTTCATACGTAGTCAACAATGATGAAGGACTCGATAAGGAACTCTCTGTTTGAGTCCGTCACCCAAAATCGGGGTATCTCTCTTCTCTCTTTCTTTCAACAACAATAATCATCCGATGGATTCCAAGAGTGTTCCATCTCTATCTACGCAACCCTCCTCTTATCTTGTTGCATCGGTGGTGGAGGAGGAAGCCAAATTGCAAGAAAGAAAGCCAAAAATCGGAACATTTCTCATGCTATCGAACTGATTGAGCATCAGTTGTTGTGTTTCCTTCTAGCTCCATTAACTTCGAGGCTCCGATGGAATTTAGGCTATCGAGCCATTGGTTGCTGTCTGGAATTTTGTCATTTCTGACATGCATCGGCTGGATAAATGTGTTTTGTCATGCTAGAAGTCACGGTGAATTTATGGATGCACAAACATAAGCTTTGCCTACGTTCAGCTGACCATCAAGCTCCGTGTGACCTCCTCAATTCTGCCCCTGCCTCAAGACTCTCCGTGTGACACTACAACCATCTCGAGCTCCTCAATTCTATGGTGAGTAAAACTCTGAGACTCTGAGACTCCTCTCCAATTCTATGATTGAATGGCAAATTTAGAGATTGAAATTCTAATTTTAAATGGAGAATGGCACTAGTGCCATTCTCCAAGACCTCATAAGAAGTCCTTGAGAGTGGCACTAGTGCCAATATCCCTTGAGATAAATAAAATTTTGAAATACAGCTCTTCCCACCATTGTTTCCTTTTGAATTTTGGATATATAGAGTGGCACTTATGCCATTCTCTCCAATATTAAATTTAAATTCAAATTCATATTGATAGTTTTAATTTCAATTTGTATTTCAAATTGAAATTATTCTATTTGAAATTGTATTTCAAAACCGAAATTCTAGTTTTCAAATTTTGATTTCAAGTTAAACTTCAATCTCAATTTTGATTTTCATGATTGAATGGCAAATTTAGAGATTGAAATTCTAATTTTAAATGGAGAATGGCACCAGTGCCATTCTCCAAGACCTCATAAGAAGTCCTTGAGAGTGGCACTAGTGCCAATATCCCTTGAGATAAATTGAAAGACTTGGAACACTGGTCAAGATTTATGTGTAAGATTTGGTAACCAGTGGAGAATGGTAGTGGTGCCCATCTCATACCATGACCTGAAACCATGCACAAGGAATCCTAAACTCACATGTGCATTTCTCCATGTAGTGATCACTGTCTCCGCTGTGTAGAGATTATATGGAATTGTGTCAATCTCTGAGATCATCAAACTCACATGTGGAATCGAATAGGACACCACTCTCCTATTATCACTAGAATACCCCTCCTAGAATAGTACGGTAAACATTTGTACAAGTGGAGAATGGTAGTGGTGCCAATCTCTTATTATGCCCTAAGAAATGGCATTGAGAAGCCTAAACTCATAGGTGCAGAGATCATATGGATTTGTGTCAATCTCTATGGAAAATGCCACCAGTGGAGAATGGCAGTGGTGCCAATCTCATACCATGACCTAAAAACATGCACAAGAAATCCTAAACTGACATGTGCATTCTTCTATGTAGTGATCATTGTCTCCAGTGTGTAGAGATCATATGGAATTGTGTCAATCTCTGTGGAGAATGCCACCAGTGGAGAATGGCAGTGGTGGCAATCTCATACCATGACCTGAGAACATGCACAAGGAATCCTAGACTCACATGTGCATTTGCACTTTTGCCATTATCCTACTGCAGCCAATAAAATTAGTGAAATGTCAGTCTATAGGTTTAGTTTGTCTAGATTACCACTAGTGGAGAATGGCAAAAGTATCACTGGAATACCCTCCTAGAATAGTAGGGTAAAAATTTAAACATGTGGAGAATGGCAGTGGTGGAAATCTCTTATTAGGCCCTAAGAAATGGCATTGAGGAGCCTAAACTCACATGTGCATTCTTCTATGTAGTGATCACTATCTCCACTGTGTAGAGATCATATGGAATTGTGTCAATCTCTTTGGAGAATGCCACTAGTGGAGAATGGCAGTGGTGCCAATATCATACCATGACTTGAAATCATGCACAAGGAATCCTAACTTCACATGTACATTGGCACTTTTGCCATTATCCTACTGTAGCCAATAAAATTAGTGGAATGTCAATCTATAGGTTTAGTTTGTTTAGATTACCACTAGTGGAGAATGGCAGTGATGCCAAACTCATGTTGGCCCTAAGAAATGGCATTGAGAATCCTAAACTCACATGTCCATTCCTCTATGTAGTGATCACTGTCTCCCCTGTGTAGAGATCATATGGAATTGTGTCAATCTCTTAGGCCCTAGAATGTCAATCTATAGGTTTAGTTTGTCTATAGTGGGGAATGGCAGTGATGCCAATCTCATGCTGACAACTATATAATGACATTGAGATCATCAAACTCACATTTGGATTGGAAGCGGACACCACTCTCCTATGATCACTGGAGTACCCCTCCGAGAATAGTAGGGTAAACATTTGTACAAGTGAAGAATGGGATTGTGCCAATCTCTTATTAGGCCCTGAGAAATGGCATTCAGAAGCCTAAACTCACATGTGCATTCTTTTATGTAGTGCTCACTCTCTCCGATGTGTAGAGATCATATGGAATTGTGTTAATCTCTGTGGAGAAGGCCACCAGTGGAGAATGGCAGTGGTTCCAATGTCATACCATGACCTAAAAACAAGCACAAGAAATCCTAAACTCACATGTGCATTCTTCTATGTAGTGATCACTGTCTCCGCTGTGTAGAGATCATATGGAATTATGTCAATCTCTGTGGAGAATGCCATGAGTAGAGAATGGCAGTGGTGCCAATCTCATACGATGACCTGAAAACATGCACAAGGAATCCTAAACTCACACGTGCAAGGGCAGTTTTTGTTGGGATATCTCAAGGTGTATGCCTCAGGCACACCTTATGTTTCTATGTGTGAGTGCTAGAGGCACAGTTAGGTGCCCACAAGCACAGTTAGGTGGTGGAAAAGCCACATAGGATGATTGAGTGAATCTAGGAGCAGATTGAGGAGATGATTGTGGAGCTTTGAGGTCATCAGTGATGTCAGTGAACTTGTATGAGGTGCCTACTTAAGGACCTCACTCTTCTTCATTCTATAAGCAAGTATTATGAATTTGTGTCAACTCTACTCTTTCCTTTCAGTGTTCCAACATGGTATCAGAGCCATTTCATCCCCCTTGAGCCCATTTCTGCCACATCATCATCATCTTCTTCTTCTTCTTCTTCACCATCTCTCCCTCTTCTCCAAAAATTTTGCTTGAGCTTGTTCTCCTTCAATCCTCAACCATTTCCCACACCCTTTCTGCTGTAGATCCCTCTTGTTAGGGCAAACTTCGGGCTGGAAGGAATTGACAAAATACCCGCGCTGCTGATCGCCATTGTATGAAAGTCATCGAAGTTCTCTGCTGCAAGTTCTCTGTGCCTGCTTTGACTTTCTCTAATTCCTTTCAGGGGGAGTTAGTCCATACCTAGAGCTACCTTGTGCTGAAATCTGAGCAGCGATGGCTGCATATTGAAGGAGAAAACAGAGAAAAACCAGTCGACTTTGTTCATGAAGGTGAAGGCAACCTGATGCATATTTTCACCTCTTCTTCCCAGAGGATCTACTGTGGTATACCAGCTCTCTTTTGCCTCAGAAAGCCCCCTTTCTTTTGCTTTGAAGAGTGTGCTATGAGCCCTCCAAGTTCAGCTCTCTAGTTTTGACAGTTTTTACATGCTTTTGAAAATGATGCTACATAAAATGCTACTCTAGCATTTCTGGTCTTTTGAAGTTTTTAATAACTTCACTACAAGTGTTGCTTCAGTTTTGTTTTGACTTGCTAGACCTGGTTGTGATTGGAAAGTGGTTATTTCATCCACTTCTATGAAGCATATAAAAAGTAGCATCATTGTTTGAAAACTAGTAACTACTATTTGCTACAACAAGTGGCTATACTTTGGAAGTATTGCAGTTCTTTTTGCCTTGTAAGAGAGATAGACACTGCCCAATATCTGGGTTAGACCCTCTCATGGCTACTTTATATAATCTTGAGAAGTTCAATGGAAAGGGGTTCCATACATGGCAAATGAAGGTAAAATTTGCATTAATGCGGGAGAACTTATGGGGACTTGTCAAACCTTCTCCTACCGCTTCTTCTACGGCCTCAAATGCTGGGGAATCTTCAGCTCCGACACGACCGGCAAGGGATCCAGCAAGAGAAGAAAAAGCATATGGTATAATTGCTTTAGCTTTGGGTGATGATTACATACATCATATATCTGACTTGGAGTCTCCATCGGAAGCATGGCAGAAGCTAGATTTGATTTTTGGTGCAAGCTCTCATATTTCTAAACTCTCACTTAAAATCTCTTTCTTTGAATTAAAAATGGCAAGTGATACTACTTTAGCTGCCCATGTCAACTATATGCGGAGTCTTATGACTCGGTTAGCTTCTATCAACTCTCCTATCACCCCTGATGATGCTATGGCAGTACTACTTAAGAGTATGCCTGAAAGCTTTGATCACATTGTAAGCACTTTGAAGAATCTTCCAAATCCAAACCTTGAAGGCATTATCTCAGCTCTCCAAGAAGAAGAAAGACACATGGAGTTAAGGAAAGGCAATGACACTGCTTATGTTATGAAATTTCAGAAGGGCAAGTACTCTCCTTGCAATCACTGTGGAAAGACAAATCACCTTTCAAAGGACTGCTTCAAAGTTAATCCATGTAAGCACTGTGGCAAAAACAACCATAGTGAGAAGTTCTGCAGAGACAAAGCAAAGACAGAAAATGCAAATCTACTTACAGTGAATTTGCCTCCACAAGATGAGGCATCCCATGAAGATTATGCATTTTAAATCATCTCTATGTACGCTCCAGATCTCTCTTTTTATGTCAAGGTACTCAGCCTGGATAGTCCTCCAAAATGAATGAAATAAACTATTGTGTTTTTGTGTGTTTTGTAAACACCTCTGGTCACCTTATGATGTAGGCCATGTGTATGTTTTGTTCCATGGTACCTCCTACAGACATTGTGTGCATGTACATGTAGGAGAGATAACCATTGGAAGGTCTGTTTGTATCCCTTTCTGTTTACCTTACACCCAAGGGAACCCTTGCTAGCATGAGAACCTAGCCATAGATTTATCCTTGACCACCATGAGATGGCATGAGAAACTATGAGACTAGATGTATCCTTGACATAGCTTGAGGCATTTCCTTGAGGGGGGGTTTGTTGGGATATCTCAAGGTGTATGCCTCAGGCACACCTTATGTTTCTATGTGTGAGTGCTAGAGGCACAGTTAGGTGCCCACAAGCACAGTTAGGTGGTGGAAAAGCCACATAGGATGATTGAGTGAATCTAGGAGCAGATTGAGGAGATGATTGTGGAGCTTTGAGGTCATCAGTGATGTCAGTGACCTTGTATGAGGTGCCTACTTAAGGACCTCACTCTTCTTCATTCTATAAGCAAGTATTCTCAATTTGTGTCAACTCTACTCTTTCCTTTCAGTGTTCCAACAGTTTTGCCATTACCCTACTGCAGCCAATAAAATTAGTGGAATGTCCATCGATAGGTTTAGTTTGTTTAGATTACCACTAGCAGAGAATGGCAGTGACTCATGCTGGCAACTACATAATGACACTGAGATCATCAAACTCACATGTGGAATGGAATCGGACACCACCACTCTCCTCTAATCACTGGAATACCCCTCCTAGAAAAGTAGGTTAAACATTTGTACAAGTGAAGAATGGCAGTGGTGCCAATCTCTTGTTAGCCCCTAAGAAATGGCATTGAGAAGCCTAAACTCACATGTGCATTCTTCTTTGTAGTGATCACAGTCTCTGCTCTGTAGAGTTCATATGAATTTGTGTCAATCTCTGTGGAGAATGACAGTGGTGCCAATCTCATATCATGACCTGAAAACATGCACAAGGAATCCTAAACTCTCATGTGCATTGGCACTTTTGCCATTATCCTACTGCAGCCAATAAAATTAGTGGAATGTCAATCTATAGGTTTAGTTTGTTTAGAATACCACTAGCGGAGAATGGCAGTGATGCCAATCTCATGCTGGCAACTACATAATGACAATGAGATCATCAAACTCTCATGTGGAATTGAATAGGACACCACTCTCCTATGATCATTGGAATACCCCTCCTAGAATAGTAGGGTAAACATTTGTACAAGTGGAGAATGGGAGTGGTGCCAATCCCTTATTAGGCCCTAATAAATGGCATTGAGAAACGTAAACTCACATGTGTAGAGATCATATGGATTTGTGTCAATCTTTGTGGAGAATGCCAACAGTGGAGAATAACAGTGGTGCCAATCTCATACCATGACCTGAAAACATGCACAAGGAATCCTAAACTCACATGTGCATTCTTCTATGTAGTGATCACTATCTCCAATATGTAGAGATCATATGGAATTGTGTCAATCTCTCTGGAGAATGCCACCAGTGAAGAATGGTAGTGGTTGCAATCTCATACCATGACATGAAAACATGCACAAGGAATCCTAAACTCACATGTGCATTCTTCTATGTAGTGATCATTGTCTCCGCTATGTAGATATCATATATGGAATTGTGTCAATCTCTATGGAGAATTCCACCAGTGGAGAATGGTAGTGGTGCCAATCTCATACCATGACTTGAAGACATGCACAAGGAATCCTAAGCCCACATGTGCATTCTTCTATGTAGTGATCACTGTCTACACTGTGTACAGACTCGGGGGGGTCACTCATCATATGTAACCCTATCACGTGAGTTCAACAGAAGGATATTTTTTATTTCTAAAATTTACAGAAATAAATATACATAAGGGACTATTTAAAATAGTTTTGGGAAAAATTTACAGATTTGTATAGAAAAGGGGTACATTTTATTAACAAAATCTTTTACAGATAAGGGATTTTAAATATAGGCCTTGAACGCACGTGATATAGAGGGTTTATACATAGTGACCCCCCCGAGTGTACAGATCATATGGAATTGTGTCAATCTCTCTGTAGAATGCCACCAATGGAGAATGGCAATGGTGCAAATCTCATACCATGACCTAAAAACATCCACAAGGAATCCTAAACTCACATGTGCATTTGCACTTTTTCCATTATCCTACTGCAGCTAATAAAATTAGTGGAATGTAAATCTATAGGTTTAGTTTGTCTAGATTACCACTAGTGGAGAATGGCAGTGATGCCAATCTCATGCTGGCGACTACATAATGTCACTAGCATCATCAAACTCACATGTGGAATGGAATCGGACACCACTCTCCTATGATCACTGGAACACCCCTCCTATAATAGTAGGGTAAACATTTGTACAAGTGGAAAATGGCAGTGGTGCCAATCTCTTATTAGGCCCTAAAAAATGGCATTGAGAAGCCTAAACTCACATGTGCATTCTTCTATGTAGTGATCACTGTCTCCGTTGTGTAGAGATCATATGGAATTGTGTCAATCTCTGTGGAGAATGCCACTAGTGGAGAATGGTAGTGGTTCCAATGTCATACCATGACCTGAAAACATGCACAAGGAATCCTAAACTCACATGTGCATTGGCACTTTTGCCATTATCCTACTGCAGCCAATAAAATTAGTGGAATGTCAATCTATAGAATTAGTTTATCTAGATTACCACTAGTGGAGAATGGCACTAAGATATGCCATTGAGAATCCTAAACTCACATGTGCATTCTTCTATGTAGTGATCACTGTCTCCGCTGTGTAGAGATCATGTGTAGAGATCATATGGAATTCTGTCAATCTCTTATTAGGCCCTGGAATGTTAATCTATAGGTTTATTTTGTCTACACTACCACTAGTGGGGAATGGCAGTGATGCCAATCTCATGCTGGCAACTATATAATGACATTGAGATCATTTGTACAAGTGGAGAATAGCAGTGGTGCCAATCTCATATTAGGCCCTAAGGAACGGCATTGAGAAGCCTAAACTCACATTTGCTAGAGTCCAGGCTCTGATACCATGTAAGAAAATAATACGTCTATGCTCAACAGATAACAGGATCTCGTACACAAGAGAGAAAACAAGATAGTATGGAGAATCAAAAATTTGATTACTGTAGAACTGATACAATAGATGGCGCTGCCTCCTAACTGTGCGCTCCTGTGAAAGAAGCTTCGATGGCATGTTGGAAATAGTAGAAGACGGAGGCTGGATGCTAAGGAATCAGGGTTGCTGTAGCCAGTGATGAAATGGGCTTCATGCGCTTGCTCTTATATAGCCACCTGTCGTAGTCGGTTAGGCTCAATTGGGTGATCGACCCAGTCCGCCCAAAACGGTCGACTGGGGGTCGGTCCCGAAATAGGCTACCAACCATATGATAGAACCGATGTGCAAAACACAACAATAGACCTACGGTTGCCGTTCGGCCCAGAGCCAATTTGAGATCATCTGAGGCTCCAAACGGGCCCCGCAACCCGAGAGTGGGCTACCCCGAGAAATGCTTCGTCTACCCTCAGTGCAGTCAATCAAGGGATGCCTTCTTGCACTTGCATGTAGCCTAGTTGGCAGTGTGCCAACTCTATCTGAAGCCGTCCAGCCATCAGGCCACACATGGCCCCCATCTGGTGTCCAAACCAGGACCTATCGGATAACTGAGCTACTCAAATGCCTTCTCCTCATATGGGGGGCTTACAAGTAGAGTTAGCTAATTCCCGCATAGTTACATGAGAGTGGAGCATTGATATCTAACAAAAACAAGCACATTCCTCACAAGAGATCTAAGGAACTCAACACAGGGATCCTAGAACTCCCACAAACAAATTTTCTCAAGAGATCTAAGGAACTCAACAAGGAGATCCTAGAACTCCCACAAACAAATTTCATAGACACAAAAACACCAAAAGCACATTTCTCACAAGAGATCTAAGGAACTTAATAAGAAGATCCTAGAACTCCCACAAACAAATTTCATAGAAAAAAATAGCAAAAGCACAGAGATATCAGGAACTCAATTAGAGATCCTATAGCTCCCACAAAGAAAATCCATTTTTTTTCAGACCTTTTAGATTGCTTTCACAACCTTGAAGGACCTTTCTTATTTCTTTTCCTTGTTTGATCTCTTATGCTCGGATAGGGAACGAAGTGTGAGATAAAAGAAATTGGCAAACAATGACCTTATATACAGAAACATAGCCACATATTCTGTTGAGATATCGAGCTCCACTCGCGATATGCCAGGGTGACTGTTGTGCACTTATGTCACCGACCTGTTAGTTGGAGATGCGGTTGGTACACCGCCCACGAATAATAGCTGGATGACAGCTATCCTTATCTACTCTAGTTTGTGGCTCAGTTAGTATGCCACCTTAGTTAGTTGAGTTTGGTTTGAGACCCACATATAGGGTTCTTCTATTTCTTTGTACTAGAGTTCTTTTGGCTTACACAACTAAGAAGAGGAAAATTGTTTTCAGCCTCCACCTTTGTGTGTATTCCCCCAATTGTTCATGTGAGAAAGTTGCAAGTGAGAAACCTTACCTCTCTCCCACAATCTTCACATGGTATCAGAGCCTTGTTCGTGGTAAGGAGCTCAAGAAAGCAAGCCAAGTTCGTGGTGTCCTGGTAAGAGGACAAGTGTTGCTTTCCTATTTCGAGTTTGGGAGCAAATCTCTACAGGTAGCACAGCCAGAAGTGCAGGAGTGTTGAGACGCCCTTCTGATTTGAGGCCGTTTCGAGGCCCATTTTGAAGGCGGAAGTTCTTCGTAGGCACTCAGAAAAAGGCCCTGTTTTTTGCTGTGCGACCACTGCGTGGCTAGTCGTGGAAAGGTGCCGCAGAAATTGCATCGTATGCCTGTGTGCAGAGATATTGGGAGTTGCAGATTCATGCCTGTTGCCTGCTGATGCAAAATCGTCACTAGGAAGTGACTGTGTGGTGAAATACCACTTTCGTCAGTTTTGCAGATCTGCCCGTGTGAGGCAAAAGCTGTGTTTTTTGCAGTGACAGAATATTTTGCAGTGTTTTGTAATGGCATTTGATTCTCTTTCACAGATTGTCACTGAAAAGCTTGACAAGAATAACTTCCAGGCATGGAAGTTTAGAATGACGAATTTCTTGATGGGAAAAGGCTATTGGGAATTCATTACAGGAAATGAAGAAGAACCTGTTCTTCCTAATGTTCCCAGTCAACAGGAAATGCAGGCATTCAAAGGATGGCATGAGAGAGCCAGGAAAGTTATGTACTGGCTATCTATCAATATTTCGGACTCCATGATTGTGCATATTCAGGATGCAAATACGCCAAAGGAGGCATGGGATACTTTGGCAAAAATGTATAGCACAAATACGCAAGCCAGGAAAATGCAACTCAAACAGGAGTTGCATAATGTGCAGAGAGAAAACATGAGCATCAATGACTACCACATGAAGGTGAAGAAAATTGCGGATTGTGCAAGTGAAGAATCAAGGAGGATCAAAGCACCATGAAAGAGATATAGGGTAGCAAACACTCAATCTATAGCAATCTATATGATCAACAATACATGATAGGCTTCTTATATAGAGAGAGCCTTTAGAATAGTCAAACCATGTGGGATCCTCTCATCCACATCTCTCCTTGTGGATATCCTCAATCCACATCTCCACATCATGTAGTCCACATCCTAGGGTGGCTACTTTAATTCTTTCCTATACCATACCTTAGCCCTTTAATCTATGTGCTCATGGCACCATATCTCAACACCTCCCCTTGGTGCCATGATCCTTTGGCTACTGCAAGGTGGTCAGATGTGAGTTACATTCCATCACCTCCCCTTAGTGCTTGCATGCTACTTAAGGTGGTAAAGTGTGGCTTACATGTCAATACCTCCCCTGGGTGCTTTCATAGCTACTCTCAGGTGGTCAGGTTTGATTACAAAACATAGGCAAGGTTGGCAAGGTTTTTGCTTTTCAATACATTCCATTGATGTCACCTTTTGGCTCATGGCTTGATGACGACTCCGCGTAGTTGACTTGTTGGTTCTTCAATCTGCAATCTTCTTCCTTGTGTCCGAGCTTCTTGCAATGGTGACACTTTGGTTTGTTCTTCAATCTGCAGTCACTTTGATAGTGACCCATCCTTCCGCAATGGTAGCATTTCACTGATGTTTTACTGAATAGTGCTTGTTCTTCATTATAGCTGTTGTATGTTGATGTCGATGTTGATGTCGATGTCGATGCCTTTAACTCTCTTTCTTTTTCGAGAAGAGAGGATACACATTCTTCAAACTTTGGATCTGGCAAATTCTTCAAAGTGGTTGTCAATGCACTATACTCTGCAGGCATGCTTTTAAGGAGAATTGCAAGTGCATCTTTCTCTCCTACTTTTGCATTTATGCCCTCTAGTTGAGTCATAATGCTTTTGATTTTGTTGACAAATTGTGCCATGGATTCATTGAAGCCCATGTGCATACCATAGAATTCAATTTTAAGATGGATTTCTTGGTTTTTGGCTTTTGCACCAAACACTGTGTTCAACTCATCCCATGCATCCTTGGCATGATCCTTAGAGTCTATATGATGAATTATGTTTGGACCCAAGTGCAATCCAATGAGTGATAGTGCTGCTTCATCTTGTTCCTTCCAAGCATCATTTTGTGCAGTGGGTATATCTTCTTTTACAATCTTCCAAAGCTTTTGGTGCATCAGAAGATATCTCATTTGTGTAGACCATGTGTGAAATCCTTCCCCGGTGAACTTCTCAATAGTTGGGGTGCGGATTGCCATTGCAAAGGTCTTACCAGTTGATGATACTTTCAAATCTGGCAGTGTCTAATTGCATACAGAAAATTTGAGTTGACAGGCGCGTAGAGCTTGAAAAACTGGTTATTTTTCCTTTTTGGAGCGTGTGCAAACTCTTCCTGGATTGGAAGTTATGGCTTGTCAAAGATTCTGTGAAGAAGAGGGGGGGGGCCTTAAGGATGTGGCATAGACATTCATATGCTGCTTGCAGAACTGTGCTTGGCAGGGGATTTGTGCTTAGGTGGCACTGTGGTGACTTTTAAACCAGCTTAGTTAACCCACATTTACTTAAACTGACCAAGGTTCAACTGACCTGAACAGTTAACTTAACCACAGTTAAACTTTATCTGCCACGTGGCATTTTGTGGTGAGACCTTGGAGAAGGAAGAAAGAAGAGCTTTGAGCCTTCTGCGACGATGGCGACGGAGGAGCTCATGAGTTTTGTTGCGCACTCTGCAAGGCCTCTCAAGCTTGCAGTGGCTTCATCAGCTTTAGTGGTCATTGCATGGAGCTCATGGAGGCCCGGATGCTGCGCAGTTGGAGTCACTGAGGAGGCCGTCGACTGATGGTCGTTTGTCGCTGTGTTCTCTCAGAGTTTGAGAGTTGCTGTTGCAGTGAAGACTGTCGTTGAGTCGAGGATGTCGGTGCAGCCTATTGCAGGTGGTTGAACCATCCGTGGCGACTGGCTGTTGGTCTTCGTTGACGGAGGGCCTTAGTTGCCTGTTCGTTGAAGAAGGCGTTGGCGTTGTCTTATTGTCGGTGGAGTAGCCCTTACGCATTCCTTGCACTGACGGAGATTGTTGGAACTCTGAGACGCTGCTTCAGGAAGCTTTCACCTGAGGGTCATAGGTAGAGCCTCCTTTGTTGCTGTGCGGGTCTACAGCCGAGATTTGGTAATAAGGTTGCTTGGAAGTCGGTGCTCTGAAGGTTGTGGAAGTCTTGGAGGCAATGCAAACACAGCTTGCACTTGTCTGAAACAACCCTCCGGATTGAAGGTACTGAAAGACATGAGGCGTCCCTAGAAGAGAGAAACAGAGTGCGGATAGAATAGAAAACCTCTCTCTTAGAATAGAAAACCTCTCTACATCTCTCGAAAACAGGAAGGAGAATAGGGTGGATTTCTCTCTCTCTCACACACACAAAGAGCTCTCCCAAACACTCAAAAGAGATGAACTAAAATGAATGGGAATTCCTTGAAGGAAGTGAAGGTCACTCAAGAAGAAACTCTCAATCTCTCACACTCTCGATCTTTCTTGAGAAGGATGGCGCCTTAACTAAAGGTACAACCATGCTCTGATACCATGTGCAAGTGAAGAATCAAGGAGGATCAAAGCACCATGAAAGAGACATAGGGTAGCAAACACTCAATCTATAGCAATCTATATGATCAACAATACATGATAGGCTTCTTATATAGAGAGAGCCTTTACAATAGTCAAACCATGTGGGATCCTCTCATCCACATCTCTCCTTGTGGATATCCTCAATCCACATCTCCACATCATGTAGTCCACATCCTAGGGTGGCTACTTTAATTCTTTCCTATACCATACCTTAGCCCTTTAATCTATGTGCTCATGGCACCATATCTCAACACGGATGCACTTGCTTCCATTGGGTCGCCAGTGGATGATGACGATTTGGTTTCTGTGACCTTGAATGGTCTAGGAAAGGATTATGCATAGTTCCGGACATCCATTGCCGTCCGTGAAAAATTTCCTGATTTTGAGGAGCTGATTGCTCTTCTAATTTCTGAAGAGCAGAGAAATGGTGGTGCATCTTCTTCAGCAGGAACTTCAAAAGAAATTGTCTTCTACTCAAATGCTAGCAGAGGTAGAGGCAGAGGTAGAGGAGGCCGATCTGCAGGCTGTGGTAGAAATCAGAATATGCAGCAAACGCAAGAAAACCAATCCTATGCAGGAGGACGTGATAACTCTAGAGGCAGGGGGAGCCAAAGAGGCCGTGGTGGATGGCAGAGAAGCCAAAATGCAAACAGCAATGTTGAATGCTACTATTGTGGCAAAATGGGTCATATGGCTAAGGACTGCTACAAAAAGCAGAATGACATTATGAATGGAAAATTGCAGCAAGGCAATTATGCATCTTCTAGCAAGCAGGGTGATGACAAAAATGAGCATCTTTTTATGGTGCAGCATATGACCAATTCTGTGACAAGTGCAGAAGAACAAAATGATGTGTGGTATGTTGACTCAGGTGCATCAAACCACATGACAGGTCATGCAGAATGGATGCAAGATGCAAGGAAGATGGAAAAGCCAGGATTTGTGGAGACTGGTGATGATACTGCACATCCTATTGTGCAGATTGGCAAAATTCCTTTGTCTATGCAGGATGGGAAAAAGAAATACTTGTCTGATGTATTTCATGTCCTGAACATCACCAAGAACCTGGTTTCTATTGGTCAGACGGTTGAGCAGGTCTTGCAGGTCAGATTTAATCCTCATGGATGCTTTGTTGAGGATATGAAAAATAATGGTCGCTTGATAGCAAAAGGAAAGAAGAAGGGCAGGATGTTTACGTTGGATGCAGACATGCCTGAATTGAGTGCAGCAATGTTTGCACATGGGACCAGTGTAGTTGCAGATATTGATATCTGGCACAAATGCATTGGTCATGTTAATATACAGCGACTTAAATCAATGCAAGCCCAAAATATTGTTGCAGGATTGCCTAAATTCAAGGTTGCAGAAATGCACAAGGTTTGTGAAGCCTGTCAATTTGGGAAACAGGCAAGGAAACCTTTTCCTAGGCATGTTCAAGAGAGTAAAAAGCCATTGGAATTAATCCACTCTGATGTGTGGACTACAAAAGCTGCATCTATTGGAGGCTGTCAATATTTTGTCACATTTACTGATGACTTCAGCAGAAAATTGTGGGTGTATTTTATGAAAAAGAAAAGTGAAGTGTTTGGGCACTTCAAAGCTTTTAAAGCTATGGTTGAAAAAGAAATAGGCCTGCAAATAAAATGCCTAAGGTCAGATGGAGGGGGAGAGTACCTCTCAAATGAGTTTGCAAGGTTCTTGCAGGAGCATGGTATAAAGCAGCAATATTCATGCAGTCATACCCCACAGCAAAATGGAATTGCAGAAAGAAAAAACAGGCATATTGGAGAGGTATCTCGGGCTATGCTAAATGAAAAAGATCTACCAGATTATTATTGGGCTGAAGCAGTTGCTACAACAGTCTATATAATGAACAGGACTCCCACTGCAGCAATACATGGCATGACGCCAGAGGAGATGTATACTGGTAGGAAACCAGATATTTCTCATTTGAAGATTTTTGGTTGCATTGCCTATGTCCATGTGCCAGATGAGTTGAGGTCCAAGTTGGATCCAAAAGCTGAGAAGTGCGTCTTTATTGGTTATTCTCTATAGCAGAAAGGGTATAGATGCTATAACCCTTCTACACGTAAGTTCACAGTGAGCAGATATGTTGTTTTTGATGAGATGAGTAGTTGGTATATGACAAAATATGAAGAGGGGAGAGGAGAAGAGTGGAGATGAGGAGAGAGGGCACAGCTAGAGAGCACACCACAAATGACTAACTGGACTAACTGTACACTAGAATTAGTTGAAAAAATAGAATATATACAAACCCTTTTAGGGTTAGGGTTAGGGGATCTAACCCTTTCCTTTATAGCACTCTATAAGGTTAGTGCTATGCACATATGATCACGTGATGGTGCTATGCACACATGATCACATGATGTTGAGCGTGAACTCTCAACACCTTCCCTCAAGATCAACATCATGAAGTAGGCCTTCCCTCAAGATGATGATTCTGGGGAATCGAAGAAGGACTGAGCATTACATTCCATCACACCCCTTTAATGGGAATGTCCTTCCTCTGTATCAAACCAAGAGCTAGTCGGTGTTTCTCGAATAGCTCTTTACCGAGTGGTTTGGTAAAGATGTCTGCAACATTTTCTTTGCGAGGCAGTCGATAGAGCGAGCGAGGAAAAGCGAGCGGGCCCAAAAAAGTGAGCGAGCTTTTCCACAATTTCCTTATCGAGGTATTCAACATAGCTTTGTGGAAACCACTATTTGGGAAAATTGTCTAAAATAAAACTTATGTCACTATGTGTAACTATACCAATATTGTGAATTATAGTCTACCTTAACTTCCAATTGGAGCCATACTCACATTGGGTTGCCAATGGGGTCCTACTTTTGAGGCCTAAATGCATGAAATAGGCAGCGCGTTGACGCGCTCCCTATTTTAGGCATTCAGGCCCTAAAAGTAGCACCCCGTATCTTTGGACTTGCATATCCGAATGGGGTCATGTCATATATCAAATCGAATGGCAAGATCCAATTTAGATGGTTTTCATGTCCATTTTCTCCATCAACTAAAACTATATTCATCAAATAATGTTGTTTATCAATTTTTGGCATACCCCCCCCAAAATCAAGACCCCCATTGCAAAGAAAGGTAAGGAACACAAGTGCTTGTTCTTATGCTCATGAGACAACAAAATGCATGAAATAGGTAACCAACGGGGTCCTAATTTTGCTGTATGTATGTAAGTATGTATATATGTATGTATGTACATACATATATATCTATATGTGTATATATGTGTGTGTGTGTGTGTGTGTGTGTGTGTGTGTGTGTGTGTGTGTGTGTGTGTGTGTGTGTATATATATATATATATATGTATGTATATGTATATGTTGATGCATATATGTATATATTGATGCATATAATTTTGATATATGGAGAAAATGGACATGAAAATCATCTAAATTGGCTCTTGCCGTTTGATTTGATATATGACATGACCCCATTTGGATTTGTAAGTCCAAAGATACAGGGTCCTACTTTTAGGGCCTGAATGCCTAAAATAGGGAGCGCGTCAACGCGCTGCCTATTTCATGCATTTAGGCCTCAAAAGTAGGACCCCATTTGGTTGCCAAATGGGGTCCTACTTTTGAGGCCTAAATGCATGAAATAGGCAGCGCGTTGACGCGCTCCCTATTTTAGGCATTCAGGCCCTAAAAGTAGGACCCCGTATCTTTGGACTTGCATATCCGAATGGGGTCATGTCATATATCAAATCGAATGGCAAGATCCAATTTAGATGGTTTTCATGTCCATTTTCTCCATCAACTAAAACTATATTCATCAAATAATGTTGTTTATCAATTTTTGGCATACCCCCCCCAAAATCAAGACCCCCATTGCAAAGAAAGGTAAGGAACACAAGTGCTTGTTCTTATGCTCATGAGACAACAAAATGCATGAAATAGGTAACCAACGGGGTCCTAATTTTGCTATATGTATGTAAGTATGTATATATGTATGTATGTACATACATATATATCTATATGTGTATATATGTGTGTGTGTGTGTGTGTGTGTGTGTGTATGTATGTATGTATATATATATATATATATATGTATGTATATGTATATGTTGATGCATATATGTATATATTGATGCATACAATTTTGATATATGGAGAAAATGGACATGAAAACCATCTAAATTGGTTCTTGTCATTCGATTTGATATATAACATGATCCCATTTGGTTTGTAAGTCCAAAGATACGGGGTCCTACTTTTAGGGCCTGGATGCCTAAAATAGGCAGCGTGTTAACGCGCTGCCTATTTTAGGCATCCAGGCCCTAAAAGTAGCACCCCATATCTTTGGACTTGCATATCCAAATGGGGTCATGTCATATATCAAATCAAACGGCAAGATCCAATTTAGATGGTTTTCATGTCCATTTTCTCCATCAACTAAAACTATATTCATCAAATAATGTTGTTGATCAATTTTTGGCATACCCCCCAAAAATCAAGACCCCCATTGCAAAGAAAGGTAAAGAACACGAGTGCTTGTTGTTATGCTCAAGAGACAACAAAATGCATGACATGGGAAACCAATGGGGTCTTACTTTTGATGTTTGTATGTATGTATGGAGTATGTATGTATGTATATATATGCATGTACATACATACATACATACATACATACATACATACATACATACATATATATATATATATATATATATATGTATGTATGTATGTATATGTTGATGCATATTTGTATATATTGATGTATATATTGATGCATTCAATTTTGATATATGGAGAAAATGGACATGAAAATCATCTAAATTGGCTCTTGCCATTTGATTTGATATATGACATGACCCCATTTTGATTTGTAAGTCCAAAGATACGGGGTCCTACTTTTAAGGCCTGAATGCCTGAAATAGGCAGTGCGTTAACGCACTGCCTATTTCATGCATTTAGGCCTCAAAAGTAGGACCCCATTGGCAACAAACGCGCTGCCTATTTCATGCATTCAGGCCTCAAAAGTAGGACCCCATTGTATTGCCAATGGGGTCCTACTTTTGAGGCCTAAATGCATGAAATAGGCAGCGCGTTTACGCGTTGCCTATTTTAGGCATTCAGACCCTAAAAGTAGCACCCCATATCTTTGGACTTGCATATTCGAATGGGTTCATGTCATATATCAAATTGAATGGCAAGATCCAATTTAGATGGTTTTCATGTCCATTTTCTCCATCAACTAAAACTATATTCATCAAATAATGTTGTTTATCAATTTTTGGCATACGCCCCCCAAAATCAAGACCCCCATTTTGCTGTATGTATGTAAGTATGTATATATGTATGTATATACATACATATATATCTATATGTGTATATATATGTGTGTGTGTGTGTGTGTGTGTGTGTGTACACACACACATGTATGTATGTATGTATATATATATATATATATATACATACATACATATGTATATATTGATGCATATATTGATGCATATCTTGATGTATATATTTATGCATACAGTTTTGATTGATGGAGAAATCAGGCATGAAAACCATCTAAATTGACTCTTGCCGTTTGATTTGATATAGGACATGATCCCATTGGGATTTGTAAGTCCAAAGATGCAGGGTCTTACTTTTAGGACTTAAATTCCTGATATAGGTAGCTTGTCAATGTGCTGCCTATTTCATGCATTTAGGCCTCAAAAGTAGGACCTCATTTGGTCCTACATGGGGTCCTACTTTTGAGGCCTAAATGTATGAAATAGGCAGTGCATTGGCACGCTGCCTATTTTAGGCATTCAAACCCTAAAAGTAAGACCCCATATCTTTGGAATTACAAATCCAAATGGGGTCATGTCATACATCAAATCAAATGGCAAGAGCCAATTTAGATGTTTTCATGCCCATTTTATCAATTTAATAAAACTATATGCATCAAATAATGTTGTTTATCAATTTTTGGCATACACCCCCAAAATCAAAACCCCCATTGGAAAGAAAGGTAAGGAACACAAGTGCTTGTTCTTATGTTTAGGAAACATTAAAAAAGAGGCCTAGTAGCCCAAAAATGGCAGCGCATCAATGCACTATCATTTTTGGGTTGCCAGGTCTCTTTTTTGTTGTCTCACGAGCATACATATGGAGGTTATTATACAATATAACTAAGAAGTAGTATTGAAGTAGTTCTACAATTTGGATGCATTAAGAGCATTCATATAGCAAGGAAGAATATAATAATTGAATACATTTTTTTTTCAATACATATTGCTAGTGAGACTACCAAAAAGAGGCTCTATCCCTCATGATGTCTCTGGATACAGAATATGAGATTGCTTGACGCTTGGATTGTAGCTGGAAACATTGCATGGACAAAGCCAATATATGCCGCAAGTGTTGGAAATTGATATATGGCTCAAGTGCTAGAATGCGCAAATCATGGCCAAAATCAAGACCCCTTAAAGATTCCATGAGGGCTATCCTTTTACTACTACACACGTCACCTTTAGTCGAGGGCAGAACCATTCGTCGTCATAGGCAGCAGGTTCATGGGACCCCATCCCATGATCCAAGGCATTATTCAAAGACAAAGTATTTCTGACCATTCCCAAATTGAGTTTGCCAATTCCTAATCTGATTGATTTCATTTACTGGACTTGCAATGCTTGCAAAGCCCTTGCTTAAGCTTGAATGAGCCTCTTGATTTTGGGGGTATAATGGTAAAAAATGGCTTAACACGCCCAAAATCAAGAGGCTCATTTAAGCTTAAGCAAGGGCTTTGCAGGTCTTGTTTTTGGGTGGCAAAAGCACGAAAAATGACAGCGCATTAAGGTGTTGCCATTCTTATGCTTCCCCCCTCCAAAAACAAGACCCCCAAGCTATTCATTAGAGACACCAAAATGAGGAGAAGGATGACGTGAGGAGTAGAGGAGCTGGCCAATGAGGGGAGGGACAGCCTTGGAATTGCCAGCAACAAGCATGATGCAAGGAGGTGAGAAGGCAAAGAAGCAAGGAGGTGAGGAGGTGAGGAAGCAAGGAGGCGAGGAGGCAAGAGGCAGTCTTGAAGGGCAACAAGAGGGTGGAGGTGGCTGAAAGAGTAAGCAAGAAAGGGAGGGATGGAGATTGCTTGTAGGAAATGCTTGGATTAATGCTACAAATGCCATTTTTTTGTGTGTATTTTGCAGCATGAAATGTTTATGGCATTTTTCTTTTAAAAAATACAAAATTGTTGTGATTAATTGCGCTACAAACAACTCAAGCCCTAAAGCACCATGGATTAGTACAACAATATACATCACAAATGGATTAGTACAACAATATACATCACAAATGGATGCATACACTCATATACATCACCGATGGATGCATACACTTATACTCACATCAATTTCCAATATTGTATTAGATGGACCCTTAGCATATATGTGTGCATAGAAGACCATTTCCTACATTGATCCCTGATTTCATAGTTAAATTATTCCCTTTCTCACATTCTAACATGTGAAGATTTAATGTACATGCATTATGGGCACATTATATTGCAGTTTATGACTAACTTTTTTTATGAATGCATGATACTTGTATATGGTCAAGGAAGGTATATTATCATTTTTGAATGATAACATTACTCTATGCTCCATTTTATCCTATATTAGAAACTATGATCACTAGATATTACATAAATGTATTGCTCCATTATATCCTATACTAAAAACTATTTTGACCCAAATACATAATGCCAATTGAGGTTAGTACTGATGACAAGTGATGAAAACAATCTAATGGTATGAATGAGATCTTGTAAATTTTGGATATATAATATGGGTACTATGTTGATTGAGCTATTTTTCTAAGGGAATATTTTCAACTTAATTACTAAATACATACTTACAATGGTGACCTGATTCCCATCTATATGTATAATCAAGTTTTACTTTGTGTTTAAAAAAAAGCTTTTGCATAAGGTTAAAATTTGAATAGTATTTATATTTGTTTAAGACTACCCATTGAGCTGGCTATCCTTATATTGAACATGATAATGTTCATAAAGATTTTATGAATACAAATAGATAGCATTGGCTCTCTTTTTAGTGGTTGGGAATGAACCCTAAAAGTACCCTAAAATGACTATGTATTCCCTTATTTGTAGCATGGAAGTGATCATGGTAGAGTGGCATAATCCCTATTTTGCATTTTTCATAGGTTCTTTTGCTACTCATGGTTGGAAGATACACCACGGCATAGATCCGAATAGATATTTGGTTTTTTGCTTCAACTTGCTTGACTAGACTTTCCTTGATGATTGTTTGATTGTGCATGATGAGTAGTCACTGGCTTAACTGATGCATTAAGTGAAATGTTTTCCTTAAAGTTTTTCATACTACAAGATACGAGTTTGCTTATACGGGTGGAAATAAAAGCTTGTTAATGCCTGGTGCATATTTTTCGTTAGATGCAGTAGGATACTAGTTACCGAGTGTCTTTGCCAATTATTTCACTTGAATCATGCTCCTCTTATGCTTGAGTTTGTGGTCACGTATTGACTTTAACATAATAGTCTATAGGATACTGGATGAGCACTCAACATAGTGGTTAGATGCATTCATTTCTAGTTCCGATAGAACTATCATTCAGACATTGGTCATAATAGAAATATGGAGGGCTAAAATCCTTTTTTGGCTCCCTAAGTTTTTTAAAGCATGGTATTGTCCAGATTACATAGGTATTTTCACTAAGCAAAATTAATCCTTATGATGAAAATGTGTTTTTTTTCTTTTGACATAGTTAGTTCTGTTTCCATGTTTTTGGATCGAATGTATGGATGATCTTCTGCAAGCATAAAAGACATGATATGTATATGTAGCACATGATCATGTTTACATATTTTCAGTCATATATTCTACATTGTGATCTATCATTATCTTGCTGTGTGGATGTTCAATCTGAGTAGTGTTTGCTTTTTTTATCGCAAATTTTATGTATTGTTGTGTCTCTACCTCTCCACAATGACTCAAATTGATAGTATGGGGATGAAAGAGAAGTTAATTGTGAGTTTCAGGCATGCCTTCATTGTTGGAATATGTTTAATTTGCTTATGATCACATCAATTGTTCCAATGATATTGAGAGGAATAAGATGCTGGATGAGGTTCTCGCTCGCTTGAAACCTATTTAATCTTGCTCGCTTATTTGGGGCTGCTCGCTTTTCTTCGCTCGCTTTTTGGTAATCCTCTCTGCAACATTTTCTTTGCTATCACAATGCTGCAGTGTGATGTCACCAAGTAACACTCTTTCTCTGATGAAGTGCTCTCTGACATCAATGTGCTTTGTTCTGGAGTGATATACTGGATTTTTGGCCAATGCTTGAGCCGATTGATTATCACAGTATATTGTTGTTGGCTTTGACTCATCAAAGTAATCTGTTTCTGACAATAGTCTTCTGAGCCATATAGCCTCACATGCACCTGTAGTGAGTGCTCTATATTCTGCTTCAGTCGAAGACAAAGAAACAGTTGGCTGTTTGTTTGACAACCATGATATAGCACCTTAACCAAGGAAAAATGCATATCCCTTTGTCGATCTCCTGGTCTCATGATCTCCAGCATAGTCACTGTCACAGTATCCATGCAACCGTGGATGACTTCCTCTGTATTCTATCCCAAATTGTCTTGTACCTCTGATGTATCTCAAGACTCTTTTGGCTGCATTCCAGTGAGACTGTTTTGGATTTGCCATAAACTGTGCTAGTGAGCTTACTGCATAACAAATATCTGGCCGTGTGATTGTCAGATATATAAGAGATCCAATGAGTTGCCTATAGTATCTGTCATTGACTGTAGGCTTTTCTGAATCTTTAGTAAGTTTCAAACTCTGTTCCATGGGAGTGGCTGCAATCTTGCAATCTGCCATATGAAACTTCTTCAGGAGACTGTCAACATATTTGAGCTGACTCATGAATGTGCTATCGGAATCCCTCCAGAACTCAATTCCAAGACAATAGTGCATAAGTCCAAGATCTTTCATGTCGAACTCTGCAGATAAGTCTTGTTTTAGTTTTCTGATGAAGCTATCCTTGCTTCCTGTCACAATCAGATCATCTACGTACAAAAGTGCAATAGTAATATCTTCCCCTTGAACTTTGTAGTAGAGAGTATGATCTGCATTGGACTTCATGTATCCCAGATCAGCAAAATATTTGTCAATTCTGCTGTACCAACTTCTGGGTGCTTGCTTTAAGCCATAGAGACTTTTCTTGAGATGGCAAACCTTGTTCTCTTTTCCTGGTTCAACATAACCGGCTGGTTGTTGCATGTAGACATCCTCGTCTAGATAACCATTGAGAAATGCATTCTTGACATCGAGCTGATACACATTCCATTTACTGAGTGTCGCTAGTGATATCAAGAACCGTATGGAATCCATCTTTGCTACTGGAGCATAAGTCTCATCATAATCTTGGCCATATTGTTGTGCAAATCCTTTTGCAACTAATCTGGCTTTGTATCTCTGAATACTGCCATCTGGATTGTACTTCACTTTGTATACCCATTTGTTGGCTATGGCCTTCTTTCCTGGTGGAAGGTCGCATAATTCCCAAGTGTTATTTTTATACAAAGCATCCATTTCTTCATTCATAGCAGTTTGCCATTCTGGCTTATCTACTGCGTCTTCGAAGTACACTGGCTCTTCTGTAGCCATGATGGTAGTCATAAGAGCATAGTTGGTGGTTTCCACCTGAATTGCTTTGCCTTTCTGAGCATATGTCAATCTGGCTGGTGGTCTGCTTTCCCTAGTAGACCGTCTGAGCTGCTGTGACGCTGATTGAGGTGTTGCTGGCAATTCTTGCTCTTCTTCATCAACCTGTTCTGTAGATGACTGTGAAGTCGATGCTTCTATCTCCTGTGTAGGTGAGGTTTTCCATTCGGATTCCTCATCGAAGATTACATCTCTGGAGATAATGACTTTGCGGTTGATGGGATCATACAATTTATATGCTTTACTTTCTTCACTGTAGCCAACCATGATGCATTTACGTGACTTCGCATCCAATTTCCTGCGATGATCATCATGTATGTGGGCATATGCTATGCAACCAAATATGCGGAGATGCCCAATGCGTGGCTTGTATCCAGTGAATGCTTCATAAGGAGTCATACCTTGTATCGGTTCGGTAGGAAGCCGATTAAGCAAGTAGTTAGTGGTAGCTATTGCTTCTGCCCAATACTGATTCGAAAGATGCTTTTCACTAAGCATTGCTCTAGCACTGTCTGCTAAAGTCCCATTCTTCCTTTCAGCTATTGCATTTTGCTGAGGAGTATCTGCACATGTGAATTGTCTTCGAATACCGTGAGTTTTGCAAAAGTTCATGAAGGCTGAAGACATGTATTCACCTCCTCTGTCTGATCTCATGACCTTGATCTTTCTGCCTGTTTGGTTTTCTACCATGGCTTTGAATTCTTGAAATCTGGCAAACACTTCAGATTTCTCTTTCAAAAAGTAGACCCAACAATATCTGCTGTAGTCGTCAAGTAATAAAGTGAACCATTGATGCTGCGGGTCTGGGCATAACCCCATACATCTGTATGAATCAAATCAAGAATACCTCATGCACGAGAGGTACTTCTGACAAAGTTGGTTCGCTTTTGTTTGCCGAAGCAACATGCTTCACAAACCTTTCCAAGAAACTGTAGCTTCGGAATCCCAATTGCCATATTTTGATTCCTTAGATCTAACAAGTACTTGAAGTTGACATGACCATATCTCTTGTGCCATTTTGCAGATAGTGGCATCGGTTGCATTTGAGCTGACATGGCATGCTTATCTGGTACTGTAGCTAGCATCCTGTATAAGCGTCCTTCCTTGACACCTTTTGCTACTAGCTGACCTCTTTTGGATTTGTCTCTGATAGTGCATTCATCACCATCGAAGATGACTTTGTAGTTGTGTTCCGTCATTTGACCTACTGACAAAAGGTTCTTGCTGAGCTTCGGAACATAGAGCACATCTTTGACTAATCCTTTTGTACTAGTGAAATTGTTCATAGGGATAACACCTGTCCCTTGAACCAGATTCGGTGTATTGTCTGCTGTGTAGATGAAATTCTTTTGACCTTCTAATGGCTTCATTTCTGTGAACCATTCCTGATGATTTGTCATATGAGATGATGCACCACTGTCGATGTACCAAGGATCCTGTTCCACTTGGTCGACTTGATAGCTGAAATCCTCTTTGGGATTGAAATCAGTGTCTAGGTGCATTGTATCAGTCTGATGCAATTCCTCACTTGCAAGAAACATATTTCCATGTTCATTTGCAAAATGACTGTGACTAGAATGTCCACCACGATGATTTCCTCTTCCTCGGGAATTCCCTCGATTACTGCTGGATTGACCGCCTTGGTCATACTGCTTCTTGCGGCAATCTCTTTCATAGTGTCCAAACTTGTGACAATAGTTACATTGAATGTTTGACACATTGGTGGATGCATTCCCTCGTCCTTGGAATCTTCCTCGGTTGGAATGATTTCCTCTTTGCTGATTTTGATGTTGCTGAGGATGCTGCTGATGCTGATGCTGATTCTGACTTTGATTTTGATGATGATGACCACTTTTTTGATATGATCTACCTCTGTTTCTGCCTTTGCCTCTGCTTTTGTCTGAAGCTGTGAATTCCTGATCATTAGAATGACCTTTACGTGCTTGAATGGCCTGAGTCCTGAGTTCTTCACCAAGTAGAACTGACTGAAGTTCTTCAAGTGTTGGAATTTGCCGTTGGATGGCAATACTCTGGACTAGATTCTCATATCCTTCTCCTAGTCCATTCAGGATTACTTGAACCATTTCTGCGGGATTCATAGTCTCTCCTGCTGCTGCAAGTTGATTGTTGTAGTCTTTGATGCGGAGTACATAAGCATGACCGGTTTCACTGCTGTTGCGGAAACTCTGGTTGATTTGGTTTCTCAGGGTGAGAATCCTGGATGTGTTCTTGGACTCGTAGAGAGCTGCAAACATATCCCATGCTTCTTTTGATGTCTTGACTGTGTTGAGCTGTCCTAGCATGACATCTTGCACATTCTGCTTGATCAGGTGATAGGCATACTTGTCTTTCTTATCCCATTCTGCTTGAGCTCGGGCAATGGCAGGATCTGCTACTGGTGTGGAAACTGTTTGTGTAGATGTAGATCCCGATGTAGATCCCGTTGCTGGTGCTGTGACAACAGATGGAGTAGAGCTACTGGTGGCTGGATCGGCCAATGGTCTAGGTATGGATCCATCAACATACTCCCATTTGTCCTGAAGCACAAGAATGGTCTCCATTCGGTATTTCCATGTACCGTAATTGGAGTTGTCTAACTTAGCAGATGCCTCCAGATTGAGGTTGCTAGTCGACATGGTGCAAACAATGTACTCAAAAAGTGTCCTGGAAAACTCTGTATGAATCAACTGCAAATACACTGAAGATGCCAAGTGAAATCTCTGTACCGTCGGTGAAGATAGAACTGCAGTAAATAAGATCTAATCTGTGTTACAAGGCTTGTGGCAATGATGCCGGGAATAGCCAAGAGGCTTTACAAGGCTGAAAAATGATGTGCACGATGCCGTGAGATAGCCAAATAGGCTTTACAATGGTGGCATGTGTGTGTGAAATGAAGTGCTATTTGCCCACTGAATCAATCTGCAATGCCTCTGAACTCTGAAGTCTGCTCACTGAACTGATGAACGTAAGGTTTCTGGTAATGTAATGATGTGAAATCGGATGTGAGCGTATGGACTGACTCCGAGTAGGTACTAGTCGAGAATTTCGGGCATGGCTTAGATTGGCAACTTGGGGAATTCAAAGCGTCCCCTCTATGGTGATCTAGTCTACTCTGATCTAGATCTAAACCAACCATGGATCAATGAAAGAGCAGCAAATAATTCCTTTTCTTTTGTTCTTTTTAAGTGCTGGGTCAGATGCGTCGATGTAGAGGAAAATGTGCGTGAAGGAAGTGGTTTTGTCGGCGAGGCTCAAATGTGAGTGTAACTTGCACCAAAATGTGTGTGTGATGTAACGAGCGCGTAGAGCACGAAAAATCGAGCGACTTTCTTTTTTGGAGCACCCTCAAATTCTTCCTGGATCAAGAGATATGACTTGATCTAGGTGGAGGGGCAAAAGGAGTGCAAATGGTGCTCAATGATGATGTGTCACTGTGAGTCACATGCAGTGATGATGTGGCACTGTGCTTAGCAAGAGGTGTGCCAGTGAAGCTCTGTGCTGAGGTGGCAGGAGTGTGCACATGCAGTGTGTGCACAGTGTGCCTGGCAAGGGACTGTGCCTGCAGGGGTCAGTGCTGACTGGATTGCTGAGGTGGCAGTGCTGAGGTGGCACGGATGATGCCAGCAGGGTGATGTGGCACTGATGATGTGGCACAAATGACGTGGTAGTTCTGACGTGGTAGATGACATGGCAGTGCTGACGTGGCAGTGTTGACGTGGTAGATGATGTGGCAGTGCTGATGTGGCAGTGATGACATGGTAGCTGATGTGGCAGTGATGATGTGGCAGTTGACGTGGCAGTGTGGCAGCTGACATGGCAGTGATGACATGGCAGTGATGACATGGCAGATAAGATGATGTGGCAAGTGGATAAGTGCCACGTGTCAGTTGATTGACCACACCTCTGTGTGGTGACCCTTGTGATAGGGTGAGTGGACACATGATCACATGATGTTGAGCGTGAACTCTCAAGAGTATAAACCAGTAAATGCGATGATTGATGTAGATGCACAAAATGGTAATGCTGCACAGAATGTACAGCAGCAATCACAAAATATCAGTGGACCTGGAGTGTCCTCTACCAGTGGTTCACATACTTTGCCATGGACAGGCAGATTGAGATCAGGAGAATCTCCTCAAAGCAATGCAGAGAGTGGTACACAGGTATCACGAAAAGGAAAAGAGAAGGTAGATCAGCCCATGTTTGATGTGAATGCAGGTCACTCTTGTGTGGATGGTGAATCCAGTGGCTCTGAACAGAGCATTGATGATGAGTTGGGTATTCCTTCTGTTGTTACACCTGGAGTAAGGAAGACCAGGGATGTTTTGAGAGCACGTGGAAGTGAGCCTATTTTGCGCAGGTCTACCAGGGTTAGGTATCCTGTGGATAGGCTGAAATATGATGGATTTACAGCCATTCACTATGCCTATATGGTCAAAGTGATACAGGAACCAGAACCCACTTCTTTTGAGCAAGCCATGGGAAATGAAAAATGGGAGAAAGCCATGGATGAAGAAATGGATGCCTTGGATGCTAATGCTACATGGGAATTGGTGCCTTTGCCTAAAGGCAAGAATGCAATTGGTTGTAAGTGGGTTTATAAGATCAAGCACAATGCAGATGGTTCTGTGAATAGATACAAGGCAAGATTAGTTGTCAAGGGGTATGCACAGACATATGGCATTGATTATGAAGAAACTTTCAGCCCGGTTGCAAGGATGGCAACCGTAAGAGCAGCCATTGCTATGGCTACATCAAAGGGATGGTCTTTACATCAGATGGATGTAAAGAATGCCTTCTTGCATGGTGATTTGCAAGAAGAGGTCTTTATGGAGCAGCCAGCAGGTTATGTTCATGCTATTCATCCTGAGTTTGTTTGCAGGTTGAAGAAAGCCTTGTATGGCTTGAAGCAAGCACCTAGAGCATGGTCTGACAAGATAGGACAGTATCTTGTCACTATTGGCTTTCAGATTTCCAAGGCAGATTTCTCACTCTATGTGAGAAAAACAGAGAAAGGGATTATGCTGCTGGTCATTTATGTTGATGATTTGATCATCACAGGTGATAGTGATGAAGATATCCTTCATGTGAAAATGCTATTGAGGCAGAAGTTTGAGATGAAGGATTTGGGAGAGCTGCGTTATTTCTTGGGCATTGAGGTGATTAGATCACCAAGTGGGATACAGCTCTTGCAAAGGCAGTATGGACTGGACATGCTGTCCAAATATGGGATGACAGGCTATAAGCCTATTTCAGTTCCTTTGGAGCAGAATGTGAAGCTGAGCACAGATGCAGGTGAGCTTCTGGAAGACCCTACTATGTACAGACGCATAGTAGGAAGTCTGATTTACATGACTATTACCAGGCCAGATTTGAGCTATGCTGTTGGGTTGGTATGTCAGTTTATGCAGGCTCCAAGGAAACCGCATTTGGATGCGGCTAGACGCATACTCAGGTATGTGAAGTCCACATTGCAGTATGGACTATTTTATGAGGCTGGGGTTCAGATACAGTTGCATGGATACACTGATGCTGATTGGGCTGGTAGCATTTCTGATAGACGATCTACCAGTGGATATGTGTTCTCTTTTGGGAGTGCTGCAGTCACTTGGAGCAGCAAGAAACAGCCTACAGTTGCCTTGTCGAGCACAGAGGCTGAGTACAGGGGTGCAGCAATGGCTGCATGTGAGGTAGCTTGGTTGCATAAGCTACTCTATGATATGCATCAGTCTACAGATGGGCCAGTTGTCATTTATTGTGACAACATGAGTAGTATACATTTGGCAAAGAACCCAGTCTTTCATGCCAGAACAAAGCACATTGAGGTGCATTATCACTATGTGTGGGAGAAGGTTTTACTAGGTCTCATTGATCTAGTTTATGTTAGCACAGAGGATCAGGTAGCTGACATCTTCACGAAAGCATTGGGCGTAGAGAAGCTGCGCAAGTTCAGAGACCTGCTTGGTGTGCAGGAATTGGGATTGAGCTCGAGGGGGAGTGTTGAGATATCGAGCTCCACTCGTGATATGCCAGGGTGACTGTTGTGCATTTATGTCACCGACCTGTTAGCTGGAGATGCGGTTGGTACACCGCCCACGAATAATAGCTGGATGACAGCTATCCTTATCTACTCTAGTTTGTGGCTCAGTTAGTATGCCACCTTAGTTAGTTGAGTTTGGTTTGAGACCCACATATAGGGTTCTTCTATTTCTTTGTACTAGAGTTCTTTTGGCTTACACAACTAAGAAGAGGAAAACTGTTTTCAGCCTCCATCTTTGTGTGTATTCCCCCAATTGTTCATGTGAGAAAGTTGCAAGTGAGACTCCTTCCCTCTCTCCCACAATCTTCACATATTCATCCTAATATAGGTTTATTCGTACGAATTCATACATAGAAAATCTATTCGTATGAATATAGAGGGATGACGTGTTGATTTATGTAAAAAACGTGACATGACACCACTTTTTACCCGATTTTTTTGTTCATTCGAATCATTCGAGCGATTTCTCGCATTTTTCGAATCATGAATTCAAATTTTTCTACTTAGATAGCTACGACTTAACAAGTAGTGGTCCAGCATCTTCAACTTTTAAGGTGGAGGTAATGGGCACTCCTCAGGCACCAAAGTCCTGTGAGTTAGATCTGAGTGTCTCATCCCTTTTCTCTTTTAAAGCCTTGAAAGTTCTTTCTATTCGGCCGCTCACTGTGCATACATGGTCCATCTCATCTTTTCTGCAACTGGATTTACTCTGCGATGTTATCCTCTGTGGGAAGATAGGACAACTCTATGTCTCCTGCTGACAACCGCTCTCGAACATAATGATAGTGAACTTAAATATGCTTGGTACGCGCATGAAACACTGGGTTACGCGCAATGGCCAAAGCACTCTGGCTGTCAGTGTAGACAATAGTGGAGGATGTCTGGCAAATACCAAGATCTGTAAGTAACTGTCGAAGCCAAACACACTCTACTGTAGCGGTGACAGCTGCCTTGTATTCAGCCTCACAACTAGACGTGGCAATTGTCGGTTGCTTCTTGCTAAGCCAAGAAATACATGAATTGCCAGCATAGAATAGCACATAGACAATCTTAAAAGGACCAACCCTCATGATATCACATCCATCTTTATAAGCGAGGGTTAAAGACACGGTGCTGCATAAGGTTGTTCATCAAGGCAAACAAGAATGTCATGACAAACGTCAACAGTTGGAGAGCTTGCACATCACCTTCAGCTTCTTCCAGTTCTTGTAATCGCCATACTATTTCTTCAAGGGGTGTGCGGCCTGGCATCCTTCTTTTGAGAATGTCCTTGAGGACCTTTCTGATGATCTTTCGAAGTCGGTGAACTCGTATCAAGTATGCCCAACACTTAGTTTCATGATGACCACAACCTTTGCATTCCTTACAAATGATCACCCTCCTTCATGGCTTGCAGCTTTGTTGGGGTGGTGCTTCCACTCGCGTCATGTGTGATTGAAGTACAAGCTTTACGTGCCAAGAAATCAGCAACTAGATTTTGAGTTTGAGGGATATGCTGAATTTTCACCTCTTCAAATTGGTTGCAAAGTTCCAATGCTTGTTGGTGTCATGGAACCAAGCCTTTGCTCCGCACCTTCCAACTTCCACTAACTTGTTCACACACTAGTTGAGAATCTCCTTGCACTTCAAGTTGCTTGACGTGATGTTCTTGTGCCCTTTGTAGCCCAAAAATGAGCACCAATTACTCAGCTTGATTGCAAGTACATGCAGGTACAGACTTGCTATAACAATACTCCTCACCACCCGATGAAGTGAGCTTCACACGGGTGTGATTTTTTGGTGAGCTTTTTGTCGTGGGCTTTTTTTCAATTTTCATGAATATTGTGAGCTTTTCATTCACCTGAGAGAGAGAGAGAGGGAGGGGGGGCGGGGGGGTTCATGGGGTGGGGTGGGTGGAAGGTTTGGGTTGTGGTTGCAGTTAAGAGGAGAGAGGGGGGGGGAGGGGAGATAAAGGAAAAGGGGAGGGATGGGCGCATGGGTAAAGTGGCATGGAGAAGGGAGGGGAGGGGAGTTGGAACATATATTCGTTATCATAGTTAGAGGGGGAACTTATAAGGTATGCAAAGAGAAGTGCAAGGAGGAGAGACAGGATGAGGAATGTGAAAGTTATGTTCATCTACTAAATGTAAAGGGGAAGGGAGAGCATATGGGAAATTTGTTGATTTTCAAAGTGTATAATTTGATAGATTTGACCTCATATTTGGATTCCTCGTCAAATTCCGGTCATTTTGAGTACCAACATGACCATATTCCGATAAAAATTGAAAAAATGGTGTTTTTGTCATGGATTTATTTTGGCCTGTTTTGGGCCTATTTTGAGTCTGCACTAGCGCAAACCCAAAATAGGCCCAAAACAGGCCAAAATGACAAAAACACCATTTTATCGGAATATAGTCATGTTGGTACTCAAAATGACCGGAATTCAACGAGGAATCCAAATATGAGGTTAAAAGTTTCAAATTATACACTTTTAAAATGAACATATCTCCCATAGTTCGTCCCTTCTACTTTGAATATGGACATATCTTCCATAATTTTTTGCCTCCTACTGCCACTCATATCCGCCCCCCCCTTGTGCATAGTATACACTCTTCCACCCCTTCCACATGCTATGAAAATGAACATATCCTATATCCTCTCCCCCTCTTTCTAACCTCCCCATCTTTCTTATAACAAAAACATGTATGGATTTCTAAAAAAAGCTCGCAAAAACAAAGGAAATGGTCAAAAAGCTCACATTAAAAAGCTCGCCAAAAGATTTTTCCCGCTTCACACCCATACCAGCAGCCTTGGTCGAAGGTTTGTAAGCTCCATCAAATTGAAGGATCTAAGATGTCATCACACCAAGACTAAAATTCGGACATCCCAAGTTTCTCGGTAGTCTAGGATAGATAGAAGGAGAGGGTGGGGAGAATTCAACACTTGAGCCAAACGTTCAGCACCAAATAAACTTGCAATCCTTTGTTGATAGTTTATCTTTAGACCAAAAAGAATTACAACTTAAAGCTCAAAATGAGGCACAAAAGGTTGATTAGGTACAAATGGATTCCTTGGTCGAAACATTACCAACCATAGCCGAGGCCTAGAAACCTTTGTAGTGAGATTGAGAATAAACCATTCAGGATGAGCTTATCCACCGGAACTAACAAGCAGATGCACCAAATCTCCCCCCAAGCTTGGGGAGCATCCCACCCTTTGATGAAGGACACTGTTTTAATTACCTCTGAAGCAGCAAGTAGTTCGATCACCGCACAATGAGTAAAATTAAAATCAAAGTTCTCCCAGTGTATCAGTAGTTCTTCACCATGGATCATCCACAGTGTATCATTCCACCCATCATCTCCTTGAACAATGCACTGGACAATCAGCCATTGAAGGTCGACATGAAGATCAAGGAAGAGATCACGTGCATTGGTAGCCATAAGGCACGGAGGACCAGGCACCAAATCCTTAAACACGTCGAGAAGTGACATAAATATCCACCCTCCTCATGTGGTGTGCATCCGTGAAGTGGACTTGAAAAAGTTCTGAATTAGTGATCTAGTAGGAGATGTGAATAGAGCACATGAAATCAAGTACTTTTGCTTTTTACAGCAAGAATAAACTCCCCACGGTTAGAGAGTTACAATTCCCAAGATTTCAATATATAAACAAAAATCATTACATTTTCATCACTTCCAACTTGGCCCAATGTTAGTCTCCCTTTTGTGAAGGGGGAGGTCTTGGGTTCAAATCCTACTCTTTAATAAAAAGAGAGGAAAGGAGAGGAGAAGGAGAAGAGAAATAGAAAGAGAAGAAGAAGAAGAGAAGAGAGAGGGGGGGGGCACGGGATCTATTGTTACAGTTTTGCATAAACTCAGAAAAACTGTCTGTGACCAGAAGATGTAGTAGACCAAAAGACTGTCGCGTGGGCGAACACAATAGATGCGCGAAGCGAGAAAGTTGTCCGCGACCAGAAGATGTAGGAGCCCAAAAAATTGTCGCACGGGTGAACACAGTAGATGCACGAATCGAATGCACATGTGGGAACTCAGAAGGAGCACAGATGGTACAGTTCTGCAGATGCGACTGGTACGAGCAGAAGATTCGTCAGCCAGAATACACATAGGAACCGTGAGCAAAAAGTAGGCAGACTGAAAGTGCAGAAGTTGGGAGGTTTTGCAGCCATAGAGATAGGGAAGGCACACAGTTTAGAGGTACAAAAGAAGAGAACTGTGCACGGAAGAGGCCGCAACACCCAGTCATAGGAGTAATAGATTTTATACCACTAGCCATGGAGATTTTGATCCCAGCAGCCACATCAATTTTGTTTTTCGAAAAAGAAATCAGAACAAGAGGCTAGACACTAAGCATGGTGATGCTCAAGGGCCATAGAGGAAAGGAGAACGTGAGGGCAAAACGTTATCATGGGAGGGGAAATGGGATTAGAAGGGGAGGGAATGAAGAGGGAGCATTAGGAAAAAAGGGAGCTCATTTTGGGGCCTTTTACGGTTTGGAAAAATAAGCTCTCAACCAATCAATAGAAGGCCAACGTAACGTTGAAAATTCATGAAAATAAGAGAAAATAGAAAAAAGAAACAATACTTTATGTAAGTACAAGCGTGCTACATTAATGAGGAGATTGGTTTTTTATTGTTAGAAGATCTTTGGACAAGAAGATAGAATCTAAACTGACATTTTATCTGACAAGATCCTTCCCGCTTCCACCTTCCTTTGAATTTTCAAATGTTGTGCCGCCTTTTGTGCGAAAGGTCTACCATTCTACACCATTGCCTCATTGTGCAACAGCCTTTCTTTTCCAAAACTGCTCCCTTGATCTTGTTTGGCGTAGAGTAAGATGTTTCTCGTCAACTGTCTATTTGCCCACTTTCTCTTTCTTGAAACTTCAAATTGTTATCTTAGTTACATTACTTTGCTATTGTTACAGATTCAGAAAATCTCCATGGTGAACCAAAACCACGGCCGTTCTTGTGGAAGACGCTCTGTGGATGATAATGCTACGAAGGCAGAATTATACCAAACATCCTTACCCCGTCGACCTGCTTCTTCTATTTCGTCGGTAGAGAATTCAAGTACAGTCAAAACAGAAGGAACTTGGGAAAGGTTTAGTGTTTCGAAAGGAGCATGGGTGCTCATGCAACCTAGCAAAAGAAAAAGACCCCAGACAAAAAACATTTTCTTGGCATCGTGGAAGGGAAGAGTACGAGATTTTAAAATCACCAAAGGGAAGATATCCGTGAAAGAAGTTTTGATTCAGCACGTGTACATGCATAAAGAACTTGTCTTGCGAGACTATCCAAAAAATCTTCCGCAACACAGGCCTAATTGTATATTTTTCTATTGTGGTTTTTTCCTTCATGAGGTGTATGGATTTTTAAGATGAAGCTTTCTCTCTTAACTTATTGACATTCTTATGTTGTTTTATTTCAGATTTATATCCTTCATCGTATGAGACATGGCAAAACATCGATTGTATTCTGGGATTTATAGATGTTCTGCATGGATCGATAGGAGAACAACAATACCAAGGTCGATGTGCAACAGAGCTAGCTCAATCGGGTATATTTTTTACTGATCATTTTTATCAGTTGCTGGACAAAGCTAACACACATGGTGTATTAATAAAACAAGACCTTCCGGCGTGGAATTCGGTGGATTGGCCTCACCCACATTCTAGTGTTACAGAGGCATATAGGGCGAAGCTTTTTACAGAAGTACAGAAAGCTCTAAGGCCCAATATTGCCACTAGGATAGTAAAAATTTCTTTGTGCATGCCTCTCACAGTTTTTGTAGACTTGTTTAATACCTTTCCAGTAAAGGTTTCAAAAACAATGTTCACAGTTAAAGCAACAAATTCGGCATGCATGCCACAATTTTTGGATAAAGGTTGGGATAAGAAGACATGTAGTTCAGTGTTTTGTGAGGTGGTCCAACCTTCTATGCAACTGAAGTACATGGTTGCATCACAAAATTTTATTTTCTCTTTTTATTACAAGCGCAGTCGAATGCTAGGCACAAAGCTTGTCCCAATGGACCAAGATGAAGAGTCTTTTGGTGCACAAAATAAACTTATTGATATTGATGTTGTTGAGAATGGTGATGTGGTAGCCAATATCTCGTTAAGAGAATGTTGCTCCCTAGCTCAATTGCGCAGTGACATTCTGTTTGAGACTGAAGGTTCTATCTCAAACGACTTTTTATTTATCTACAAGAACAGAAAGGTACACCATCTGATTTATCCTAGTCTCTATAAGCATTGCTATTAGTTTAATTTACCACTCTAATTCATATTGCTTTTTTGCAGTTACTCAGAAGAAGAGAGAGCTCAGTTAAATGCAAAGACATAGAAAATTTTAAAATTGAGATAACACAGACTCCATAAAGAAAGGTTTTGTATTCAATCAAGTAAGATTTTGTATAGAATTGTTTAGCTGAATCTGTAGAACATATTTCTAACATCCATTTTCTATTTATGTACAGTTTCATCTAGAGGCTGCTCTACATTTTCTGGAGGATCTTCTCTCTGCTACTCCATCCTGTTCGTGCTCCATCCTGTCTCCTCCACTGCCCCAGAAGCCTCTCTTTGCTGCTTCTCCACCTTCTCCTCAACATCAGCAGCAGGTCTTTGCTCCTGTGTCCGCTCCTCCTCAGCACTCTGTGATTGCTCCTGTGGCTTCTGGTCCTCAACATTAGGTGCTTCATATGTGGGATCAAGGTATATGACACCTTCTTGTACTTTAGAGCTTTCACCCAGCTCCACAGTAGCTGCTACAATAGGTTTGGGGGAGGCATAGCTCAAAAACCTCCAAATTGTATGAGCTCTAAAATTATGTACATAGTTGGGGCTGAAGCTATCCTCTTTCATCTGCAATGGCAAAGGATAATTTAGAGCACTTTGTATCATTATGAATTATCTTCAAGCTAAATGAAAAGTATTTTTCCTTACCAGATCTGGCTGTTCCTTTTCAAAGTAGCTTGAAAGTATATATTTTGCATTGATCAGCACCCTCCATCCACAACTACTTGAATCATTTTGTTGTGGTGTCTGTACAATTAGAAAAAAATGTTAGAAACTGTGAGCATCAGCACAAAACAAAATTATTCAATAAGTTCAAAGACATAGCATTTAATAGACTTTTTACCTCTAGACTTATTGGCTCTATTGAATCCAACAGAGAGACATTTGGAGGACAATGATCCAATGCATCTAATAGCCTTCTAATACAACTGCAATATGTATAATTTAGTTAGTATGGTATCAAAATAATGAAGTTTTGAGTTCAAAAAGCACACACAGCACTTACAATTTCAGCTCTCTGTGTGTGTTTTTTAGAGAGTTGAATAGAAAGCAATGCTTCTGCTGGATATCAATAGACACAAAACTCCAGTGGTCACTGCATAAGGAAAAAAGCATAAGAAAATGAAAGGCTACAAGAGTTCCCAATATTAAAGAAGAATCTTAAAAGAAGTAGTCACCCACATACCTGCTATGATATGGAAGTAGCAAAATGTCAATTACTTCAAAATTGCAGTGTTTGAACCAGCTGGAAATACTCATGGGAGTCTCCTTTGCATCTCTTAATCTAGAAGAAATGGCTGGATCAACAATATGGACTGTATGTTGTACAGAGGGGTGAAGCCAGCTTCTCATCATGCTGCATAGGATCAGAACATAATTAGGGTAGGTTATAAAAGAGTTACAAGGAGGATTGATTTGCAAAAAATGTAAAATTTAAAGACACTTACTAGAGCATTGCAAGAATGATAGTATCTGAGCAATACTCATTCTTGTTAGCCAATGCTGCTAAGCATTGTTTTGTCAAATCAAAATCATTGACTGAAACTTCATCCTCAATATGTACAACTACATCAGGGCCCAGCTCCTTCAACCTTCTATGTATGTGTAGCCCCTTCTTTCCAGTCTCCACATCTATAACAGATTTTGTTTCTTTTATTTGCTGCTTCAGTGAGTCCTCATAAGCAGCCTTCCCTCTGGTGTTCTTTGAGTGTGTTACCTCAACAACCTTTACCTCATCAACCTTCACCTTCCTTGTAGGTGGAATTAGCAATATATCTCTCATTTTGATGTCCTGCCATTCCACAGGATGAACCAGCTTGTCATATCTCCATCTCACTCTGGACAAAGTGTTGAAATCTTTGGCCATCAAAGTCACCCTGTGAGCATGGGCTGCTACAAGCATTGCATCCTCAAAATATTTCTCCAGGTAATCCTCTGCCATTTCCTGCAAGGAAAGAATGGCAGTTCTATTCCACCTGAACCCAAGGTTCCAACTGTCACAAATTTCTCTCACCAGTCTTTGAAAGGGTGCTTTGGGTATTGCAAAACCTATGGCTTTCTGTTGCCTCCTTATCTCCCTTAGCACACCTGCACCCTTATTCAATCTTTTGGCCTTTTGCTTGAGCAAGCTCATTGGCTTACCCTTCCTGCCATGTGAAGCTCTTCCCTTTGGAGGCACACTAAACTTCTTGGAACCTGTCCCAGCTGCTGTTGCTGCAAGACCTGGTCCTTTGCCAACTTGCCTTGCAGTTGATTTGGTTCTTGCCATCACTCTGAAAAACTGCATACAAAGGATTGGAAAGAGATCACAGACATGAAGAACATGTTCTCACAAAGAGAAGGCAATCACAGGGGTGGAAGAAGCCAAATAGAGAAATTTGCAATAAAATGCGATATGAGCAGTTTGGAATTTCAAACAGGTCCACATCGCATTTTGCTGCAAATTTTTTAAATGAAATGCTGGTGCACTCCTACAGTGATTTCTATGTTTCTCCAACCAAATACAGTATGAATGGAGGTTATGCAAGAAGATCACATGCAAATATCACACTTGAAGATCTGCATTCCTTCAGTGATTTCTCTGTCTTGGTTTGAGCCTATGCATTTCCATACAGGATGTAATTTTTCTATTTTAGGCAAGAAGATTGCAGAGACTAAGGGGAGTCACAAAACCAGAACATGTTCTCACAAAGAAAAGGCAATCACAGGGGTGGAAGAAGCCAAATAGAGAAATTTGCAATAAAATGCGATATGAGCAGTTTGGAATTTCAAACAGGTCCACATTGCATTTTGCTGCAAATTTCTGAAATGACATGCTGGTGAACTTCTACAGTGATTTCTTTGTCTCTCCAGCCAAATACAGTATGAATGGAGTTTATGCAAGAAGATTACAGCTATGGAAGTCAAAAAACCAGAACATGTTCTCACAAAGAGAAGGCAATCACAGGGGTGGAAGAAGCCAAATAGAGAAATTTGCAATAAAATGCGATATGAGCAGTTTGGAATTTCAAACAGGTCCACATCGCATTTTGCTGCAAATTTATTAAATGACATGCTGGTGCACTCCTATAGTGATTTCTATGTTTCTCCAACCAAATACAGTATGAATGGAGGTTATGCAAGAAGATCACATGCAAATATCACACTTGAAGATCTGCATTCCTACAGTGATTTCTCTGTCTTGGTTTGAGTCTATGCATTTCCATACAGGATGTATTTTTTCTATTTTAGGCAAAAAGATTGCAGAGACTAAGGGGAGAACCCATTGTTACTGACCTGGAATCTATTTGTGGATGTGCTGTGCTGCTGAGGAGTAATCTGTGCTGAGGATGATTCTGTGCTGCTGGGATGCTGATGCTGCAGAGTATGGAGGTAGGGAGGCAAGAGAGCAGAGACTGGAGGGCAAGAGTTCTAAAACAGGATACCACAAAGAAGTGCAAATAGAATTAAAGAATCACTAAATCCCACACGTGTGGAATCTAGTCGTTTTTCACACGTGTGGATGGGACCCAGATCTCTTGGAGTTTGAAATTTGGCACGTGTGAAAGTACACTTTATTCCTTGGAACTTGTGCCATTCATGATTTCATCATCAATACCACAACCACTTTTCCCTCCCCTGGATTCCAATCTCTCATCCCTGCCACGACTCTCTCCTGATCCTTTCTCTCTGATCCTTTCCTACCCAGCACACTCCATCCAGACTGCAACCTGCCTGAAGACAGTACTGCCAGATCTCCAGGTTACCTAGAGTGCAAAGTTCAAGCTAGAGAAAGAGCAGGAGATTTACCAGTGCAACTCAATCAGCATGGAAAAGGAAAAAAAAGGTCGGAGTTCTAGTTTGGTTTCAATGTTTTTCAACATTTATTTCTTCCATCCATTGGATTTTTGATGTCCCAATGTCTCCACTCAGCTCCATCCTTCTTCTTACATTTTCAATTAATACTGTTCAAGAATGTGGTAAATCACCCAGAAATTAGATTGTAGGTTGATATGAATAGAAACAAGAAATTTGCAACAAAATGCGAGGAGAGTGGTTTATAATTCTCTAAACAGCCCATATCGCATTTTGCTGCAAATTCCTGTTGTGGACTCCTTGCTCATGAAAAGTTTCACTCATTCCATTATTTCTCTTGCATATGAGATCATAGTGTCTAGGAATCACTGAGATGAACCAAGTGCTTGATTTGACATGCACATGAACAGAACTTGAGAATTTGCAACAAAATGCGAGGAGAGTGGTTTATAGTTCTCTAAACAGCCCATATCGCATTTTGCTGCAAATTCCTGTTGTTGACACATTCCTCATGAATAGTTTCACTCATTCCATTATTTCTCTTGCATATGAGATCATAGTGTCCAGGAATCACTGAGATTAACCAAGTGCTTGATTTGACATGCACATGAACAGAATTTGAGAATTTGCAACAAAATGCGAGGAGAGTGGTTTACAATTCTCTAAACAGCCCATATCGCATTTTGCTGCAAATTCCTGTGTATTATTTGTTTCTCACTTCTACCTCATTAATTTGCTATCTTTAGCCCTGTGGAAATCTTCCTTGATGATGAGAAATGTTTTTGTTTTGGAACAGCTGGCTCCCAGGCCCCACCTTTCAAGAGGAAGCTGGACTTTTCTGCTGCTATTATTAGACCACAGCAATCACCAGGTGAGTGATGAGATGTCATGAAGGAATTATCTGGTGATATACAATGCATTCACTGATTGCATATGTCAGCATATAGAATTCATAGTATATAAGTTTTTGAACAGGCAAAAAGAAGAGGCTGGAGCAGAGTGCTGATTCTTCCATCAAAAAACAAATGGAACCAGAAGAGGACAGTTCTCCAGATTTGCTCCTATTTGAGTTTCTTCACAAATGCAAGGCTCAGAGTAACTTCCATATATACCATAGTATTTTCAACATGGAGTTCACAATGAGCTCTGTACTGGAGCAGCACAAAGATTTTCTTTCAGACTATTGGGATGCCTTCAAAGAACTGACAGAGGCACGAAGAATTGTGGGAGGAGAAAAGGTTTTTGTGCACCTTAATCATATTGTCTCCAATGACAGGCTGAGGTACCATGTGAACAGAAGATTTGACAGCCTGCCTGATCACTATAAATTCAACTGTACTTTGCACACCAGAAAGTGCAGAGTGCTGGAGGAGAGCATGGCATTTCTTATGTACATTGTCTTCAGTCAGGAGTCTTTGGATGAACAAGGGCAGGAAATAGAAGAAGAAGACACATCTGAAGCTTCTGAAAAGGAGGATGTTTCTTTGGTCTCTGAAATGGCAGAGCAAGAAGAAGATATCAACCTTCAGGATGAGGGGCTGCAAGTGGCTGCTCTTGACCTTGTTCAACTGAGGAAAAAAACTCTGAGGGGAGCAGAGCCAGTTGAAGATTTTGATGTTCAGAGCAGCAACTATGCAGTGCCCATGCTTCCAGGTGTGTTGATTGGTGGAAAGGATTATGTTTTCCTCCATGATATAGAGTGTATGTTTGATTTGAGGGAGGACTATGCCATTTCCCTTATTGCCCAGGCTTCAAGGCTTGACAAGGAGGTTGGCATAGAGGATGACCATTCACTACTGGATTTGGAAACAATGTTTGATCCTGTAGAGGCCCTTTCATTTTGTTTCAAAGAGGCTGAAAAGTTCCAAGAGCCAGATGAAGCTGCCTTCCAGCTCACACAGGAAGCTATGAATCTCTCAGCACTATACACAGAAAAGACTAGAGAAGAGGCTGGACAAGAAGGGAGAGGGATAAATCTTTGGAAAGATGAACTGCTTGTTGCTGATGAAAATGAGAAGGTACTTCAAATCATATACTTTGACTTCTGCTTAACTTTAGTTTTGTAGGTTGTGTACTGTCTCACTCCAATCCTTTGATATGTTGCAGCTACAAATTGAGGATGACACATTCCTCCAGATATCAAGTGGAAGCAGGCAGGTTGGGTTTTGCAAAATGTCAGGCCTAGCTCATTATATTCATGATCTAGGCAGTGCCAAGATCTTGATTTACCATAGGCAGTTGAGCAAAAATGGAGAAGCCATTGTTTACTTCCTAAAATGTTTGTCCAGGGCTTTAGGTGGACATGCTCTTTTATGGCAAAAGGAAAAGATCATTTTGATAGAGAGGTTGTCTGCCATAGATATATTTGGAGATTATGTGAATAAGCACACCTCTAGGGCCGCTTACTTTTTGTCTTACACTTCTTATGCATTAGCATGTGGTGTTAAGGACCCCAAATATCTGGAGGGCTATGGAAAACACCAGCTCGTAAGGTTTCGAGAGCCACCCATGATTGCATCAGGCCACACAGTCCAAGAAGAGGAACAGGTGGAGAGAGCTGAAGAAAAGGATAAAGAGACAGTCGACATCAAGCCAATAAAGAAGAAAAAGACTCCAATCAAGATCAAAAAGAGAGTTCCGATCGCCCTGGGAGAAATAGGATTTAGTCATCGAATATAGCACAAACATTATATTAAATTTGAACTGATTTGTATAAAGTCTTTGATATCTGGTATGATCTTGTATAAATGATTAATAAGTTGATGATGAAATGATTTGTACATTTACATAGAGTGGTGTCGTTAAATATTAAATGAACAATATATTGAAATTGTAAACAAATTGTATTAAGTTCAGATCATATGTTTCACATTGAAATTTTTTTCATGCATAACACCAAGAGTCACTTGTTCCACTAAAAAAATTTCTATTGAATGAGTTTGAAAACATGTGGACATAACACCAATAAGTTACAAATGAGTCCTATTCATGTTTACTTGTCCATTTATGGTTTTTAAATATCTTCGATTCCCTCCATTGTCTATGTCTCTCTGCTGCAATTGAATTGTGTCTTCGTCTTTGCTTTTGGGCTAGAAGAAAAGCAAGCTTGATTTTGGAGCTAGCAACTTTTCTTTTAGCATGCAGCCTCTGTAGTATGACTCGGTAAAACCATTGGAAGACTTCCTTCAGACTATTCGCCTTCTGACTCCCTCCATAGTGTTGTGTGTGTCTAAAAAATGCATTACGTGCCATGTAGTGAGACTTCTCCATGCCTTGGGTAGACCAAATAGCTGGGCATCCATACTTTTTGACAAAATAGGGAAGGTGGTTGTATATGATATGCTGTAAGACATAAGAATGCATAGTAAGTAATAAAAAAAAAGAAGATCACACTTAAGTAAAAGAAAAAGACATAACCTTACCATGTAGTGAGTTATATTGTAGGTTGTCCACGCGTCTTTCATTGACTTTCCAAAATGTTTAATTGCCTCCTCAAAGTTCTTGTAATCACTCTTTGTCCATGTTACTTTGTCATAGAACATGAAGAGTTGATCAAGAGACCTCCACACCTCTGCCTTGCTATTTCGTGCTCCCATCTGCCTCATGATCTTTCACAGCATTATGGACTTGCTTCCACAATCCATAATTAATCTTTGAAACTGCTCTACCTTGCCTTACTTGCTTACTGTGTTTGGGTCGAGACAAGAATCTTCTTGCCTTAACACCACCAATAGAGGGCTTGATTGGTACCTCCTTGCCATTGGTAGACTTTTTAAAATCCTTTGTGATTTGAACATCTCCTCCATGCAGACCTATATCGGATAACACTTTTTCCAACGCTTGAAGAGCATCCTTTCTATTTTTTTTGGGACGGAGTTTCCAAGCAAATCCAATATATAAAAATACCAATTTCTCAATAATTCGACATAGACCATGCAATGTGCAGATGTGAACATTACATAGTGGAATGTCCAGAATGGCCTTGAAGTCAGGGTCAACTTTATCTCTATTAGGTGCTCTCTTCCACCATTTTGAATCCATTACTTGAGCTGATTCTTTGCAGTAAAGACAAGGAGACTTTAAGTTGCCTCCTTTACTAATGTTATACATGCACTTAAGTGTTTTAAGATCCCCGGCCATGTGCCACTCTACTTGAAAATCACCTTTTCCTGCAACATGGAGATTCTCGCCTTGCACTTGTCTTTTGATTATTGTTGGTATTTCCGTGTGATGAAACACCCAATCTAGTGTTTCATGGTCTTCGGTCTTCACCTGTGAGATTATAGAAAACAAAAGTATTACTATATCAGATTTGAAAACAATGACCAAAATCAAGTATAAAACAACCCATGATCATACTTGGAACGAGCCTAACCACCATATGTGTTTCTCTGACTGCACACTATAATATGGATATATTGCCCAATAAATTCATCTATACTTTCATTCAAATGACCTCTTATCCTCCACACGGTTGCTGGATTTGGCAGTAAAACTCGTTTAATCCTTTGATCTTTCAAAGTTGAGGATATCGCATGGAAAATCGAACTATATCCCTTCCTGCTAACTCCACTAACATCAAGAGCCTCTTGGATTATAGTGCCATCAACTTGATTATTGGATACAAAGTCCTCTACAACATTGCATTTGACTGTTTTGTATTTTTTTTCCTCAATCAAACCTTTTGCTACACCGCAAGAAAGCAATCCTTTCATTTGTTTAACAGGAAGAAGGTTCGGGTCCATATTTTCTTTTGCAGGCTCCAATAATTTCCTGTAATAACAACACAATATGACTATATTATTCAGCACCTCCATTCTTATTTTGCGACAATCAACGAAATAGATATAGTCTGGAAGAGAGCCTTTTTGAGTATACAAAATGATAAATTTCAATCTAACCTTGCTTCCTGAATTCGTCGCTTGCATCCACCAGTCCCAGCCTTCAAATTTGCAATGTTTTTAATCTTCCTGCTACGTTGTCTGTCTCCAAGCACGGTTCTCTTCTTTCTTGCTCTTGTCAACTCTTTTTTACTCTTTGAATGCTCCTCAATTTCATTCTGTAACTGCTGCTCCAATTTTGCACGAATGGCTATCTCCTCCATCTTGGCCCCCTTTTCTTGTAGGTACATCATTTTATACGTTTCCGCAAATGCAGACTGCGCTGAAATATAACCAAGAAGTCCATTTTGTCCATCGCCGACAAACCTCAGTAATGTGGTGGGATTGACAAATGGAGGTGTAGAGTTTTTTACTTGACATTTTGGATATATGCTTCCATCGCACCATAAGTCAATATGTTGAAGCCCTTCTCTTCTCATATTTTCCCGCTGTTGAGCATTCAGCACCGTATCCTTTCGTCTTTTTTGTGCTGGAGCATATTGTTCTTCCAAGTCGATGTGAAGATGGTGTAATCGCTTCTTCTCAGATAGTGACTCACTAGTATCGGCCATTTTTTGTGCTCCTCAGGTTGCGAAGTTTGTTTTTCAATCTCATAGTCATTTTGTAACATGAATCGTGGAAGTGTAGTGGTATCCATGTGAATATTTTGAAAACTTGCAATCACTAAGTTCAGTGATGGACTCTTAATGAAAGACCTGAGCACGTCGGCCAAAGAGATGCGGAATCTTTGGTAAACAAAAAAAAATCTAAGAGGATATTTAATACAAAATCGTGTTAGTCAGACAAAAGATTATCTTATTCCTTTTTGAATTGACAGTTCTGTAGTCCTTACTGACAAATCTGAGCCACGTTTCCGTATTTTACTATTTTTGAGGTCTTTTAGGAGAGAAATAAATCAAAAAATAGTGAATTTCTTACAGGGCCCCAAAATGAGTTCCCTTTTTCCCTAATGACTATGGCACAAGGGAAAAGGAAGAGGGGGAAGAGAAGCATGTACATGATGGGAGGAGGAATGTAAAGATGGAGATATCAAGGGATGATGACCATGATTTATTTGAAAGAAAGGATGAGAGGGAAATGTCAAAGTACTAGCTAGGTGGCTTTACAAGAATGAGCGTGTCCCATCAAGGAATAGCCCCCTCCTTTTATAGCCAAAAGAGGGGGTCTCTCCCAATTAATGCATCCTCCCACATGCATGGTGTGTGTGGAAAAGTCTCCCATGTGGGCTAGGCGGTTACGCACTCTTAATTGTGTGCGACAACCCTTTGCCTCAATTTTCCACATAAATCAAGCCCCATATCTCAAGTCTATGATACTCCCTTGGTCTCTTCCCAATTTTATAATATGTTCAAACCTCTAGGAGGACAAGTGGAGGGTTGGCACAAGGAATCTTGCCACCTCATCCTACTTTCCCCATTATTTAACTTGCTCTCTTGGACCCTCTATACCTCCCCCACATGGGCCTATCCTATATGGAGGGAATAACCCAATATAATATCCATCTCCACCTATTTTATATTACTTCTCCCATGGACTTTGAGCCATATCTACTAAATGTAGCCTAGGTGGAGGAGTGGCACATGGAGGAGCCATGCCACCTTACATTTTATAATATTACTACCATGGATTATGTACAACACACCTTATGGGTCCTCTTACGTGGAAGGGTGGCACATGGTCATGCCTTGCCACCTCAACCCTGGGCCCTATGCACACCATATTTTATTATACTATTGCCACACATACAAAAACACACACATATTAATGCCTTTTTCCTTAGACAATTTTATCCATAACAGTACTAGAAAGAAAACCATCAATCTTTGGAATATTATTTAGAAACTGTAGTGCTACAAAAGGTTACAATGCATCATGTCGTAATGCACTTTCACATGTAACTTCAAATGTATGAGTAACATCTGTTGCAGTAGGTCTAGCTTTAGGAATAGGATTTCTCATTTCCTCTATTCTCTTCCACCAATGCTTTAAGTGATCCAACTGTTGGATAGCTGAAGTGTAAACATAAGGGGGGAGAGGAATTTAAAGAAAGGGGGGAAGGAAGAGAGAGAAAGAAGGGGGGGTGAGAAATAAATGTAAAGTAACTGTAAGGGAAAAAAGGAGTAGGAAGTATGTGTGTGTGTGTGTGTGTGTGTGTGTGTGTGTGTGTGTGTGGGTGTGTGTGTATGTGTGTGTGTGTGTGTGTGTGTGTGTGTGTGTGTGTGTGTGGGTGTGTGTACCCACCTTTTCTCCAGTAGAGTACATCACACAAGGTGAGATAGTAGGTCATCACCGAGTGTGATGACCGACTGTCTACCCGAAAAGGGAAAGATATGTGTGTAAATTAAGATTAAGACGTGGAAAGGAGTTTGAGGCAATGTAGTTGTGAATAATTTTACTGATTACATGGGGAAGGAAGCCATTGTCCTTGCAAATGTCAATAAGTAAAGATAAATGAAAAAAGGCATCAAATTCGTCAGAACATGAATAAAGGATGGGGAGAATGAAGGTTAGTCAAACTTTGTAAGATGATGAAAAAGGTCAGTTGCTATGGCATCAAATAAGGGAGATGGTAGAAAAATTGAGGAGTTGTTTCTTCCAGACAAATGTGGAAGAAAAATCTCCAACAAAAGGGGGCGAAAGAGAGATGTGAGTGTTTAAAAATGTGTGGGAGAGTCCTATGAGATTTCGGTTGGTGTTGATAAAGGAGGAGGTTAAGCTGCATTTGAGGGAGATGATGTGAAGAGAGTAGATGGTAAGGGGGTCATCCTCACTAAGAGGTCTAGAGGGGTCAAGGAAATTAGTGATGAGGGGATTATTGATGAAGACGATGTCATCGGCATACCTAAAGGTAAGGAGAAAGAGAGAGAGAAAGTGGGAAAGGCCAAGATGTTCTAACTTCTTTATGAACTTGAACTCGAAAGAAGTGAGATACAGGTGCCACCAAAGTGGTGAGCAAGAACAGCCCATTGGGATGCCTTTAGACTGGGTCTAGCAGAAAGAACTAGCCTGGTTTACATTAACCCTTTTTGTGAGGTGGAAACTATCAAATTTGAGATAGAAGCCTTTGTAGCCTACCTTAGAAGCTAGTTCGCAAAAATAGGTGAGGGAATCCATAAGGCTAATGGGCCAAAGTGGGAAATGGCTTTGTAGCAATTTTCTATGTCAGCAGAATATAAGGAGTGAGTCTCAAGGGTTAAATTAATGAGGAACTGTAAGTTAGAATCAATGCCCCAAATCATGTTTGTGGATACATTGAGAAATTTTTTATAAGTGGAATGTCGTTTTCCTCCCTCTAGGGAGATGACGTTTTTTAGATCTTTGAGCCCTGAGGCTGAGAGATCAGTAAATGAGGAGAAGATGTGGTAAGCCAACAAAAGCTATGTTTGTGTGCCTTATAGGTACACATGAGATAGGGTAAAGAGTTGAAAGAAAAAGGAAGATTGAGGGAATCAAGGGTAGAAGCAAGGGATGAAAGAGTAGTGGAAGGGAGGTTGGATGATGGTAGGGATTCAAGGGAGTTTAATCTTTCAAGGGTCAGAGTGTGTACTAAAAATTTGCAAAGAATGATGGGGGTTTGGGAGGCCTTATTTAGACCAGTGATGAAAACATGGCCAAGCAACTAGTTAAGTTCATCGAGAAGAGGTTTATCTTCAAGAGGAGACTTTTGGATTTTAAGGAGGGGAAAGAAGTTACAGAAATCTTTCCAAAAAAGATGGGAGAGGCTAGGTACGGAAATCTTTCCAAAAAAGATGGGAGAGGCTTTTTAAGAGGGGAGTAGGGTCCAAGTTTAGGGAGAAACAGACGTCATGGGAGGTTTGGATGAGTGCTTGAAGGGCAAGATGTGGATCTAAGGGTGTGATAGGAATGTGGTTGAGTCCATAACGAATGTGGGAGTGGAGAAAGGGATGATGAAAGAAGCTAGGGTTAGAGGTACAAATATGAAGTTTGTTATCAAAGGATTTGAGAAAGGGTTTAAACCTTTTAAGAGAAGTGCAAATGCAGGAAAGACGAGGTGAAGTTTTCTGCTAAGAATGTAAGTTTAGGCTTGTAGAGAAGGGATCTAAGGGGAGGGGTAAAATTCCAACTAAAGGCAAAAGTGTCAAAGGTTTGAATTTGTTAGCGTACAGAACATGAAAATATTTCATATTCTTTGAAACAAGAGACAGCTGTAAATGCAGTTGTTAAGAAGAGTAGTAGTGTGTACCTCGGGTGAACCAGAAGGGGCAATCTGCAAAGTCAAAGAGCCGAAGTAGATTAGTGCTTATCCCAATCAATGGAGTAGTGCAGATCAGCTTTAACTTTGTGAACTAAAGCAGTGGAGGTCGGCAGGGAGTTTCTAACCAAGGAGGCTTGTGAAAGATTAATCTCAGGAGCAAGAGGGGATGTCTTCTGAAGCTTGGGTGTATACTTGGGAGGGGAATTGTGTCTACGTTTGAGTGAGAGGTTGGTTTTTGAAGATGAGGGAAGGGAGAGAATGCTGAGAGTAAGAGAAGGTTTAGGAAGGTTTTGGATGGAGGAGGGGAAGGTAAAGTCGAGAGAGGGTGCAAGGGACTTGGCAGTTTCAATAAGTATCACTCAGAAATGATAAAAGGTGATAAGGGAAAAAATGACTTCTTTTGGTAACTGAGAAGTCCAATCGAGAAAGGCGAAGAACTTAGCTTGAAGGGAGCCGAGAGGAAAGAAGATTTCTAAGTGATTAAGCATGTACCATAAGACATGGTCAAGCCATAAAATGGAGGATTTATAGGAGAGATTGGTCTTCTTTATAAGGCAAGTACATTTAATGTAAGGACGAAACACATTCCAGTAGTTTTTGACATAGTATTTGTCATCTTTGTTTGAGAAGCGAGAGTCCTGTCGGTTGGAGCCTTTGGAGTGGAAAAAGATCTCCTTAGTGAGACCACACTTGGACTGATCAACGGTTTTAAGAAAGAAGGGGATGTTGAGGAAGTAATAAGAATTCAAATGCTGACGACCATGGTAGGCATAATTTTTGCATTGTTCGACCTCTTTGGAAGAGAGGTTACAAAGAAAGGCAAGAGACTGGATGGTGAAAGGGGCAAGGACGTTAAGATTGTCAAGGCACCATATTTTGTGGTCACGCAAAGGGGCCTTCATTTCGATGTGTCTAGAGGGGAGTAATGGAACACGAGGAAAAATTCTTCAATTCCTTTCCTTCAATGGGTTGGGGAGACTGGGAGAGGGTCTCAAAAGAAGATTTGTCCTTAGGGGAGAGGAGGTCAAGGTTGATGAAGGAATGAAAGGTGCTATTGGGAGGAGCAAGGCCGGCAGGGATGTGGAGCGGGAAAGCACTATTGAGGATGAGTATGTCATTGGCGAGGCTGGGGATCATGGAGTGACACTCATTAAATAGAGCAATGAAAGAAAAATAACTTAAGTGCAAGTTTACATTAGAGCAAAACAAATAATAAATTAAAAAAGGTAAATAGAGCTTATAGCAAATTTAAAAAAAGGAAGAATTATACAAAATATTAATTATAATGAAATAAAGAAGAAAAAATGATATGGGGGAAGGGAGCATGCGAAATGAGAGGGGCTTTAGGTAAAAGAGTTAAAAAAGAGCAAGGGGGTCAAGAGGTAAAGAGAGGGAATAATACCAAGGAAAGAGGGAGGGGTTATAATAAAGGGAAAAATATAAGAGAATTGAAAGAAGGGGGGGGGCGGGGAGAAATTAAGAGTGAGAAACCTCATGTTGTGATAAGAAGGGGGGCAAGATAAAAGGTTAATAAATATATAGTCGAGAGAAGGTAAAGGAGGGGTTTGAGAAATTAAAGAAAAGGGAAAAGGGGGGGTGGTGTAATAAAAGAAAATGGAGATGTTTGTAAAAATAGAATAGAAATAGTAAGGAATTTAAAAAGGAAGAAAAAAGTGAATACATTCAAGAGGCCTGCCTTGGCAAACTGAAAGCTGAGAGAGAGAGAGAGAGAGAGAGAAGAAGAAGAAGAAGAAGAAGAAGCTTAGAGAGAGAAGAAGAAGAAGAAAGAAGAAGAGAGAGAGAGAGAGAGAGAGAGAGAGAGAGAGAGAGAGAGAGAGAAAGGGGGAGAAAATGATGGCTAAAATTATAAAATTACTATAATCGGTTTTAGCTTCTTACAAAAATCCCCATCGCTAAGGCCTAGCCCAGGGGCAGGCCAAAAAGGGGAGGGGGGGGGTGTTTGGAGTGTGTGATTAAGAAATAATGAAACAAGGACCTGTGAGCCATTGTGCAAGGTAGAGATGGGGAAGACGAGGCGAGATGCATCGAACGAACTTCGGAATGACCTTGGTGTTGCAATCGAGGAACTCGGACGCAAGAGGCAACAGTAGTGTTGCAGTCAGACATGGATAGTTAGAGCCTAGAGGATTAGTAGCGGGATGGCAAGCATAGTGGGCCTTAGAGCTACAGTCGTCAGCCACGAGAGGGGGGTGGAATGATGAGGCAAGGGCAAAGTACATAGAGGCTAGAGCAGCAAGCTGTGGGGACGCGTAGGCTGGCAACGCTACACGGAGCACGAGGTGTGGGCGCATGTAATGAAGAGGCAGTGAGTTAGCAAGAGTAGGACGAAAGGATGGAAGCAGCAATTATTTATAAGGGAGGAGGTTGGGGGAGTCAGGAAGGGGAGCATCGGGTCGGTAGAAGGTATTAGAATTTAGAAAGTTGTGGGAAGGCGGGCAGTCAAGGGACTCGAAAGTCGAGGTAGGGCATAGATAATGAGTGGAGAAATTAGTTACTAATTAACTAGCATGAGAAGTGAGCACTGAGCACATGGGTGGGCTAGAGAAAAATAATTGGGAATAATATGGGGGGGAGGGAAATTAGGGGAAAAGAATGGGGAATAGGGAAATAGAAAAATAGGAAAATAAGGGAAATAGAAATTTAGGAAACATAGGGAATGTTAGAAAATTAGGAAAAATAGGGAAATTAGCAAAGTAGGAGAATAGGGAGATTAGGAAAATAGGAAAGCTAGAAAATTAGGAAAAATAGGGAAATAAAAAATAGGAGATTAGGGAATTAGGAAAAATAGAAAAAACGGAGAAAAGAAAAAGGTGGAATTTAGAAAAATGAAAAAATAGGGAAAAATTAATAGGGGGTAGGAAACTTAGGGAAAAGGGGGGGTTAGGGAGTATAAATGAGAGAAAGAGGAATAAGAGTGTAAACGTAAGGGGGAAGAGGGATTTAAAGAAAGGGGGGAAGGAAGAGAGAGAAAGAAGGGGGGGGGAGGAATAAATGTAAAGTAACTATAGGGGGGGAAAATGTGTGTGTGTGTGTGTGTGTGTGTGTGTGTGTGTGTGTGTGTGTGTAATGTCCTTTCTCTCTGAGGTAAATTTGGCATGTTCCATCTACCTAAATTCATGAATTAGTCCAAATAGCCATGCGTGGTCATGCAAAATTCATGTGTTGTCTTGCTTGTTAACTTCTGGTGATGTCATAATATTTGCTCGTAAAAAGAGCTTCTTTGCAATACCTCTTGTACTAGTAACTTGTGCTGGGTGTACTTGGTGATATACATCTCCAGGTCATCCTCTGTCTTGTTGATGCCTCGGATGTGGCATTCATCAAAGTAGGATTGTGCGGTGTTTTCTTATGATATCAGTGAATCCTAGGTCCTAAACGGCACTTGACGTAGGTAAATGTTGAACAAGAAACCCTTTGTGTGATGTCCCGGTTGGTATTCTGTGAAGCAAACCACATTACTTGATTGGTAAATAAAATTATGGAGAGCATATATGCCTATATGCATGTCCCTTGCCCTCTTGCACTTCTCTATGGTGTAATTTGTATGCTAAGCAGAAAATGTGATGGCTTCAAGCTCAAAGGTCCATGCAAAACATAGATCCATCGGATGCATGATTCTGTACACGTGTGGTGTCATAATCTTTTTTCGGTCCAATGTGGTGGCGAGGAACCTATGTAGTGTACCACCTCATTGTGCTCGATGATGGAGATCTGCAAGCAATTTAGGGCTGCCTATGTTGGTGATGTTGGCTTGGTCAAAATAGAGGGAGAAATTATCTTTAGCTTGATTGGATCTAGGTTACTTAGGCCCAATCTTTTGGCATCATCAACACTAAGGCTCAACTACCCCATTGGTTCAATTTTCATGGCATACTTCAAAAGATAGTGTGAGATGCCAGAGTTTGTGATGCGCTAGATGTTCATTTGTGCACCCCATAGTAGCAACATAGTTGAGTGGTATGGGACAATGTTTCTGTGTTCATATCTAGGCCGATATTAGAGCCACCACTAAGTCCTTTTATCGATCGTGACAATGACTCCTTACTTTTAATGTCAACAGTCGTAGTTGAGAAGATGGCTAGTGGAAGTATATAAAAAAAGCTATTATTTTGACTATCAATAATTATTCTTAATATATAAAGAAACATCAATCTGTTGATAGAGTTCTTCTTTGAATTTTCAAATAATTATTATTTGATAAAGATAAAATCTTGAAAGAAAAACTAATTTGTTTAGAACCATGGTTACTAAGTCCATCCAATTTAAAGTAGCTACTTGTAAATTAGATTTTCTTTTTGCGTGCAATATTTTTGCAAAAGGAAAATAGTGATGCTTTCTATGTGTTTTTGTACTTACATGGAATTTCCTTTTTGCTTACTTTGGTTTTTTGTCCTAGTTCTTTCTAAGGATGGTTACAAAAATAACTTAAATATATTTTATACGGTATCATTTTGAACATCTCTAACAAAGTTGTTCATTTCCTAGAGTAAATAAAATCTCTTCATTTGCCATAAGAAAAAAATTGTTAAAAAATAAAATTGGAAAAAAAATCAAATAAGAAAACTCTAATTTTTTCAGTAAAAGCCATATGTATAATGTAACGTATGGGGAGAGGTGGCACACTTCCTCTCTCATTATTTATCAATGAGAAAGCATGCCCCTCTCTCATCAGTTTCTGTTTGAATTTCTTCTATATGCCAAGTCCCATAGCCGCGGCACCTTGCAAATCTACACGACTGTGTGGAGCCTCTAAGCAGCTCCTGCGAAACGACTCTCTCCAGCAAACGGCTTCCAAGCAACTCTCTTGCAAAGCCAGAGACCTTCATGCTACAGGCGCGACGCTCCTTCGACAGAATCTCCAGTCGATTCCGGTGCACCATTGGTCGACACGTGGCACTTATCCACTTGTAGGGTTGTAGGGTCGGCCCATATAGGCAAGCTGGTCACGTGTTTTCATTACTTCATTCCGATGTCTAACAGAGGAGCAAAATGTTGCACTTCAGGAGCAGGGTTGTGGAGCAATTCATCCACTCCCTTGTGCTCCAGTTCTCATGGTTGTTGAGCTATCTAATTGATCTCTGGAGCAACCTGTTTATTTAGAGGTTTTCCCCATATGTAGAGGGCTTATCTCTAGAGATCACTTGCAGTTCTCTTGTGCCTTTCTCTCCTTCTCAGTATGGTGTGTGTGAGGCATGCTCTCTCTCTCTCTCTCTCTCCCTCTCTTCCATTCATTTCCATTGCACTGCTCACATGGTATCAGAGCCACGGTTGGCTTGAGGCTTGACTCCAGCTTTTTAGTAGCACTAGGCAGGCACTGCCAACAGGCTCTCCAGATCCAAATGGAGGATTGCTTGCTTGTTTGTGGAAGCAAGACCTGCCGATCAGGTGCACCAAGCAAGGAGTCATTTATCAAGGCAGGCTTTCAAGCAGGACCTCGAGCCACGAGTTGTTCCTGTTGGTTGCAGCTATTGTTTGATACTGTTAGAGATCTCGATGGGTCAGTAGATTACCAATGCGGGAACCCAGACACAGTTGATTGATCCTTGTGAGCTGTTATATGCCCGTTGTCATTGGAGCACTGAAGTTCATCGATCTGGCGACAATGTACCACTTTGGACTTGAGAGGGGGCTATCAGATGCCCATGCGAGGAAGCAGACCTTGCACTAGAGGCAGTATCAGTTGGATTATTGTTCCAGGATCCTCTGTTGGAGTCATGTACTAGGACAAGCAGTTGGATTGTTGTTCGAGATGATGCAATGTGTTAGTACCAGACTAGAGGAGCGTTCCTAGCACCAGTGGCTTGGGGGCAACAGTTCCAAGTTTCCAGTGATCATGTTGAGGCGGTTCGTGCCAAGAGGGGGCTTCTTCGATAGTACTTTTGGCAGTCTTTGGCAGTGGAGTATCACACGATGGATTCCTCCAATTGTTCCAGCAGCACACCCAGCTCCCTAGCATCTCTATTCCATCCAGGAGAAAAGAGTGGGTGTTAGAGGTCGACATCTCCCTCTTGATATCACCTAGAGAGAGAGAGGGCCTTGCTTGTGGGTGTGCCCACCCAGTGAGTGAGCATAGCGTAGAGAGTGAGGGCTTGTGTTGTGGGTGTGACCGCCGCCCCTATGAGGGTAGTCTAGGGCTGTGTAGGCGAGGCAGCCGCGGCCTTGGAGGTGCCTAGGATTGCAGGTCAGATCCTTGCTAATCAGGGCACCTCATAGACCCGATTGCGTGCTGTGTGAGCAGCCCCTGGAGGTGTTCTCTATGGCACACCATAGAGGCAGTGTGGAGGCCTGTTTTGAGCAGCATATGGTCAGCCACCTAGGACTGCTGCTGGCCCTCAGGTCAGCCTGTTTGTTGCAAGGGCTCAGCCCTGATACAGGGCCTTGAGGAGCCCCACTTGTAGAGCTGTTGGGTCATTCCCCTAGGGCTGTGGGTCGTCCCATGGCAGGCTGGTCAGCCCTGCCCCTTGCTGGCTGACTAGGAGGCTGGGGGGCTATTTATCGCCCCCGCCCCGCCACATGTTTTCATGAGTTCATTCTGGTGTCTGGCAGAGGAGCAGAGCCAGCCCAGTGTTGCACTTCAGGAGCAGGGTTGTGTAGCAATTCATCCACTCCCTTGTGCTCCAGTTCTCGAGGTTGTTGAGCTGTCTGGTTGAGCTCTGGAGCAGCCTGTTTGTTCAGAGATTTTTCCCCCAGGTGTAGTGGGGTTTTCTCCAGAGATCACTTGCAGTTCTCTTGTGCCTTTCACTCCTTTCTCTGCTTCAGTGTGGTGTGTGTGTGAGGCGTGCTCTCTCTCTCTCTCTCTCTCTCTCTCTCTCTCTTCCGTTCATCTCTGCTGCACTTCTCACAATTGTGTGTCCAGGCGAGCAGAAATTATTATATATTAGCGCAATTAAATAGATGGATATGAATGAACCTGACATGATAACTTCGTAAAGTAAGGCTTATAAAGTCATGGAAGGATACTCATGCAATACTATGTATGTACAATAATGTGTGCATGGAATTTGTCTTTCAAATCAAAATGAAGGTATTGCCACTTAGAATAGGAGGAGATGAGGAGAAATTGAAAAGCAACATGAAGAACATTCCCATCCACACAGAGCACTATCAACAAATAAAGAGATCAAGAGACTTTTTTTTCACCTGCATTCCACTGAACAGTTGCAGGGCTGCCTCGCCATGCCAATTCTGAGCACAACCAGCAATTATGTCACTCCAGGAGACCACATTCCACTGTGGCATCTCTGTGAACACTGTCCTTGCATCATCTAGGTTCACGCACTTGCCATACATATTGACGAGGGCATTCCCCACAATAACATCTGACTCCCATCCATTGCCAGCAACAGTAGCATGGGTCACAGGACCCTCTTCTAGGGCTGCCATATAAGCGCAAGCATCCACAATGCAGATGAAGGTGATCTTGTTTGACACGAGACCTTCAACCTGCATTTGGCCAAAACAGTTGCAGAGATTACATGCCATGCCCATTATAGGCACACGCAGAAATCTTTTTTCACCTGCATTCCACTGAACAGTTGCAAGGCTGCCTTGCCATTGCCCACTGAGCACAACCAGCAATAATGTCCCTCCAAGAGACCACATTCCACTGTGGCATCTCCGTGAACACTGCCCTTGCATCATCTAGGTTCACCTACTTGCCATACATATTGACGAGGGCATTCTCCACAATAACATCTGACTCCCATCCATTGCCAGAAACAGTAGCATGGGTCACACGTCCCTCTTCTAGGGCAAGCGTCCACAACGCAGACGAAGGTGATCTTGTCTGGCACAAGACCTTCAACCTGCATTTGGCCAAACAGTTGCAGAGATTCTTTGCCATGCCCATCATGGGCATATGCAGCAATCAGGGCACTCCAGGAGATAGCAACTCTGCAACAAACACCACCCTCGCATCCTCTATGCTCCTACATTTGCCAAACATATTGATGCCAACAACAGTGCATGAATTACTCTGCCCTCTTCTAAGGCTCTCAGACTAGTGCATGCATCCACAATGCAGATGAAGGTGATCATGTCTAGTGCAATACCTTTAGCCTGCATTTGACCAAACAGTTGTATGCTTGCCATGCCCTTTCTGGATGCATGCAGCTATCATCGCACTATAGGGGATACAATTCTGCTGTAGCATCTCAGCAAGAACTGCCCTTGCATCATCTAAGCTCCCACATTTCCCATAGATATTGACGAGGGGCTGTCCCAAGGACAAAATCCAATCGTTTCTGGACAACAGCCAAGGTAATTAAGGGCTTGTAGTCTGGTCCCCACACCTCTGCCAAAGCATATTCAGGGAAGATTCTCCTCTTCCAAAACTTAATCACACTGTTACACCCTGACAATGTCTCTAAACTTCATGACCCTATCTGGCCTACTCCTTGTCTTTCATAAAATTCACGCCACAGCTCCTGTACTATCTCCCTCAAGTCTTGAATTATCTCCACCCTCTCCTTAAGGCAGTTTCTAGCCAGGCTGATGTTGCCATACAGAGCATGTCCACAAATCATTGCACCCCATGCCCTTGCATCATCAAGGCTTTCACACTTGCCATACATGCTGATGACAGCATTTTCCACAAATCTGACTCCCCTCCGTTGCAGCAACAGTAGCATGGATCACTCAATCCTCTAGGGCAGTCACTATGGCTTACAAATCCATAAGGCAAAGAGTAGCAATGCCTCATGCAGCAATCAGGGCACTCCAGGAAATCACATCTCGCTGTAGCAACTCTGCAACAAACACCACCATCACATCCTCTATGCTGCAGCATTTGCCATACATATTGATGAGAGCATTCCACACAACAATATCCAACTCCCATCCGTTGCCAACAACAGTAGCATGGATTACTCTACCCTCTTCTAAGGCTCCCATGCATTGGAATATGAGTCTATCTGGCTTCATGCCACTATGTTGGGTTTTCTCGAAAAGTTCAAGAGCAAGAACAGCATGCCCATGTTCAGTGCATCCTGCAATCAAAGCACCCCATGACACTACATCCTGATAGGTCAGTTCATAAAATTCTCTGTGCCAAGTTGCAGGGCTGCCTTGCCATGCCCATGCTGAGCACAACCAGCAATCATCGCACTTCAGGAGACCACATCCCACTGTGGCATCTCCGTAAACACTGCCCTTGGATCATCTAGTTTCACGCACTTGGCATACATATTGATGAGGGCATTCCCCACAGTAACATCTGACTCCCATCCATTGCCAGCAACAGTAGCATGGGCCACACAACCCTCTTCTAGCGCAGTCACAATGGCTCACAAAATCCATAAGGCAAACAGTAGCAAGGCATCCTTGCCAATACACAGCAATCAGGGCACACCAAGAGATCACATCTAACTGTAGCAACTCTGCAACAAACACCACCATCACATCCTCCATGCTGCTGCCTTTGCCATACATATTGATGAGAGCATTCCCCACAACAATATCCAACTCCCATCTATTGCCAACAACAGTAGCATAGATTACTCTACCCTCTTCTAAGGCTCCCATGCATTGGAATATGAGTCTATCTGGCTTCATGCCACTGTTGTATTTTCCCAAAAAGCTCGAGCAAGAACAGCATGCACATGTTCAGTGCATCCTGCAATCAAAGCACCCCATGACAGTACATCCGGATAGGTCAGTTCATAAATTCTCTGTGCGCCTGAGCAGTTGCAGGGCTGTCTTGCCATGCCCATTCTGAGCACAACCCGCAATCATCGCACTCCAAGAGACCACATCCGACTGTGGCATCTCTGCAAACACTGCCCTTGCATCATCTAGGTTCATGCACTTGGCACACATATTTACAAGGGCATTCCCCACACAGTAACCTCTGAACTCCATCCATTGCCAGCAACAGTAGCATGGATCACACGACCCTCTTCTAGGGCTGCCATACAAGCACAAGCTTCCACAACGCAGATGAAGGTGATCTTGTCTAGCATGAAACCTTCAACCTGCATTTGGCAAAACAATTGCAGACATTCCTTGCCAGGTCCATATGGGCACACACAGCAATCAGGGCACTCCAGGAGATCACATTTCGCTGTAGCAACTCTGCAACAAACACCGCCTTCACATCCTCAATGCTCCTGCATTCGCCATACATATTGATGAGAACATTCCCCGCAACAATATCCAACTCCCATCCGTTGCCAACAACAGTACCATCTTCTAAGGCTATCTGGCTTCATGACACTATGTTGCATTTTCTCGAAAATCTCAAGAGCAAGAACAGCATGCCCATGTTCAGTGCATCCTGCAATCAAAGCACCCCATGACACTACATCCTAATAGGTCAGTTCAGAAAATTCTCTGTGCACCTCTTCTAAGCTGACACATTTGGCATACATGTCAACAAGGGCAGTACCCACCAAATCTGATCCCTACCCATGAATTATTATCAATTGATGTATCAGCTTACCCTGTCCTAAGGCTCCTATACTGCCACATGCTTTTAAAGTACACAAAAGAAGTGCTTTTGTCTGGGTTTACTCCTTCTAGTTTCATTGTCTCAAAAAGCACAAGAGCACGAATTCCATCCCTATGCTGAACATATCCTACTATAATCACACACCATGACACCACATTTCCAAAGACTAGATCTTTATATAGCATATTTTAAATAATATGTTCATGTATTAACCTGCCTTGTGACAGGGCTCCTATGCCACCGCACACTTTGAAGATGCATGAAAACATAAGTTTGTAGCTTGTATCAGCTTTATGCTAAGGCCCACAACCAATTCTATGGTAGAGAAGGTTGAATATTAGAGGCATATTATGGGATGATGTGTTCAAAGGGGATTCCTTCGAGTTGAAATTTATAGGGGTCTGGCATCAGCCACAAAGGAGCATCAAGAGAGTCCCCTTATGACCAATGGAAGAAGTATCCTATGCTCTCTGCACTATGCAATCCTCAACCTTGCTTCTCCAAGGGGAACTCATTGTGGAAGTCTCTTTGGAATTCTTTTGAAGCTATTAGCAGTCAGATTGTTTTCATTGGCAAAGGGGCTTTTATGAATTTGGGCTCTGTTCGTGTGTCAATTATATTCAAAGATAGCACCCTCAATGACAATGATTTGATTAAGGCCAGCCTTCTCTTCAAAAAGGACCTACAGTGTTGGGGACAGCTGTGGGTGAAAGAGGATTCCAGGTGGAAAATCAAGAGAGGGTTTAGGTTCTCTAATCAAGAGCAAAATCTAGTTATGGGCAAGATGGACCTCTGGACTAGTAATACTCAAGAGGAAAGGGGGGTTCCACTCTGATTTACTAGAAAGAGTTTAGCCAGGTACGTGCTAGCCACTTACTCCCAATCCCCAATCCCATAAATGACATTGCAGAAGTCTGCACAAGTCTCAAAACAAGATAGAAAACTGCAAATAATAAATTCTTGAGGAAGAGGAGATTCACTCAAATTTTGAACAAAAGGATACCAAAGAAAATGTCAAGTCTCCTATGGTTGATTTTACACAAGGCTGTGTAGACCAATAGTAGGTAAAGGGGATGGCAAGTGCAAGAGATGTCCTATAGATGCCCAATTTCTGGTGAAGATATCGCCACTCTTACATATGCTTTTACTCAGCCAATTATGCATGCTAGACACCCACCCTAGGCAGACCTTTTGGCCAACTTTCACATTTACATTGAGTATATTCCAAGATTGTGATCTAGGTATGCGGCTCTTTTTAAAATGAACAATCTCCTTTATTTTCCTCATCCAATTCGTTCTGAACTGATCTCTTATATAGACTACCTAAACAAGACTTATCAATTACTCAATGCAACTTGCTACTCACATCGGATGAGAAGTAATGTAGATAAGATGGTAGTTCCTTTGTCCAAATGAAAGCAAGGAAAAGAGGTTTTAGCTCAAGCCTTGGCCAACAGTAGATGAGACTAAGAGCTTATGACTCTACAAGGATTATGGAACCACCAGAAGTTCTCACGGGCATGCTCTGCAAAGTCTTCCAGGAAGAGGAGGGGCGGTCGTACACGTAGACAACGGTGTACCCATAAGGGTTCCGTGGCTCTGCAAGGACAAATAGCTTGTCAAGGCCAGATGTGACCGCAGCCATATGAAAATCCGTACACCAAGGGAAGCGGTCCTCGACCGTATACCAGCTATGGGTGAGGACGTTGTACTCCATAAGGGCAATCTTCTGGTCAGTATCCGTTTGAAAAATGTATGGGCAGAGTACGTGAGGCCCAATGGCAGCGCAGCCTGTGATCAGATCGAAGAAGTCATCGCCTTCCTCAGCTTCCCCGTTTTTCTTCCACACGCGCTCAATAGGGTCAAACACCATTACCGTCGGCCGGTCCATGGTTTCCACTAACTCCCCAATCACATATAGCTTGCCCTCCACCACACAGGACACAAACATACCTGTACATTCTGGCATCGTAGGCATATCCAGCCACTGGTCCTCGTCTGGATCATAAATTTGTGCCATGTCCCATTTCCTGTCATCAAATCCACTGACAACGTAGATCCTACCTCCGATTTCGTGACAAGCAATTGCAATTACCTTTTCCCAGTGACCGTCCCCTTGGTCGTCGTCTCCAACTGCATTTTCTTCCTCGTAAGGCATGGGGGCCGCCATTGCCCATTCATTTGTCCTTAACTTGTAAATGTGCAATCGCTGGCCTTGCAATATGTACAGCTTACTATCTCTGAAGACGCAGGAGGGACGTTTGAATTGCGTTGGTGGCAGTTGCGCGGGCATGGGCCTCCACTTGAGGGCTTCAAAGTCGTACATGAACCCCAGCCACCTGCTCCCCTCCCCCTCCGGCTGCCATAAAGCAAAGGCATCAGTTGTTCTCCCCCAAGCAAAGGCATCAGTTTTTCCGAAAACCAAGAGAATCAAGAAAGTCTTACATGCATTCCTCCCACGATGCAGAGCCATGGCTGGGAGAGACCCTCCTGGATGCGATAGTCCCAGGGAGCAGAGGATGAGAGAAGGGCACGCCACCGAGTGCAAACGCATTGAGCCCGAGCTCGATGAGGCCAAGAGAGGCGAGCGAGACAGATGAAGAGGACATCATCTGAGAGGAAATCGAAGAAGCTCATGACTACGTGCAAATGTAGGGCGAGAGAGAAGACGAGAGAAGCAGAGCTTGAGGATGCAAATGAAGAAGCTGGCGAAGCAGAACAAAATGGACTGTTTTTTTTTCAAATTTCAAATTATTACGCCGAATTTATATTAATCAGCTTCAAAATACCTATCAAAAATTTTAACAATAGCATTTCTTGTCTCCCATATGTCAAGTAAGACAACCCCTGGGATCTTACTTGCCAACCCTTCGGATCCAAGGCCAGCACGCTCCGAGCTCAGAAGGTAGCCCAAGTCGAGGGAGCCTCCACCTCAATCCTATGGCAAACTTCGCCATCAACCCTCCTCAATGAATGGCTGCCTCGATCGTTCTCGCCGTTGGATAGCATCACATGAGATGCCGTGTGGTTTCTACCACAATGTTGCACATCTGACACTCAAGATTGATCTGAACATGCTTGGCTAGCCTTCCTCTCACCGGGATCCATTCGAGCATGATCTTCCACAAGAGGAAGCTCACCTTTCCAATCTTACAATGCTTCCAGACATCTAGAAGCCTACTCCTCCACCAAGCAGGTGACCTTCTCATGCCCCATTTGCGATTGAGCTCCGAAACCCTTGAATTAGAGCACGATACAAAGATCTGGCCGGGATCTTTCTAAGGCGTGTCTTGCCAAGCATCCATTGATTCACCTTCCACCTTGTAGGTAGGAGATAATTGGTAGGTCAAGCGTCGGGCACCCTTTCCATTACTGCACGTGACAGGTCCCTCTCGCCATCATTCAAGGAGAGGTGCGATCGCAGCACTTTGAGCGGCTTCCATTCGACTCTCTTTCAATCCCAAAGCTCCATCCACCATATAATGCCTTTTTGGAAAAGTCTTCTAGACCTAGGTAGATCATGCAACGCAAACAACTCCTGGCGGCCAAGATCCACCATACTCCCTTGGCCAAGCTTGCATCCCCTCCAAGGCCCTTGCACCCCTTCCACAACAAAAGTTTGATGCATTTCTTCCAAGCTAACACCAGGCCTACCACAAGAGATGAACCCATGATTCAAATAGAAAAGTCTGACATTAGTTTATCATACCACCACAAACCCGACCAAGAGCAGGTCCCTTTGCTCCTTCCTTGTTCGATCAAATATTTGACAACCTCCACCCATGGAGTTGTGCTTCCGAATAGCAACAATAACCATTTACACATTAGTGAAGTGTTTCTAAGGCTGATGTCTGGAAGCCCAATACTACCCAGAGCCTTCGGCACTTTCATCGCTCCCATGGTAAAGTATGCATTCTTTTTTTACCGGACTCCTCCCCAAGAGGAAAGACCTCAAGGCCCATTAGATTTTCAGCCATTGACATTTGCTAAAATTGTAGATCGTTGCAACTTATGTGGTTGAAATCTAGCACACGTTGAATAATCAACAACAGGTGAGCAATCCAGCCGATTGAAAGGCCATGCCACAATGTAAGCTTTGATTTGATCTTTTCCATGTAACCTTCCCAGCACCCCTCCATTTAGACAAAGTAAAGCCACTGCATTCCCGGACAGTCATGATACCATCTTCGCGAAAGCATCCCCAAATCCCAACTTATTTAACACCATAAGTAGAAAATCCCACTGTATGTGATCATACGCCTTGTTAGGATCAAAGCCAAAGAGGAGAGAGTGCTGACACATTGAGGATGTTGCTGAAGATATCCCTGCCTTTGATGAAGCCATTTCACTCTTGATCAATCACCCCCATGCAAATCTCAGTGATGCAGATGGCCAATGCTTTCGGAATCAGCTTGTAAAACATGTTAAACATCATTATGGGTCTCTAGCTGCTCACCTTAATCTTGTTTTTTACGCTTTTGGAAAAGCTTGACTAGCCGATACTCACGTCCTCAAACAAGGCACCTCTAATTACCTCTATGCTGGCCATCTCTGCCAAATTAGTTCCCAATAATTTCCAAAACTTCCTTTAAAATTTTGTTGTCATGCCATCAAGATGAGGCAATTTGTTGGCCTTGAGCACCTTTAATGCTTCAGCTAATTCAACAAGGGTAAAAGGTCTTGCCAGCCAAGCTTTATGAAAATTCGACACTCATATGTCAAGCCCATTGATCACCTCTGCCACCTTTGCCTGCCATTCGGCATCTTGGATAGCTGCCTCTCCCACAATAGCACTTAACTCTTTGATAAAGATGTCAACCACATGCCAATATTTTGTGGCTAAATTCCCTTATGCATACATAATACGATCAATAGATTCTCTCTGGCGCTTGCCCTTGATCGATCGAAAAAACACCCTGGACCGGAAGTCACCCACTGACAACCATAGTTGGCAGCTTTTAATGCGAGCTGCCTCTGCCACCTGAAATTCTATCATCTGTTGAGCTAGCTCTACCTCCATCATTAAGGTCATCAAAATAAAATCTTTTTGGCTATCTAGTAAGGCCGCTCTTAATGATTGTCTGACCAAGAGAAGGGAGTATACTAACTCGTTTCTTTGATGCTTAAGCTGCTTCTCTTTATCAATTGCAAATCTCACAACCACCCTAATTGCGGTGTCCCACCTTTCACAAGGGTCCGAATAGCCTTGTTGACCTTCTCGCTAGATCCTCCTGATACTTGCGTAGAATTCCCTAGAAGCTTGTTGAACTTGAAAGGGATATCGTGGATCTTCTGCATTGCTCTATAGGCATCCCTAAAAAATTTAAATTGGTTGTCCTTTGAGGAACTCGCATTTTTGGCCACCTCCATAATCCTTTTGCAAAACCTTTGTTTAGCAGACTTTGACTCTATGGACCCCTCGATCGGGCCTTACCTTTAAGCTTTTCGTCAAGCAGCCTCTTCTAGTGATTGGCATCATGTAAATGCTCATCTGGCACCTCCCAAAATTGTTCATCATTCTGCACCTGAACCCGATTGCCTCTATTGTCAGCATGCCCGTCCGTGGTAAGCACTCGACTCGATCTAGCCTCTCGAGGGGCCTTATTAGATGATTTTGGGTCCCTCAAGTGTTGGGTTTCCATGAACCATAGCTACCTCCCTACCTCTCTTACCAACTGTCTTCCAAGGCTACCCCTATGGTGTCTCAACCACCTTGTCAATCGGCTCCTCCATGCTTTTGACACCAGGCACCGACTGAACACTATGAGCATCACTCTTTGCACCCAACGATGTTGTTCTATCTCCATGTAAATCATGCCAATCTATCACCCTCCACAATCATCCAAACCCTGCTTAGTATCACCACCTTATGTGGGCAAATCCTTGCAAAATGACCCAATTCCTTACAAATGAAACATGCATCAGAGAACGGCCCAAAGTGCACCTATTGAGCAAGTACCAACGCTTTGGGAAACTTAATCTCCACATAATCTGGAATCATCTGAGGATGGTCCCATAGGATCCATACCCTCTTTCCTTTTTTTCCATTTGACACTACCTGGGATGTTGTGGCACTATAGGCCACCTTCTTGGATTTTTTGTCATACTGTAGAGGTCAAGGATACATTTCTTACTCTCCCACCTCTTGTAAAATTTTTTTTCTATCATCCTATTGATTTTGAGTGACAGCGGCATTGAGCTTAGGCTCAACACCACCCCTTCCCCTCCTTACTCCCTCCCCAACCCTCTTAGCCTTGGTCCCAATTGATGTTCATCATGCTGGCTAGTTGACCTACTTTTGTTTCCCATCTAAATAATCCCTTGGCCCTCTTTGGTGCCACCCTTTGGCACTGCTTTCATGTGCTTCATCTTAATACTTGGATGCTTCTCTTTCTCCTCGTGGTCATCATTACTCTTTAAGCAAGCTGACCTACTTCACCTCTACACGCTCTTAAGTGTGTTTTCGAACACACATACCGGATGGGTATAATACTTTGCATGCATATCAATACTACCTATGTTGAGGCATGTGTAAAGTAGAATGCCCATAAAGTATGCTTTGGATGGCTGAAGTCTCCAAAAACCCTATTTTTCAGCAAGTGTTAAGAGGGAGCATCGAAAAACATGCTCTGAGGTATTTTATTCAAATGCGCAAATACTCGATGGACATGATACTTTAAAAACACATCAATACCATCTATTTAGAGGCATGTGTAAAGTATGAGGAGTGTTATGATGGGGCAATATACTTATCATTCATGTCAAACCCACATTTTTTGAGGCATATGCAAAGTATACTACCAATTGGATATGGTTTGCATGGTTAAAGTTGCCACAAACCCTGTTTTTTACCGGAGCATCAAAAAAATGCTCTAAGAGGTATGTTATTTGAATAAATATGACTTGTTTTAATATGTGTGCAAAGTATCATGCCCATTGGCTTTGTTTTGCATGGTCCAAGTTGCCATAAACCCTATTTCTCACAAAGTGATGAGAGGGAGTGTCAACAAACATGCTCTGAAATATGTTATTCGAATAACACACATACTTGATGGGCATGATACTTTGCACATGCATCAATACCACCTATTTAGAGGTTCGCACAAAGTATCTATCCCATATGATGCACTTTGACTGGTAAAAGTTGCCATAAACCTAGTTTTTCAATAAGTGTTATGCAGAACTGTAAAACAACACGCGCTGAATTGTGTTCTTCAAATGCGCACATACCTAATGGGCACGATACCTTGCATGCATGTCAATCCCACCTATGTTGATGCATAGGAAAATTATAGTTCCCATTGGATATGGTTTGGAAGATCAAAGTCACCACAAACCCTATTCTTCACTAAGTATTGAGAAGGAGCATTAAAAAACACGCTGTGAGTTGTGTAATGTGAAGATGCGTATACCCAGTGAGCACGATACTTTTCATATGCATCCATATCACCTATGTTGGAGCAAATCAAAAGTTTCATGACCATGGGATATGCTTTGTAAGTTTTAAGGGGTCATAAACCCAATTTTTCAACAAGCATTGCCACCACAAACCTCGCTTTTCATGAAGTGCTAAGAGGGAGCATTAAAAAACACGCTTTGCGAGGTTTTATTCAAATGCACTTTTTCCCAATGCGCATGAAACATTTCATTCATGTAAATCCCATCTATTTTGAGCGTCTTGCAAAGTATCATGCCCATTGGATATGCTTTGGATGATCAAAGTCACCACAAATGTAATTTTTCACCGTCTTATGCACAATCATAAAAAAACATGCTTTGTGGTGTGTTATTAAAAATAGCACATATCGGGTGGTCATAATACTTTTCACATGAATAAATCCCACCTATTTTGAGGTGTGTGCAAAGTATCATGTCCATCAGCTTTGGTTTTGATGGTCAATGTCACCATAAACCCCATTTTACACCGTGTTATGCACAATCATAAAAAAACATGCTCTAAGTTGTGTTATTCAAGCTTGGACATACCCAATGGGCATGATAATTTTCATGCACGTCAATGGCACCTATGTTGAAGTGGGTGCAACATATCATGACCATTTGATATGCTTTGGATGGTTGAAGTTGCCATTAACCCCATTTTCAACAAGTGTTATGCACAGACACACAATGAGCTGAACGAATAGTTGATATGACCAAAAGAAAATCCAAAAAGAGTAGAAGGAAGGAAACAGAGAATTTTGATTTGGACACAGACTCAGATAGAGACTTTGACACAAATAGTGAAAATGAAGATACAAATTTCGAGTCCGATGATGATGATTCGAATGATTCCAATAATGAAGACAAGAAGACCAAACGTAAATGAAAGAAGGAATCGAAGAAAGGGAAGACTAAGGAGAGCTCAAAGTCCAAGAAAAAAGTCAAATCCTCTCCCAAAGATGAGAAGTTGGAGAAAAAGATTAAACAACATTTGAAAAGCATGGTATTGTCAAAAGCCGCTTCCTCTGAGAAAACTAAATGTGAGTTTTGTGGCAAAAGGAATCATGAGAGCACTAATTGTTGGTATAATCCAAATTACAGGGGGAGATTGCATCCTCATTTGCAAAACACTCGAGTAGTGTCACAACCATCTGCAGTCAATCAAGTAGGGGTAAATGATCCTACTAACCAAGGAAGAAGATAGGCATATCAGAATTGGGGAAATAATCCTCGACAATCACATCAAATAATGATTCTCAGAATCGCACATATTGTGGTCAAGCTGGACATCGGCAAGGCCCAAGTTGTGAGCTATGGTGCAAACACTGCAATGAGAGGGGTATCCCCATTGTGTAGTACCAAACTCAATCACAAGCACAAAATCCACCTCATTAACCATGAGCTCAAGCCAATGCTGTGCTTACTCAGCTGGAACAGAGTTGTTCAAATGATGCACCCATGGGGGTGAAGCAGCTAGTTGGGCATGGTGGGAAAGACTTGGAGTCAATGTTGGAAGTGTCCTATGATAATATGGGTTGCAAACTAGAAGGGGAGATGCTACAGAAACAAATTTATCTAGAAGCACTCGCCATCACACGATCTGAGGGTCCTATATAGGGTGAAAATAAATTGCCTGTGGCAACCAAAGGTAAACAGCCAATTGATTGGAATGAGCAAAATAGAGTTTGTCAAGATGTTCTTAAAGCTCTTGATAAGGTGAATATAGGGAAGGAAGTTAAGTGGGGAGTAAAGGATACCTCACATTCTAAACCTTTAGAAAGAAAGATTGATACAAAGATAAAGACAACGGAGGAGAAGATTCTACCCCCACATGTGAAGCTAGTCGTGAAGAAGGAGGCACCAGTAAAGAAGGTGACCAGCATGAAGGATTTTTAAAATGTGTTGATGCACTCAAGGAGCAGCATGAAGGTCCAAATCTTGAATATCTGAAGGGACGAAATCTTTCTAGAGGATGTTATCCAGTTGGTGATATATGCAATAAACCCAAACTTGGTGATGCAGTGAACCATGGGGAATTGTCTCATAGTATGTTGAAGGCTCAAATAAATATCACATTGGACTAGCTTCTTAATCTAGTACTAGAATTCAAAGCACACTTGTCGACAAATTTGTCGGATGGTGGTGTGAGCCTAATGGATAAGGCAAAAGAGGAGGATGAGGAGATGTAGGACATTGACCCCAAAGTTAATGTAGCACAAACTGAAGATGTAGATTACACTGTTACCCTAATCTAGGTGGATCACACTAGAGGTCCTTTTGGATGGCGCATCTAGTGTGATCAGTTTGTCAAAGGATCTTTACAAAAACTTTTGTCTCAATGAGTTCAACTCCTTTTTAGGTCAAAATGGCCAATTAATGGAGGGTCCAACCTCTTGGGATACTAAGAAATCAACAAAGTGGAGTTTGTGGTCTAACTTTCATGGTCAATTTTGTTGTTCTTAGAATGAAGGGAGATGATGGATCTTATTCCATGTTATGGGGCAGGCCATGGCTTTCGGTAGCCAAGATTAAGCTAGATTGGGGAGCTGATAGGGTAACTATTTGTAAAGGAAAGAAGAAATTGAAAATAGCCATGGTGCCAATAAGGAGTGTTCCAAAAAGTGTTCAACCCTTGGCAGCTGAAGGAATTAACATGGTGGCCGAAGTTGAAGATGATGAGGAAGAGTATCTTATCAAAAGTAATCCCTCTTTAAATCTAATTTTTGAAGTGGATGTGCAGGCCATGGTGGACCAATACAAGAAAAATGATGGGAGCAATTCTTCAATTCAAAGAAGGTTAGTGCAATTCCAAATTCAGAGGGAGACTCTCCGAAAGCAAAATAGAGGAAATTCAAAGAACAAAAGTTAGACGAAGTAACTTCAAAACAGTGGGATGCTAATGAAGAAAAAGAAGAATTTTATATCAAAATAGATATTTAGGCAATCATTGAAGTAGAAACAGCATTTGAAGATCACTTGCGAAGGTGTGCAAAAGTTCAGGAGGATGGCTCCAAAGAGATGAATCTCGGAACAGAACAAGATTCACAGATAGTGCATGTTAGTGCTTTGTTGGATGGAATTTTAAAGGAAAATTTGAGACATTTGTTGCTGGAATTCAAGGATGTATTTGTTTGGCATTATACAGACATGAAGGGCATTGATCCATCTATTTGTCTAGCATAAGATCAGTTTAAAGAAGGATCCTTGTCCCCGCCATGATCTAGCAAAGATATAGAATGAACCCAAATTAAGCTCAAAAGTGAAGGAAGAAATTGACAAATTGCTCAAGGTGGGTTTTATTTACCCAGTGGATAAGGTAACATGGCTTTCACCCATAGTTATGGTACCTAAAAAGAATGGTAAATTTAGGGTGTGTGTTGATTACATAAAGCTCAATACAGCAACAATAACATATCCTTTTCCATTACCTTTTTGTGACACAATGCTTGATGTTGTGGCTGGTCATGAGATGTATAGCTTTCTTGATGATTTCAACGGGCATGATCAAATAAGGATGGCTCTGGAGGATAGAGAAAAAATTGCTTTCTTTACAGAGTGGGGAGCTTTTGCTAGCAATGTCATGACTTTTGGTCTAAAGAATGCACGTCCCACATTTCAAAAGTGGATTAAGGAATTCTTTACTCCGTACTTGACAACTTTTATCAGAGTTTTTCTTGATGATTTCTCTGTGTTAAGAGGGGTGTTCTATTGGGTCATATAATCTCAAAAGAGGGCATCGCCATAGATCCAAGAAAGGTGGAAGTTATTCAAAATGCTCCTACACCAAGAACTCTTAAGTAGTTGTCACGCTTTGTTGGGTAGATCATATGGCATAGCAGGTTTTTATGCTATCTTTCCCATGTTTGTGCACCATTGACAAAACTTACCAGGAAGGGAGAAGCTTATATGTGGGAGGCGCAAGAACAAAAATCTTTTGTTTTATTTAAGAAGATGTTAGTTGTCATCAATTCTCAAACCACCCAACTAGAAACTACCATTTCATATTTTTGTTGATGCTTTGGATATGGTCATAGGTGCCGTATTGATGCAAAAATTTGTTCAAGGGTGGTTTTAGCCAATATATTACGTCAGTAGAAGATTAGCAAAGGCAGAGTAGAATTATAGTGTTACTGATAGGGAAGCATTGGGTATGGTTTATGCTCTCAAAAAAGTTAGACACTATTTGTTGGGGATTAAAGTGATCTTAAATGTGGATCATCATATTTGGTGAACAAACCACAATTGTTTGGTAGGCTAGCTAGATGGATATTACTCCTCCAAAAACACGATTATGACATTTTTCATACACCTAGTAATCAGGATGTGGTTGCCAATTATTTAATCCGATTAATGAATGGTGAGGCATCTTTCGGAGTTCAGGATGATTTACTTGATCCACATTTGTTTTCTGTCACCTTGGATGGTGGGGAAGATTGTATGATGGAATTCTTCTTTTTATGATAGAAGGGATGGTACCTCAGTCACTATCAAGAGATTAGAGGAAGAAAATTTTATTGCAAAGTAAACCATTTTTTGTGATAGTTGGAGTTTTGTACAGGAGGGATATTGATCAGATTATCCGAAGATGTGTACCAGATCATGAAAGGAAGGCAATCCTCATGGAAGCACATGCTGGAAACACAGGAGGTCACTTTTTTGGTGATATTACTAGAAAAAAGATATTGTAGGCAAGTTTGTGGTGGCCCACAGTATTGAGAGATGCTCATCAATTTGCTAAAATTTGTTTACCATGTCAAAGAGATGGCAGGCCAATAGATACAGATCGGATGCCACATTAACCTATTTTACCTCTGGGTCCATTCCAAAAATGGGGACTTGCTTTTATGCATCCGATTAAACCTTCGACTAGATATACTGGCAATAAGTATATTTTGGAAGCCACTGACTATTGCACAAAGTGGGTGGAAGCAATTGCTTTGAGAGATAATACAATAGCTAGCACAGATTTATACACAAACACACATGATTGTGCATAAGAAGTCAACTACCTAGTATCCAAAGGCCAATGGTTAGGCTGATAATTCTAGTAAAACATTCAAGAAGATTATGAAAAGAACAGTATCAGAAAATCGAACTAATTGGGATTAGAAATTACATTCAACATTATGGGCATTTTGTATAGCCTATAAGGTAACTACTCGCATGACACCATTTCACCTTGTTTATGGATGTGAAGCAGTAGTACCAATGGAGTTTATTGTACCTAGTCTCAGAATAGCAACTAAGCATAGATTGAGAGAGAGAAGTGTATTCTACCCCACGATAGGACTATCTCAAGCATTTTGTAGACATCAACTCTTTATTTCAGCCAAATAGAAAAATTCGAATTCATGATTCAAAAAATGTGGGAAAATTGCTCGAATAATTTGAATGAAAGAAAAAATCAGGTAAAAGGCGGTGACACACCACATTTTTTACATAAATTGACACATCATCCCTCTGTGTTCATACGAATAGATTTTATTCGTACGAATACCTATTTGTATGAATAACTTATTCGTACGAATAAACCTGTATTAGGACAAATATGTGGCTATGTTTCTATATATAAGGTCACTATTTGCCAGTTTCTTTTATCTCACGCTTGGTTCCCTAGCCGAGCATAAGAGATCAAACAAGGAAAAGAAAGAAGAAAGGTCCTTGAAGGTTGTGAAAGTAGTCTAGAAGATCTGAAATAAGATGGATTTTGTTTGTGGGAGCTTCAGGATCTCTATTTGAGTTCTTGAGATCTCTTGTGAGATTTGTGGTTTTGGTCTTTGTGTCTTTGTTTGTGGGAGTTCTAGGTTCTCTTTGTTGAGTTCCTTTGATCTCTTGTGAGAAAAGTGCTTTTGGTGTTTTTGTGTCTATGAGATTTGTTTGTGGGAGTTCTAGGATCTCCTTGTTGAGTTCCTTAGCTCTCTTGTGAGAAATGTGCTTTTGGTGTTTTTATGTCTATGAAATTTGTTTGTGGGAGTTCTAGGATCTCCTTGTTGAGTTCCTTAGATCTCTTGTAAAAAAAAAATTTGGTGGGAGTTCTAGGATCTCCTTGTTGAGTTCCTTGGATCTCTTGTAAGAAAAAAATTTGGTGGGAGTTCTAGGATCTCCTTGTTGAGTTCCTTAGATCTCTTGTGAGAAAATTTGTTTGTGGGAGTTCTAGGATCTCCTTGTTGAGTCCTTAGATCTCTTGTGAGGAATGTGCTTGTTTTTGTGTCTATGAAATTTGCTTGTGGGAGTTCTAGGATCTCCTTGTTGAGTTCCTTAGATCTCTTGTGAGAAATGTGCTTGTTTTTGTGTCTATGAAATTTGTTTGTGGGAGTTCTAGGATCTCCTTGTTGATTTTCTTAGATCTCTTGTGAGAAATATGATTTTATTTTGTGTTTGTATTCTCACACTTTCTTTGAAAGAATATTAAATATTCATTCAATAGAATGTGAAAGAATACAAAGAGTTTTAAAGGTGTAGTTTTAAAGGTTATTAGAACACTTGTCTCATTCTTACACTTTCTTTTGAATGAATATTTAATATTCTTTCAATAGAATGTGAAACACCATCTCTCAAATTGGTGGACTATGTAGATTTTGACTTGAGAGGTGATGAAGCAAAATAGGGTAATGAAATTAGCTCTAGCATGATGACATGAAGACCGTACAATCTGCCAAAACAATCACTAGCTCTTCCTTTAAAAAAATTGAGTTCATTGTTAGTATTTCATTTTGGTAGTTTTCCAACCAGTCCATAGTTTATAATAAAAAGGTCAAATAAATCTAGAGTTATAGACTTTTTACAAGCACATGTACCATTTTGTTATTGAAAATTCTAGTTTTACTTAGGGAAGGGGTGAACAGATATGTAGGGAATCTATTAGTACCTTCATCCTGCACCAAGCTATGCTAGCAGATATCTGCATAGTCTTGATCTCATGGGATGTTACATCGGATACAAGGGTTCACTATTATTTGATAGTAGAAATCTAAAATTTTGGGGTGGGTTCAAGTCAAAAATTTAGTCCAAATTCCTATCCACTAGGTGTGCCATGTGTTAAGGAGTTAAATAAGTAACCCGACTTTAGTATCAGGATAGTTAAGCATCATAGCAATTAGATGTTGTACCCAAAATAACAATTGCCGAGTCGGATATAGAAAGAACATGAGGAACAAGACTAAGCTCAAGAGAATACATAATGTAAGTTCTTCTAACTCTTTATCTGATGATGAATGAAAGGTAATATAGCTTTGACTATTATCTATTCTGCACATTACATTTCCTTTACTATTTTTTGAATACAATGTTGCATATCTTTCCTTCTTTTCCTCTAAGAAATGAGAGAGAGAGAAGTGAATTCTACCCTGGAGTAGGACTATCTCAAGAATTTTATAGACATCATCTCTTTCTTTTAGCACTACATTGTTAGTTTGATTCTCTACTTTCCCCCTAAACAATGGAGTTTTGTATTCTGTTAACAAAAACATTCTTTTGTAGAAAACTAACAAACATTTCATTAATTTTGGACTCTTGAATGTCCGAATTCATTTTTGTAAATAATTTTGGAAGGTGCACTCTCCAACTAATTTTCATGCATATTTGCCATGAGGATTAAAAATTACGGCAATTTTCATGGTTTTGAAATTATAAAATAATGGAAATTGTCAAATTTAACATAACATCTTACATGTCACCAAATAATAATTGTGAAAATTAGACATAACATCTTATACAAACTATACTTGTGAAACTTAGCATCTTATACATCAAAGAGAGAGCAGGCACTTGCTAATTTCTCAAAGTATTTTTTGGTAGTGTTAACAAACACCTTCAATCCTTCGTAAAAATCATGAGAAAATTATCCTCATGTATACACATTTTCTACATATTACAATAATAAAGCCATGTAATGATACTAAGTCTTTAGAATATAGCCATCTATATGCTTAACAAGAGATTGTCATGCTTTCCGTCGAGGCTATGGTGCTTCATCTCAAGGATGCGATTTTGTTGGTGCTTCATGTGGAGACTGTGATTCGATGGGTGCTTCTTGTCAAGCCTATGATTCTATTGGTATATAATCAATCTTCTCTCCTTCAAGTGTAGGTGCCAACAAAATCTCCTCTACATATGTTGGGGTTATGGTAACCATCTCCTCTACTTTAACAATAGGTATAAAAATAGTTTTGTGTGGAGACTGTGATTTAGTTGGTGCTTCTTGTCCAGCCTGTGATTTTGTTTGTGTATAATCAATCTTCTCTTCTTCAAGTGCAAGTCCTAACAAAATTTCATTTGCTTGTGTTGAATGTACAATAACCATCTCCTCTGCTTTAATAATAGGTATAAACTCAATCTCCTTTTCTTAAATTGTAGGTATAGTCATAAAATGATCCTCTTGATTTTTAAGTACATTCAAAATATCATCCTCTCAAATTGTTGGGTGCTCCCTAATAGTAGCAATCAGGTCTTGAACACTCACTATCATGAATACTTATAGATCTATCTCTGTATATGCTAACAATGGTGGGTATGAGTTTAGATAAAAAATGTGGTTAGGAGAAACCTGGAGTTGTAGCACACTCTCCACCTATAGTTGTGGCCGTATTTTTGCTATACTATTGGGAATTATAAGTAATCCATTGTGTCAACTAAGTCACATCTCTGCTAGTGCATGACTATTTCAATGGCATATACCAACTTTTTTTAGACCAACCAATCATGAAAATATATCAGATAAAACCTTGATATTGTATGGTATACTTAGCATGGGCACCTCATAGGTACTTAACATTCAAATTTGTATACTTACTATATCACAGTGCCATGATAGCCTACCATTGAATTAAGAAAGGAACATTCTCCGGCTTCCAAGTCCACACATAACAAACTCCAATTCGAGTTGCACTATCAATGAAAAATAATTACTATTTTGAAGAGTTGTCAACACATCATTAAAAATGAGGATGCCTTGTTACTTACTTCTAGCAATATGTCACAAAGACAACTCACACGTCTTTGAAATGTATAGATGGCAACCACATACAAACATCTATTATGGTCTTTTTGTATTTTGATAAGTATTGCCAAAAGGAGAGAATCAAACATACACACTCAGCTTTGTGATGATAGAGGTAACTATGTTATGATGACACTACATAAAAATATATATGAACATTAACTTCTCGAATTCAAGGGTGTCATTGAAGTATGAAGACATGAGAATGTTTGTATTCGACCTTATAATGGCCATCATCACTTTGTCATTGACCTTTTTGCTATGATTAGAGAGGATTAGAATCTCCTTTGCACTGAATATAAAATGACACATCAAATGAGTTCCCCATTCTCACCAATGCATCCATGTTTGTAGAATTCATTTCTTTGATAGCCTCTCTCTTGTCCTTGTATATGATCCTTCTCTCCCCCTCAAGTCCTAAATCCTCATCCCAGTCTCCTGCACACCATAACCACCATCACTAGGTTCCTGACTAGCCAAAATTTGAAAGCTCAAAAGAGATGTAGTAGGAACTGAAGAAAAAACAAGTGCTCCTAGAGGTGTGTCCTTCAATATTGTTAAAAGATCTGATTTTGGAGAAACTTTTATGTCCACCACTTCATTGATGATCTCATGAAGCATCAATAAATATTTCTAAAGCTGTGAGTTTAAAAACATGGGTTGCTTCTCCTCCTCTCCCACCTATAAACAAATGATAAAGCTCATTAAATTCATATTTATATATTAATTACCCATAAATAAAATGCTTTAGAAATTTATTTAAAACAAAGAAAAGATTTAGGTTTCATACCTGTATGAGTTTTTGTGATCTTTTTGTGTAATGTTGTGATGCATCAATAGCTAGTGAGTCATCATTAATATCCTCTCCGTCACTATCTACATCCTCATCATACTCATTCTCTACAACATCATCATCTCCACTCCCTAGATCCTCATTATTGCTCTGATCATCATCATCAGGGCCAAAATTAAGGTTCTTAATGTCATCATTTGCCTCCTCACCATTTACGTTCAATTTCACTTTATTATGCTCTTCTTCCTTATCATTTACATCGAGAACCCTGAGATCTTTCTCATATTTCGTGGTCACATGAGCTTGCACATCATAATAGTTCATGCAATCTCCTTCCTTCTCAATGATATTTGTGGAGTATCCTTTTCTAAGAAGATCCTCAAACAAATATCCTATCCAAATCAAGGTGACCTCGCATCTGGGCAGCTATAAAAATTCCATCATATTAAGAAACAAACCACCACTTTTGGATGGACCCAAATAGTAAAGTGGTTTGTGATTATGGTATTTGGGAGTGGCCTGCACTTCAAGCATGAGATGCAATCATTCACACTGCCTCTTACATTACTTTGTATGTCAAGGTAGATTGTCTTCATGAGCACAATGAACAATTCAAAAGTCTGTATCCTCAAGCCATATTCTCTTTTATCTTTTCTCGTTGCATACACACCACTGTATATTCTGAGCTCATCATGTATTCATTTTATAAAATACATAGCATGGCTTCTTGATATTCTTTAGTCACAATTATGACAATACTGCATAATCCCACTTTAGTAATTGTGCTATGCAATATTCTATCAATGTATTGCGAGATATCTATGGGTGGTATTTCATCAATGAAAAAGAGCTGAGGCTTGCTCCATGTTGTGTCATCACTTAAGAAGTTGTTACATACAAGAAGTGGTATTTCATCAATGAAAAAGAGCTAAGGCTTGGTCCAAGTTGTGTCATCACTTAAGAAGTTACATACAACTCCCTTAAATTCCACATTCAAAAATTATATCTTCTATGAATTGCTTCTCTAGCAACATGCATATGTGAAATGCTGACCGTTGATAGGCTCAAACACATTAAAAACTCTATCTTTGTTTGCCACAGTAGATGTCCATCTGAATCTGCATCGTATGTACCAATACCCGGACTTGAAATTCTTATTCCAGGAAAGTTGGTGAAGAATTCTTGGAAAACTCTACGACTACTCAAAGTAATAGCTTGATCCATAGCCATTCTATGAGGTATAAAGAGAGTTGGATGGAGAACTACATTTGATGTTATTGGTGTCTAAGATTTTTGTTTTGACAGATTTATCAAGTATCTTGCCATTCGTATAGATGCCTGCCATCCCATAGATTTGTTACTCATAGGATAGAGCAAGTGATCCCAAATATGTCCCGGATCATCTTCAATAATAACCTCAATAAGATGAGGATTGAGTATTTTCATTGATGTCACTTCATCTTTGTTATTGTGCATGTCCTCATCTTTTTCTTGAAATGTCCTGACACTGATAAGCTATGTCTTTTTAAAGTAGTTGTGATTGGAGTTCTTGCAACTAGTATAATAGCTCTATAAGTATTGGCCTTCCGCATTCAATGACGTGGTTTATTTTGGAGGGGCTACACCATGACTGCATTGGACCCTCCTTCCTGCTCTTCAATTGATGTGTAGGTAGACTTTTGGCTCTTCATGTTGTTGAGTAGCATCACCTATGTTTGCAAGTCCTTCATTGAATACTGCATGTACTATCACATTTAATACTACATTTTCATGTCCTTCAAATACCTATGCTTTCTCTCTTTGAGTTTGTGGTATCTCTTTTGAATGTGTTGTCTCCTTTGGAGGTCCATCAACCCTAGTTGCATTTTGTGCTTCCTCAAAGTACTCAATCATGATTTTTTCCCGCATTATAGTTGACTCCGCCTTTGGATATTGTTTTTAAATTTTTGTGAGAGCCTATAAAGCACTTTGTAGATCTGGAAACTGCAATGGTTCAGGAGGTGGCGTGGCAAAGTTTTTAGCATCTTTTCTCGATAGTACAAAACATTCACTACCAACTTCCCGATCCTTTGATTTCATGAAGACGTGCACAAAAAAATCCTCATCAACTATATCTGCTAGGCCATAAATCATATTTTTCTTCTCAAATGTTGCATCCCACGGCTACTCATTTTGTTCAAAATGTTGGTTGACACCACACAAAATAGTTTGTTTTTCCGTCCAACCAAAAACCAAACTCTCCTACCTATGTGATGTCTGATATATTTTCCAAAAGACTATGGTTTATATGTTCTTCCTTGCAAATCGAAACTCATACTAGAGACAATTGCTCTACTCTCATTGTCAGCAAAGTTCTCTATAATTTGAAAGCTGCATGAAAATATAATAAAAGGTCTAGATAAACAATTCATTACTTGTAAAATTTTTATTATTTATAAAAATATTTAACATTGTATGTGATTGTTTAATTTAAAAAAAATCCACAAAAATAATCTCCCTACATGTTGATCATCTAGCTCTCCCTCTTGAAGAGAGTCCAAAGACATTATCACTAGATCACCATTCAAATGTCATCAGACTGTGTGCTTACAGATTCAATTCTCCGGGAAAGATGGTCAGAGAGAGAGGAGGGGATAAGGGACTCACTTCAGTGGAGTGGTGTGATCTCTCTCTCTCTCTCTCTCTCTCTCTCTCTCTCTCTCTCTCTTCTTCATCTTCTTCTCTTTTAGTGGGAATGAGTGAGAATGTGAGACGGAGTCCTTTATATACACATTTAGGTTTAGAGTTTCTCATCCCATTCTTTGAAATTTTCCCCCCTTGTCAACTCTCTCAACTCTTTTTCTTTCTCTCCCAAACCTTTTCTTTCTCCCAAGCTCTTTTTCAAATCACTCGAGCTCCAACTACTCATATTAAATACTCTTTTTAATTCCCCATCCTTGTCAACTCTCTCAACTCTTTTCTAAGTCATATCTCTCTAAACACTATTTTAAAACACTCCAGGTACTCCATCGCTTGCCTAAAGTAACAAATTATCTGTCTGCAATTCTGAATTGCTTTTAGAAAGAAATTCTAAAACATTAAAAAAATCAATTTGCATCTCTTTCAATCATTCCTTAAGAGTAGGTAAACATTCTTGCTGCCTCTCATTTGATCCATCAACGGTTTTTGAGTTTTTTTTTGGGGCTCTCTATAATTTTGAAATTGGTTTTGTAATTGTAATAATTCCTACTCAATCTTCTAGAATTCACCATGATCTTTTATCTTCTGTGCTAATATATGATTTTGTGTTTGTAATCCCTCAATTTCATTAATTACCATAGGCTTTCAAAACATCATCTGCCTCAGTAAATTGCTTGTATGAAACCTTACCCAGAGACTTCCCACTTGTAAGTTATGTTCTGATGTCTGCTTGCTTATCCATATATGAATCCTTAGTATCTGATATCAACTTTTTTTTAAAGTCAGTGATTGCCTCTTTCTTTAAATTTTGACCTAAATTTGATTGTTGATGGTGCTTGAAGGATCTTCTTCTCCTTACCACCGATTGGTGTATTCCACAAGGGGTTGTAGATAGTAACTTGCCAAATGCCATCTCCATGGAGTGTTGATATGTGTATTTAGCTTTGACTAAATGATCAATGGTATCTTTCACTGTATCATCTGAATCCTCAAACATGTTTTTCCCTTTCTCCTTGTGAGATAGTATGCTTTCTTTATTTTGAACCACATGACCGAACAAAGATGTAATATATGGTACAATCATAGAAAATTGATTTGGAGTTCAGGAGTATTTCCTTGAAATCTCTTGGATCAATTTTGTGTATAACAACGTCACCCATGAAACCTTTTCACCTTGCTTTGCAGCTAGTAGATAAGCATAATTGTCTTTGTCTATATAATCACTCCAAACCAGTAGAACAACTCTCTCAACAAACCAACCAATCTGTTGCTTGCAGATTGGATCGCACACTTTGCTAATCATATAACAACCTTCCTCCGAATAATAAGGTAAACAAATACACTTGCAACTAGTTCTGGTGTAATCATCACTGCTATTGCAATTTCTCCCCCCATTCTTTGTAATACTTGAAATTGACTAAGAACATCTTGATTATCCTTCCACAATACCCACGGCAGACATGTGAAATCATAAAAGCAAATATTTTTAAACCATTTCTTATGTAATCCCAGAATCCCAGATCAAGAGATATCTTTGATTGTTGGAAAACCGGGGAACTGTCACTGATCTATTTCTTTTTCATTGGTGGACCGAATTGAGCAGAACATTCCCGACCTCGACATAAACAATTACATTCTTTACACAAAAATTATTACCACACACACTAGGATTATAGATGCATACAACAGTCCTACAACAATATTGATTTTGACAAAGTACCGTACCTCTTGCATGTGTGAGACATTCATCAGAGTATGGACTTGCGAACTTGGAACCTCGAAATTTTGGACCATCGGAACATCTGTTAGCATTTCGCACTCAACTTTTTGGGTATTTGAAATTTCAGACAATCGGAAAACTCCCATCTGATTTGGTAAGTAGCCATTGCATGCACCATTGCTACTCTAGCTTGAAGTACTAATTCATCTCCCATAGTATTTATGGATAATGTGGGCGCATGATATGGTTTCAATCTATAACCATTCACCAGTTTTAGAACTTCAATGCATACATATCCTCCAATCTAAACGTTCCTTCTTCCAACACCTCCACAATTTTATAAAGACCATCATATCTCAACTTCAATTTTCCACGATGAGGACCTAACTTAGAATCAAACATCAACACTAGATCTCCTTTTTGAAATAATTTAAACTTAATGCTCCTATTTATCCAAGCTTGTCTTATCTTTTGAATCAATAGATTTCAATCATCATTAGATTTTGTATGCAGTTGGGATTTTATTTTTCTTGATTTGATATGCCACATTTGTATGTTGTTTTACATCAGTTTAAGTGTAAAGTTTATGAAACCATGGAGGCTCTTAGGAAAAGGAAAAATGTGGACATCCATTTTCAAATTAATGGAGAGAATCATTTTCAAATTGATGCACAGAATGCACCATTTCTAAATAGGAATGAAACCATGGAGGCTCTTACGAAAAGGAAAAATGTGGACATCCATTTTCAAATTAATGGAGAGAACGCAGAGAAAAACATGGACATCCATTTTCAAATTGATGCACAGAATGCACCATTTCTAAATAGGAATGAATCTTCCTAGCAAGTGAAAGTGATTTAGTAGCTCTTCAAAATTAAAGAAAAACACATTGTATTTGTGGTTGGATGGGAAGATATATCCAGCAGATAACTTGTTAGGATTCTCAATTCCATAGGTTGACCAATTTAATTAAGTTTTTGTGTAAGGGTGAGAATAGTTGTTAGGATATTATTGGGTGTGATTTTCTAGTGAGCTTTTTGTCATGAGCTTTTTTTTAATTTTCATGAATATTGTGAGCTTTTCATTCACCTGAGAGAGAGAGACGGGGGGGGGGGGGGGTCATGGAGTGGGGTGGGTGGAAAGTTTGGGTTGCAGTTGCAGTTAAGAGGAGAGAGGGGGAGGAGGGGAGTATTTGTTCATTTTCAAATTGTATAATTTGATAGATTTCACCTCATATTTGGATTCCTCGTCGAATTCCGGTCATTTTGAGTACCAACATGACCATATATATTCCGATAAAAATTGGAAAAATGGTGTTTTTGTCATGAATTCATTTTGGCCTGTTTTGGGCCCATTTTGAGTCTCCGCTAGCGCAGACTCAAAATAGGCCCAAAACAGGCCAAAATGACAAAAACACCATTTTTCCAAATTTTATCGCAATATGGTCATGTTGGTACTCAAAATGACCGGAATTCGACGAGGAATCCAATTAAAGTTTTTGAGTTCTATTTCTTAAAATTCATCTTGTAATTCTTTTTCTTTACTTACAATTCTTTTTCAATTAGTTTATTGTTAAAGTTTTTGAGGAGGGGGGTTTTTTAGAAAGCATTACAATTCTTTTTAAATTAGTTTCTTATTTGAGTTTTTGAGTTCTATTTTAATTAGTTTCTTATTTATATTTGAGTTTGTAGATTTGAGAAATGAGATAGAATAGGGAGGGAGAGAAAGAGAGAGGAGAGAGGGAAAGAGAGAAATTAAGAGAGAGAAGAGGGGCTCTTGGCGGCCATGGCCACCAAAGGGAGAGAGAGAATAGAAATGAGAGAGAGAATGAGAAATGAGAGAGGAGTAGGGAGGGAGAGAAAGAGAGAGGAGAGAGGGGGAGAGAAAGAGAGAGAAGAGGGGCTCCTTAAATGAGAGAGAAGAGTAGGGAGGGAAAGAAAGAGAGAGGAGAGAGGGGGAGAGAGATTAAGAGAGAGAAGAGGGTCTCCTGGCAGCCATGGCTGCTAGAGGGAGGGAGAGAGTAGGGAGAGAGAGGGAGAGAGAGAGAAAGAGAGAGAGGGAGAGAGAGAGAGAAAGAGAGAGAGAGGGAAAGAGAGAGAGGGAGAGAGAGAGAAAGAGAGAGAGGGAGAGAGAGGGAGAGAAGAGAAGTTTAAGAGAATGAAACGTGGCGAGAGGAGAGGATGCTAGAAATGACAAAGTGAGGATCCTACTCTCCTAGTCACTAAGACAATGTCCTAATACAACACTAATCTAAGGAGGATGCAACCTAAGTGCAAGCATGATGAAGAGAGTGCTCATGACATGTATCTCAAGTCAATTAGGTTCTAAGATAGATTAACTTGGACTCATAAAGAGAATCTTGAGATAGTGCAAAGTGCTTGATTGATATTACTTCAAATGAATCTCCCTTTTATAGGTGAGGGTACTTACATCCATTTTGCTTGCTCACATGTGGGATATCTCCTCCATGCCATGTGGCAGCTTATCCTTTGCCCATACCTTTGCTCTACATGTGCTCATGGCACCATATCTCTCAACACCTCCCCTTGGTGCCATAATCCTTTGGCTACTGCAAGGTGGTCAGATGTGAGTTACATTCCATCACCTCCCCTTAGTGCAAGCCTGCTACTTAAGGTGGTCAAGTGTGGCTTTTACATGTCAATACCTCCCCTGGGTGCTTTCATAGCTACTCTCAGGTGGTCAGGCTTGATTTACAAAACATAGGCAAGGTTGGCAAGGTTTTTGCTTTTCAATACATTCCATTGATGTCACCTTTTGGCTCATGGCTTGATGATGACTCCACGTAGTTGACTTGTTGATTCTTCAATCTGCAATCTTCTTCCTTATGTCCCAGCTTCTTGCAATGGTGACACTTTGGTTGTTCTTCAATCTGCAGTCACTTTGATAGTGACCCATCCTTCCGCAATGGTAGCATTTCACTAATGTTTTACTGAATAGCGCTTGTTCTTCATTATAGCTATTGAGTGTTGATGTCGATGTCGATGTCGATGCCTTCAACTCTCTTTCTTTTTCGAGAAGAGAGGATACACATTCTTCAAACTTTGGATACACATTCTTCAACTCTCTTTCTTTTTCGAGAAGAGAGGATACACATTCTTCAAACTTTGGATCTGGCAAATTCTTCAAAGTAGTTGTCAATGCACTATACTCTGCAGGCATGCTTTTAAGGAGAATTACAAGTGCATCTTTCTCTCCTACTTTTGCATTTATGCCTTCTAGTTGAGTCATAATGCTTTTGATTTTGTTGACAAATTGTGCCATGGATTCATTGAAGCCCATGTGCATACCATAGAATTCAATCTTAAGATGGATTTCTTGGTTTTTGGCTTTTGCACCAAACACTGTGTTCAACTCATCCCATGCATCCTTGGCATGATCTTTAGAGTCTATATGATGAATTATGTTTGGACCCAAGTGCAATCCAATGAGTGACAGTGCTGCTTCATCTTTTTCCTTCCAAGCATCATTTTGTGCAGTGGGTATGTCTTCTTTTACAATCTTCCAAAGCTTTTGGTGCATCAGAAGATATCTCATTTGTGTAGACCATGTGTGAAATCCATCCCCGGTGAACTTCTCAACAGTTGGAGTGCGGATTGCCATTGCAAAGGTCTTACCAGTTTGATGATACTTTTAAATCTGGCAATGTCTAATTGCATACAGAAAAACTGAGTTGACAGGTGCGTAGAGCTCAAAAAGACGATCACTTTTCCTTTTTGGAGCGTGTGCAAATTCTTCCTGGATTGCAAGTTATGGCTTGTTGAAGCTTTTGTGAAGAAGAGGGGCCTTTGATGATGTGGCACAGGGTTTCACATGCATAATTCAAACTGTGCTTACAAAGGGACTGTGCTTGGGTAGCAGGATGCCATGTGGCAATCTTCTAACCAGACTGAGTTAACTCAAGTCTAAGAAAACTTAACCATGGCTAAATCTTATCCTACCACGTGGTAAAAAGGTAACTACTCCCAAACCCAGGGTTGAGTAACTTAACCCAAGTAAATTTTTATCTTGCCACGTGTCAAGTAAGGAAACCTTAGGAGAACTTTGAGAGCAGCTTGCAGACGACGGCGACGAGGAAGACGAAACGACATCGAAGGCACAGAGGAGAGTCCGGTGCTGCTAGAGCCGGCAGCAGCAGCTTCTGTGGACAGCTTTAGGCCGTAGGTGTCGAGGGAGCGTTGCTGGAGCGTTGGACACACAGAAGCGTCGGACACACAGAAGTGTTGTTGGAGCATCAAGGACGCTTTGGTCTAAGACTTTGAGGTGCTGCAGGCATAGAAGCTCGGCTAGCCCGTGTCATCATAGGAGCGAATGGCGGGGGAGCTCAGAGGTTGTCGCATAGAGGCCGCCTTGCCTTGAGGGTCATAGAAGGAGTCAGCCATTGCGATCGAATCGTTGATGATTGCAGTGGAGGGCTTGACAAGGCTGCAATCGTCAATACCAATGCTCCTTAGCTCGTTGAAGGTTATCCGTCGGGTCACTAGGAGCGTGAAGGTTGTCGGCTAAACGTGAGAGTTACTGCTACAGCTGGCTGAGGCGTAGGAGGTCATTGCTATGCTGTTGATGGAGCTTGCTTGTGAGCTGAGACTTCATTGCAGAGTTGTTGCTTATTGCACATTGGAGAGTCGCCTATGTCTCTCACTCTATTTCTCATGGAGTTGACTCTCTCTCAGCAATGAATACTCAAGAAACACTCTCAAATTCTCTTGAAATATCTCCCTATCTCTCTCTCTAAGCACAAAGAGTGGACTCACAAGAGCTCTCTCTTTTCCACAATGGAACTCTCACAAAAGAATTGAACGGAAATCTTCAACTCTCATGGACGGAATTCTTTCAACGGGAGAATGAAAGAATGAACACTAAAAGAGAACACTCAACCTCAATCTAAAAACTAATCTAGGAGAACTAGACCTAAGCTCTAATACCATGACAAAGTGAGGATCCTACTCTCCTAGTCACTAAGACAACGTCCTAGTACAACACTAATCTAAGGAGGATGCAACCTAAGTCCAAGCATGATGAAGAGAGTGCTCATGACATGTATCTCAAGTCAATTAGGTTCCAAGATATATTAACTTGGACTCATAAAGAGAATCTTGAGATAGTGCAAAGTGCTTGATTGATATTACTTCAAATGAACCTCCCTTTTATAGGTGAGGGTACTGACATCCATTTTGCTTGCTCACATGTGGGATATCTCCTCCATGTCATGTGGCAGCTTATCCTTTGCCCATACCTTTGCTCTACATGTGCTCATGGCACCATATCTCTCAACAAGAAAAACTTTTGACAAGAGCATAGGTCCACACAAAATTCAAAATCTCACCCACCAATGCATCGCATCGTGTCCCCAAAATGGCCCCAAAAGTAGTTCCGCAATTGGCTACACCCAAGCAAATGCTGACCCCTACTCAAAAGACTGCCGCTAAGGTTTTCCTTACAATTTTGGGAATCCAATATCCATTCCATAGTCATTTGAATTTCGAAGTCTCCTTAATTTGGAAACACATATCTCCTCACGAGGAATAGTTAATGAAGCATTCATGTCTTGTCCATAGATCATTGACCACCAAGGAAGATCATGAGAATGTGTGGTGCGGTTACTTGTGGCTAAAGTGAGGATGTAATATCTCCAACTCATGTCTAGTGTGATAAGAGAGCTTTAGTGAGTCACAACCTATTACAAGAGTGGATATCCCTACTCATATCAAGGTTTTGATATGGTCACTAAGAAGTAAAAAGTATTCTCTTAGAAATATTGACACTCCTCTTAGGACTCCTAGTCCAGCTTAGCCTTTCCCTTAAATGCAAGTGGCTCCAAATCCCTTGATCTACCATGCTAAGCGCATGACATATGTTGCATCATCAAGGATGAAGAGGACTTTTGGGTTAGAGCACACATGTGCTAGCTAATACAAGGCCTTTTTTGGTAAGAAACCTTCAGCTGCACATTTCAAAGTTTTTGGATGTGACTGTTTTGTGCATGTCCCTGATGCTACCAGGACCAAATGGGAATCGAAGAGTCGGAAGTGTATTTTCTTGGGCTACAGTGAAGAGGGAAAGGGTTACCGTCTCTATAACCCTGTTACCAAGAGGGTAATTGTAAGTCATGATGTGGTCTTCTTAGAACAGTCGCATCAATTGGAGGAGGATGCTTCCTTCCCAGACAACTAGGACCAGGATATTCATCCAGTACCACCACCAACAGCAGATCGAACTCCCCCAATGGTGCTTGGGAGGATTTAAGATAAAGAAGATGAAGAAGAGCCTACAGAACCACAATGGAAATGGCCATTCCCGAAGTGGGTAAAGCAACTTTTGGACAATAGAGAACCTCTAGCCATTGAGGAGGAAACATCCGAACACCGCCGATCCTAGAGGTGATCCGAACACCGCAGGAACACTTGGTCAACTATGCTTTGATGACAGAGGTGATCCGTGCTGATGAACCCAAGTGTCTTGAAGAGGCACAGGGTGATGATAGGTGGATGGAGGCCAAGCAGTTGGAGTATGGCTCCATAATGAAGAACAACACTTGGGACCTTGTGGATCGACCACCAAAACGCATGCCAAGGTAATCGGCAACAAGTGGGTGTACAAGAACAAGTACGAGTCCGACGGCATGTTGGATAAATACAAGGCTCGGCTCATCGTGGCAAAAGGATTCACACAGGTACATGGTTTTGATTATCAAGATACTTTTGCTCCCACAGCTCGACTAACCACAATTCATAGTGTTTTGGCTTTAGCTTCCTAGGGAAGTTGGCCCGTGTTTCATATGGATGTAAAATCCATCTTTCTGAATGGGGATCTCAAGGAGGAGGTATACGTGGAACAACCACTAGGTTTTGTGATCCCTGGTATAGAAGGTAAAGTTTGTAAACTGAAGAAGGCACTTTACTAGCTGAAACAGGCCCCACGAGTGTGGTACCAATGAATTGATGCCTACTTTCTGCAAAACGGGTTCAAGAGGAGCTTACAGATGCAAATTTGTATGCCTTAAGAGAAGGAGGCAGATGTATAATGGTCCTTTATGTGGATGACCTTGTCATAACAGGGAACCATGAAGAGAAGATCTCGTAGATGAAGAATTTGCTAGGAAGAGAGTTTGAAATGACAGACCTCAGACTGATGCATTTCTGTTTGGGGATTGAAGTTTGGCAAGAGCCGAAACAGATTTTCATTTCACAGCTGAAGTATGCTGGAGAGATACTGAAGGCCTTTGGCATGGCTGAGTGCAAGACAGTTGGTACCCCTATGGAGGTTGACATGAAGCTCTCAAACGAGGATTCATCACCACTGGTGGACGAAGCAAAGTACAGAAGGCTTGTGGGTAGTTTGATTTACTTGTGCAACACGAGGCCGGACATCAGCTTTACAACTGGTGTACTAAGCAGGTTTTCCAATAAGCCCCGGGAGAACCATTGGAGGGTAGGGATGTGGGTGCTGAAATACATCAAAGGCATACTTGATTATGGCATCACCTATACCAAGTGCAACATCTTGACCGGATTCTGTGACTCGCATTGGGCAGGAGACGTGGATAGTAGGAGGTCAGTGACATGTTACTGTTTCTCACTTGGATCTGGAGCTGTGTCATGGGTCAGCAAGAAGCAACCCATAGTTGGTCTTTCTTCCACCAAGCCTGAGTACAAAAATCAACATGCTTTGCTTCCTGCAAAGCAATGTGATTGAGGAGGATTTTGGGGGACATGGGTGCAGTGTAGAACAAGCCCATGTAGTTATCATGTGACAATCAGAGTTGCATGGTGATTGCAAAGAACCCTGTGTTCCACGCTCGCACAAAACACATTGAGATTCAATATCACTTTGTATGCAAGCTCATCATGGATGGAGAGGTCGACTTGGTGTACTGTCCGACTACAGAGAATGCTACGGACATCTTCACGAAGTCTCTTGGAAGAGACTTGCTGGAGAGGCATCTTCATCGACTTGACGTTGGGCCAAAAAAGTAAGTTCACTTGCAAGTGGACATTGAGGGGGGGTGTTAAATATCAATGTTCCACTCTCATGTAACTACGGGGGAACCAGCTAACTCTACTTGTAAGCCCCCCATCTGAGGAGAAGGCATTTGAGTAGCTCGGTTATCCGGTAGGTCCTGGTTTGGACACCAGATGGGAGCCATGTGTGGCCTGATGGCTGGATGGCTTCAGATAGAGTTGGCACACTGCCAACTAGGCTACATGCAAGTGCGGGAAGGCATCACATGACTGAGCGCACTGAGGGTAGATGGAGCATTTCCCGGGGCAGCCCATTCTCGGGTTGCGGGGACCATTTGGAGCCTCAAATGATCCTAGATGGCTCTATTTTGCACACCGGTTCTATCTTGTGGTCGGTGGCCTATTTCGGGACCGACCCCCAGTCGACCGTTTTGGGCGGACTGGGTCGGTCACCCAATTGGGTCTAACTGACTACGACTGGTGGCTATATAAGAGCAAGCCTATGAAGCCTATTTCATCACTGGCTACAGCAACCATGATTCCTTAGTATCCAGCCTCCGTCCTTTACTATTTCCAGCTTGCCATTGAAGCTTCTTTCACAGGAGTGCATGGCTGGGAGGCAATGCCATCTATTGTATGAGATCTACAGTAATCAAATTTTTGATTCTCTATACTATCTGGTTTTCTCTCGTGTATGAGATCCTGTTATCTGTTGAGCACAGACATTGTATTATTTTCTTACACTGAGCACCGTGTTGGTTCGAGCAATGATGTTGGCATGGAGAGACCACCAGGTTGGCATGAAAACCATTGTGGCATGTCGAATCTCTAAAGGATACCCCTAAGGTCCATATCTACAACCACTGTGCTCGTTGGAGCTATTTTAATTCTAAAACAAGGAAAATAGTCTTATCTTGGAGATATTTTAATTGTATTACTCCTTGTGCAACAACAGGAATGGTGGACAAATTTCAGACACATGGCACCATGGATTTATGACACGTGGCATCAAGTCAAAGTCAAAGTGCCAACATTTAACAAAACAGATTACATCCAAAAATGCTATCTCTTTGTCTTTGTGATACTTCTTTAAACACTTTTAGCACTTGTCAACACCACTGCTGTGGCAGGACTTGGTGTCACTTTTTGCCCTTGTTAGCACTTTCTTACACGTTTAACCTGGTGCCTTGTATGCAGGGGATAATATGAGCACCTCTAGTGCTATTGTAGTCAGGACTTTCTTATAATCTAGACCCATTTCTCCTTGTATTCAAGGGACAATACAAGAACCTCGTAATTGAACACAAACTTATTCATAGCAACTTCTTTCAAGGAACTGGCAGAGAGAACTCAACTTGGTGGTGGTGAGCTCAAGTCCTGCTGTGGCAAGACTTGGTGTCACTTTTTGCCCTTGTTAGCACTTTCTTACACGTTTGACCTAGTGCCTTGTATGCAGGGGACAATATGAGCACCTCTAGTGCTATTGTAGTCAGGACTTTCTTATAATCTAAACCCATTTCTCCTCGTATTCAAGGGACAATACAAGAACCTCGTAATTGAACACAAACTTATTCATAGCAACTTCTTTCAAGGAACTGGCAGAGAGAACTCAACTTGGCGGCGGTGAGCTCAATCGAGCAAAACATTCGATAGTGGACAAGGAACTCAATCTGGTGGTGAGCTCTGGCACACTGATGTATGCTCTCAGTGTGTTATAGCTTATCACCAAGTTGAGTTCTCCTTCCCTAGTGCCGAAGGTTGTGCTTAATTACGAGAGTCTCATCAGCAAGTTGAGTTCTCTACCAGTGCCTGATGGAACTGCCTGATGGAACAACGATGACCCGTTTCCCTTGGCTCCCCATCCTGCAACTCCCTTGGTCATGGCTATGGTTGGTGGAGTGTTGCAGGATGGAGAGCCAAGGCAAACAATGGATCACATGACTTGCGCATCATTATGAAGGGCCATCGAGGTTGCAACACAAGATTCATCACACGGGTGGAAGGGCGCTTGGAGAGAGCATGGAAGGGGGTAGGAGAGGGATTTTAATGGGTGCAATAAATTGTTTCTCTGCCCTTAAGGCCTTTATATAGCTATACTTGCCTCCCTCCCACTCTTTTCCCCTCCATTTCTTATGTCATGTGGAATAACCCCCCATTTTTCGTAAATAATTTCTTAGTTATGGGAGCGGAGCACCCCCCTTAATATTTTTATGACATAAATTACCCCCTTTAATTGTGTTTCATTTTGTGCACTTAGTTACAAAAGAAAATTGTTTAATGGTGTCTTTTCTTCACTTGGGTATGGATGACCCCCCTTAATTGAATTCTTTTACACTTTGTTAACCACCCAGGTTACTTACACTCTTAACTCGGTCTTTTGATCTCCTAATCTTGGTTTTGAATTAACCCCCCAATTTTAGTACTTCATTTTGGTTTTCACAAAGGTGTGGTTGAGCCCCCTTTTTTTTGAATTTATTTATAAACCTCCAAGAGTATACATTTGTTTTTAAAAAGAAATTGGTCTTTTAAACTTTATTATGAATTAGTGCCCTATTTTATTTTTTGTGTATACCATAGTAATGGACCACCCCCTTGACTTGGTTGGGGTAACTAAATTTTGTAGGAAAATCCGGTGAAGAACTCAAACAATTTTTATAAGACCGCTAGGATGTCTGCTTGGTATGACCCTGCCAAAATTGCCTATGTTAATCAAAAATTGACAGAGGGATGAAGGGAAATGGAAACTATTGGAAAAAAAACTAGAACTAGACCTTTTTTGTGTCGTAAAGCAAAATTGGAGAAACAATAGATTACTTTTGGCATCTAAGATTTCTTTTTGTGGTAGACATTTTAAATCTTTTTGGTGTTCTATGTTTCTTTAGTATAAGCAATAACAAGCTAGGGAACACAGGCATTACCTATCTTCCTACATGATGCCAATTTTGTTCTAACAAATGGTTTTCTGTGGATGGTGGTAGGTAAGTGAACCCCAACCAAGGTACTTGGAACTTCGGAAAGATTTGACACTTTAAGTTATTCCTGTATTAATTTCTCTAAGGCATTTGGAATTGTTTAAAAAAGTATTTTTGGATATTTCTATTGTGCCTTTATTGAGCCTTATAGTCTCACTTTATAATTCTTGATTATCATGATTTTATTTTTTATCCTATGGATGGATTTAATTGTATGACTGAGTCAACGATGGGACTTTTTAAATTTAAAGAGACACATGGATTTCCCAACTAGCCTTTGGTTGGGCTAGTGTAATATAATTATTTTGCATTCATTGGATATTATAATATTTGCCTTTAATACTATTGGGTTCTAATTTGACTAATACTTTTATAATCATGCTTGCAGAACCACTGTTGGATCTTAACTTCTATTTCTCTACCCTACCCTTGATAGTAAATAAGCTTTTTTCCCTTATGGGCTCCCTCCCATCCCCCATGATGTCAAAAATTCTATAGAAATTGTCAACCCTCTCTTAGACTTTGACCTCCTTGATCATTCTGAAAAAGAAGCCAACCTTCTACAACTTCTGTGTCAAGCTTTCTCTGGAGCTATTCCTCTCCTCCCTACATGCCAACTTGAGCTTAATTCAATTAGGTTGGAACACAAACTTTGGGATTTCAAGGTTATTAACTATAGGGCCTCGTTTTCGATTACCTCTTTAGCACTCTTTTGTAGTTTTTCCCTTGAAGTGGTTGACCATTGCAAAACCCTTGCTTTACAAGCTAAGCATCTCTTAGCTAATGACTTTTTCTTAGATCTATCCCAAGTTAAGCTCACGGATGTTGACTCATCTAAATGCTCGAGCACTACCCTAATTAGAAGACCTTTTTCGTCCCTTTCTCAAATTCCAATGTAAAAGAACTAACCCTAATTCCCCCGGCTCAGCCTCCATTATTTGGTTAGATCACTTGCTATGGTTTATCTTCCAAAATCTCTCTAACTTCTTCCCCTTCTCCTCGGGGCCAGCCTTGGTTTATGCTTTCATTAGTTGGGTGGCCTCGTTTCCTTCAGAAATTAGAACCACTCTTATTGTGTACTTTTGGTTCCATGACTTCATGCTAGAAGCAATGCATAATTTGCCTCTTTATTCCCCCTACTTCCACGACTCCAAAACACACCTCTGGCTAAGACTATTGAAGCTATTCTCTTGCAGTGAAAGAACAAAAATCCAAAAAGATAGTTTATTACTCCAACTTCCATGAAGATTTTTACCAAGAAAACTCGAGTGTTCCGAGGAGTAGAAGACTTTGGCAAGAATTCAAAGCCTTTAGATTTCAATATGGATGGTGATCAAGTAAGATTCATTACCAAAAAAGCCAATGCTTTGTCAGTACTTAATAAACATACTAAAAAAGCGAAAAGGTTTATTCATATTTTGTTTGTCAACAAACTTTTTGATTTCATTATACCAGAAAAAGTTTTTTTGGAATTATTTGATAAATTTGACATTAAGAACACCTTCTAGTGTTTAATATCAGCTTTGGTTGGAAATATCCCGAAAACATTGCAGCAACTTTCTACGAACCTTTGGATACGTTTTGTAGTTTTTCAACAGATTCCTTATCTTTCATTTGTGCTTCTTCTAAAATATTTAAATCTTTTTCACAAAACTTAGATGACTTTGAGGCTCATGTTTTATCAACAGACCCATAGCTTTTTAGACACCCAATTCTTCAAGACTTTGTGAAAACGGGGCTTAACCATATTCCCTCTCTTCCAGTGAATCCTTATCCAATTATAAAGGAATTATGTTTGGCATGGTCCAAACTTAGTAATTAGATATGCTTCAACACCACTTTAGACCACGAGAATTTCATCAAGGAAATTGTCCTTAGAGACTTCAATTCATTTGTTCCTAACCATACTAGATTTAATTAAAAACCTTGGTTCTTTGACTAAAATATTATGGATGAAGTAGAGTTTCTTTTCAACACCTCTATATTTATGGGCTAGATAAATCCGTACAAACCCCGACCTTTATGTGCAAAAAGGTATTAAGACTTGCGGCTTTGCAAAGACTTAAGTCCCCTGAGTTCTCTCTGACCCTAGCAACAGAAAAAGAAATCTTTGATACGGTAGCAATCTATTCTCTATCTTATGAGATTACTCTCCCTACCAAACTTACTTTCCCCTATCTTATGGGGACTCACCTTCCTTTCTTTGTAAAAAAATATGGATACCTTGCAATTTGGTCCACACAGGGATAGGAGAAATCACACTACATGGCATGAAATGCATTCTTTAGACATACACAACATTTTAGAGGAAAACAGAAAGCCAATAGTTTAAAAGAAGTGTTCTAGTGGTTCTATCAAGGAATATTACAAAAATAAAATATATACGTTTTGACATTTAAAAAAAAACTTCACTAACTTGAAAAATAATATAAAAGCTACTTTAAACTCTTATTTTCTTTTTGTTTTTGATGATTTCTAAAAATAAAATTTAAACGTTTTTATATTTAATTCAAAACTTCACTAATTTAAAAAATAACATAAAAACTACTTTAATCTCTTTTTTTTAATAGATGATTTTAAAAAATAAAATATATACGTTTTAAAATTTAAATAGAAACTTCACTAACTTAAATAATATAAAAGCTACTTCAAACTCTTATATTATTTTTTTTTTTAAGATGATTTTTAAAAATAAAATTTAAGCGTTTTTTTATTTAAATAAAAAAATCACTAATTTGAAAAATAATATAAAAACTACTTTAATCTCTTTTTTTTTAATAGATGATTTTAAAAAACAAAATATATATGTTTTCACATTTTAAATAAAAACTTACGTAATTAAAAAAATAATTTAAAAAAACTTAAAAATGCATTTTAAATTTTGAAATATTTTATAATTAAATTAGATATTCATAAAAAGGATTTTAGATGGCTAACCAATGCCCATAATTGCATGTTCTCCAATGTTGCTAACCTTATCATTAAGCTACTAGCACTTGATTGTATTCGAGAGTATTCGGAAAGACTTCACAAAGACTTTTAGGTTTTTATGTGAATGTGTACTAATGCCTATTGGGTTATTCAAAATCAGTATGACTTGCTGATTGATTTACCTAAACATATCTTCTCTATTTTTACCTTTGACATCAAGTCCTGTTACAAAGCAATTCCACACCAAGGAGATAAGAGCCTTATTGAGTCACTCCAAAATTTTATCAAACTCTTACAAACCTCTGATTATCTTGGTTTTAAAAAATCTAGAAAAGGTTTTGTGCTTACTAAGAAAATTAAAGAATGTACTATTAATTTTAAAGATTTTATTAATCTTAACATCTTTATTTTAGAAAATTATTCTACAAAACTTGGGAAAACTATCTTTCCATAGAACAAAACTTGGGAAAACTATCTTTCCACAAACTAAAGGCATCCCCATGGATTACTCTTGCTCACCTCTATGGTGCAATTTATACCTAGCATGGTTTGAGTTGCAATTTATCATTAAATTATCCAAACTTAGAGAAGTAAAAATGCTTAAAGCATTTTATTTATCTACTCAGTACATGGATGATCTAATTTTTATTAATAATGACTTTGTGGTAAAATGTCTATCCCATAACAGATCCATTGACTCGGCTGACCCATTGACTATTTACCCTTTAGAGATCATCAATATTAAACCCACTTATGACACTTATCATACCACTTTTCTCAACACTTCTATTACACTTTTGAGGCCTTTTATTAGTGATTATGATACACACACTTTTTGGAAAAAAGATAAATTACCTTGTCCTAATGTCTCTTTCATCCATGCTGCAGGTAATCACCTAGAAGTTGTGCTTATAAAGTGTGTGTTTCGCAAGTTCTTCTAGTTATTTACAATGCTTTACAATGTTCTTGGGCTTATATAGATTTAGTTAGACTAATTGGCTTATTTGTTAAAAATGCATTTGATCCTAAAATTATTAAAAAAAATATCCTTAACTTCTTGAAAAAGGACAAGATTCATGTATTGTGCTTTGGCATCGCTACACTTATAATGCTCTTCGGTGAGGGGTAAGTTCTACATGGTGGGCTTACCCCTCACCATGTGGTTTTACCCTCTGGGTTGGGGATTTGCCACACACACACACACATTTACTCACAAGATCATGGAATCTCTCATAAATATACTTTCACACACACTAGTATTTGTGGCACACACATTTTGCTTACAAATTCCTTCAACAAAATTTTCAACTTGTTATGGTTATTTATGTGCCTTTGTCAATCCATTTTACGGGTGACCCCACTACCCACTTGGGAGCCATATTTAGGTCTATCCATAATGCAAAGGACTTATCCAAGCTACACCCCAACCCGAAATACTCACAAAAGTCCCTTAAGATATCAAACAACTTTGCCACCTTCTCTTAAATTTCCTTAGAAATTACCCTAGTATTATTTGCAAAATAACTTCTCAACACACTTGTTCCTCCAAGGGAAGACACAACCCCTTTATAGCACCTTCTGCCATTCCCTTTTTAATTAAACCTACTAGTGGTAATGTGCATAACGCAAATAGTACAGGGGCAACAAAAATCCTTGGCATGCAGAGTGACATAAATCAAATCTTACTACCACCCCTCCATGAGGCACAAAATTGCACAAGCATTTTATATAAACATAGTTTTCACTATACTTATAAACAAACCCCCAAAAACCCGATGATCGAGAACACCACGTATGAAATCCCATTTAATTCGATCATATGTCATATCAAAATCACATCCAAAGAGAACACACTTCTACCCAACAAAACATGCATAATCCAAGGATGACAATACATTCAATATATTTTCAATAAAATATCCCTCCCCATAATGAAACCAGTTTGATTCTGATCTACTACAAATCTACAAACTTCATGAATTATCACTGCCATTGCCTATGCTAGAATGTTATAGGACATATTCAACATGGTAATGGGCCTCTGATCACCTACTCTGATCCTATTCTGCCTCTTGGGAAAAAGCTTCATTAGCCCCACATTTAGATCCCGGATGCGAATCGAAGAAGATTTAATGGGGGATAATAGGTTGACTACAAAGGTGTGTTTTAACTCAAGTGCGGAGGAAAGAGTTTTGATAAGGGAGGATTCTTGGTGGTGGTTGTGGTTGGGAAACACTAGATCATGTGGTGGATTGGTTATGTAAACTAATGTGAGGGGTTCAGACAAAGAGGTGGACGTCCTTTGTAATTGCTTGACATCCTAGTTGGACAAATTAGAGAGAAAAACTTTACAGCACATGGCAAATACTTGGGCGACTCTATGAGGTCAAACACCAGCATGTCTGTTAGCCTTTTGAATGCGGGAAAAAACCTGTGAAACTCTGCCAATGCTTTCGATGAATCACATTTCTTGATCAAAGATATGTCGAGGATATGCCACATAACTGGGCCACTGAGTTGTGTGAACAGCACAAGCGGAGCCATCTTTCCCGTTAGGTGTGATGTGACCCAGCCTTAGGTGAGGACCGCCAAGGCCCCATCTGCCCAAGCCTCACTAGGGCTTGTGTTGGGCTAAGGCGCATACACACCGCCATGGTCTAGAAGTGACACAGTCGACTACATGGCGAGCGGTCCTGCATTTGCACCCCACTAGCATTATGTGCATTTAATTTTCATAAAAAAGAAATCCCCCGCCCAAGTGCTTGGGTAGGGGCTCTCGCTTGTCCCTGGAATTGAAAAGTGCAAACAGCGTCCCCGTACGAGGTGAGCGATCCATGGGGACCGAACGCAGGACCGAGTGGCACACGTTTTAGCCGCGTGAGGAGTGGCACACGGGTTTGAGGCTTTGGAAAGTTGTTCACACACACTAAAGTAAGGATTAAATTTTATGGATTCTTAAACTCTAGATTTACTTACTAAGTTACTACTTGTCCTTCTAACGGTTCTTGCCGTGTACTGATCCGTACACCGGGTCTTGCAAGCCAATCATGTGCTCTCAAGATTGCGTCACGCCCGCCTCTTTTTGCACTCAAGCTGATGCCCTCTTGCGTAAAAACCTCCTCTTCCAGGTTGTATTCACACTTATCTTATCATCTTCCAGCATCACCGACCTTACCTTCAAGATATTTGTTCGTTGAATTCTGCAGATAATCACATCATCCCTTTAATTTCTCTTGAACACCCAGTATTACATTTTGCCAATCATTATTTTCTCTCCCTTTGTTTGAAGCGCACACCTTAAAATTTCAGAAATGAAATTATTGGTAGGTGATAATAGAGTCAAAGAGTCTCTAAGAAAAGATAATGTAAGATTCGCTCTAGCCCATCATGCTAGGTAGAAGTTTCTGGGATTATTGAACATCAAGAAAAGAAAGCTGAAAAATATATAAATTAGATTAAATATTGTTGGAGGACCCATGAAAGAATAGATGTAGGATCCTCAAATCTATTTGCTTTGATACGACTGGATATCTGTTTTTTGTAAATGTTTAAAGAAGAGGTAACTAAGTCTACTTCCTTTCATACAACTGGATTTGTGTTCTATAAGACCAAAAAATAGCTAATCTATGTAATAAACCTTTTTTTTCAAAATAATTTTCTTTATACACTAGCATTCCAGAAGTGCAATCAAGGAAGGGACTCACTGATGACTATTTTGGTTCTTCTTTTGCTATAGAAACGAAAGATAAGGACAAATTTATGCCTTATTTTCTTCCCGATTTTTGTTTGTATACTACTCGTGCTATTTCAAATCGTCATCAACAAAATTTTGAGTGGTCCCAACCATGGATGTGGGTGTCTATGTGTACCTGCAAATAATACAAGTGGCTGCAAGACAAAATGTGGCATACAGTATTCAAGTCCAACACAAGCAGCCTTCTGTGCCATTTCAAAACCCACACACTGGCCAGCAGTCATGCAAGTTCCAGCCCCTCAAAACAGAGCAATTGATGAAAATGATAACAGGTTTCCGGGCTTGCCAGATATTGCTTGCCGAAATTTTGGCTCTTGCCCTGCTAGCTTTCTTTATACTGGTCAAAATCTTTCTACAGCTAACGGTATGGCATTTTAACTCTGTGTTAAACTCTCAAAGCAATAAAAGTAGTTCACATGAATAATCACATTGCTTTTATGTAGGCTTGAGAGTATGACGGCTAGGTGTTCATGTTTGGGTTAGCAAACGTCTCAAAAGCAAAAACGCAAAGGAATAATATATCTAACTTTTCCCCTTTGCTCATAGCAATGATGGCAGGCTTTTTTTCCAGTTCCATCCCTGGAAATACTTCAGATTTATTGAACTCATTATCACAGCTTGTTCTTGTAATTTCCTGGCCTTTTCTTTTCAAATTATTATCCTCGGGAAAACTTTTGCTTCTGCAAACTCACATTGGCACCTGTAATTTTCAATTGTAATATGTGACCTTCGTAATGCATAATATTGATAGGGGACAGAGTTCGGGATATCTTCTACTAATTATCTTGAGCCTGCCTTCTTGCCCGGTCGCCTTATACATATACTTCAAGCAAACTGTTCACAGCTCCTGTTTGATTGTAAGAACTGTTCCGATTTTTGTTAAGGTGTTAAATTTCCGGGGTGATTGTTAAGTAAATTCAAAGCTAATTTTAAATATTTCAATCTCATTCCTTTTAAAGACAACTCTCTTTATAAAAAACAATTCACATACGTCACATGAATATCCCAATCGCTTACATTATTGTCACAGCTGCAAGAGACTTCCCTTGTTTGGAGACTTTGTTGTTGTGGCGTGGCAACTATGCTTCTATAAATCAGGAGCTGTATCTTGGATATCGAAAAGGAAACCACAATGGTGTGATCAATGAGATATCTGCTGGTAAGTTGAGCATCATCTTCATTAACAGTTTTAGGATACTTAGACCTATATCTTCCTGATAAGATCTTATGAACTTTACAGCATTTGACTTTGGCAACACTGCCCCGGTAAAGCTTAATACCACTATCTGGTATAATGATACTCTTAGGATTCCTTCTGGAAATAAACCACCTGGGCTTGTTCGGATACCTCGATCTATGAATCTGGTAGGCTCTTTGGCATCATAATCACAGTATGTTTTGTTCATAAATATTCATCTATGATTTGTATTAAGGATGTTTTCTCGGGTCTCTGAATGATCATTCACTTTCATTTTACTTTGTTAATTAGGTCACTTAAACCTTCCTAGTACGTGGCTCTTAAAGAATTTAAATCAAAACAAGAAGAATGTTTCCACCTTTTGGGATACTTAGGACATGTATTCTTCTATTTATTGTTGCAATATCATGGTGAAGTAAAATATGCTCTGGGCTGAATTTTCCTCATTCCCTATCAGTATTGTCTTAAATTATCATGAGGCAACTCAAAGAATCAACTTATCTCCTATAGCTTCACATGTAGAGGACCTGGCTAGCATCCTGAGCTTTTGGTAAAACTCAGCTTCTATAGAGATCATTGCCTGCAGATCTCAGAGGACAGTTTTATTGATCCCTCAAGCTATACCTGGATCCATCTCCCACATGCCTTGAGGATCTCGATTGGGTAGTTCTGAGTGTCATCTCACTGACTACGTATTGAGATGAGATGAGCAGAGGGCATCCCACATGAGGGACAGATCTGCAGCCTATGCGACATGCAGGATATTGATTTAGATGAGCACTTAGCATTCAAATGCCCCTTGTACTATGAGATTGGAGGACACCACCATTGTCTATTCAAGAGCGGGTTTGCACCACTCTCAATTTCCTTCATCCATTCCAATTAGCGATGCGTGGTGACCCACTCGAGGCCTAGCGACCTAGAGATCGATTCAAGAGCGGGTTTGCACCACTCTCAATTTCCTTCATCCATTCCAATTAGCGATGCGTGGTGACCGACTCGAGGCCTAGCCCTCTACACTCTCTAGGCCTAGCGACCTAGAGAGTGTAGAGGGCAGAGTAGGAGGGCCATTTAAGCCCTGTCAGAGGATGATCATAGATTTCATCCACTCAGGAGACCCTGACAATAGGCCGCAAGGGGGACGACACAATTGGGATTCAAAGAGCCCAACATGAGAGTATCATTGTCATGTTGACCTAGGCATGAGTACCACAGACGTCTCCTCCTTACTCTCTAACTTGAACGACGAGGGGACTGACGATGTCGCTTGCAAGATGGTGAGCTACCATTAAGAGACCACAGATGAGGGGAGAGGGACCCAAGCAAGCTGTCCAAATTGAGCATCAGTAGCAACCCGTTACTGACATCCTTTCTTAACTATGCCAAAGTTCACCAAAGCCACTGTCAGCAGTGGGGTCCATCTCTTCTATCCTGAGCTGGCAGATGGAGTCAGTCCCCTAGGCTGCATACAAAGGTTTCACTAATTTCCCTGCAAGGATGCCCTGGTCCATGGCTCTCATGTGGACAGTTATCCTAGCCTACATGTGTCCTCCTGCAAAGACATTGTGGTGTACTTCACTTATACTTTGTTTCTTCTTGTCTCATGACATCAGCCTTGGAGTGGATGCCCATGCCCGGTTTAGTGGTTCCATCCTTTAGTTTTAATTATATTTGGTTTTCTTCAGTCTCATAGACTTCTGGAAAAATAGCTTATTCTATTTAATGGATTGCAGCTATTGAGAAAGGCTTGGTAAAGACTATGTTTGGTATTGGAAATATATTCAAAACATATATGTCTCCCTGTTTGAGGCACGGAAGGTCAACATTTAACATTGCTGATTTATTGGTTAGGGATGAGGTTGAGGCTGATTTATTAGTTAGGGATGAGATGAAGGTTATTATGTGTCTAGGATATGAGTGAAAGAAAGAAATAAGTTTATTAAAATCTTTGAAGGATCATGAGGGTAGATCTGTCCATCGTTCTGAGCTTCATAAGTGGTCAAGTGTCTTCGCCTTTCCCACTCTCCAGGCTGTCTCACAGATGAGATTGACCCCCATCTTGTCGAACAAGACTTTGGCATCTGCCATTGGAGTGTCTCCCACTGCGAGGCCTCTAACCATCGGAGTGTCTCCCATTGTGGGGGGAGGGAGGGAGGGAGTGAGGGAGGGGAGAGAGAGAGAGAGAGAGAGAAATAAAGAAAGAAAGTTTATTAAAGTCTTCGGAAGACCGATGGGTCTATGAGACTGTGAAAAACCTGGTACAAACGAGCTGTGGTGGTGGAGCTACTAAACGAGCATCCACACCAATGCAAAATGCAAAAAATTCAGAATGGTAGTACTAAGTCCTAAGTACAACATAGTCATGGTGGTGGTTGACTATATATCAATCTCATCATCAGGACATTAGGGTGGATGAGGCAATGGGGGCATGAAATCGGTGATAGAGTGTTGTCGGCCACTCATGGGTGCAGCCGTGGCATGTCTCCTGATCATAGCTCTGCATCTAACTAGGGCTACTGTGACCCATCGGTCGGGCTCCGGCTCTAAACAGGGAGGGGATGTCCCCAAGTGTGATATGTGTGTCAACCCTCTGTCTGAGTTGTCGGGTCATTGGCTTCAGGTCCCGGTCATGTCAAGGCCTCATCTCGTGGGGGTCCATGTGATCTGGCTGAAAAAACTCCGTGATAGAGCTCTGAGAGGGATCAGCTAAGGAAAAAGTCTGCTCCTGTCTCCGTGCTTGAAGTATCCTCTCGCGGTGTCTGAGTACCTCATGAATGAAACCTGCCAAACATCGCCAGTGTGGGTAGGAGAGGAATCCGGCCAAAATCCCATAGCTATCTCTGAAGAGGCAGTAGAAATGCCCTCGGATCTCATAGTCAACAGGACATCTGAAGATGAATTGCTCCTCTGTCTCAACCTCCTGCATGTCACATAATGTGCATAGGCGCCTGTCCCTGGGTAGTCACTCTGCTCTGCCGCTCTCGATATGAAGTCTATGTGAAGAGACCTGTAACTGCCCAATAGAGACCTCAATGAGTGGGGTAAGTAGATCTACGTGTATCCTAGGGGATCAATGAAACCCTCAGCTGTGATATGTAAGAAGTAATCTCTATAGAAGCTAAGCTTCACTGGGAGTTCACTTGGTCCCAACCAGGTCTGAAATGTGTGCAGCTGTAAGAGATCCTCACGGATAACCTGGTTGACCTCGTGTGATAGGAGGAGAGAAAACGGAGCATCCATGCTGTATTGGAAGGGAGGTAGTCTATCCATGTGGAGCCCCAGTCGCTTAAACCATCTCTCTGTGCGTGCATACCATCATCTCTGGTCCTCTCCTGCTGCAAGTGCCATAGAAGAGGACAGTGCTAGCCATGGTAGCCTGCTACGCCCAGAGGTATAATCCCCATACTCCCTGACTCGGTATAGATACATGATGACCTGAAATGCAGCATCTAGCTGTAGTGAGGGTAACCAAAACTCAGCGTGAATGATTTGGTGAGGAACGGATGACTTACCACGAATCATCCATGATAACATGAGAACTTGTAGTTGCTCCACACAGGCCCACTCTGTATCTAACAAATCTGGCCCCCAACAAAGGCTGTCGTACATTCCTGCTAGACGGACGAAGGAGTCAAAAAGCAACCTCTTGGTCCGTGGATCCTGAAAGTGCGAGCGGAAGCACTGCCTCTCTAGTCTGGCCAATGAAGCATATCCTCTGCTCAAGCGTGCTTGCATCGCGGGTCTCATAGTGAAGACGGGGCCGAAAAAGACAACCCCAAGATAAGTGTATGATGAAACTGTCTCAACAGGTGACCCATCAAATGTGAACTTCTCCTAGCGCATGATGGCTCGAGATGTATTAAAGATCATAACCTTGGTTTTACTCAAGTTGACCTTCAAATTATGAGACTTACTAAAGGACTGTAGTGCATCAAGGTATCTCTGGAGCCCCTCTGCTGAGGAAGACAAGAGAGCCATGTCATCTGCGTAAAGCGATATCCAGATCAGCGTGCCCGCAAGAGAGTAGCCTACCCCGCTGTGTTTGCATCACTGTCTCAAGCTCGTCAATGTAGAGACCAAACAAGGTAGGTGATAATGGACACCCTTGTTTGACCCCAATAGTTCTCATGATCTCGTCTGTCCACCCAGATCCTGTCCGGACTCTGCTGGAAAAGTGCCACGACAACCCAAATGATCTCTTGGTCATAATTCAAACCCTGTAGGTGCCGTATGAGGCGGGCTCTATGAACCGTGTCAAATGCCTTGCAGAAATTCACAAAGCAACAATAAATCCTCTGCTTCTGTGCCCTTGCCTCCTCGATGACACATCTGAGCATGAGAATGTGGTCCATGGTTCCATGATCACACCGAAATTTGGCTTGTCCTGCTGTCCTCGACACTCCACAAATCAGCTGATCTCAGAATCAAGTATTGATGCATAAATCTTGGACATGACATGTCCAATCATAATCGTCCTCTAGTTCTCCGGCCTCATGGGATCCCCTGCCTTGTGGATGGGTGAGATAGTGTCAATAGTCCAGGTGCATGGAAACCCTAAACAAACAGCTTCATTAAAGAGCTTTGCTAAGATCGGGGCTAGGAGGTTAATCCCATATGCAATGAACTCAGTGCATAGTCCTCATGATCCTTCGCTCGGCCATTATGAGGTTTCATTCTTTACCCCCCCGAGTGAAGAGGGTGCAAGATGTGGGGCGTGGCATATGTGAGAGGTTAGCGATTGGTTGATTTGGGATGTCATAAAGTGTGCGTGCATAATCATACCGTTCCTCTAGAAATCTCTGCCAATAGTCCTTGGAGTTGTTACTAAATAAAATGTTCAGTAGCTCCTTATTCCAACGAACGACCTTTCTGCATACCAATTGACGATACTTGTGTAGCGTCTTTGGTTCACTCGGAAGACTGTTTTTGGTTTCGAATCTGAGCAGATGGTGTAAAGCCTTACACTCTCCCAAGGGGTGGTGGGCGGGTAGAGCGGGTGGTGTGAGGAAAAGCGTGGAGGGTAGCCTCATGTAGTGAGCAGGTGAAGGGGGAGGAGTGGAGAGAGAGAGGCATGATGATAGAGAGAGGTGATGGGGTGGGGAAGGAGAGAGGTGATGGGGTGGAGAAAGTACTTGGAAGAGAGAGGTGATTGTAAGAGGGAGTCAAAGGAACCGCTTCTCACCACCGAAGCTAGAGGACACAACTTGACCTCTTGCATCCACCACCAAGCCTAGAGTACACCGAACCTCCTTGTCCATCTTCACCGAAGCTAGAGGACACTGAGCACAAAAGGTTGTGCACCGGAGAGAGAAGGTGGTTGTGCCCCAGGAGAGAGAAGGTGGTTGTGCTCCAGGAGAGACAAGGTGGTTATGCACAGGAGAAAGAAGGTGGTTGTGCACTAGGAGAGAGAAGGTGGTTATGCACTAAGAGAGAGGTGGTTGTGCACAAGAGAGAGGTGGTTGTGCACCAGGAGAGAGAAGGTGGTTGTGCACCAGGAGAGAGAAAGTTCCTATGCAATAGGAGAGAGAAGGCGGTTGTACACAAGAGAGAGAAGGTGGTTGTGCACCAGGAGAGAGAAGGTGGTTGTGCACCAAGAGAGAACGTTCTTATGCAACAGAAGAGAGAAGGTGGTTGTGCACATGAGAGAAAAGGTGGTTGTGCACCAAGAGAGTGAAGGTGGTTGTGCACCAGGAGAGAGAAAGGGGTTGTGCACAGAAGAGAGAAGGTGGTTGTGCACCAGGAGAGAGAAGGTGGTTGTTTACAGGAGAGAGAAGGTGGTTGTGTACCAGGAGAGAGGTGGTTGTGCACCAAGAGAGTGAAGGTGGTTGTGCACCAGGAGAGAGAAGATGGTTGTGCACCAGGAGAGAGAAAGTTCCTTTGCAGCAGGAGAGAGAAGGGGGTTGTGCACAGGAGAGAAAGAAAGAAAGAAAGAAATTTTATTAGACTCTTTGGAAGACGGATGGGTCTATGAGACTGAAAGAAAACCTGATACAAATCACAGTAAGGGTGGAGCTACTGAAACAAGCATCATCACCCGTGCTGAATCCTAAGTTTGATCATACATAATCAAATACATTTGGATGTAACAATGGAAAGAAAAGGATTGGAGCGGAGCGGAATCCTCCGTATGTCATGTCCCCTTGGCTGGTGCATAGCCGATGATGGGACATTGGTGCCCGTCAAGAGGTGTCGTGCGTCTCGATCTTCTGGACGAGGCTCGACGCAAGACCAGAGCCATCGTGACTCTCGTGGGACGTATCTCGGCTCTAAACAATGACGGGAGGTCCCCTAGAGTGATCTGTGTGTTCCCTCGATGTCTCGTGTGTCGTGCTGCGATCGTCGGGTCGGGGTCTCTGTCACGTCGGCGACTAGAGATTGGACGATCAATGTCACTCGACGGGAAGAACTCTGTGATCCTGCTCTGAGAGGTATCTAATGATGTGGCCAAGCCGCGTTGCCTTAGTAAGTACTCTCTATGTCGGATTTCCTCGTGAATGAAGGCCGCGGGGCATCTCTGATTTGGGTAGGCGAGGAATCTGGAAAGGAAGCCCGGAGCCGTCTCTGAAGAGGCAGTGGTAGCGACCTCGGATCTCGTAGTACATTGGGCACTTGAAAATAAAATGCTCCTTCAACTCAAGCTCCTGACAGTCGCACAATATGCATAAGCGATGCTCCCTAGGAATCCCTCTGCTCTGCCGCTCTCTATGCGGAGGTGGTGTGATGATACCCGAAACTGTCAGATGGAGATCCGTAGTGAGTGAGGCATATGAAGCTCAGTGTACCCCGGTGGTGTGATGAATCCCTCCTTCGAAATGCGAAGACAGTAATCTCTGTAGAAACTCAGCTTCACTGGAAGCTCCCTCGGCTCCAACCAGGTCCTAAAGGTGTGTAGCTGCAGGAGATCCTCTCGAATGACGTGGTTGGTATGTGGCCCAATCGGGATGGTGGGTGGGAGTACCGGAGGGGCATCTAAACTGTACTGAAAAGGAGGTATCCTATCGATGTGGAACCCTAGTCTCACAAACCATCTGTGAGTCCGTGCATACCAGCATCGCTCGTCTCCCTCTGTTGCCAACCTCATGGAGGAATCAAGAGCCAACCACGGCAACCTCTGTCTCCCTGATGTGCAATCCCCATATGATCTAACCCGGTGTAGATATGTGATGGTCTGAAAGGCTGCATCTAGCTGGAGTGGATAGGCACCAAACTCGGCCTGAATGATGTGATGTGGTACAGATGGTTTCCTTCGATCATCTGTGAGAGCATGAGGATCTGCAAGTGCTCCACCCGTGTCCACTCTATCTCTGACATGTCAGGTCCTGAACAAGGGCTGCCATACATACCGGCTGGTTGGACTAAGGAGTCCAAGAGAAGAGCCTTGGTCCGAGGGTCCTGGAAGTGGGAGTGAAAGCATTGTCTCTCTAACCGAGCCAGTGAGGCGTATCCCTTGCTCAGTCTGGCCTGCATCGTTGGTCTCATCGTGAAGATCGGGCGGGAGAAGATGACTCCCAAGTAAGTATATGAGGATACGATCTCAAGTGGTGACCCACCCAAAGTAAAAGTAAACTGTTTCCGTTGCATGTTTGCTCGAGAGGTGTTAAAGATCATGACCTTGGTCTTGCCAAGGTTGACCTCCAAATCATGGGATAAAGAAAAAGCCTGCAGTGCATCCAGGTGTCGCTGGAGCCCCTCGGGTGTGGACGACAAGAGTGCCACGTCATTTGCATAAAGAAGAATCCTGATGATGATCCCGGCAAGTGAGCAAGTGGTCCCTCCGAACGTCCCCATGAAAGTCTCAAGCTCATCGATGTAGAGGCCAAACAGGGTCGGTGATAAGGAACAACCCTGTTTGACCCCTATGGTACTCAGGATCTCATCTGTCCAACCTGCGCCTGTACGAACTCGGCCTGAGACACTCATACAGTGCCATGACTGCCCAGATGATCTCCTGATCAAATCCCAGTGTCTATAGGCGTGTGATAAGACGAGCTCGAGGTACTGTGTCAAAGGCTTTGTGGAAATCCACAAAGCAACAATATACCCTCTCCTTCCGTGATTTGGCCTCCTCAATGACACTCCTGAGTGTGAGTATGTGATCCATAGTCCCATGGTCTCGCCTGAAACCGGCCTGACCCTTTGCTTTGAGCCCTCTCATCTCTGCGAACAGGCTGACCGATGCATCCAATACAACTACATAGATCTTGGACATCACATGTCCAATCATGATAGTCCTGTAGTTACTCCGGTCCATGGGATCCCCTACTTTGTGGACGGGGGTGATGGTGTTGAGTGTCCAAGTGTGGGGGAAGCCAAGGCAAACAGCGTCATTGAATAGCTTTGCTAGGATCGGGGCTAACGTGTCGATCCCATATGCGATAAACTCAGTGCATAGCCCCTCGTGATCCTTAACTCGGTCATTGTGTAGTTTCAATGTCCCGTCCTTGACTCCCCCTCTGGTGAACAACGTGCAAGTGGTGGGACGAGGTGTGTGTATGAGGTCTGGAGTGGGCTGGTGTGGGACATCATATAGATGGTGTGCATATGTGTGCCAGACTCTCGTGTCGGTGAGGGGTGATGGGGACCTATGCTCAAGGAATCTCCGCAAAAAATCCTTAGAGTTGTTGCTGTACAAGATGTGCAGCAGCTCCTCCTCATTTTGACGAAGAAAAGCTTGCTTCTTCCGACGTACGAGACGTCGGTACTTGTGTATCATGTCTGGTGTGTTCGGGAGGTGACATCTGGTTTCAAGTCGGAGCTGTCGGCGATAAGCCTTGCACTCCGCATCGTACCAATTGTTGCAGGGTATAGAATCAAGAGGTGGTGGTCTAGTGGACCGTGTGGTGTGGGGAAAGATTTGGAGGGCAGCCTTGTGGAGTGTGCGACTAATCAGGGCAGCACGGTCCTCTATGAGTGGTATGTGATCGATGTAGGTTAGGAGTCTGTTTAGGCATCCAGAGTAGGCCGGTGAGAGGCTGTGATCAAAGTGTATGTCATGGTAGGTGTCGTGCTTCCTATGTGGTGTGTGTGGTGTGGCTAAGCATGGGGTGGCGATAGTGAAGAATAGGTATGTGTGATCAACTCCTGGAGGGAGTGGTGCTACGGTGAAGTCGGTGATACATGAAGTGAAGGTAGGGGATCCCATGATGTAATCTACTACACTAGTGCCCCCCTCGTGTGGGAAGCAAGTAAAACCACTTGAGGAGGGCCATAGGTCGAGCCCGTTGTAGATGATGAGATCATGCATCTTGCCCAAATCAAGGAGCGCTGACACATCCCCGCACTCCTGAAACCTCTGATCTGCAAAACAAACACACACCACGTGAGAAACTGAGCAGGCTGCTCACCACCCAACCATGACATCTACGGGATGTGATCCCGAATCAGAAGATGTCCCCTCCGAGCCACGAGCTGAGTCAGATCCAAACCAGCCTGGTGTCCCATACCACCAGGTGGCGCTGTGAAGCCCTGGATCTGCCATTGGGCCTTGGGCTACGCTAAGATGCAGGCGCGCGTCCGCGACTCAATAGCACCTGGGAACGAAACTTGCTCCCAACTGCACACTGAGAACTGAACCCCCTGGGCCCCTTTTATAGACTCGGGCCCCAAGCGCCAAAAATAGCGAAGACCTATAAATAGTTCGTACCCTTGCCACTCAACCCGAGAATCAAGCTTGCCTAGCTCTAAGCCTCCCCAGGCTAACCTGAGCTAGTTCTGTGTACCTAGTACACGTCAGATACCAATCCGTGCACATGACATACTCCCCCTCCTCTAAGAACTCACTCCTGAGTCCGCGAAAAAACCCGAAAATGTTCTCTGGAGGTTTTGTAATGTCTCCCATGTTGCATCCTCCTCAACACGATCCTTCCATTTGATCTTGTATTCCGTGATAGAGCAATTACGAATCTGTCTGTCACGAAATTCAAGAATACACTCAGGTTCGTAAGGAATAAAAGTCAAATCGGTAACTTCTATTATCTCGTGAGGAGAAACAAGTTGATCATCCGCACCTAAAACTTCTTTCAGTCTACTGACATGAAAGACCGGATGAACTTTAACATCAGGAGGCAATTCTAGTCGATATGCAACTGGTCCAATTCTTTTAATGACCTTGAATGGGCCACACTATCTGGGGGATAATTTCGGAACCAAACCAGTACTTAGGCTCTTGGATTCCTTGGGAATTCGTAAATATACCATCGTTCCTTCAGAGAACTCTCTAGGTGAACGATGTCTATTAGCATAAAATCTGTCCCGATCTTGGGCACTTCTAATAGAGTCTTTGGCAAACTGCAACATTTCCTGCATATCTAGCAAGAAGTTCTTAGCAGCATCATTTTGAATTCCTTTTAACCCAACCATAACTGGTGACTTAGGTTGAAACCCATACATAAGCATAAAAGGACTGTAACCAGTACTAGAATGCTTTGCACTGTTGTAAGCAAATTCTATCATAGGTAGATAATCTTCCCATGAAGACTGTCTCTAGATACATATGCCCGAAGCATGTCTTCAACCAACTGTTTGACCTTCTCTGTACTGCCATCGGATTGTGCATGATCCGAGGAACTCATACTTAGAGTAGTTTCTAATTTCTCAAATACAAGTTTCCAAAAGTTACTTGTAAACTTTGAGTCCCTGTCACTGACTATGTCAGAGGGCAAACCATACAACTTAAACAAGTGGTCCACAAACTCGTGAGCCAGCTGAACAGCTGAAATAGTTGTTCTAGTAGGTAAGAATCTAGCCATTTTTGTCAAACGGTCGACTATGACCCAAATGGCGTCATGACCCTTGCGCGTTCGAGGTGAACCAGTAATAAAATCCATGGAAATACTTTCCCATTTAGTACCTGGAATTTGTAATGGCTGTAATAAACCCGCGCTTCTAAGGCATTCTGTCTTAGTAACCTGACAAACTCGGCAACCTACTACATAGTTCTCAATAAATGCATGCATCTTAGGCCAATAAAAGGTATGCTTCACAAGAGACAGAGTCCGATGTATACCTGGATGTCCAGCACTAGGAGCATCATGACACTCCCAGAGAATCTTGGATTTAAGGTCCAGAACATCAGGCACACAAATCTTTTCATTCCGGAACAGCAAGCCGTTCCTAATCATCCACTGACCTCCCGCCGCCTGTACTGTAGGTGGCACAATCCCTGAGTCCTGGTCAACCATGGAGCTCCCATCCTGGACTCTCTGCCAATAAGAACTGAAATGACTATCAGTTGCGTATAGCGCTCTCAAGGATTGAAATAGGTCTGAGGATATTTCCGTAAATGACAGAGCATTTACAAACTTAACTCGACTTAAGGCATCCGCCACACTATTCAACGAACCCTTACGATAACATATTTCAAAATCAAAATCCTGCATTAATTCTGCCCATCTAGCTTTCCTTCCCCTCAATTCTGATCCATCACACACATACTTAATTGACTGATGATCAGTCAATACAAGGAACTTTGAACCATACAAGTAGTATCTCCAAACCTTAAGAGCATACACTACAGCATAAAGTTCCTTCTCGAGTGTGGGCCAACGATATTGAGTGTCGTCAAGCTTCTTGCTCTCAAAAGCTACAGGTCTGCCCTCTTGGAATAGAGCTGCCCCAATCGCATAATCACTCGCATCGGCCTCTAAAACATAAGGCCGGGTAGGATCGGGTAATGCAAGAACGGGTGCTTTCTTGATAGAAAACTTCAAGGTTTCAAAAGCCTTGTTCATTGCATCATTCCAAGAGATTGGCTGAGTAGACCTGCGTCCACGACCTTTCAATATGTTTGTCAAGGGTGCCGTGATATGTGAATAATCACGCACAGACTTCCGAAGAAATACCGTAAATCCGAGGAAAGAACGAAGTTGTTTCACAGTCTGAGGGATAGGCCATTCTAAAACCTTCTGAATACGATCCAGATCAATGCTAATACCTTCAGAAGAAATCTTGTGTCCTAAGTAAATGATCTCCTTCATAAAGAAGTCGCATTTACTCATCTTGGCATAGAGCTTATGCTGTCTTAGAATAACTAAGACAATCCGGAGGTGTCCTATGTGATCCTCAAGCGTTCGACTATATACCAAGATGTCATCTAAGAACACTACAACAAATTTGCCCAGAAAATCCCTGAACAAATCGTTCATCATCTGCTGAAATGTGACAGGAGCTTTGGTCAAACCAAAAGGTAATACAAGAAACTCGTAATGACCATACCTAGTTCGGAATGCGGTCCTATCTATGTGTTTAGCATAGATACGGATTTGGTGATAACCCATACGCAAATCAATCTTAGTGAAATACTTCGCTCCGGCCAAACGGTCTATCAAATCATCGGAACGAGGTAGAGGGTATCGATTCTTAATTGTCACTTTATTTAATCGTTTATAATCTATACACATTCTCCAGGAAGAATCTTTCTTCTTTCTTAGGAGGACAGTTGCACCCCAAGGTGATTTACTTGGGCGGATATAGCCCATATTCAGATAATCCTGTAGCTGGATAGGTAACTCATCCTCCTCTACCTGGCTCATCCTATAAGGTGGTACACTGATAGGTTGAGCCCTTGGGACTAAGTCTATGCGATGATCTATTGCCCGTTCTGGAGGTAAACCTTCCGGGAGTTGAGCAGGGAATACATCCTTAAAACTATCTAACAACATTCTCAATTCACGGTGTTCAAACACACTTAATTCATTCTTGTTAATTACAGAGACAACAAATGAAGAAAGCGGAATCAAAACACACTGATAGATATCATAATGAGAAGTGTTTAATATATTCCGAAGCTGCATCGCAGATACAATAGGTCCCTGAGAAGAGGGAATTTTATTACACTGAATACAAAATTGGGTGTCCTTATCTACAAAAGAAAGTGTATGCTCCGTCCATCCAATCTGAATATTGTGGGTTTTAAACCACTCTATTCCGATCAACAAGTCTACATGCTCCAGGTGCATAACATAACATGTAAGAGCCCCTGTGTAAGCTTGAATCCGGATGGGAAGCGCTTCAACCTTGAGATCCCAAAACTGCTTCCCAACTGGAAGCTGCACCTCATAGGTGTGATCGCTAGGTACTATGGACAGCCCCATCTTCTGCACAAATTTGTAATTAACAAAGTTGTGAGAGCTGCCCGGATCAAAGAGAATGTGAACCTGTTGGTCCATAACTTCTCCATAAACTTGGAAAAGATCATGGGAACCAAACAACGAAGTATTGAAAGTGCAATTACAAGAAAGGGGGCAGGTAATGACATTTACAGAAATACCTGTCATCGAGACTTGGTTCGCTCCCTTGGCTTTGGTACCTGTACCTGCCTAGAGCTTCGGTCCAAGCACCAACTTTTGGTTCTTGCACTTTGGACACTCATTCTTGGTGTGGCCCCGCTCCTCGCAATATAACGTCCTTCTTTCTTGAGCCTCAAAGTACGAAGGAAACGGGCTTTACCATTCTTTGCTGGAGTCAAGTTCTTCTTGGAGGCATTGTCCGTAGACTTCGTCTCCCCAGTACCAGTCGTAGGCTGAAAGAACTTGCGTTTGTTCTTTCCACTCGTGTCGGAAACTGTAGTTGCTTTGGCACCAGCCATGGTATCATCATAAATGCGCGCATAATTCATGGCCTCCTGCAACGTTGTGCATTTGTTGTTCTTTATTTGCATCTTGTATGAATCTGGCAAACCATCCACGAAGAACCCTAACAGGGTCACCGGATCCATCTTTGTGGCCCTGGTTTGCAGATCCCGAAATCTTTGGAGATAAACTTCAAAGGACAAGTTTAACTTTGACATATCGAGGGCTTTAAGCTTGCCAACGATATCATAATCATCCTCCTTCTTCAGGAACTCCTTCCTGAAGACCCCTTCGAAATCTGTCCATGTATCTGGCTTAGGCTGGAGTTCCTTCCACCATAGCAACGCTTTACCTGACATGAAACCGGCTGCAAGCTAGATTTTCTTCTCATCTGGGTATGGGTGGAACTGAAAGTGTACCTGCCACTTGTGTAACCAAGTGTCAACTACCTCCTTCGTTCGAGACTTTTGATCTCCCGGAAAAGGGTCTGGAGTTATATTCGGGCCTAGCACTGAAGCCATGGCATCCACATGCGTGAGTGCCTGCACAGTGCTAGCCAGAAGAGTGAGAGTCGCCTGAATCCCTTGGAGTTGCTGTGTCAACCCCGTTTGATTTGCATTAACCTGCTCGAATTTTCCATCCAGAGCAGTGGTAAATTCACTGAAGGCCTTTTTCGTAATCAGGTTATCATAAAGACCCTGATCCTCCTCTCCCATAGGAGTGTAATCCAAATCCTGCTCTCCCATGGTGAACTCGGGATTTGCAGAATCAGACATAACTGAAATCTGATTTGAATATAAACTGAGAGAAATAACTAACTGAACCGAAGCGAAAAGGAGAATGGAGCAGAGGAAAACCGTCCCAAGAGATGCTGACGGAAGGAGATGCTGAAAACTGGCGAACCCGGAGGCGCAACAATCCTGGAGTCTGGCTGGAATCGATGCCGGATGCAGCGTACGGAATCCTGCAGCGATCCGGAATCCTGCTGACCGTACAGGTGACGCAGCAGTACGGACAACTGACGTGGCTGTACGGTTGCTGACGCGCTCCGTACGGCTGCTGACGCAGTCCGTACGGCGGCTGACGTAAGCCGTTCGGCTACTAACGCAGGCCGTACAGCGGCTGACGGAGGCTGTACGGCGGCTGGCGCAGGTGCACGGATGGCTGGCGCAGGCACAGCTGCAGCTGTACGGATGGCTGGCACAGGCTATCCCGCAACTTGATGGCGCAGTGAAGGCTCTTTGCAAGCTATGGCTGGGGCTGGAACCCTGCCCATCTATATAGGGAACAGGGCAGCCTAATTAGGAAGCCCTGCTTCCAAAAAAGGCCCACGCTCCCAGCTTTGGAGGGTGGTGCTTTTTCGGAAAAAGCAACACAACTTCCAGGGTGGCCGCACCCTGTTCCTACACCTTGCGCCTCTCCCTGCCCTGGCCGAAAACTGTACCAGCCATGGCGTACAATCACCGCCTCCCCCGCAGCCCTTATCAGTCCCTTCGCCTCTCTTTCCTTCTTCTCTGCTCTCTCCCTTCTACGTTTCTCTTTCTCTCAACACCCTTCAGGAATTTCGAAACTCTCTCCTTCCTCCTCCTACCTTTTCCCTACATCCTGACCACCCCTGATAACCCAGGAACCCAGCAGAATTCTCAGCAGCAAATTTCGAATTTTAGGGTATACCTGGAGAAAAAATTTGTCAAAAATTCTCGCATCAGAAGTTCCTACCTCAGGAGCTGGCTCTGATACCAACTGACACATCCCCGCACTCCTGAAACCTCTGATCTGCAAAACAAACACACACCACGTGAGAAACTGAGCAGGTTGCTCACCACCCAACCATGACATCTACGGGATGTGATCCCAAATCAGGAGATGTCCCCTCCGAGCCACGAGCTGAGCTATTGGCACGAACTCCCAATCAGATCCAAACCAGCCTGGTGTCCCATACCACCAGGTGGCGCTGTGAAGCCCTGGATCTGCCACTGGGCCTTGGGCTACGCTAAGATGCAGGCGCGCGTCCGCGACTCAATCCAGGATTAGACCTAGCACCTGGGAACGAAACTTGCTCCCAACTGCACACTGAGAACTGAACCCCCTGGGCCCCTTTTATAGACTCGGGCCCCGAGCGCCAAAAATAGCGAAGACCTATAAATAGTTCGTACCCTTGCCACTCAACCCGAGAATCAAGCCTGCCTAGCTCTAAGCCTCCCCAGGCTAACCTGAGCTAGTCCTGTGTACCTAGTACACGTCAGATACCAATCCGTGCACATGACAAGCGCTTGTCCATACGGTGTAACAGGCTCGTGTCGGTCCGATGAGGTCCTAGTCATACCTGCTCCATCTAGGTCCATGTCTGGAAGCATGATAGAGTCGTCTCGGAAGTCCAGGAGTGGTGCCTGTCGCGTACTCGTCCTGGCGTTGAAGTCCCCAACAAGAACTTCCCTGCGGGCTGAAAGGTCTGTCCTGATGTAAGGGTGCATATGGAGATGTCTCACCCTCTTCTCGTGCCACTCTGGCGAAGTGGGATGTGTCTGGCGGGAAGTAGCATATTGCTATGAAAAGGTCACGGGTGTCTGTGCGTCGGATCCGGACCCACATGAATCGGGAGTGTGCGTCCTTCCTCTTAATGGAGATGGCTCCAGCGAGGGAAGACCTGTACGATATTGCGACCCCGCCTGATTCTCGGACTACTCCTGTATCCCTCGTCTTATCCCTGAAGGCTGACTCCCATCATGTGTAGCCACTGACTATCGGTAGGGGCTCTGGTGTGTCTCCATGTAAAAGACTATGTCTCGTCCTGTATAAGACTCCGAGAAGTTTCATGGGTCTGACCATAAGGTGCCATTACAATTCCAAATGGTGCAGTCTAGGGTCTCGAAAACCTGAGTGGGTACGGGTGGGAGCCCAACGGGTGCTGGTCAACAACCTACCATCTCGGACCACCACCCCCATTTTCCCTCCTTGCGGACAACATTTTGCTACTGCAGAAGAACTCGTCGCTCCTCAATCTGTAGTGGTGTCAAGTCCTCATCCATGGACAGGGTGGGATGCTCTCGTAGAGAGGCTCGGCATCGAAGTGTCGCTAGACGAGCATGTGAATCTCTGAAGCGAATGACTAGGGGCTGCTCTCGGTTGGGATCTCTCCCAACACGCCATGCTCCCTCTATGCCATGGTCGGGGACCCCCATGGTGGTGGTCACAAAGGTAATCGCCTCCTGCATGGGCGTCAAAGTGGTGCTGGTGCTGTCTCGCGTGATCCCTCGTATCCGGATGTTGAGGGCCTTCGAAGCCCTCTGCTGCTCCTCCTGTATGGCAGCTGAAACGGTTGCCTTTGCGGGCTCCCGTTTTGCCACGTCCACCCATCTAGTAGGTTCCTATGTAGTAGGTTGGCTTGTGGAGAGAGGGTGAGTCTAGAGAGAGTGCGTTTAGAGAGAGAAAGTGAGAAAAGTGGTCTAGATAACGTGCGTCTAGAGAGAGAGTATGTCGAGAGAAAAAGCGAGAAAAATATCTCTAGAGAGAGAGTGCATCGAGAGAGAAGGTGTGTCGAGAGAGAGAAAATGAAGAAATTTCTCTAAACAAAAGTGCATCTAGAGAGAGAGTGCATCTAGAGAGAGAACGGTGAGAAAAAGTTCTCTAGAGGGTGCATTTAGAGAGAGAGTGTGTGTGTGTGTCTAGAGAGAGAGTACATCTAGAGAGAGAAAGTGAGAAAAAGTTCTCTAGAGAGAGTGCGTCTAGAGAGAGAAAGTGAGAGAAGTGTTGATACTACCACGTCCCGTCTCTCTTTGAGTGTAGGAGACATTGCATAAGTTTGTGGTTGACTTGCGTCATGTTGTATCCTTGTCCAAGTGATGCATGTTCCAAGTTTTGCAACCTTGTCCCAAGGGATGGAGTCATGATATAACATATGCCAAGGCATGCATCCTTGTTCCAAGTGATTGAGTCATGATATGACCTGTGACCCAAGTCTTGTAAACATGAAGTAAGTAAAACATACCTTCATCTGCTACAGACCTCTTGTGAAGCTTTAAAGGGAACCCGCCGACACCCCATGACATTCCATGAAGGGAAGAAATGCCTGAAAAATGTAGTGAAAGAGGACAGAGTGAAGCCTAGAGAAAGCCAAAGTGAACAGCCAAACTTTTTTTTTTTGAAAAGGGTATATACAAACTCCTCCAAAAGAGTTTACAAAGGCTGATACTTCTTCACTCTGGAACCGTTCACTGGGGCTGGTAGCACCATACTATTCAAAGTGGCCAAATACACACCACCATTAGGCAGAAGTTTGGAGATGAAGTAAGGTCCAGTCCACCTGCTAACAAAATTAGGTTTATGCTTCAAAAACTTGCTGATATACAAGAGAACCAAATCACCCACTTTAAACTCACGACGACGTAGGTTCCTATCATGCCACGCCGGTTGTCTATTCTACCAAACTTCCTGTGCAAGGACGGCCTCTTGTCAGTGCTCTTCTAAGGCTTCAAGATCCCACAGCCGTTCAAGGGTGCAGGCCTCCAAGTTGTCATCCATCTCAGCAATGACCCTAGTAGTCTTCATATGAAATTCATAAGGCATAATTGCCTCCAGGCCATTCACCAATTGAAATGGTGAATAGCCAGTGTTGGCCTTATATGCGGTCCTGTAAGCAAAAAGAGCTGCGGGGAGCAAAATATCCCAATCCTCCAGAGAATTAAGACACAACTGTGTCATGATATGACACATGGTCTTATTGGAGCTCTCATCCAAGGTATTGGCGCGAGGGTAATATGAACTAGATGTCTTGGTAATTAGTTGCATTTGATGTCAGCAATGACATCATTTAGGAAGTGGGTGCCTCGATCGCTCATCAATTCTGTAGGACATCCAAACCTTGAGATGATTTGATCATAAAGAAAAGTAGCTATCACTTGAGCGGGGCATGCCTTTGCAGCCTTGGCCTCAACCCATTTGGTGCCATAGTCTGTGGCAATCAAGGCATATTTGTTCCCTCTTCGAGTGGCAGGAGAGATGGGTTCAACGAATTCCAAACCCCATCTATAGAAAGGGGGCACAGGGCTGAATGGCTTCAGGGGAAGGTACTCACGTCGGGTAGGCTTGGGACCAGCTCATAGACATGAGTCACAACTGCGCACATGCGCATAGCAATCTTGGAACAACTTCGGCCACCACAATCCTACTCGCATTATCTTCCGAGCAGTGGCCTCCAGGGCCATATGACCACCCCCCATGCCTGAGTGAGCCTCATCAAGATTGGCGTGTGTTTCATAAGGGAGCACGCACCACCGAAGGATATGGTCTTTACCTAGCTTGTACAACAATCCAGCAATCAATTTGAAGGGGGCAGCTTGAATGATATGTTTTCTCTTTTGGGCTAGGAATAGCCTTTTAGGAAACTCACCCGTGGACAACAAGTGTACAATGTTTGCATACCACGGTGGAATGGAGTCCACTGCAAACAAGCAATCATCCTTTGTCACTATCACTCCGAAGAGGCTTGCGTCCGGCAATTCATCCTCCACCCTTGTTGGTGCTTCACCCGAAGAGATCCGTGACAAATGATCTGCAGGTTGGTGCAAACATCCTGCCTTCACGACAATGTCAAAGTCGAATTCTTGAAAAAGAAGTATCCACTTGCTTAATCTACCCCCAAGTGTGGGTTTGTTCAGCAAGTCACTTTAGAGCTTGATGATCAGTAATGATAATAAATTTGTAGTGCCGGTACTTTGTCATGGCATAAACCAGGCCTAGGCCCTCGCGCTCCGTGGTACTATAGTTGTGTTCTGCACAGTTTAGTTGTCTACTGACAAAGTAAACAGGAAGGTCCAGTTTGTGCTTCGCACACGGTTGAGCTAATATTGCACCAATGGCCGTCCCACTTGCACCGACATGGACATGAAAAATGATATCCCATTGGGGTTGTCGTAGGATGGGTGCCTTCACTAAACGGTCCTTGAGATTTTCAATTGCCAATCGTTGAGGTGTGGACCATAGGAAGGATTGTTCCTGGCGGAGGAGTTTTGTCAGTGCTATTGCTATGTCGGCATAGAACCAGATGAATCTGCGATAATAACCCACATGTCCTAAAAAGGACTTGACCTCGTGAGGTGTACGAGGAATGGGCAAGGTCAGAATCACCTCCACCTTAGTTGGGTCGGTGGTCATACCCTCGGCCGACACAATGTGGCCTAAGAGAACCCCTCTCAATGCTAGGAAAAAGCATTTGTCAGGATTCAAGCACAAATGGGCTCCATGAAGGAGTATAGAGCATGACCAGCCACTGTCTCCAGTACCCTATCAGTGAAGGGGAGGGGGAACCTATCTCACCTTGTGGCGGCATTCAAACTACGATAGTCCACACAGACCCGAAGCTTGCCCGTCTCCCTTTTGGGCACGATTACAATTCCATTGACCCACTCAGAGTAGTCCACGAAGGAGTATAGAGCATGACCAGCCACTGTTTCCAGTACCCTATCAGTGAAGGGGAGGGGGAACCTATCTCACCTTGTGGCGGCATTCAAAGTACGATAGTCCACACAGACCCGAAGCTTGCCCGTCTCCCTTTTGGGCACGATTACAATTCCACTGACCCACTCAGAGTAGTGCACGGGATATATTAACCCAGCTTGTTCCATTTTGTGGATGTTAGCTTGGACCGCCTTACCATAATTAGGATTCATGCGGTATGGGCCTTTGATCACGGGGTCTACCTCTGGGTATAGGTTGATGCGGTACTCCATGAACTCAACCGGGACTCCCTTTAAATCTTTGTAGGACCAAGCAAATGCGTCGACATATTCCTTCAAAAAATCAGTTAAAGCAGCAAGAAGATACTCATGCTCCCAAACCCATCTTGCTATTTTCAAATGGCGTGGGTCGTCCTCAGTCCCGATGTTGAAGTACCGCCAATCAAGTGCCTGATCCACCTGGGGAACACTTGTGGATGTGGGGTGGCTGGTTGCTCCTTCCCCCAACCCTGCATGTGCGGGAGTGTCTTCGAGGGAGAAGTCCCTGCTTACTTCCCTCAACCAGGATGAAGGGAATGATGCTGATGTGGTCTCCGAGACTGGTTGAGATGTAGAAGAGGCATTAGTAGGGGACTTATTTTTACCCTTTTGTACCTGCTTGAGCATCCCACGGTATGGTAAGCCTTCCACCTCATACGTGGTTCCTGGAACATCTTCTGTCATATTGAGGTCAGCTTCAGAAAGGTACAGGTCAAGCAAGGTAAGGTCCCTAACATCTTCTTCTTCAGGTTCAAGGTGTGTCTGCTGGGTACTCGAGAAAGCTTTGACTCCAGTGTGTATGTGAGTGTGTATGTGAACTACTCCCCGTAGGTGCTCTCCTTGCTTTGGGCTCCGGCTATTTCCAACATCAACATCATGCTTGAAAGTGCTATGTGTCCTTGGAGGAGGGAGTGGCCACACCATTGGTCTCTAGTCGACATTAATCATGGTGTTGGCAAGCTCGGCTTCTCGATCAAATTGATCTGAATAATCATCCACCCAACTAGTACTCTCTAGGTCATCTACCTCACTGTCACTGATCTCCATTCACTGATCTCCATTGTACTATTAGTTTCATGAGTCTGCTTTGCTGTGGTGATTGTGAAGTGGCCTCCATGATGGCTGGTGCTTCCCATGTCGTGTGTCAGCATTGGACCTAGCTCTTGAGGGTGGTGCTGTGCATGTCGTGTGTCAACCTTTGACCTCCCTGCTCATCAGCTCTGGCGACACTGGTGATCTCAACATCAACCTCCGCTGTAGTTGCACGAACCATCCACTAATACATGTGAGGATTGTTTCAGAGACCAAAGGGCATCGTGTGATAGGCGAGCTTACCTAGACCAAGGGTCAAAGATGTAGTAGGGCTTGCTGCTTGCTGGTCCCTCTCACTTGGAGGCTGGTCAGCACCATGATCTAGAGAACTGAGTTCCACCATGTTAACAGATAAGGAGCCAAGGCGCCCATCCAATCTAAGATGACAGCTTCACCCTCATCTTGGTCAGCATGATCCAACAAGTAGGTTAAGCTTTCAGAACCCTCCACCATTTGTGCTTCCTCTCCTCCATCTTGGTCATCTGCAATGGGCCAGTCCCCAAGAGCCCAACGCTCCTCTTCCATTTTAGCTTGCTCTCCAAAATCCTCTTCACCTAGTTTGATGGGTCGGTGCCGTGCTTTTCCTGTGATCATATCTATTTCCAAGGATGTGGATCCTAAGGGCAACCGAACTTCATCTGTGGACCAATCTTGAATGGCCTTCGCTGACCGCAACCATGGTCGACCAAGAAGTAAAGGATAGGTTTGTGCATCCTCGATCATGTCCAAAACAACGAAGTTGGACAAGAATGTCACACTGCCAATCTTCATGTTAACACCCCTGACTGCCCCCATAGGTTTCACTCTGCGTTGATCAACCATGCGGACTTGGAAAGAGACTTCACTGGTCAACTTCAAACCCAATTGTTGTAGTGTACCTTTGGGCATGATGTTCACAGCTGCACCCCCATCCAAGAATACATCCTTCAGCTCCAAGCCATTAATATCCACAGTGAGCCTGGGACTTTGTTCACATGTTAGGGCAGCATCTCCGTCCTGAACCGGTCTAGTCTCTAGTGCTGGCCCGCATTGAACAGGTCCCTTGTGTCGACGCCCTGGCATGCAGTTCAGGAACGCCATGGTTTGGTCCTTGATTTGTGGGGACAACAAACAAAGTTGACGTAGGGTAATGTTGGGCCTAAATTCCATCAAATCCTAGATCAAGGACTAGGGTTGGGTCGTTGCCTTTTGTAACCTCATTCTCCTAGCTTCTGTCTGAGGGTCAAAGCTCACGCGAGGTGAAGGGTCCAAATGTGAATGTCCAGCCATTGACTCATGTGATGTCCCTTCCATCACTTGCTTCCCTTTGTCTTGTGCCGTACCATGTCTCAAATGTCCAGCCTATGGATCATGTAATGTTTCTTCTATCACCTACTTCCCTTTGTCTTGTGCCATACTATGTCTCAATGGCCCTCTTTCTTGGAGAATATTGGAAGGTCCTGGTTATTCCTCCGTACCCTTGTTTTGTCCTAGGGTTGTCACTTCCTTCGCAAACTGCACTGTTTTGAACTTTCAAGAAGGAAATTGAGGTGTGCTTCTCTCCTCCTCGGAACTACTAGTTTGAAGATCATTGATGACGCTCTTGACCACCGCCTGATACCTTGAAGGCATAGATTGGTCGTCGAAAGGTCGGCCACTTTTGGAGCTATTGACGGGCCTGGATGGTTGTGAGTACAACGTCATTAGGTGGCACATACATCTTGGCAGCCAAGACCCTCATCCTTGTGTACATCTCAGAGATGCTTTCCCCAGGCTTCATAGTGTTAGTGGACAACTCCTAGACAATCATATGTTCGAACTTCTCCAATTTGAAAGTCTGATTCCTCCCTTAGAGATGTCCAAGTTTGAAAATGATTAGGGGGAAATTGACTATACCATACATCAGCTGCATCCTCCAATGACGACGGAAAGATGTATAGGAAGACATGCTCGTTCTCCACGCCTTTAGCTTTGCATACTGTGAGGAATTTCCTCACATGAGCTTCCGCATCCTCATGAAGGTGACCTTTGAACTTCTGAGTCTTCATATGGACCTTGTTGAGCAACTCAAGAAGTCGAGCTTTTTCTGCAGGATTAAGAACCACCATCCCCACCCCAGAAGCTGAAACAGGTGAAATAGATGAAGGGCCTCCCGATGGAACAACACTAAATGTGGGTACCAAGGAGACATACGATGGAGAGAGTGATACCCCATGCAGAGGACCACACTGGTGGTGAACTCACTACTGATGTAGCCATAGAGCAATTAGATGGTACTACATCTGTCGCAGGTGCTACCGTTGCAAAAGTAGATGGTGAGGACATAGGAAACATGGGGGTCGAAGAGGATGCAAGGGCAGTTGGGAAAGAGAAGGATGGGGTCAAAGCCATGTATGATGGATAAGTGGTAGGAAAGGACATAGACAGTGGTAATGGCAACGTAGAGGGTAGGGACATGATCTGAGCAAAGTGAGAACCCACAGGCGTCATGGATGTAGAAACTAGACTCAACTGAGTTGGGTTATGCAATAGACGAAATAGTAGCTTGACCACTAGATGTCAAGTTTGGTGCTGAAGTGGGCACTACTAGAGGTGCTGTCTTGACCTTGAAGAGCTCCTGAGGAGCTTTCGTCCTTCGTACTTTCCTCCTTCACTTGCTCTCAGCTTTGTACTTCCTCTTGTCTAGAGTCCCGATCTGACCACCAGGGATCTTGTTGGTCTAGATCGATGAGAGTTTCGATGAAGTTGCTTGCTCTGGCCACTGCTCCAATGGGTTCACTTTGTGCTCGCCCTGAGGACTTCGCCAACTTTCGTCTCACATAATGCTTTTTGTATCGAGTCTGGTCGGTAGGAGGTCTTCTCTCCACTCTCCTCAAGTACCTCCTAGTTCTCTCACTAGCTCCTTCAAGGGTATTAGAATTACTCGGCATAAGAACTCTCCCCTCAAGGATCCTCAAATGCCACTTCACTCTTGCTACTCAACACCAGTAGTGTCCCACCGTGATTGCCATAAACTGTCTGAGGAGGAGGTCCGCTCACGTCCGGAGATGTTACCGGAGGCCCTAAGGCCACTGATGTGAGAAGCATGAAGTGGGTGATGCGCAGACCTATGACACAACTCTCCCTCAGCTGCACTACACTGCGTAATACGTGAACCTATGACACAACACTAGTTGAAGGTGCTACAGAGTGCTGAGAACTAGAACAGAAAGAACAACCCCAAAAAGGACATAAGAAGGAACATCGCTAATAACAAATAACGGAGAAAGCGGTAGACAAGAGCACAACGCAAGCCGGATAACGGAGAAAGCGGTAGACAAGAGCACAACGCGAACAAGTGTGTATCATAGAATGAAGAGATCCTCATACACTAGCCTCTCCGAACAAAGATCAGAGATCACTCATCCACAACAATGTAACATTAGCAATACACCATAACAATGCAACAGGCGAGCTCGTAGCTCTAGCCTCTCTCCTTCTCACTCTCAATCCCTGTACAATGCTGAATGACTCCCCATCCCCCTCATCTCCCCTCTTCACCCTCACCTTTTGAATGGGAAATTCCCTCCCTCTCTCCTATTGGCTCGCCCCTCATCCTTAGCCATCCTGCCGCTGAGTCTCTTCATGTCTCCTGCAACGGCCAGCTTGCGTCGAGTCAGTGTTGTAACTACTCCATGTGCACCGCCTGCAGCCACCCTGTATCTGACAAGGCACCGCCAGATGAGCATCTATGCCACCCATGAGTTAGGTTTGCAGAGGTTGGCAGAGCATGACTGTGCGACATGAAGACCCTTGACGCATGACCATGTGCTTGGGTGCTATGTCCTCCTGATGACTATGTCCCCATGTGACTATGCCATCCTAGTGACCATGTACTTGTGTCATCTTGCAACCATGTCATCGCCATAACTTGTGTCATCCTTGTGACCATGTCATCGCCATGACTTGTTCAAGTGACTTTTAGTGTGTTCTAGAGTAGTACTATACTACTTTATATCCTAGAGTGCCATGTGTCACTATGGGACTTATCCCATATACATTTGACACTTAGAGTGTGTGCGCCTATCCTATAAAGGCATTGTACTTTCATTGTCATAATCATCAAGCCTCATGCCTTCCTTTATCATGTAAGTACTTTGCTTGGTTGTATATTTCTTTCCCGCATTATTTCATTTCCATTATGCTTTCCTAGTCTTGCTTTTCCTTTCCATTCCATTCCATGTCTTGCATCTTCAAATGGTATCAGAGCTAGACTATCTTCCAAGAGGTTGAGGTAAGAGATTGAGGACATTGAAGCCTCTCTCCCTCATTCCCCTTGGAGGAATGGCTTCTCCAATTCCATCTTGAGCTCTACTCTCTCCACCCTAAGCCTCACCAACAATGGCAACTCAACTCAAGGCTCGTGGCAACTCCAATGGTGTGAGGCAGCTCAGCTCCAATGATTCGTGGCAGCCCCATGCTCAGCTCCTAGGCACCATTCTCTTGGCCTAGTGCCCAGCTCGCAGCAAGCCTGACATTCTGCTCGCTTCTCTGTCCGTACTAGTCGTACGAACAGCCGTACAATAGTACGGACTATTGCGCCGTACAGCCTGCCCGCTCCTCTTCTCTATCCGCTGCTGTTCTGCCCGCTATTTCTTCCTCTCCTACATCTCCATTGTGCCCGCCATTTTTTTCCTTTGCGTGCCATTTCTTCCTCAGCCCTCCATTTCTCCCTTAGCTTGCTTGTGCCCTTTATTCTATCCATCACTCTTCTCTCTCCTAGCTGCCAGCTTTATGGGTTGGCTTTCCACCAACTCTCTCCTTGTGGACAGATTCAAGGGGGACGGATTTCCCACATGGCAAACAAAAGTGCAACTCCTTCTCATGAAGGAGAATGTTTGGGATGCCATTGAAGATGATGAAGCACTTGAGGCATCAACGGAGCTTCAAACACGAAAGATTTGGAAGCAACACAATTTGAGGGCCATCACAATCATCGGGCTTTGCCTAGATGATTCATTGATTCATCACATCGACTTCAAGTCCAAGGCAAAGGAGATTTGGGCATGCCTCGAGAATATATTTCGTAGCAAGATCACCAACTCCAAGGTATTCCTGAAAATGCAATTTTATAAGCTGAAAATGGAAGAGTCTGATACTTTGAGTGTGCATATAGCAAAAATTCAATCTTTAGTTCAACAACTCTCCAATTTGAAGTATTGCCCGGATGACGAGAACAAAATGGCTGTCTTGATGACAAGTATGGAAGGGATTTCTTGCTTTGAGAATGCCCTTGAAGTACTTCGCATTGCATTGACTATATTCGAAGATATGGTGTCTCTGTTTCTTGAAAAGGATTGCCGCAACAAAGAATCTCCATCCTATTCAGCGGATACTACACAGGCACTTGCCTCCACCAGCAAATGGAGACCTAGGCCATCGACTCCACCAGCACGAGGAAAGACATTCAAGCCATTCAAGCGCACTTATTGCAACAAGATCGGTCATACGGAAGGTGTTACCAGAAGCTTGCTCTACAACAATCGAAGGATCATGCTAGTTGGGTGGCATTTGTCACTAGTGATGATGCAGACGAAGATGACCCGTCGACACATGATCATGCTCTTACAGTCTGTCTCCCGCATCTAGAGGATGATGGAGATCATGATTTTACTTTCTAAACCATAATATATATGGGTACTTTGCCCTGGGGTGTTTCCCAAAAATGAATGCAATAAATCATGTGTGTTGAGTCAATAAAGGTCCTCTGCCTTGGATAGTCCTCCTAAAATGTATTTCGTTTATATTTTTGGTGTGTGGCTCCATGTTCCTCATTAGTCTTTGGAGCCAGGTGGGGATGTACTGTGGGAGCCATGTGTTTTTGGCTTTGATAGGTCTATTTGTTGGTGCATTGGTCTCCTAGACCTCTAAGTACAATGCTGTCACGAGAGCCAATGGAGGGCAAAATGGTTCTGCGCTCCTTGGGTGACGTAGAAAGTGGAGTGTAATAGGACACGTTATTATGTGATGTGTCATTTCCATGTCATCTACTATGAAACCATGGTAATAATGGTGTTCAAGGGTGAATTGGTATACTAACTCCATAGTTCATCACTCGCTTTTCCAACACAATGCACACAATAATTTTCCAGCATAAGCATTTTGAGATGATAGCATCAGGCTCTCCTACTCTTTTGTCCTTTTATTATATTTTCTTTAATATCTTTTGGTGTGTCAAAACACCCCTTATGCGGGCACCATTAGACCTTTCTACTCTCCTTTGCACTCACATGGCCCATTTTTTAGCAAAAATTATTTTCACAGGTGTACTTCTGCTGCAGACTTTATGATACACCATTTGTTATTCTCTTCATGCCTGCTGTTGTGTTTGGAGTTTTGTGTTTGGATTGGTGTCAATAATAGAGTCTTAGCTTCAGTTGCCTGGAAGAAGTGTATATTTCAAATTCAAAAGGAATAAAAACGATAATGAGAAGATAAAAGTTTTGGTTGCTGGAGGTGCCATTCCTCTTTTGTAGGAATTATTGCCAGTTAAAACTATTTTCCTGCTTCCAGGATACTGAGCAAGAATATAGAAAATCGATGCCTTTGATGGGAGGAATCTACTGAAAGGTCACTTCCTATTTGGCAGGTTGCACAAGCCTTTCTGCGTTGGCTGACAGGACCGAATGCAGAACTTCCCTTGTGGTTTGTCTCAGAAATGCCTAAACCTGAAACAACAATAAGACTAGAGTTCTCATCTCTACTTGGGCCACTGTTTTTCATGTGGGTCATCCAGCTTCTGTTTCCTGTGAGTGTTACTTTTGTGCAAAGTTGTGGTGTTAATGAGACTGGTTTCCTATAATGACAATCACAATAGCACATGTAATGTTTGAGTATTAGAGAACATGCAAGCATCCTGAAATTAATCCATACAACATCAATCAATGGTATTCAACAAACCAAACTTTTGCATTTCTTGCAAGCAGAAACTCTAACCTGCCTTTGCAGGATTTCCTTTTTAAACAAATTATTGCATTCACAAGACCGGCAACAAACAAATACATTTGGTCCAGTAAACCATATGAATGCAAGAGCACCAGAATGTGCTTAAGTCGGAAAGTAAATCATAACTGAAAGTAAGAAGAGAATTGTGTATTTGCCTTATCATATCCCTTTTGATCAAGCTGGGTCGGCATCAAGCCACTATTTCATGTCCCTTCACCTCCCCAGCCTCTCCTGCTCTGTACATTCCTTGCCTCCTTCTCTTTATTTCTGTACAAGCTTTCCCCTGCTTCCTTCTGTGTACTTTTTATGTTTTTCATGTTGCTATCAATCCCCCTTCCTCCTCCTGCACCTAAACCTTACCTGCCCTCCTCCAAGATCATCCTCTCTTTTTTCAGTTCCATACTCTTGCAAGGGTTGTTTGAGAGACTCTATCTGCTGCCTTTTTGCCTTGCATGGAGGAGCTAAAAGTTTCTGAGGCTCTGCCTTGTTACTCCCCTTTGGATCCGTTTTTTTAATTTGTTGTAGGCAGGTGCCTCAGAGCATTCTCTTTGCTGAGTGTTGTTTTGAAATATTAATTGTCAGTGGATTGCCACCCTTGCTCATCTTTGAGTCGCATGTCAGGTGATATGCAATTGAGACCTGTTGTTGATACCTTGTTCTTGGTCCATCATCCTTATAGCTTGTTCTTTCACATGTATGGAATCCCCCCTCCACTGCAAGAAGAACCTCCATAGACTCCTAGATCACCGCATGCGTAATACAGGATTCAGTAGTTGTATGGAGATTATAAAATCTGCACTTGAAGAAAGGGGGTCCAAGTTCCAACAAATCCTTGGCGTATGCCTAAAAGCCATCGATCCAAGGACTCGGAAGTGGAGGATCAATGAGTTAGGATTTATCAAATGAGTATCATCCCTGTAGGGGAGATATATCTAGTCAAGTAGTGGTCGAGTTGAAAGAAACTCAAAGGGCCGAGAAACTCAATAGCCAAACAGGAAAGCATGTTCCTGGCTAATTTCATGGAAGGCTCAGAAGGAGACAATATTGTGCAAGAAGACCCATATACCCAAGTCTACCAGTTAGGTAACTCACATACTTTTATCTCCAAGTTTGTACAAGGTTTTGATTTGGGAATCGAGGAAAACCCTCGTGCAGTGAAGGTAAGTCAAAGAGTAACACGTCGGTTTATGAGGACTATTCATGGAATATCAAGATGTCTCCACATGGGACCTCCTAAGATTTTCCAACATTGTATTCCTATGGTGCCATATGCCAAACAATACACAAAATGAACCCAATATATGCAAAAGAGTAAAAATGAGCTTGGCCAACTTCTATGAGATGGCTTTATTTAAATGCAGTCGAAAGGAGTAAGTGCTCTTCCGTATAGTGGTGGTCCTTTAGAAAGTGAAAAGCTACAAGTCTATGTAGATTATAGAAAGACATGCTCTGACGATTTCAGATCCCCTTCCCATGGCCAAACTCGAGGGTTAGTGCTTGACAGGACCCCAAGACCAAGTCTTCTTTTAGTCTGTCATTTGTCCAGTTGAGATGTACGACAGTCCCTTATGGGGTCGGGTCTATCTGAGACCCATCTGAGATAGATTGGTTCCGCATCAAGAGACTATAGGTGCTTCTTCCTGCTCAAAAGATTTGTAGCAATCCATCGGTCCCACATCATATCCTGTTAGTAGAGTTTGGGGCTACACCTCTACAACTGACGTAGCCTTTCGAGGGGTCACATACCTTCACAGAGTCAGGAACTTTGTGCACCATGACATTGAGATGGCACATGCTACCATGGCTGGGCTTGAGTAATAAAGTATCCTCAGTATCTTCAGTATTTCTAGCATTTTAGCATTATGCCTTAAATACTTGAGTCATTAGATACTTCAGTCATTTCAGGGTTTCTAGCATTTCAGCATTATACCTTTGTTACTCCACTCATTTCATTTATGTCATTTGCACTTTAGGCAGGGTGTACTAGACACCTCTGATTTCCCTACAAGGTTGTATTTTATGATTTATTCAGATTTTGGTCTCATAGGTCTTTTTGGTATTTTGTAGATGTTAGTAGAAATTTCTTTCATTCATTCTCTCCTTCACTCCTTTCTTCTCACTTCTCCTCCCTCTCACCTCACATGCGAGCAGGCCTTGGGACACCTGACCTCATCTGAGGCGCATCGCATCTCACGTCGGATGACACAACGACGTAAAAAGCGGACTTCTCTGACTCGTAGGATTGATGAGGTGGTTGGATCTTTTCGAGGGGGAGACCCAACTATCGATTGGGGACTCCTATCAGAGGGGAAACAGCCCATTCCCATCACAGACTGAGAGATTCGGCACAGATATGCATGCTCCTTATACGACTCCCCAGGTCAGATGCCACCAAATATGCCCTCTATGCCCAGACCCACTACTTGTCACTTGTTCACTGCGCAGAACGTGAGGAATGCCCTTCTTCATTTGCACAACCATAGAGCACTAGACCATGAGGGGCTACGTACAGAGCACTTCACACATGGAGAGGAGGTCTTGGCCCCAGTTCTAGCACAGCTGTTCAACCATGCAGTATGTCGCAGATTCCCACCTACTTGGAGCACTACCGCCATTATACCGATACATAAGGCAGGGGACCCCATGGATATTGGGAACTACCGCACTCTCATGATTGGCCACACTGTGGCTAAGATTTATGGATCGATACCGGAGAGGGCGATCAGTAGTTATACAGAGGACCATGGATAGCGAGCTCTTGGGCAAGCAGGCTTTCGGAGACAGCACTCCACACTTGACCATATCTTTACCCTGAGAGTCATAATCGAGGAGGCGAAGTCGAGACGCCAGAAGGTCTACACTTGCTTCGTGGACTTTCGGAAGGCTTTTGACACAGTCCCTCGCTCTCACCTAATCAGGCGACTACAGGAGCTGCATCTCCCAGAGGTCATGATCTGGGAAGTGATGAGTCTATACGAGTTTGTCAAAGGGCGAGTCCGTGTTCGTAGGGGGCTATCAGATTGGGTTGAGAGCACCATAGGGGTGAAGCAGGGTTGCCCCCTCTCACCGACTCTCTTTGGGCTATACATGGATGAGATCACATCCTTTGTTGATCGCCTAGGAGGAGAGGGCTCCCTATTGGCTGATTTGCTGGTATAGATACTACTATATGCAGATGACATAGTCCTCATTTTGTCCTCAGCTGAGGGTTTGCAGAGGGCGAGTCAGCGTTCCTAGGGGGCACCATAGGGTGAAGCAGGGTTGCCCTCTCTCATCGACTCACACGGAAGATATAGTTCCCCGACCAGGTTTGCATTGGGCTCTACCTGATTGAGATGCGGAGACACAGAGATTCCCTTGTGCAGTAGGCCAGAGATTCAGCTACAATCGATGCCTCATGACACTGAGCTAGACTGAGCACAGACACACGTCACTGATTTTTATGCATCCGAGCCAACACCAGATGAGATCGAGGGGGAGGAGCTCGAGGAGACGAGAGCACTATGGATCAGCAGTGAGACCCGTCACCAAGATATGGCTATACGAGAGACGCGGAGACCACACACGACACGTGGGGCGACCAGAGCACGCACGATTGAGGTTTGACCTATCTCAGCCCTCCTCAGAGGGGACCACCAATGAGGCATTAATCTCGATGTAGCCCATCGGATACAGAGATCCAGGAGAGCGCGCCCCCCGCCACCGCAGGAGACATCCCAACAGACACAGATACATGAGCTCTTTGCATCACATCAGAGGGCCATCAGGGAGCCGGGCTATATAAAGCCTCCGCATGTACTTGGAGCTCTGGTTATGTGCAGTTGATTGCTCTTTTTTCCTACTATATTTTGTACTAGTTGTACTAGTTTTTTGCATTCTTAGCCCTTCGCACTCAGCAAGGGCCTTAGTGAGCCCTTTGCTTGAGCCCATAGTGGCTTGTATGGGTTACATATATCTTGTATCTTGTCTCATAGACCCGCGAGGTCTCTTGAAGACCTTAATACACCATTGTTTCTTTCTTTGTCTCTCCCTTCTCCTCGCTTCAGGAAGATTGTATTCCCAATGCCATTCTCATTTCCTTTTCATATTTGTAAATGGGATGTAGTAGCAAGGGGTGAATACAACCGGAACATGTGGGTCATGAGGTCTTGTGGGTGGAGGCCACCCTCAAGACCTCATGACCAACATTGGGCTTCCCCTTGAGCTGTGTGGGTCATGAGGGCTTGAGGGTGGAGCGCCACCCTCAAATGAGAGGGTAGGGAATGCATGGCCCCCCTCTACCCTCTCATTTGATGAGCTACAGCGGGGGAGGACTATAGCAATAGACCCTTCTTTGAAGGTTGAGGTGACAAGGGGATGGGAGGGCAAAGCCCATACCCTCCTAGTTATTCTAGGCCCTTCTTTTGTATTCAAAATTACATGAATACAAAAAATGGGTGGAGCAACGACATCTTCCCCTTCGTTCAATGTTGGCCTCCAGTACCTTGTCTCTTCTTTTATTTCTAGGCTGGTCTGATTCCTTTCATTAGCCTGAATCCTAGGGTGTAATCCTACTTACACTTGCATGTTGGTCCCTCCCAAGCCTAGAAGTGAAGAGGAGGGTAGGGGGCAAAGAGATTAGCAAGAGGATTGTCTCTCCTTCTGCAACCTCTTGGATGGGCTGCTTTTGCTGCCTCCAACTATTCCTTTACAGCCTTTCCTCTACTTTTGTGACTGCTATTTCTTTGGTTGGTGGGTGCATTGTTTCTTCTTGTTTCAAAGCTGGTTTGGATGACCTTTGAGGTGATTCATAGAATAGATAATCGAGGGTGTTCATTGCAGCTATATATACCTTTGTAAGACTGGAATATATCCAATCGTACAAATTCAGACTTTTGTTGTTCTAAAGTCCAAAATCCTACAAAGCAAATAAAATAGAAAACGAAAAGAGGAGAAAATGAGGTAACAATAAATTTTTTAAAAGATAGACATACTTAGCAAGAAAAGCAATGCTTATGTTGTCATCACCGCCCTAGCATAAGCAGCTGTATTGGATTTCGGAAGGGGGTTCATTGTCACTTCCCCACTTGTGATTCCCTAAATGATGAGGACATGGGCGAGGATGACCTGTACCGAACATGGGGATCTGATGGAGGCTATGTGGGCTGAGAAAGGAGATGTGGGGGCGGAACTGAGAGAAAAGAAGTGGCTGCTGTTGTAGAGCTGCTATCTGAGAACATAGATTAGCTGCTACAGCAGGCTTCTGCTGTGCCTTAGATGGTGGACAGTATGGGGCAGTAAATGTGGCCTGCTATGGGCTTTGTATAGGTTGTGAAACAGGTCAGCAGAAGGCTCTGCTAGTCAGCAGTCTGCAGCATCAGCGTCGGGGCCTGTCAGGGTCGACCGTACAGATCTCTATGGTCATCTGTACAGATTGGTCAGGAAGATGTAGGGCAGGATCACTGGATTTGCTTGGCTGCTGCAGGGGTCTGGTTGGCTAGACTGAGGGGCTATCCAGCCCTGTAAATAGGGGCTCCAGTTGGGGGTCCTTGCATGCAGTAGTGCCTCACACTTTGACTGCAGATCTTCATCCGGAACAAGAGCAGTAGAAAGATCTTTTGGAGCAGCAGTTTTCCAGCATACTGAGGCTTATAATGAGCAGGCAGGCTGACATATGTTGAAGGTGTTCTACGGAGGTTAGAAGGCAGCATTCGGAGGTGCCTACAGCCCAATCTAGGCAGCACACAGGCTGCTAGATGGTGGTAGAGTGAGCACACCACTTTGTATCAGGGATTGCCTATTTTGGAGCTTTCTCTTTGGCTGTTCTACTTGATGTACATGAACTAGTTTCTGTCTCTGTTTATTCTTCATACACTTTTGTGCACAAGATACGAGGTGAGAGCCTTTGCTTGAATATGCAAAATTCGAGATCAACATCTGAAGGACAACTACCTTTGCTAGAATAAAGGTGACCTAGATTCAATAAGTGTGCCTTTGTTGTCAAGTAGGGGATTGCAGCGTTTGTATCAGTTGCATAGTAGTGTCATGTCGTTTCCAGGATCTATATTCCGATGGCTTCATGACTGTCTATTCCAAATTTCAGAGATGGAGACAAATTGGACGGATTAGCAACCGCTTGCTTTGGAAGTGAAGATACCGAGCCACATGGAATTTTGTCTCTAGATGACATGGGCTGTAAGTTGGATGAGTAAGTGAACATCTCTCTTTTGCTTCATGAGCCTTTCTTTAAGAACCAATAAATGTATTCTCTAGTTGCTTAAATGTAGGCTTAAAATGTAGATGAGAACACAAGAATGCATGATCCGGCATCTAAACATGACCGACCAAAATTGGTTTTATCCTAAGACTAGAAAATGAAGAGCCTTGCTTCATACTTCAATACCTTCAAAAGCATGGTAAGTGAATTCAAGCTTACCTATATTTATGCTAGTTGAAACCCGAGTCCATAGTGGATGAGGCAGGAGGGTTAGTAAAACTTGCAAATTCAAATGAGGAGGAGAGTTGGAGGAGAATAATGGTGAAGCGCTATCAACGATTATTGAAAGGATATTAGATGTGGTTTAGTATTGCGAAACAGGCATGCTATATATTGAAGGGACCTCTACAAGACAAATCATTGTACGAGGATCCTCAACCTTCAGAATCAGCTGTTCACCATGAGGATGGAAGAGGGAGATTTTGTGCATGACTACCTCAGAAAAGTAAAGGTTTCATGATCAATTGCTAGTAAGTTGGTCACAAGGTGGGCCCAATCCATTTTGTCATTGCTTCTATTGCATATGTTGTCAGAGGAGCTTTAGAACCTTTGTGACTAGCATTACGAGTTCAGAAATGTAAAGACGCTCACTTTTGAAGACTTGGGGGCTACGGTTGGTGCAGGAGGCAGCTTGGGGAAAGATGTACGTTGAAAAGGACGGCATGGATAGGGCCTTGATTGCACATACCACGGATAAATCTCAAGAAAGAGCAAGCTTGGCAAAGGCAAATCAACAAAAAGAAGGGTGAGGAGAAATCTGATGAGGGCGAGGGTCTTCTTGTGGTGGAGGCAATAAAAGAAAGAAATCCTTATACTATGACAAGCTTGGACAATATGCGAGAGCAAAGAGTAAAAACCAACGATAAATGTGGTGACAACTATAAAAACAGAAAAACTTTTCTTGGTAACGACTCTGAGTGTGGCCATGATCAACTATGCAGACATCTTTGTAACTGTCTTGATGTTTGACCTTGGGAAATGGTCCAATGAGCCAAAGGAACCAGAAGCCTTTATGAAGGTGAAGGAAAGCATTGATTTCTCAGCCTGCTCTACTGAGAACAAGGTTGTCATCATGTGCATGGAGGAAGTACCTTTTGAAAAATTATAGGATCAGAGTCAGAAAGAGTAGGAATCTTGAAGGATGCAGTATACTGTCACATGTGGATGCGGTGGACCTAGCTTGCTTTCAGGGCAAGCAACATTATTAATTCATACTTTAACTACTTGTTTTGTTCCTACTTGTTTTGGGCAGAGTGTTTGCCATGTTATCTCAAGGGATGACAAAGGAGTTATTTTTGGGGTACACATTGCCCATGCAAGCTGCATGGCAGCCTCTATCTGATAGGCAACTTCAAGGTGGCTATTATGGAGAGGGTTTCGACAGGTGTACCTATTGTACCAGCCATTCGGAGCAGTTAGGGTTTGCAGGAAGGGCTGGAAAAAGATCTGTTTTGAAGCTCCTTAGTAGGCGTCTTTTTTGGAGCTGTTTTGGAAGCATTTCTGCAAATTCTCGGGGCTGGAGCTGCTGTAGACACCTGCTGAAAACAGACGCCCTGTTAGGCTATTGTTTTGAGGCTGCATAAAGGCCTGTTTGGAGCACTTTTTAATCTGTTTGGAGCAAATTTGTGACCTGTTATTGCTGCTCTAGCCTCAGTTGACCTGAGGAGCTGCTTGCTGATACAGGCTCGGCCTGTTCATTCTTGGTCTGTTCAGTCATATCAGTGGTGCATTTCGTGAAGGAGGTTGTTGATTTCTTGTCAAGATTCGGTCACTTACCTTCAGTTCAGATTCTGGCAATTTGGTAGCTTGGTCGACATATTTGGAGGGCTGCCTTTTCAAGATTTTGCTTGAACAGTTTTAAAAGTCAATGTTCAATTTATTTTTGGAGGCCATCTCTCAGGATATCCAGTCCAAATACTGAATTTCAGTCAGCGTACTTGCTGTACATCTTTGTGGTGATGTCCTTGGTACACACAGAATTTAGAGGGGTTGTGTTTTGTTTTAGCCAAGCATTGGGCTTTGGGGAATATGTGATTCTGCATGCTGGGCACCTAACTGGAAAAAGTATCTCTACTCTTTTTAACCCTGAACCTTGTAAATCCAAGGAGACAGTCCACTTTTTCTATTCAGGCTTCATTTACCTAGCCAAAGTATTGGCTTGCGGAACATTGTTCTTTTGTTGGTGCAGTATAATTCATAGCACATGAATTTTTGGGACTCTTTGTGCATTGATATTTGAAGATGGCTGAGAATCAGAATCAAAATCCGGAGGACGTTTTTGGAGTTTTGGCTTGTGGATAGGTTTGATGGCATCAATTATTCCTTGTGTAGCTTTACAGTAAATAAAAGAGCCTATGGTGTTTTGTTATATGTGAAGATGTCCGTCCAAGAGATGCAGTCATTGCTTTTGATACGCCTTAGCAAGGCAGTAATCTCTGTGATAGACAATGGTCATATCATCACACCATATCTGTTCCTCCAAGACAACCAAAAAAAGCTTGGGATACCTTGAAAAATATGTATCAGTTCAAGGAATGACACCAGGGTCTGTTTCTTGAAAAGTCGGCTTGAGCGTGCCCAGATGCTGAAGGTTGACTCAATGTCAGATCATTTGTCTAAGATCCAAGATCTTAGAGGAGTTATACCTGATAGTCAACTTATATCTACAACTCTGAATGGATAAGTTCACTGTATGATATAGAAGAATCAAGCAATTTCGAGAATGCTCAAGGCAATGAGCATTGTTTGGACAGTTAGGGGCACTTTTCCCTTCTAAGGTTTCCTCCTAACTATAGTTAGTGGTTGGGTTAGTGATTGAGTGAGGTTTAAGCCACCCTAGGGTTCACCTAGGGTTCCATCTTCCACCATCCTAACCCCCTTTCCCTCCATATTTTTATCATATCTACAATTTTAACGTTGAACTCAATACAAGCAAGTCACTCTTTGCATTAGAGGCTCCCACAATGACTGATGTGAGAAGTAGCCTGGTCACTCTAATGTACAAGAGGCTGCCTCGTCACTTTACATGTGCATTATGCTATCAGGTCGCTTGGCCTATACTAGAAGCCCTCTCGTCAACCAAAGGTCATCACGTAACTTTGCATGTAAATCATGCTATCTGGCCTATACTAGAAGCCCTCTGGTCGCTACCAGAGGTCATCACGTTACTTGATTTGTATAAACTCATTCGGTCATCCTTTTACAATAGTTAATCTATCATTACATGTATAAAATCTCTTGGGGCCACTTTGCAAGAGGCCTTCAGGTCATTTCTTGTACAAGGCTCTGTTGTGAGAACTAGCCTAGTCACTCCAATGTACAAGGGGCCGTTCCATCACTTCACATGTACCTGATGCTATTGGGTCACTTGCCCCATACCAGATCTCTCTAGTCACTGCGAGATGTCATCTCGTTACTTGATTTGTACAAGTAGTCATGTGGTCATCCTTTTACTATAGGTCATGTGTCATTACTTGTATAGAATCTCTTCGGGTCACCTATACATGAGCCTTATGGTCATTTCTTGTACAAAGCCTATTCTTGGGTCACCCTGGTACAAGAGGTCTTCATTCCCTTGTCCAAGGCCTCTTCGCGGGTCACCCTGTACAAGAGGTCTTTAGGTCTCCCTTGTACAAGGACTCTTTTGGCCATTCTATACAGGAGGTCTTCTTGTCATCCCTTGTACAGGTGAATGACCTTCTCGATACCCTATAGCAAATGGTTTGTTCTCTCTTGATAAATAAACTAAAGCACGGAGAACTCTTTATTCTTCTACATTTTGTGTACTAAGCATTTAACTTAAGATTGATGTGCCTATTGTATCCACTAGATGTTGCTTCTTCCCATTTGCCATTAAAAATACTGCTCTTTAAGTAATTATTTCAAAGTCAAAGTGTTTAATTGGAGTATTGGCTATCTCAGGTGATTATTTCAACTTTGGTATATGAGAAACAACAGAAGCTTCGAATAATGATGAAGATGCATGGACTTGGAGATGGAGCCTATTGGCTTATTACTTATTGCTTTTTCCTCACACTTTCACTGGTATATATGACTTCTTTCATGTTGTTCGGCTCCATGATTGGTAAGCCATCTTAAGTTCTCAAATTTAAGAAACCCACAAAATTACTGATCAAATCATGCTATTTCATGAATTCACAAACTATAGAAGTTGAGACATACAGTTTATGACATTCTATTGCTGAACATAGAAGTGTTATTTCTTATACATTGGGACTTTTGTGTATATTTCTAGAACTTGAGACCTTGAGCAAGCATGTTGGAGGATGTATCCCTAGTTTGCAAGATGGAATTGATGCTTTGGGTCTTAGTACATCCCTTTAATGATATTGAGACTCTTAAAATTTTAGCATGAAACTGAGTTCCATGCTTGCTTTCAATCTGCTTTATCTATTAGAAAATGAGCACCTAAGAATGTGATAGGTTTGCGCTAATTCTTAGGATTTGTTCAATTTTACAAAGACATACAAGAGAGTATTCTAATATTGTCTCACCATTAATTGAGTTACCTCAGATTAAGTACCTTGCGTTTGGGAAAAGAATTGACAAGAGAGTCTTTACATATTAAAGAAGACAGTTGCTGAAGGGTGTGTTAAGGATTGTTGATCCTCCAAAACCATTTTCCTAGAAACTGATGCGAATGGTGATGCGGTAGGAGTGGTTTTAGTGCAAAAGGGAAGGCCAGTTGCCTCCGAAGGCCAATTCAGAACAAGAGTTGTATGCTATTATTCATGATTTGAAAGCATGGAGATATTATATGGTCCAGAGTTGTAGGCCACTCAAATCTAGCTATCCACAAAAATACTTCAGAGTATCATACCAAGCCAGGTGGGTAGCTTTCATGCAAGAATTTCATATGGAAGCTTGGTACCGAAGTGGAACGGATAATAAAATTTATGATTCATTGTCGCACATTATGCATATAACCTTTTAGTTCATGCAATCTGCGTCATTGATTCTTTGTTTGATAATTACTGCTGTTCCTCTTGTACCCAATTAGGGTTTCCTTTTTCTCTTTTTCAAGGGAATCTTTTGAATGACAACAGCCATTTCGCTCTTCTGTACAATTAGGGTTTTGCAGAAACTCTTCTATACAGGTCTAGCAGGGTTGGCTCTGATACCATGTTTAAAAAAAGAATGAGACTGAAATGCCCTCCACAACATAGGTAGAAACGAACTGAATTGAGAGCTATTGTTTTACCGCTTGTTTCCCAAGGGGACACCATTCTTGGAAACCAAGGAGCCTCACCTTGCACCCTTCTACTAAGTTGGTGGATGTTATAGATGAAACTTTGCTAACGGACATGGTGACAAGGGCACGTGCCATCAAGACGTTTGGCTGAATAATAGGTGTTTCTTTACATCAGTTTCCCCCCATTGCAAAGTTGAGGGATCATATTGGATGCAACTATTATGATACTATTATCCATAAAGCAACTAGGAGTGGTGGTTATCCTGCCTTTGGTCGTATTATCTAGACATCAACTACTCTCCCTTCTCAAATAGTGAGTAGTGAGTTACTTCTTTGCATGTGTAGTTTGATATTTTATAATTCCACACCTTTCTTGTTGCCTATATCACCTACATTGAATGTATCACTTGGAGCATCATGATGAAATTCTTAAAAGGCTCAAGCTTGACTTAATCTTGCTATTAGCGTAAGATTTATTGCTACGTCCTCTCCGTTTCCCATGTACATAGGAAGAAGTCCAACTTGCTGTTTTCCTCAACTCAGTGGAATCGTGTTTTGAAATTCTAAAAATACAATGTAGTGAGAAAGTGCTAGTGATGTTTTGCATGCAAAATTATCGGACCTTCTTAGATGGTTCATCCTAAATATCTTTGACAAGGTAGTTGATGTAATCAGGGTTTTTCTTATGCTAGAACCTTATCATCATCCTTGATTTATTTGTCAAATTTGTGCACATACCAATGATGCTGGTAATGGGTGGTAGAAAAGATACCTGCAAATGTTTAGTGTGGCAGGGACAAAGCTTCAAAGAGCTTACAAGGTGCACTAAATAGTAAAGACACAGGTGCTCCAAATAGCACTGGCTAAGACTACCTTGCAAGGAGGAGGAAAACAAATAGATGAAAGACTAGAGAAACAAGATTAGGAAGTACAAAGGGATGCTAAGAAGGTATCAGCACTAGAAAAATGAGAGAAAGGAGAGGAGTCTGAGAGAAAAGGAAAAAAAATGAGGCACAGGCATGGGTAGAAAGAAAGAAAGAAAGAAAGTTGATTAAAGTCTGCGGAAGACCAATGGGTCTATGAGACTGTGAAAAACCTGGTACAAACGAGCTGTGGTGGTGGAGCTACTAAACGAGCATCCACAATGCAAAAAATGCAGAATGTCAGTACTAAATCTTAAGTACAACATAGTCATGTCGGTAGTCAACTATCTCATGATCATCATCATCATCACCATCAAGAAATTAGGGTGGATGAGGCAATGGGGGCATGAAATCGCCGATAGAGTGCTGTTGACAACTCAAAGGTGCAGCCCTAGCATGTCTCCTGGTCATCGCTTTGCTAACCAGGGCTACTATGATCCTCGTCGGGCGGGACCCGACTCTAAACAGGGAGGGGATGTCCCCAAATGTGATCTGTGTGTCAACCCTCTGTTTGAGCTATCGGGTCACAAGCTCCGGGTCACGGTCATGTCGAGGCCTTGTCCCATGGGTGTCCATGTGATTTGGTTGGAAAAACTCCGATAGAGCTATGAGAGGGATCAGCCAAGTAAAAAGTCTGCTCCTGTCTCTGTGCTTGAAGTATCCTCTCGCGGTGTCTCAGTGCCTCATGAACGAAACCTGTCAAACATCGCTAGTCTGGGTAGGAGATGAATTGGGCCGAAATCCCATAGCTATCTGTGAAAAGGCAATAGAAACGTCCGCGGATCTCATAGTAAACAGGACATTTGAAGATGAAGTGCTCCTCTGTCTCAACCTCTTGCATGTCTCACAAAGTGCATATGCGCCTCTCCCTGGATAGTCGCTTTGCTTTGCCGCTCTCGATACGAAGTCTATGTGAAGAGACCCGGAACTTCCCAAGAGAGATCTTTAGTGAGTGGGGTAAGAAAATCTGCGTGTACCCTGGTGGGTCAATGAAACCCTCCGCTGTGATATGTAAGAAGTAATCTCCGTAGAAGCCCAGCTTCACTAGAAGATCACTCGGGCCCAGCCGGGTCCGGAATGCCCAGCCGGGTCCGGAATGTGTGTAGCTGTAATAGATCCTCATGGATAACCTGGTTGACCTCGTGTGATAGGAGGGGAGAAAACGGAGCATCCATGCTGTATTGGAAGGGAGGCAGTCTGTCCATGTGGAGCCCCAGTCCCTCAAACCATCTCTCTATGCATGCGTACCAGCACCTCTGGTCCCCTCCTGCTACAAGTGCCATAGAAGAGGACAGTGCTAGCCATGGTAGCCTGCTACGCCCAGAGGTGTAATCCCCATACTCCCTCACTTGGTACAGATACGGGATGACCTGAAATGCAGCATCTAGCTGTAATGGGGGTGACCCAAACTACGCCCGAATGATCTGGTGAGGAACGGATGGCTTACCACGGATCATCCGTGATAACATGAGAACCTGTAGCCGCTCCACCCTGGCCCACTCTGTATCCGACAAGTCTGGCTCCCAACATGGACTGCCATACATCCCCGTTGGGCGGACCAAAGAGTAAAAGAGCAACCCTTTGGTCCGTGGATCCTGAAATTGAGAGCGGAAGCACTGCCTCTCTAGTCTGGCCAATGAAGCATATCCTCTGCTCAAGCATGCTTGCATCGCAGGTCTCAAAGTGAAGATGGGTCCGGAAAAGACAACCCCAAGATAAGTGTATGATGAAACTACCTCAATAGGTGACCCATCAAATGTGAACTGCTCCTGGCGCATGGCGACTCGAGATGTATTGAAGATTTTTACCCAGGTTGACCTTCAAATCATGAAACTCACAAAAGGATTGTAGTGCGTCAAGGTGTCTCTAGAGCCCCTTTGCTGAAGAAGACAAGAGAGCCACGTCATCTACGTAAAGCAATATCCGGATCAACGTGTCCGCAAGAGAGCAACCTATCCCCCCTGTGTCTGCATCATTGTCTCAAGCTTGTCAATGTAGAGGCCAAACAAGGTAGATAATAATGGACATGCTTGTTTGACCAGGATAGTGCTCATGATCTCGTTTGTCCACCCAGATTCTGCTTGGACTCTGCTTGAAACTCTCTCATAAAGTGCCATGATAGCCCAAATGGTCTCCTGATCATAACCCAAATCCTGTAGGCGCTGTATGAGACGGGCTCTTGGGACCATGTCAAATGCCTTGCGAAAATCCACAAAGCAACAGTAAACCATCTGCTTCCGTGCCCTCGCCTCCTTGATGATACATCTGAGCGTGAGAATGTGATCTATGGTCCCATGATCACGCCAGAATCCGGCCTTTCTTGTTGCTCTAAGTCCTCGACACTCCGCAAATCTGCTGACCTCAGAATCAAGCCGTAGAGAAGTCAACAATGGACTGATAAAGAGCAACAAATGGAGATGTCTCATCCTCACCTCGAATATCTCTAGCAAAGTGGGAGGTCTTAGGGGGGAAGTAGCAAGCTGCAATAAATAAATTCTGGCTGTCCATGTGTTGAATCCGGATCCAAAGAAACCTGGAATGTGCATCTCTCTGCTCTACTGAGATGGCCCCTAAAAGTGTGGATCTTTAAAGGACTGCGACTCGTCCGAACCCTCGAACCCCTCCTGCATCCCTCATCTCATCTCCATAGGCCGACTCCCATGTATACCCGCTCACTACTGGTAGTGGACGCTCTGGACTCTGATGTGTCTTTGTATAAAAGACTATGTCGTGACCTGTATAGGATTCCAAGAAGTTCCTTGGTTCTGACCATAAGGTACCATTATAGTTCCAGATGGTGCAAGATAGGGTCTCGGATATTTGAGTCTCATAGACCCCGCATCCCTATGTGGAGAGGAGGTGGGTGCCCGACAAGGACTCGTAAGGAGTCGTCCATCTCGTACTACTGCCCACTTCCCTCCTTGCAGGCCTGATCCCGCTGTTGCTGCAACAGGAAGCGCCTCTCCTAAACCTGTAGTGGAGTGAGGTCCTCATCCATGGAGATTGTTGGTTGGTCTCGTAAGGCTGACCTACGACGTAAAGCCGAAACTCGTGCTTGGGCATCATGGAACCGTATGATCAGGGGCTGCTCTTGGTTGGGGTCCCTCCCCACCCGCCATACTTTCTCAATCCTGTGCTCAGTCGTCCCCAGAGTAGTGGCCATGAAAGCCGCGTATCTGCCATCGGGTAGCCTTAGTGCGTGGGATCCCATGTACTCTGATGTTGAGAGCCTTACTGGCTGTCTGCTGCTGCTCCAAGAGGGTAGCCGAAACGGTTACCCTTGCAGGTTCCCGTTTGGCTACGTCAACCCATCTGGACGTCTCCTCGATGGCAGATTGCATGCTCGCAATTTATGCCTCCACAACTGGGGTGCTCCCTGGGACTGTGCGTATAGCAATGACCTCCTATCGGAGCTGTGAGATCTCATGTTTGAGTCCCTAAATAAGATCAGCCTGGTCTCAGATAGCTTGAGCCTACTCCTGGGTGAAGCATGCGAAGCGTGACAGCTCCATCTTGTGCTCTCGGATACTAAGTACCTCCATCAACAAGTTCTCCCAAGCCTCTGATGGGTCAGCTCGTCCGTGCCCTAGTGAAAACTGAAAAGACTGTGGCATGAAAGTGTGAGGATGAGACTGGAGGCTGGGTGATGACTGGGTGAGATGGGTGAGAACATGCAAGGGGTGAGAAGAGAGAGTTAACAGGGTTAGGGAAATAGTTATGGGAGCAAAGTCAAGACTACAAAACAAGAGTAGGGAGCAGGCAGCGGTAGTAGTACAGCAAACAAAGCAAGAGGGACAATCAAAGGGAAGGGTAGCAGAGGGATGACAGCAAAGGAAATGAAAGGAGTAGGATAAAATTTGGTGACAGCTGAAAGTACAAAGAGCAAGCACACATTTGGGAGGGAATCTTGATTGCATATCAATTCTTCTTAATTTAGAAGTCTGATGACAGGACAATTGATTGGCTTTCAATTCATTTCTGGAAATTTTAATCTTTCTTTATTGGAATTTTTCTTGTGATGTACAGGCCTCAAGTTCTTCAAATTGAACTCATATAGCATGCAAATCATGTTTCACTTCATATATATAAATTTACAGATTGCTTTGGGATTCTTTACATCGACCTTTTTCTCAAATGTGACGGCTGCTACAGGTACAAGATTACTACCTCCCTCTTGCTTGTGTGATTACGAGTGAACCAAAACAAGTTGGTGCTTCATTCCTTATAAAAAATATTCAGAAAAATATATTGTAAACAGACTGATGCTACATTTGTGGGTTTACAATGGCAGTTGTTGGCTATCAATACGTGTTTGGATTCGGTCTATTGGGAGCTTTCCTTTTTCAATCCTTTGTGGAAGACCGTAATTTCAGTGGTAAGCTTGTCTTTTATGCCATGACTTAATTCGGCTCTGATCAATTACTTTGTCCATCTTGATCATGTTTTGTCCGAATGCTTATACTCTTTTCTAAGCTAGTCTTCAGGGTAATTAAAAAACACTATAGTATTGACTGAGGGGAATCAAAGAATGTAAGACTACTTACTGTCCATTTCAAACAATATAGACAGGGAGATTTTCTTTAAAGTCCTTTCTTATCTCTGCCCCAATTGGGCTGAGAAGGCCTGAGATTCCAGAAATAGATGGAAGCAATTATACAGTCCTGTTAGCTGCGCTAGAATCTAGAAATTGGAAATTTCCGATTGGGAAGTTTTGATTTAACGAAACAGTTGATGGGGAAAAGGCCTGAGTAAAGCAAAAGCTCTCTATTCAAAGCTGGGTCCAGCCATACGGCTAGCTGAGCATTCGATTTCTTCGTGCAACAATGTGCCATTCTGACTGCACCAGTGCAAGGTGATGCTGCTACTGCAAATTTGTTGTATGGCATTGACCTGGTCTTACTTCTATGTTGTCAGTGGTACCTACAAACAATGTTGAAACACTGATGGGTCTCTTGCTGGATATCCAGGTATCACCATAAGTCTTGAAATGCAGACAGTGATGAAATACAATATCTGACAAGCCAAATGAAAAGATTCTGTGCTCTCACTGAGAAAATGGGTTGGAGATCCAGTCATGGCTTCAGACTGGGAGACCTGCTACCCTGTGCAAACCAATCTGCTACATCCCATGCTACTTCTCTAGGGTCTTTGAAGATGTATGCAAGCATTCTAAGGGCATGCCTAAAAAATCTGTTGGTTTCTGGGGGCAATAAGAAGCCCTCCATGCCAGTGATCTAAAAACAACAGAAAATACACCTCGGTGGTCTCTGGCCTAAAAAACAGAGAGGACCTATTTAGGGCCTGTTGCTACTCCAGTCATTGTCTCTCTCAATGGTCTACGAAGGCAAGGAGTTGAGCTGCAAGATTCTCTCCATGTTAAATATCACAATGTCTCATGAAAATGTGTATTTTATGTCATTTTCAACCCAAGGGTACCGACCGTGTCTGACATCTTTAGGTGGGTCCTTGTCACTCACCAGGATCCCAGTGTACTTCCCAGTCTCTTGCTGCAGTGTTTCAAGGGATCTGGAAGGTCATTTAAAAGGGATGACCTGAAGGCCCTGACCAGAAAAGACGTGGCTTGTGTTGTCCCTGCTCCATCTGCTCCTCCCGTGGGCCCCAGCATCACAGTGAGCTCTGACGAGGATGCGGATCATCTTACAACTCATTCTACCACTTCCTCTAGCAGTTCGGATCATGGAGGCTCTAATTATTCACCCGCCCCAGCCCCACGACGAGTAGCACCTCGAGATGCACCCTTGATGATGCGAATTTCTCCCAACTCCGTGTGGTATTCAAGACTATTCTCAATCCATCTCTTCATCTCTCATCCGTCCTATCTACAAGGGAGATTGAGGCACTCGCCCTCATGGAGTTCGGAGATCAATCAAATTGATTTTCCTCCGGTGGACATTTCCCTGTGTACATCTTTCATCTGGAGCTATGACATGGCATCTGACACCTTCGAGTTTATGGGTTCCTGACACATTCTCACCCCAACTCTGGTGTCCACTTATTTGCGTCTCCCCACACTTGCGATTCAGCCGGTTTATGGTGAGTCTCCGCTCCTGACATCCTTTCTCGCGAGTTGTAAGTGGCACAGGCAGGGAGAGGATTGCCGACAAGCAATGGAGGGACAGCAAAGAGAGGAGGTACTGGCGAGGTATTTCTTTGGACGTTTATATTCAGCACTTGGCCATTTCTTTATCTTGAGGAGTATTCACCCTGCATTAAATGCGCTCTTCACCACGACTCCTTTTGACTTCGCCTCTCTCTTTCACTCCACATTTCGTGCCACTGTGCGAAAACGACGCGGAAAGACACATACATGCACATGTGGACCACATCTCACCCACCTTCTACATCAGTGGCAGGCTGCCCCTCCTCCTATAGTTGCTGCACGGCTTCCATCTGCCCACCCGGCCCCATCTGTTTCTCAGGTGGCATCTTCTTCCTCCCCTTCTTCCACACCTCTTGCCAGTACCGTCATTTCCTCTCCCGCATCTCACCCTCTCTCTCTTTCCGTGCTCCAGCCTCCACTCCACCAGCTCTCCTGCATGTCTCCTCGTCAGTGGCTCCCAGTACTTCATGCACTTCAGGAGCCCACTTGGGAGTCAGCTCTTCATAGGTCCCAGATGATTCTTCCACGGATTTGGCATCATCTTCGCATATCCCTCCCTCCGTCTCACCGGAATATCCTCAGTGGTCAGCACTGTTACAGATCCGATTATGGCTACTGTTCGAGAGGCAGATGTTACTATAGAGCCACTTGATCTGCTAGAGGGTACTGCTTCAACATGTGTTTCCCAAGTCCTTACATCATGCATCCCGCCGCTCCGTGCTCCATCTCGGGAGCCATTCGATCTCAATCTCACTTTGGGCACGAGCGGTGACGGTACTATACATGGGCAGCAGGCACTCTTACTTCACTCGGCCTCCAGAGCTTATCCCTCCTCCAGCCCTCCATTAGCGTGCCTCCTCGCCGATTACGCACTAGCTACGCCGCACCCAGCACTTCCGACGTCACTTGTGCTGCTACTGCAGTCGACTCGATTACAAGGTATCTATTTGAGGGTGGTTCCTTGCCTGAGCGCCTAGTGTGTCCTCCTGTGCATGAGAATGATATGAAGTCCATCTATCTATCTGGACAATCATTCTCCATAGTGGCACAGACATAGAGGTAGGAGGAAGATTACAGGCGGTTACCCACTGGCTTGAAAAGGAAGAGGTCTCCTATTGACCTTGAAGAGGAGGACGTCGATGAGCTATTCACTATTCCTCTACAGGAGACATTGGTGCGAAACAACCACTCTACCAGAGCACCTACAGATTACATCGGACTGGATCGTCTAGCGAATGTGGAGGCCTTGGAAGCAGTGGAGCAGAAAGGCATGAAAGCCAGCTTTGAAGAGCTCAGCAATAAAATCAACATGGCTGATTGCATGTCTTTTAATGACAGGTTTGCATGGGCTCAAAGGTCGTTGCATTTACATAAGAGAATCATGGATGACACCTTTGTCCGGTTAGGGGCTGGTGTTTTTAATGCACAAGGACAGACCCAGATACTATTGTGCTAGAAACAACACCTGAGGCTCGAAATGGAAAAAAACGCATGCGTGAAAGAGCAACAATTCAACGAGCAGCTCTAGAGCACGGAAAGTGCCTATAAAACAGAGATGGAAAAGTTCAAAGCACAGCATGCGCAACACTTACATCAGAGAGACACTCACCTACAAGGGGTTATAGGCACACATACCGCAGAAAGACAGAGGCTGGTACAAGACCAAAGTACGCTTCAAGCCAAACATGACTGCCTAGCCATTTCCCATTCAGTAGCAGAGAGGAGGATTGCTGAGTTGGAATCTCAGCTTCAGATTCAAGAGCAGGGCCTCAAGGAGCTTCAGGAACAGCACTTTGCATTGCAGAATACACATGCCACAGTGCATGCAGAGCTACTATCCCTACAGGCAGAGCATACTACTGTGCAGGCTGAGCATACTACTCTGCAGTCTGAGTGTGATCTCTACAGATCAAAATATCATAGATATAAAGAAAAATATGAGGACCTCCGGAATGTGATGGTCACTGTGGAGGCAGAGAATGATCAAGTGTCTGGAGTCTCTGTCGCACCATCTTAGGGAGAGATGAACAATGACATATGTTTCAGCAGGAGGATTTTTGTTTACAGTTATCTTGTTTACCTCCTCTAGCATCTCTTGGTAGCATGATGGCATCTCTGCTCATTTTAGTATTGGATGAGTTCTTTCCCTTTTCAGCTCCAGCATTTTGTACATAATGCTTCTCTGGGTGTTTTTCTTGGATTTCAGCACACTTTTGTAATAAAGGAGGTCTTTTTGTAGACCCATGGCTTCTGTCAAGCAGTTTGATCAGCAATTTTTGTAACCAGTGGTTCAATAAAGTTTTCAGAAAATTTTATTTCAACTCCACTCTTCCGACACAGGGGTTCTGCATTAGTGATACATTTGGAAGTGAATGACTCTGATATGTTTTCAATTCCTGTATTTAGCAAAAGGCACTCTCCCTGCACATCTTTCAGCATCACTTATTCACCGGGACGGTGAATGATAGTGGCGGGGGAACTGTTATACCGACATCATGCAGGACTAGCTATGTCCAGCACTTAGTGAGGGGATGACACAAGTCAGGGGATGACATGGTCACAAGGATGACACAAGTCAGTGATGACATGGTTGCAAGATGACACAAGTACATGGTCACCAGGACGGCATAGTCACATGAGGACACAGTCATCAGGATGGCATAGTCACATGGGGACATAGTCATTAGGAGGACATATCACCCAAGCACATGGTCATGCGTCAAGGGTCTTCTTGTCGTGCAGTCACGCTCTGCCAACCTATGCAGACCTGACTCATTGGTGGCATAGACGTTCATATGGCGGTGCCTTGTCAGATACAAGGTGGCTACATCAGTGCACATGGAGTAGTTACAAGGCACCGCAAGCTGGCCATTGCAGGAGACATGAAGAGACTCAGCAGCGGAATGGCTAAGGAGGAGGGGACAACCAATAGGAGAGAGGGAGGGGATTTCCCATCCGGAAGGCGAGGGTGAAGAGGGGAGATGGGGGGAATGGGGATTCATTCAGCATTGTACGGGGATTGAGAGTGAGAAGGAGAGAGGCTAGAGCTATGAGCTCGCCTGTTGCATTTTTATGGTGTATTGCTACTGTTGCATTGTTGTGGATGAGTCATCTCTGATCTCTGTTCAGAGAGGCTAGTGTATGAGGATCTCTTCCTTCTATCATACGCACTTATTCACATTGTGTTCGTGTCTACCGCTTTCTCCGTTATCTGTTATTAGAGTTGTTCCTTCTTATTTCCTTTCTGGGTTTGTTCTTTCTGTGCTAGTACTCTGCAATACTTAGCACTCCATAGCATCTTCGACTAGTGCTATGTCATAGGTTCACGCATCACGCAGTGTAGTGCAACTGAGGTAGAGTTGTGTCATAGGTCTACGTATCACCCACTTCACGCTCCTCACATCAGTGGCCTTAGGCCTCCGGTAACACCTCCGGAAGTGAGCGGACCTCCTCCTAAGACAGTGGTGCCAGAGATGGTTGGTGGTGCTATGGAACCTGCTTTTAAGGATGATTCGCATGAATGGAGCTGGACCTCATGGAGCAAGAGCTAGGAGCAAAAGAACCACCCATCCAAAGCACACCTAAGTGAGACCTATATTTTGTAGGAAAGGATAAGAAGTTGCACAAGAGGGAGCTTTGTCTACAGTGAGCCTAAGAGCAGAAATTTGCATGGGTGATCTATATTTGAACAACAACCAAAGCCTACACAGACACGTGCAAAATGAACGGAATCTACTTCAGAGGTTGCAACAAATGGAGACATATTTGGTACCTTACCTTAGTGATTGTTTGGTGAAGCTGTTTACATGTGTTGGCAGTTTTCGTAATTGGGTCAATAAGTGCACAAATTGGGAAGGTGGAAAAAAATGGCAGAAAGTGTCTCCCAACAAGCACGGATATCGTGGTCTCTTGGGAGACACTTTCTCCCATTTCCTTTCAACCTCACAAGCTATGAAGTGAAGCCTCATGGAGATAATCCGACCCTCAAAATCTTGTAAAATCTATGAGCTCCATGAAGGCCCAAAAAAAGGGAGAAATTGTTTCCCAGGAGGCCATGATATCGTGGACTTCTGGGCGACACTTCTCTCCTTTTGTTTTGGCCTACAAGGGGCATACCAATATGAGGGAAAAAACAAAGAACAATTCACCTTTAAGCTGCATGGAGGAGCTGATGTACCTCCATATCTTGATGTGCGGATGGAGCTACTGGAGCTGCGACCAAGAAGAGGCGACGAGCTAAAGGGAGAGCTACTGAAGCTGGGTGGCAAGTCGAGCTTGTGCTGCATGGTGAGTTGACCTGAAGCAAGAGCTTCTGCGTGACAAAAATGGGCAACGATTTGAGAAGGAGCAATGAAGGAGTTGGGAGACTCCTGAGCTAACTATGTGCTTATTCATTTGTTAAGTAAATCCTAACTACTTAATACTAACAAACTGTTTACTAAATAGTAAACTAAGTACTAACTAGTTAACACTAGATGTTTACTAGCTACTTAACACTAGTAAACAAAGTACTGACTAGCTATTACTAACATGTAAGACGACTTCTAATTAATACTAACTAGCTAGATGCTAATAAATACTAACTAGTAACAATGACTAATAACTAACACTAATGTGAACTAGAGAATACTTACTACTACTGCTTGCACTCTACTAGCTATTACCAACATGAAATCGAGTTCAAGAATCTTCATGAAGATCTTCTATGATCTATATCGGGTTAGTGCAACAAAAGGGCCACTTATGGCATAGCCGCCCCATGGTCCATAGTAATACGTTTGGTGTAGTCGCCTATGGGCATTCAATTGTTTACTCTTCTTATCTCATGATGAGGGCTAAAGGATGCCCATCCATGTCCACTTAAAAATTTCATTCGTTGAAAAAAGAACGCAATCACAAAACAAAATGCACCACAATATCGACACCACCTGCTATGCATTATGTGGCTCGTTCTAAAACATAATTGTGCATGCCCACAAATTATGCCTGAACCAAAGAGCCGCCGTTTGATGATTGAAAATTCAATTAAGGAGAGGCCATTTCTTGTCATTATTTGGTCGCCAGATCTGTTTGCAACATTCTTGTGAGACTATGCCATCTCAACACTTTTGGATACCTCTCTTTCTCGGTTGCTCATCTATGTTTCTCTTTCTGCTGGCCATCCTTGGATTTTCCTTGCTTTTCTCTATCTCCTTGCAATTCCTCATCTTTTTGGATTGATCATTGCTTAGTTCACAATGCCTTTCTTCCTTGTACTCAAGCATGGTGCTCAAAATTTGGAAATGAGATACGACACTGTTGTTTGAGAGGTGTCCCTATTACAGCTCATTGATTTCTTTGGTCTATGAGGGGCGACATTTTTCTCCAAGAGGAGACATGACTTAAAGAATTTTGGATCATTGATTGACCCCTTGAGCTCAATTCAAGCTAGAGCCAAACTCTGGTTGTGTGTTCTCTATAGTCATGGAACAATCGACTACGCCTTCTGCCATGCATATATGGGTCTCTCATTTGCAGGGTGGATTGTTATCCCCTTCACATGTTGCAGCTGCAATGTCTGGTGTTAGTGATTTTTATTATGCTCTTGGAGAGTGAGCTGGCTGATGATACTGGTGTTTTTTCGGATGCCAATACATAGAAACTTCCTTTAGAGCATCCTTGGATTTGTTTTGCATTGCAACAGACACACACATTAATTGGAACAAGTCCAATGGCTTTGGATCTGTGATGAGGGAACTCCATCTTGGGGGCTTGCCATTGGTTTTACTTGGATCCAAAGGGGTGTCCCTGCTGTCAGATAGGCGGGGCTGCTAGGTGTGTATAAACATATCTCCATTCGTAGTAATTCGCTCCTGTGCTGACGAGTGTCAGAAGAAAGCTTTTTTTTTGGAGCTCGGCCAAATTGGACCTCACTTCCAATGTAGTGGTGGTCAACAAGGCATTGCTAGCTACGGCTTGGTTTGTTTGTTCTTGTTGGTGCCATTCTAGGGACTACATTATGTGGCTCAAAAGACCGAATAAGGAATTTTATTTGAAGTGGTTTAGATGGTTCAACAGATACCAGAGCCAAGCCAACATGGCTTGGGTGACTCTTATGCTACCCAAGTGGGAAGGTGGACTCAAGGATTCGCAAAGAGTATCCAACATATTGATGGTGTCATACCCTTGGACTGGGTTCTTCCTGGTGACATGTTTCACTCTAGGGACACATGGCTAGGAGCTTTTACAAGATAATGGATCGTGCTTCAGGTTATGGGACTCCAAGGGTCAGATAGGGATGTCTTGGTCTTTGATGTTCACTTTGGGGGCAAGTTATCTAGATTTGCAGATGATATTCTTATGCATATTGCATTCCATCTTATAAGAGTTGTAGGTAATGTGGAACATAGTTTTTTGGAGTCGGAATTGTACTTGCACCCTAGCCCAAAGCACATTTCTTGGGCTCATGGAGTCTATGGCTCTATGGAGGTGTTCCCATAAAGTATTTGCGGGGAGTGGAAATGGATTGATGCAGGGCATTGAGAGAAGAGCCTCCGCTTCTTTCGATACACGATTAGTAATGCCAAGAGGTTTCAGCTCAACCTTAAAGGCTAGAAGCCTACCAGATCTCCTCATCGGAAGAGATTTCAAACTTTTGTTGATCTCTAGAATTCCTTGTGGAAGAGACACTAGAAATCCCTCAGGAAGAGAAATATCACTCTTTTCTTTTGGCTTTCTATTCCTGGAGGATTGCCATGAACCAGTGTGGAGGTCGACATTTGGGATTGATTCCACATGTTTTCGATGCCTTTTTGGTTAAGTAATGTTTTCTGGATGAGGTTCATGGATCCCAGTACAGACCTACGCATGCATCTATGGATACTTCGTGGGAGATTCTAGTTAGCATATCAGTGTGGCATATTTGGAGATCTAGATGTATAGATGCCTTGGATGATTCCCAGTTTCACCCAACATACAATTTGGCTAGTATCTAAACGAACAGGCTACTCACTTTGGTCACCATCTGTGGGGCCATGCAAGACTCTTCATGAGCAGCCTCTACCAAGAGGAATGTTTTTTTGAGGGAGTGGAGTGGCTCTCCATTCTTCTTGGAAGCCCCCACAGGGTTGAGATGGCACTGTTAGCTTGAATCTTGGCTATTATTCTTGCTTTGTTATACGACCTTGATTTTTATTTTATTTTATTTTCTCATTCGTCTCATGATGTACTTCTCCTCTGAGTTTTTCTCTCGGAGGCTCTTTCATACTTAATAGAAGTCTCTTTTTTGCAAAAAAGAAGAAGAAAGAAGTAAGTTTGCATGTACAAGGACCTAACATGCAGAGAGTGGAGCAGCAATGAGTTGTGTTCGGGATGGTTGAAGGGATAATAGAGTAGTGGAGTGGAGATCCAAGCTGAGTAAAGATTTTCAATATAGTATTTAGAAGTCTCAAGTGTTTGAATGCTGAAGTCATCCAAGAGAAAATGATAAGTCCAAATGAAATGCATCTTTGCCATGTGCATACACACAGTTCTATTACAAAGGGTTTGACATACACAGTGACAATATCAGAGTTTCCACCCTGCTCGTGCAAGAACGTTATGCAACGAGATGCAAAGAAAGGGATGTATATTCCATGTAACACATCTACTTTATCTTCATTAGTGTTTTGGGATTGAATGATAAAGTGCACGAATTTTTGCACCGAGTAGCTCTTCCAAGCACTAACTTCTCGTAGCAACCAGCCAAGTATTGGCCACCCACTTGGGTTGAATTTTGAGACTGCATAAGTTCACCAGCATTATGTATTCAGGATAGTTATGAGGATGCATTAGCTTATTTTTGGAGAAGCTTTCCGAGAAACAATACTGTGGCTTTTATATATCTACAATGTAATTTTGGGAACATATAGAAGTGTCAAAGCATCCACAACTACATAATGAAAATTTGCACTTTTGTTATTGGGAGGACCCTTGCTTGTACATGTGTATGGATGTCATGAGGACTTGAGTTTTTGTACTTGCATGTGGGCCCGACCTTGGGAATCAAGTTGGCAAGGTCATGGGATGAGGGTGTGCAAATTTCTCCCTAGGAAATTGCGCCTTAGGGGCAAAATGAAAGGTCTAGGGCCAAGAGGGGCCCAAAGAACCTTAGGATTGAAGTTGGTCATTGGTGGGGTTTTTAAAAAGGCCCCACTAGAGGGGCCTAGGGGCAAATGAAACAACCTAAGGCATGGGCTGCCACGTGGCATGCCCATGCAATCCCTTTTGGAAAGGAAGGCTTTGGAAGGCCTTGGGCAAGAAATGGCGATGGGTTTTTCAAAGGAAAGAGGTTGGCGCCATCGAGGAGAGCAAGCTGGCAGACAAATGGTCACCTGTGACTATACGACCGTACAGAGGGAAAATGATGGTAGCATACAGTTATACGGGCCCTGGAGGTCGCTGTTGGTACGGTACATCCACGGCTGCTGAAACCATACGATAGTATGGAGTGGTCCATGTACAGAAGCAGTACGGACTGCTCTGAGGTACAGACTGACAGCGTACGGTTGGAGAACATTGCTCATGCGCAGGATGTACAGACGGGTATTTTGTATGGACGTCTCTCTCTTCATTGCTGTACAGACAGCTTTCCAATGTGGCGGCATAGGAGTGGCCATTCTCCTCTTGTGTGCATAAGCTCGTGAATGAGCTTAGTTTATTGTTCTTGAAACCGACTGGGCGAGTTAATTGTGCTCTTGTGATGGGCACTTGAGTTGTGAACCATTTTTGGAGTCTTGTTTTTAGCAAGGTGATTCACGGTGGAAGCCTGTAGAGGTTGTTCATGTCTGTGAGCACCGCGGGCAGTTCAGTTATGCTTTCACCCATTGTTTGGGTATTCCAGTGAGTCAGTGGACACTCGTGATTGCCTAGGGAGCGTGTGGCCTTGTTTGGGCTGCTAGTAAGCGCTCCCAGGTTAAAATGCAAGTGTTTGCACTAAGAATGGATGCCTATGGTCACATGGATGTGAGAGCAGAGCCCCACATGACTAATGTGTTGTGATAGTGATACCTTTTGAGTGTGGGAAGAGCACTGAATGCGATTGAGTTTGTAATCTACTTGTGGGACTCTTCAATTAATAACGAAATACTGAAAGGGGCACCAAGGCTTTGGGGCCAGTCCATGTGTTTGTACTTAAGCAGGAGTGCGGTTGTTCCCCCTATTTGTCTTTGGAGTGTTTGCTGAGTATTTTAATGTGAAGGCATTTGGCTGGTTAGTGTTTTACCACCCTGTAGTTGTCCTTGAGGCTGGTTTCATGGTCTTGTAAAAGATGAGGCAGAGCATAGAAAGCATCTGGCAATTGTGTTTGCAAAACTCAGCAAGCATAGGCTGATTGTAAATGCAAAGAAAAGTGAATTCTTTATGCCTAAGAAAAGTGGCAGAGATGTTAAATATGATGTGTGCTTTTCACACTCAACCACAGTCTCTTCTTTATTCTTGGTCAAACGGGAGAGTAAGGATGCCTATCCACGCATGGATTGACAGATTTTATGTCGATGATCGGGCATTGGATAGAGGTGGGACAGTATGCATCAGCGCTGGGGTGTCCACTTCAAATCATTTTCCGGTTGTTTTGGTGGTTTCAGAGCCTCGGGCGAGAGGCCGCTCTGCCTGTATGCAAAGGAGACCCTCACAGAGGCAGTGCTACGGATTTGGGTTTCTCACGTGCAGGGTGGGCAGTCGTCCCGGTCAGATGTGACTGCAGCCCTCACTGACATTAGCAACTTTTATCAGTCTGTTGCTGGTATCAGGAGAGATGAGATTCACAGGCAAGAGATTGCCATTCGCCAGTAGTTGGTAGCTCTTCAGAGAGAAGAGCAGAAACGGCCTACAGATGCTTGGATTTAGGAGCGCCTTGCTGCAGCAAGGGCTCATCAGCACACTTTTAGATCAGAGAGCAGAGTATGCCTTTCACGCTAGAGAGTCTTTCTGGACACAAAGCGGAGGTAGAGTCAATAAGCAGCTCTTCTCTACTCTTGGCCCTAGACATAGTAGAGAGAGTGTTTCGCAGCTTGTTGACTTAGACGGGGTACTTCATACACATCTAGATGCTGTCATGCAGATTGCTTCAGATTACTATGCCTCCCTTCTGACTGCAAATCCTGATTCACAAGCTAGAGATGATGCTAGACAGGTTGTTTGGCAGCATATTTCTATGTTGGTGGATCGAGGTATGAGAGCCTCACTTGATGCACGCTTCACCAACATAAAGTTCATGACTGCTCTTACTGCCCTTCATAAGGGTAGTTGTCCAGGGTTAGATGGACTTACACCTTCTTTTTTATTTATTTTTTGGGATTAGATTGGGGATTACATCACCTCAGCCTTGCAGGGCATTTGGGACTCGGGTGAGATGCCGGACTCACTCTCGGAGGGTCTCATTCATCTTATCCCAAAAGGAGGTTGCAGAAATTTAGTGTCTCAGTGGAGACCGATCACCTTACTGGGCACTTTGTATAAGATATTGGCGAAAGCCATCAGCCTGCGATTGCAGCCCATCCTACCAGATCTTATACATGACACATAGACAGGCTTTGTCCATGGCAAAAGCATTTTTTATAACATATTCATATTTTGGGAGTCTTCTGAGTGGGCTATGCATTAGGGCCATAAACTGGCAATCCTACCCCTGGACTTCGGAAAAGCATATGACAGGGTAGATTGGGGTTTTCTAGAGGTTTCTAGAGGGAACCCTTGATTTTGAGATCTATAAGGGATCTACTAGCAATTATCAGTCATACGGTCAACATAAGCCCGTTAGCATTGTTAGTGCTGAATATGCTTCCCAAGAGCTTCAAGAGTTTGGTTATGATACTAATCACTGTAGAGCAATCTAAGCGACTCACCTTTGAGGAGCTGGACTTGACGCTCAAGCAAGAGGAAGAAGCACGAGGACAGAAGGCCAAAGGACAAGGCCTTTAATGTTTCAAGCAAAGCAAAGGTGAACTAGGGCAAATCTAGAGAGGTGAGCCCAAGGTTGGCGATGACTCTTCGAAAGACACAGAGGACTCTTTAGGGAGCATAGCAAGAAGAAATAAAGGAATGCGTCTACTGGGGGACAACCTAGACACATACCAAAAGCTTGTAGATTAAAAAATGCTGATTAACAGGAGGCGGACAAAACGTAGAAGGAAGAAACAATAGCCAATGTGGTGGCAAGGGAAACGTATTTGGTAGCTGCCGGAAAACATCCTCTAGATTTCATTTGTTGCAAATAGCGAGGTGATTTTCACGATCTTAGATATTGAGTGTTGGTGCACTGATTCTAATTTCTTTGTGAAGGTGGAGGACATCCTGTGTCACTTACGCTTAAATACTGAGGTCGAGGACATTGACATTGAGGGGGAAGAAGATACAAGTATATACATTGAGTGGAGGCTTCAACAGAGAATGACTAGGATTGTTTACAAGCTTCAAAGTCACAAAAGGATGGGACTTAGGAGGTGTGTTCATGAAGTCCCAAAGGGTCTTTTAATAACATATTTGAATTTTTCAGGGCAACACTGCATGCACAAAAGTGATAGAGCCTATCCTGCCTTTATAGCCACTCTCATCCACTTTATATGCTACTGGAAATCAAAACACAGAGCAAGCAACACTCATACAAAGTCTTCATCTCTACACACATCAACACTCAGCACATCTTCAGGCCACATGTCTTCAGGAAGCCATTCTACTTCAGCCCACTCCTCATTGTTCATATGCACTACCACAAACCAATAATCTCCGTGAACCAGGGAAAGCATAATCTCAACATGAAGATCCTCAAATAAAATTTCTTGCCCAAGTTCGAGAGATATTATCATCGTTCATTTTAACTGCGTCTGTAGAAACAACTAAAGTCAGGATTCCAATGGGGGTGTGGGCAGCTCGTATAGATAGAGCATATAACATCGGAGTCCAGAGCATGTATCCACGACACAAGAACTTCAAGCAAACTTCCACAAACTGACTGAGAGAAGACACTGAAATACACAAGAACCACGACTCAAAATGCTCAACACATTGACCATTTCAAATCTGCATGACTTCCATTGACTCCTCCATGAATCCCACGCTCATATCTCCCATGACAAGATCAAACATGAACAGCCCCAGACCTCTTGTCATCAAGTGAACCAACTACCTCATATGCTCAAAGCCACACCCTTCTTTTATACACTTACAAAGAAAATGCAAGACTGAGACACCATTTGCCTTCTCTGATGCATTATGGGCCTTCTCTATCGAAGCATCAAGTTTCCTTCTCCACTCTGCAGCCCATAGTTTTGTCGCCACAAGCAAGGCTTCTTACCATGATCAACAACAAGCACCAAATTCGCTACAGCCAGTCGCCCTCGTAGCCACCATCGAAATCCTTGAAGTCTGAAGTGAGGCAAGCTCCCATACAGCTCACCACCTGTGGAGATCTCAGCAGCCGTGGTTTTGTAGCTAGCACCTAGCACCCACTTGGCCAACGCCTCTCTGCTCTCACTGTAGCACCCCCGTCATTCCCCGTCCCTCTCCCCTTCACATGATGATAACTCGCTCGCGGCCTCTCCTACTCCAGCTCACGTCCTCTCTGTCCAAGGTCTTCCAGCCCGCCACAAGAGCAACAACTAATGCCTCCAGCAGGATCTTCATCATCGCCTGTCTACGCCTCATGTGGTGATTACAGTCTCCTGGCTTCTTCCTTGCTCATAGAGCACACACATCCTCTGTCGCCCGAGGTTCTCCAAGCCTCCGAGTAGTAGAGATGCCCAAATCCATAAGCTCCCTATGAAGGCAAAAGCCCACGGCCAGCTTGCAGCTTGTAGCTCACGACAGCCCGTTATTGCTCGTCGGCCCATTCTTCAGCTCGCGTGATGACCAGCCTGCCTCTTCTTCTCTTCTGCTCTCGGAACTCACAGCCTCCTATTGACCAAGGTACTCCCCGCTGCATAGTAGCATCACCACTCTCAATCAAGAAGCTATCATCCAAAGCAACAGCCCCGTTGCCTGTCTCCTTCACATGGTGATCACAGCGTCTCTGCTTCTTCCATTTGCTGACGGAGCACACGCCTCCCTCATCTCAAGTACTTCCCGACCTCCGTAGTAGAGACACCCCCCGCCAAGTCAAGAAACTCCTAGCTTCCATCACCCCCTTGAGCAGGATCCCAATGCTACTCACAGCCACACTCTTGCTCACAGAGCTCACAGAGGTCTTCCAAAGTCCCCCCGCCCGTATAGTAGCGGCCCACAGCCAAATCCATAACCCCAGCAAGAGCAACAGCCCCTCCTTCCAACTGGACCCGAGCTCCCGACCACAGCTGCTATCCCACATACTTCATCTCCCCAAAGGACCTCGAGCCAGCCTTGGAGTTTCCAACATCCTCCTACAAGCCGCCATCTACACGTACTGCCAGCTCTCACAAATCCTAAACTGCAAGATTTAAATCACGTAGCCACCTCATGCATGCTCTCCTAGATTCCAGCCACATCAGCACTTGAGTTTTTACCACTCTCCTCTCAAAGCCATAGATCAAGGCCATTAATGCCCATATTCCAACCTTAGGCTCATCATTTCCCTAATCAATGCTAGTGCATGCTCTACCCACAAGCACATAACTGCTACATATACAAGATGACATGTTGTACTCAAAAGCTGCTTTACACAAGTGTGATTGGACGCCAGCAAGCACACACACAAGTTGAACATCACACATGTACCTATGTACAAGACGAGTTTGGGGTTTTGAAAAATCGTCACACAACGCACAAGTGGGTGAAGACATTTTTGCATGAAAGGGTACTTCCAATCCCAAACGGCCAGCTTAATACACTTGATTTTGTCTAAATTCAGATAATTAAAATTTGGGGTTCCAAGGGTTCTAGGGCTTTTCTATTGGGTCAGACTCCTACCTGGCCCTTTGCTTGTCAATCTTTTGATGTCGACTACTTTATTTCATGTAATCATTAATGTGGGTTTGACACTAATTATAATAATTGGTGAAAATGATTGCAAATGTGATTATGAGTGGAGTGCATCATTGTAAATACCACGGGTATGAATTATAAATACCTTGGTATAGGGATAGAATGATTTGAGAGATATATTATTTGCTTTGTAATTGGAAAAATAGAAACGAGTCATGTATTTTGAGTGGGCCAGATGACTGCATGGCCTCCATAAGGTACTAAAATAATATGGAGAGCACATGTCAAGCACATGGAGGGCATGTGGAAGAGTAAAGTCAAGAGGAATCCTTTTAGAATTCCAAGGTGGTATATGGACGATGTTGACAAATGGAAAAGAGAGGGTCCCTATGGGCTCCAAGGGGAAAGACTCTTGACTTTCTCAAATTTTAAAGAGTCATGAGGATCTTGTGATGGGACACTTGTCAAAATGTGTCCAAAAGGACATTTTATTGTGACCCATGTCCTTATGTCACCGGGGGGTGAAGGAATCTACTGGCTGAAAATGTAACAAGGTGAAGGAGGGTGAGAATTGCTCTATAAAAGAGACCTCTCTCCTCCCTCTCCATCATTTGGTTCTTCCCTTCGTAGTTATGCCATCACTTGTATCTAGCTTTGCCTATCTTTTCCCTTCTCCCTAGAGCATTAGGCTCTCACTTTGTACCCCTCTTCTTGCTTTTGATGTTTTAAATAAAGTTCGTGCTTCGTTTTCCTCATCCTTCTTCCATCTCCTCTCTCCTCGCTCTAAAGCTTAGTGTACCCACACAAGTGAGTCAATTCTAGATCTGTGTTAAGGGTATTCTCTACTCCCCTGGGCGACATCAATTTGCCATGTATTTGGGAAGCTACTTCTCTGCTGAAGGAGATCGTTACCCTTTCCATAACTGCAGTCGGGTATGGACAGTTTTGACAGTCTTCCGTAAAATGGTCATAACTTTCTATTCTGAGCTCCGTTTTGAATGAAACTTATATCAGAATCTTCGTCTTTTCAAGATCTATCTACTGATGCATTTAGATATTTGTTCCCTTTAGTAGAATAAAATTTATTGTGGTCGGGTCTATTGTTTGGAGCAGTTTTGAGAACCTTTTGTAAAACTGTCATAATTTTCTGTTCCAAGCTCCGTTTTGAATGAAACTGATATCTTCCTCTTTTCGAGATCTATGTTTCGTCCCAACCATCCCATTCAGCCAAATCAGCCCTATCAATTCACACCTTTCACATCAATTCACATTGTGTTGAGTCAAAAGATGTTCTTCCAACAACGGCTTGCCCTTACTTTTGGGGCTGACCGATTAGCTCAAATCAATGCTTTCCCTCAGCCTTTCTTATTTCCAAGCTAAAGTACAACCTCACCTTTGATGTCTATATCTTTGTTTTGATCTGAGAAGATGGAGAGTGAGTGTCTCTTTAAGCTTCATCTAATGCCCAAATCTCTTCTCTCTTCTTCAATTTGTGGGTTGAGATGTGACCAAAATCAAACTCCTTGTTTTGTGTCACATCTTTTGGTGGAGACGCTGGGTAGGTTTTGCTTAGGATTTTCCTATCATAACCTCATGATCTCATCTTGTTTACAAGCAAAGATTTTTCTCTTTGTGCTCATTTTCTATGCAAGATGTACAACATTCCAATGTTCCATGGATCAGAACGAGAAGAATCGAGGAGTTACCTTCGGGAATTCAATCCAACATGTCGATTGACTGGTTGGTCTATGAATGAACATTCCAATGTTCCGTGGCCTTAACTTGGTACAAGACCTTGCCAACAGATACCAAGGATGATTGGGAAAGCTTGGTCGAGGCAATGAAGGAGAGATTTGGGACATTGGAGTCACCAAGTTCCTTGTTATTGCAGTTGGAGAAGAGTTCCCAAAAGGAAGGAGAGTCAGTTTCGACCTTCGCTATGGAGTATGAGGATTTATTCATCAAGTACCAATAAGCTGCTTTGCATGTGGTTGAGTCTTCTTCATCTTCTACGGGAGATTCTAAAGGTTCATGGGCAATGGAGCATCTCAAGATGAGCAAATTTATTTATGGTTTGAATTCTACCTTGCATGGAAAGGTTCTAAGCAAAAATCCCAGTAATTTCAAAGAGGCTCTTCGCATTGCTTTGAAGAAGGAGGCAGCCCATCAAATTGAGTCCGCATTTCAGCCATATACAAGTGTCATGACTCCGGCACATCGGGTAGAGGTAGCCTCAACATCCCAGGTATCTGCTCCCTCGTTGGATCATAATATTGCACAATTGATGTCAGAATTTGCTGATTTGAAGTTGCACTTAGTGAATGCCAAGCCACTTAGGGCTCCACGAACTGAGGATAAGCCTAGGGATAAAAGCAATGTTACCTGTTATGAATGTCAAGAGAAGGGACACTATTGTCCCGAATGTCCAAAATTGAAAAAAAGAGAAGACGAGAGTGTAGTACTCTTAGAAAGAACATGTTCAGAGGAGGAAGATGAGAAAGAAACTTTGATGCCATTGATGAGAAGAAGTCGTAAAACTAGGAGTAACGAGGAAGAGGAGGAAGAGAAAGAACAGAAACATAAGAAGAAAAAATCATCTCGAAGAAAGACTGGACGATCTGATTTTCCTCTTGGACAAGGGATTCTTAGTTATGATCTATTGACAGACCTTAGAGAGAAGACTGCACAAATCAGATTTGGGCAGCTTTTGGCACTCTCTCCAAAACTTAGAGAGTATATTGGCCAGCACTAGGGAGTCTAAGAAAAGAAGAAAAAGGATAATGGGACACCTATGGCACAATAGGTAGACATAGATGTGGGAGATGATGCACCTATTGTTGATGTCATCATAGATGGCCAGACTATTTCTAATGCATACATTGATGGGGGTGCATCGATAAATGTCATGAGTGAAAAGACAATAAAAGATGCTGATTTGAAGTTATCTTCTCTTAACTCTCCTTATCACATTAAGTTGGCTGATAATACTAGAGTGAAAACTCTAGGAGTTGTGAAGAATTTGGTAGTAGATGTGTGTGGAATTTCTGTAACTACAACATTTCATGTTATTTTTACAAAACCAGATGCTAGGGCTTACCCATTGATCTTGGGAAGGCCTTGGCTCCGTCAAGTGAAGGCAGTACAGAAGTGGGAGACAGGTGATCTTATTCTCCAAGGAGGGAATAGGAAGGTCCACTACAACATCAAGAGTCGCCACAAGAAGGTGGTAAAGGGAGAAACTTCAACTTCCGAGAGCTCAGAGTGCGAGTCATCCAATCACGAGACAAGTGGCACCTCCGAGGAGTCCATCTCAGAAGAAGAGCTGGAAGGAGTGGTGTTTGGTCTTTGCCTTCGTTTTATTGGGGGGACAATCAAGGAAATGGAGCTTCAGAAGGAGAATCATCTTCGACCATGTATGAGGAAGTGGTGGATCGCACTAGTCTTCGCCAACAAAATGAGATTCTTCTTGATGAGACTATAACAGGTACTGAAATAGATGAATACCGAGAAATGCTTGATGGGTTTCCTAATCTGTTTGCAAATAGTTACTCACAGGTGCGCCAAGTTACCTTAGTGGAGCACAAAATTGACTTGAAGCCTCAAAGCAAGCCAGTGGTGCAACGGCTTAGACGGTTGGGAGTGGTAAAAGCAGAAGTGCTCAAGGAGGTAACTAATTTGCTCCAAGCTGGGTTTATTTTTCCATTTGAGAATTCAGAGTGGGTTTCTCCAGTGGTGGTTACTCCCAAGAAAGGAAAGAAATGGCGTGTTTGTGTGGAATTTCGCCCTCTGAATGCATGCACAAAGAGGGATTATTTTCCTCTACCATTTCGGGATGAGATATTAGATCAAGTTGCAGGTCATGAAATATATTCAGTATGTGATGGGTACTCCGGATACTTCCAAATTTGGATTTGTGAGTAAGATCAAAGAAAGACTTCATTTGTTACACCATGGGGGGTGTATGCGTATAGGGTGATGCCATTTGGTTTAACTAATGCACCAGCAACTTTCCAACGTTTCATGAGCCAGGTATTTGCACCCTACTTGGGAAAGTTCATAAGAGTGTTTTTGGATGATTTTTGCATTTATTCAAGCCGTGTGGATCACTTGGAAAAGTTGAGGATTGCATTGAAAAGTATTGATGATGCAAAAGGTTGCCTTAATCCTGCAAAATGCCGTTTGGCCAGGAAGAAGGTGGCTCTGTTAGGACATGTTATCTCAGAGGAAGGTATAGAAATGAATCCTGAGAAGGTACAAGCAATCATGGCCCTTCCACCACCTAGTAATGTCAGAGAGGTGAGGGGCATTTTGGGTAAAACAAAGTATTACCAGCGTTTTGTTGATATGTTTTTTGAAAAGATGTATCCTATAAATTTATTGACAAAGAAAAATGTATCTTTCCAATGGGGACTAGAGCAAGATGAGGCATTTTGTTTGCTTAAGGAATGCATGAGCCAAAGGCCAATTATGCAACCTCCTAGGTGGGAGGATGATTTCTATGTGAATCCAAGTATGTCAACTCATTCAGTGGGAGCTATACTACTTCAGAAGGGTGAGCAAGGACGCATGCAACTAGTGTATTATGCAAGTCGGCAACTCACGGAGGCTGAGGAGAGGTACGGTGAAATGGAGAAAGAAGATTTATCTTTAGTCTTTGCAATGAAGAAGTTTAGGTCATACTTGCTGCCTTGCTCTTTTTTCTTCCTTACGTCTCAACCCGCTTTACAATTTTTGGTTCGCAAACCCAATCCTGCTAGAAAGTTGGCTAAGTGGATTTGTGAGCTTCAAGAGTTCTCTTTCACTTTTATTACAGAAAGCACCACTAGAGCTTCTCTGGCAGATTTGCTTACAGAGGTAAGAAGGAAGAAGAAGTAACAAAGGCAAAGGAAGACTTAGATGAAGAGTTGGAGACCCTGCCAACAGCTTTCAAGCTGCATTTTGATGGAGCCTTTAGCCCTTCTAGGAAATGTGGGGCTGGGGGGATAATTCTATTTGATCCAGAAGGAAAAGAGGTATGGGCCAAGAGTAGGCAATTTCTTGAAGCAATATCAAATAATGTGGCTGAGTATAATGCATTGTTAGAAGATTGCCTAAAGGGAGGAGTGAAAGAGGTAGAGGTTAAAGAAGACTCTCAACTGGTCATTAGGCAAATGAAAGGTATTTATAAGGCATGGAGTCCTAATCTACAAGATCTTTATAAAAGAGTGATGGAGTTAAAGAAAGCTTTTGAGTTTTGCAAGTTTGTGCATATTTAAAGAAAAGATAAGCATCAAGCTGATGAGATGGCTACTAAAGCTATGGCTTCTTTCATTGAAGTTACTCTTGCATTGATAGATACAGGTTGGCCAGAGCTCCAAGATGTTCAATATTACTTGGATGAAGGACATTTTTCTCATGAATTAACCCCTCAATAAAAGCAGAGGCTCACAAGGAAGGCTCGTCCTTATACAATCCTTGGGGATGTTCTATACAAGCAAGGTAAAGATAAGGTTCTTAGGAGGGTAGTGAGCTTGGAAGAATCTAAAAAGATTATGGAGCTGTGTCATGAATGTTCAGGTCACTTTGCTTCAGCTAGCACTACTCGAAAGATCCTTAACACAGGGTATTATTGGCCCCGACTCAACAAAGATGTCCATGGGTGGTGCCGAAGTTGTGAGGTATGCCAAGCATATGGACACAAGCAATTGGTTCCTTGGCCCTTGAATCCCATTCCAGCATATGGTCCATTTGAGAGGTGGGGTTTGGATTTTGTTGGCCCCCATCCTCGTTCTTCACAAGGGAAGTATTATATATTAGTTGGAAGTGATTCTGCAACTAGATGGGCGGAAGCAAAAGCTACTGTCAACAACAAAGCAACAACGGTGGCATCATTTCTCAAGGAGTTTATATGTGCCCGTTTTGGTTGCCCTTTGGAAATCCTTACAGATGGAGGGAGGTCTTTTGGGAATGACTTGATTGAATCTTTCGTGCACAAATTGAAAATAAATCATGTCATATCAACTCCATATTATCCCCAATGCAATGGTCTTGTGGAAAAAACTAATGGTTTGCTTTGTGGGTCCTTGTCTAAGCTAGTAGACACCATGAAAAGGAAGTGGGATGTGCATATACCAGAGGTTTTGTGGGCTTATAGAACCACTCATAAGCTCTTCCTTGTTTTCACACCTTTTCAGCTAGTTTATGGAGTGGAGGCCATCTTGCCAATAGAATTGGAAATCTCAAGCCTTCGCACGTCTTTTTCTCGATTGTGCAACGAAGAAGAAACACATGCCTAACGTCTAGTACAGTTGGAGACCTTGGATGAGAAGCGGCTTCAAGCACTTCAACATTTGGAGATAGCACAACCACCTCGCAAAGCAAGGTATGATGCTCTTACCAAGAAGAAGAAGAAGCCAGAACTCAAAGAAGGAAGCTTGGTCATGAAGTTTGATGGTCGTGTGGAGAAGCGGCTAGACAAGAAACTCCTTCAAGGCTGAAAAGATCCCTTCAGGGTGAAGAAAAAGATAAAAAATAACACTTATCTTTTGGAAGATGCAAATGGTCAAGAGGTCCCTGGACGTGCCAATGAGTATCGATTAAAAGTGTCTTATCTGCGGATACCATGGCCAGCAGACCCCCATGCCAAGCACGAGGATCTGCTGGGGGGGGGGAGGGAAGATGTGACAACAAAAATTTTATTTTGAAACTTGTGGGAGGATTTGTGGGGCTTGCAAGGAGACAAAACCTAGCCATGGAGACAAAGAATCAAGAAGCATGACGGAGAAGTTGGTGGTGGGAGACAACTCTTTGCGGCTACTTTATTTCAGGTAATCATTAATGTGGGTTTGACACTAATTATAATAATTAGTGAAAATGATTGCAAATGTGATTATGACAGGAGTGCATCATTGTAAATACCACGGGTATAAATTATGAATACCTTGGTATAGGAATAGAATGGTTTTTAGAGAGATATTATTTGCTTTGTAATTGGAAAAATAGAAATGAGTCATGTATTTTGAGTGGGCCAGATGACTACATGGCCTCCATAAGGTACTAAAATAATATGGAGAGCACATGCCAAGCACATGGAGGGCATGTGGAGGCGTGTGGAAGAGTGTAAAGTCAAGAGGAATCCTTCTAGAATTCCAAGGTGGTATATGGAGGATGTTGACATGGAAAAGAGAGGGTCCCTATGGGCTCCAAGGAGAAAGACTCTTGACTTTCTCAATTTTTAAAGATCATGAGGATCTTGTGATGGGACACTTGTCAAAATGTGCCCAAAAGGACATTTGATGGTGACCCATGTCCTTATGTCACCAGGGGGTGAAGGAATCTACTGGCTAAAAATGTAACAAGGTGAAGGAGGGTGAGAATTGCTCTATAAAAGAGACCTCTCTCTTCCCTCTCCATCATCTGGTTCTTCCCTTCGTAGTTATGCCATCACTTGTATCTAGCTTTGCCTATCTTTTCCCTTCTCCCTAGAGTATTAGGCTCTCACTTTGTACCCCTCTTCTTGCTTTTGATGTTGAGAGATATATAATTTGCTTTGTAATTGGGAAACTAGAAATGAGTCATGTATTTTGAGTGGGCCAGATGACTACATGGCCTCCATAAGGTACTAAAATAATATGGAGAGCACATGCCAAGCACATGGAGGGCATGTGGAGGAGTGTGGAAGAGTGTAAAGTCAAGAGGAATCCTTCTAGAATTCCAAGGTGGTATATGGAGGATGTTGACATGGAAAAGAGAGGGTCCCTATGGGCTCCAAGGAGAAAGACTCTTGACTTTCTCAATTTTTAAAGATCATGAGGATCTTGTGATGGGACACTTGTCAAAATGTGCCCAAAAGGACATTTGATGGTGACCCATGTCCTTATGTCACCAGGGGGTGAAGGAATCTATTGGCTGAAAATGTAACAAGGTGAAGGAGGGTGAGAATTGCTCTATAAAAGAGACCCCTCTCTCCTCCCTCTCCATCATTTGGTTCTTCCCTTCGTAGTTATGCCATCACTTGTATCTAGCTTTGCCTATCTTTTCCCTTCTCCCTAGAGCATCAGGCTCTCACTTTGTACCCCTCTTCTTGCTTTTGATGTTTTGAATAAAGTTCGTGCTTCGTTTTCCTCATCCTTCTTCCATCTCCTCTCTCCTCGCTCTAAAGCTTAGTGTACCCACAGGAGTGAGTCATTTCTAGATCTGCGTTAAGGGTATTCTCTACTCCCCTGGGCGACCTCAATTTGCCATGTATCTGGGAAGCTACTTCTCTGCTGAAGGAGATCGTTGCCCTTTCCATACTTGCAGTCGGGTATGGACAGTTTGGACAGTCTTCCGTAAAATAGTCATAACTTTCTACTCTGAGCTCCGTTTTGAGTGAAACTTATATCATAATCTTCATCTTTTCAAGATCTATCTATTGATGTATTCAGATATTTGTTCACTTTAGTAGAATAAAAGTTATTGTTGTCTGAGTGGTCGGGTCTGTTGTTTGGAGCAGTTTTGAGAACCTTGCGTAAAATCGTCATAACTTTCTGTTCCAAGCTCCGTTTTGAATGAAACTGATATCAGAATCTTTCTCTTTTCGAGATCTATGTTTCATTCCAACCGTCCCATTCAGCCAAATGAGGCCTATCAATTCATGCCTTTAACATCAGTTCACATTGTGTTGAGTCAAAAGATGTTCTTCCAACAACGGCTCGCCCGTACCTTTGGGGCTTACCGATTAGCTCAACTCAATGCTTCCCCTCAGCCTTTCTTATTTCCAATGCTAGAGTACAACCTCACCTTTGACGTCTATATCTTTGTTTTGATATGAGAAGATAGAGAGTGAGTGTCTCTTTAAGCTTCATCTAATGCCCAAATCTCTTCTCTCTTCTTCAATTTGTGGGTTGAGACGTGACCAAAACCAAACCCCCAGTTTTGTGTCACACTAGGATTCTCATTCTATTAGGTCAAACCCCTAACTGATCCTCTAGCCAACCATGAGGAAAAGGGGATGGAGATTTAAGAATTAGAAGAATGATGCGACTCTGTTGTTGAGGTTGTTGAGGTGTTGAGAAACCATGTGGGTTGTGGCTCTAGGATTCTCATTAGCTCCTTGAAGTCTCCAGCACATCCAAGTTCATTTATGTAAAGATCATCATGCACCCCTCCCTGGTCTCCTTATGATATTGTCCTCCATTGTTATGGTATTTGATCTAACAGGACTGTATTTACAAGAGCTGTGGTTTAATGAGGGTGGTTTGGGACAAAGCATGTAATATGTGACAACATAGATCATCAAAAAGATTGAATCTAGTCGCTTGCCTATAGGATTGATAAAGATGAAAGCTGAAAGAAAGGCTTTGATCCATAATTAAATCCTATAGCTCCCTTAAACCTGGAACAAGAAGCAGGCCTGAGCATGCTAAATGAAGCACTACCATGTCCTCTAACTAGTTAAGCTTTACTTATGCATGCCCTTGTGTTGTACTCTAAGTCTCCGAGACTCCCACCAAGAGTCACACTTGGGTCACATCATGGTCACCTCAGCAACTGCCTAGTCGCATCATGTTCACATCTTGGTCACTCTGGAACAAACAGTACGTGACTTGGACATGACTTGACTTGACTTGGACATGACTTGGACATGACTTGGACATGACATGACAGTACATGACTTGTATAGGACCTAGACATGACTTAGACATAGACATGACTTAGACCTGGACATGACTTGGATATGACAAGAGCAATACATGACTGAAGAGTACCAAACATCAACCTTGACCGACAATGGTCAAAGTTGATCAAAGTGAAGCAGTCTGGCGCAATGGTGCACAGGGGTACACCTGTTGGTGCACATGGGAAGCAGTCCAGCAGAGTGCACAGGCGCACATGTGGAACTTGTTGGTGCACATGGGAAGTAGTCCAACAGTTAAGAGGTATAGGTGGTGCACCAACCCTCGCAACCAACTAGTGTCAGGAGCACATGGAATAGACAGGAGAATATATGGAGCACGGGATTCATTGACTCAGAACAAGTTGGAGTGTTGTAGAAGCCATCAAGGACGAAGTGGCCCACAAATGGTGGAATGGCTAAGGATGCAGGAAGACATCCAATAGGAAGAAGGGAAGGAGATTTCTAGCAGGGGAGCAGATGAGGAAGAGCTGAAGAGGGGGAAACAGAGGAGAGGGGGGGAGGGACATTCGAACAGGGGTGAAAGGCGTGAGGAGGGAGTGAGAGGGGGAGTCAAGAGCTCGCCTCGTGTGTATCTTCTCTGGGTGTATCAGTCATCTTGCTTCCTAATGAACTATGCTACTTCCCATCTCATTGCTCTCTTGGCTAAGATCTTTTCTTGTTGTGTTCTCCTCCCCTCCTCTCCCTTCACCTGGTACAACGGACCCTGTGTCATGTGGTTGAAGTTCTGCTCAGCTCATGTCAAGGGTTGGCTTTTATGATGTTGTTCCGCTTTGGTCTTCTTCTTGCTCACATCACTTCAGAACTTGTACCGCTTACACATAGTTGACACCATCGACTAGCACTCACCTACGAACCATCAGTGACACCTATGGCATGTCTTACTTGCTTCTTGCACCAGTGGTCCTAGGCCTCCGGTAATACCTCGGGAAGTGTTAGGAACTCCCCCCTTAGATAGTTTATGGCGATCACGGTGGGACACTGCTGGTGATGAGTAGCACAAGTGAAGTAGTGATCTAGGGTCCTAGAGAGAGGTCTTATGCGGAGTAGTTCTGAAATATTTGAAGGAGCTAGTGAGAGAACTAGGAGATACTTGAGGAGAGTGGAGAAAAGACTTCCGACAGACCAAACTCGGTACAAGAAGAATTATGTGTGACGTAAGTTTGTGAAGTCCTCAACTCGAGCATAAAGTGAGCCCATTGGAGTAGTAGCCAGAGCAAGTAACTTCATCGATACTCTCACTGACTTGATCAACAGGAACCCTGGTGGTCAGATCCAGACTCCGGAGAAGAAGAAGTGCAATGCGGAGAACATGTGAAAGAAGAGGTTACGAAGGACGAGGTCTCCTCAAGGACTCATCAAGGTCAAGGCAGCCCCTCTCCTCCTCTTGCAACGATGTCTTCATCAACCACCTCTTTTGCCGGAGTGGTGACTCCATGTGCTTCATCTACTTCTGCCTTGTTTGGACAAGCTGCTACCTCATCTCTTATGCATAGCTCCGGGCTCCTAGCTAATCTTTCATCTATCCCACTCGGGGGTACTTTTACTCCGGCCATGCCTTTATCTGTCATGATGGTTTCATCTCCCTTTCCATCCACACTGGTGCTGCGTTTTCCACCACCCCCTTCCTTCCCTACTGCCTACTCACCCATGACTTCAACTCCGTCCCTCTGTTTCCCAAATGCTCTCCCATCCTCTTTAACCCCCACATCTTCTATGTTCTCACCCTTTCCCTTTGCAACACCAAGACCCTCCGCGTATGCAGGACCATCTGTGTACACTTCCTCTATGGCTACATTAGTGGTGACTTCCCCATTGTGGTCCCTGCAATGCACCGGCCACGTTTCAATGTCTTGTCACCAAACTCTTCTAGGAGAACATCAGAAAGTTTCTTGAGGTGTTCTTGGATGACTTCTCTGTGTTCAATGGTAAGATTGCTTCTCACCTCAAACCTGCTATTCAAACTGATCACATGAGTAAGTTGAGGTGGGTTTTTTGTCAGTGCAGAGAAGCTAGGTTGTTGAACTTGCCTATTCCTCGCATACCAAGAGAAGTCAAGTCCTTTTTGGGACATGTGGGTTATTATAGAAGATTTATCAGGTTCTATGCCGACATAGCGGTGGCATTGACGAAACTCCTTCGCCAAGAGCAGTCCTTCAACTGGTCGGCACCTCAACAACTGGCGTTTGAAAACCTCAAGGATCGTCTAGTAAAGGCACCCATCTTGCGGCAACCTATGTGGGATGTCGTTTTTCATGTGCATGTAGATGCAAGTGGGCTGGCGATCGGGGCGATATTGGCCCAACCAGATGAAGAGGACAAACTCGACCTACCTGTGTACTTCGCAAGCATACAACTCAACGGAGTAGAAAGAAACTATAGCACCACTGAACGCGAGGGCTTGGGCATGGTCTGTGCCATGACAAAGTATCGGCACTATCTCTTGGGCAGTAAGTTTGTCATCATTACTGATCATCAAGCTCTCAAATACTTACTGAACAAACCAACGCTGGGGGGAGACTGAGCAGGTGGATTCTTCTATTTCAAGAGTTTGACTTTGACATCCTAGTGAGAGATCCTAGTGAGAGCAAGCAAATTGCATCAACCAGCAGACCACTTGTCAAGGATCTCTTCAGGTGAAGCAGCCATAGGAGTTGATGATGACCTTCCACATGCGGGCCTCTTCCGTGTCGGTGTCATAGTACCAAAAGATGACTGCCTGTTTGCTGTGAACTACTTTCCCCCATGGTATGCAAACATTGTACACTTGTTGTCTACAGGTGAGTTCCCCAAAGGGTTAACTCCAGCACAAAAGCAGAGGCAGATTGTTCAGGCTACTCCTTTTAAACTGATCGCGAGTTAGTTGTACAAGCTGGGGAAGGACCACATTTTAAGGAGGTGCGGCTCCCTCAACAAGCCATTCTTCAGGAGGCTCACTCAGGAATGGGGGGAGGTCATATGGCACCAGAGGCCACTGCTAGAAAGATAATGTGCTCTGGGTTGTGGTGGCCAAAGCTATTCCAAGCCTCATGTCAAAGAGGGGGGCCAAAGCCTACCCGATGGGAGTACCTTCCCCTTCAGCCATCCAGCCCTGTACCACCCTTCAATAGATGGGGATTGGATTTTGTTGGACCCATCTCTCTTGCAACTCGAAGAGAATTAAGTAGGCTCTGATTGTTGCTATTGATTATGGCACTAAATGGGTGGAGGCAAAGGCCGCGAAGACTTACACTGCTCAATTTGTGGCCTCATTCTTGTATGATAAAATTATTTCTAGGTTTGGATGTCCCGTGGAATTGATGAGTGACAGAGGTACCCACTTTCTCAATGATGTTATTATTGACCTCATCACCCAACTACAAATTGTTCACAAGACCTCTAGTTCATACTACCTTCCAGCCAATGGTTTGGCCGAGAGCTCCAATCCGACCATGTCTCATATTGTGGCTTGGTTATGCCTACATTCCTTGGCAGATTGGGATATTCTACTACCAGCTGCTTTTTTTGCTTACAGAAAAGCATACAAGGCTAGCACTGGATATTCACCATTCTAGCTAGTTTATGGCCTGGAGGAGGTTATGCCCTATGAGTTCCACATGAAGACTACTAGGGTCATGGAAAAAATGGATAATAACTTGGAGGCATTGTGACACAAAACTGGGGGTTTGGTTTTGGTCACGTCTCAACCCACAAATTGAAGAAGAGAGAAGAGATTTGGGCATTAGATGAAGCTTAAAGAGACACTCACTCTCTATCTTCTCAGATCAAAACAAAGATATAGACGTCAAAGGTGAGGTTGTACTCTAGCATTGGAAATAAGAAAGGCTGAGGGGAAGCATTGATTTGAGCTAATCGGTCAGCCCCAAAAGTAAGAGCGAGCCGTTGTTGGAAGAACATCTTTTGACTCAACACAATGTGAACCGATGTGAAAGGCGTGAATTGATAGGGCTGACTTGGCTGGATGGGACGGTTGGGACAAAACATAGATCTCAAAAAGATGAACATTCTGATATCAGTTTCATTCAAAACCGAGCTTGGAATAGAAAGTTATGACGGTTTTACGAAAGGTTCTCAAAACTGCTCCAAACAACAGACTTGACCACTCGGACAACATTAACTTTTATTCTACTAAATGGAACAAATATCTGAATACATCAATAGATAGATCTTGAAAAGACAAAGATTTTGATATCAGTTTCATTCAAAACGGAGCTCGGAGTAGAAAGTTATGACCATTTTACAGAAGACTGTCAAAACTGTCCATACGCGACTGCAGTTATGGAAAGGGCAACGATCTCCTTCAGTAGAGAAGTAGCTTCCCAGATACATGGCAAATTGAGGTCGCCCAAGGGAGTAGAGAATATCCTTAATACAGATCCAGAAATGACTCACTCATGTGGGTACACTAAGCTTTAGAGCGAGGAGAGAGGAGATGGAAGAAGGATGAGGAAAATGAAGCATGAACTTTATTCAAAACATCAAAAGCAAGAAGAGGGGTACAAAGTGAGAGCCTAATGCTCTAGGAAGAAGGGAAAAGATATACAAAGCTAGATATAAGTGATGGCATAACTACGAAGGGAAGAACCAGATGCTGGAGAGGGAGGAGAGAGGTCTCTTTTATAGAGCAATTCTCACCCTCCTTCACCTTGTTACATTTTTAGCTAGTGGATTCCTTCACCCCCCGATGACATAAGGACATGGGTCACCATCAAATGTCGTTTTGGGCACATTTTGACAAGTGTCCCATCACAAGATCCTCATGACTCTTGTTCACCTCTAGCTTACCCCTCTTCACCCGTAGGTCACCCCTGTTCACTCCTATGTCACCTTCCCATGTTCACCTCTCTGTCACCCATGTTCACCTCTAGGTGACCCCTGTTCACTCCTCACCCCTATTCACTCCTAGGTCACCTCCCCATGTTCACCTCTCTGTCACCCATGTTCACCTATATGTTCACCTCTAGGTCACCCCTGTTCACTTCTATGTCACCTCTCCATGTTCACCTCTCTGTCACCCATGTTCACCTCTAGGTCACCCCTGTTCACTCCTATGTCACCTCCCCATGTTCACCTCTAGGTCACCCCTGTTCCCTCCTAAGTCACCCCTGTTCACTCCTATTTCACCTCCCCATGTTCACCTCTCTGTCACCCATGTTCACCTCTAGGTCACCCCTGTTCACCCCTAGTTCACCCATGTTCGCTCCTATGTCACCTTCCCATGTTCCCCTCTCTGTCACCCATGTTCACCTCGAGGTCACCCTTGTTCACTCCTAGGTCACCCTTGTTCACTCCTATGTCACCTCCCCATGTTCACCTCTCTGTCACCCATGTTCACCTCTAGGTCACTCCTGTTCACCCCTAGTTCACCCCTGTTCACTCTTATGTCACCTTCCCATGTTCACCTCTTTGTCACCCATGTTCACCTCTCTAGGTCACCCCTGTTCACTCCTAGTTCAGCCCTGTTCACTCCTATGTCACCTCCCCATGTTCACCCCTCTGTTACCCATGTTCATCCCTATGTCACCCCTTGTTCATCCCATGATTCACCCTAGGTCACTCCTTGTTCACCCCTTAGTCGCCCATGTGCACACCAATGCCACCCCTTGTTCACCCTTGGTTCATCCCTTCTCATGTCACACTTGTCCACTGGCCTATACAAGAGGTATATATTTCAAATTCAAAATTTACCACCTTTTTCATTCAAATATTGCCTTTTGCCCACATCGCTTTTTCTCCCACCTCCCACTAGTGCTATACCTCTTGCCCACACCGCTTTTTCTCTCACCTCCCACCAGTGCTATATTTAGCGTTGGCCAAGCATAGGTACTTGTGGTGATCAATCAACCATTGGGAGCCTCAGTTTTGGTGCGCATCTTGCCCCCCCCACCTCCCACCTCCTATGCTATTTGTGGCACCTGCCAAATTAAGCACACCTTTGACGCCTCTCTTCCTTGCACCCTCTCGTTGGCAACGAGTCCCTCTTGCAATGCCTGGGATCGCATCTTCCTTGGCCGCTCTTCTTTGGCAGCTTCCCCCATCAACGACGTCTCCTTCTCTTTGATTGCACTTTCTTTGGCAACTCCCTCCATCAACGAAATCTCCTAGCAGCTCTCTGGCAATACCCCCTCCTTGGATCGCACCTCTGCCAGGTGCAGTGCACCTCTCCCTACAGCCATCTCACCCCTCTCCTTGGGTCACACCTCTCCCTGCAGCCCATCTCACCCCTCTCCTTGGGTCGCACTTCTCCCGGCAGCACCCTCTTGTGGTTGCGCATCTTTTCTTGCCCTCAGCCCATCTTCTCGCTCCACATACGCCTCAGCTCCCCCTTTCTCTCTGTTGCCAATTGGCCATCCAAGGCTTGCACCTCAACTTGAATCGTTGGCCTCCACAGCACATACTCTTCTCTTCTTTTGTTGCGCCACCTTGCCCTCCACCCTGCGTTCTCCTATCCACCCTCCTGCACCAAGCTTTTTCTCTTTCTCCTGATCAGCCTTCCTCTGCACAATCTTGCTCTCTCCTCCCTACCTTACCATCCAGGTCTCCTTGCTTCGCCATCAGCTCCCCCTCTACGTCAACACCACCTCGCCAGCCCTAGCTCCCCTCCTCGCCATCACCTGGCAGCTCCCTTCTTGCTTCATCAGATCCCTCCTGGCCAACACCTCGACAGTAGCTTACTTCGCCATCAACTCCCCTCCTCGTTATCACCTGCCTTGCCACCTTCTCTTCTTGGACCTTGCTAGCTTCTCTTCTTGAACCTCGTCATCAACTCCCCTCCTCGTTATCACCTGCCTCGCCAGCTTCTCTTCTTGGACCTCTTCATTAGCTTCCCTCCTCGTTATCACCTACCTCGCTAGCTTCTCTTCTTGGACCTTGCCAGCTTCTCTTCTTGCTTCGTCATCAGCTCTCCTCCTCCCATCGTCTTCTACTTGACATGTGCTTCGCCACCAACTCCCCTCCTTGCTTTGTTTTTTTGGCAAAATCCCGTTCTTCATGCTCAAGAAGAAGCACGAGTATAAGCCACGTTTGCTTAGAGATAAGCTCTTCACCCCTTTCTGTACCGCCATGACGTCCCAGGCAGCCTCTGCAGTACACACAACCTCATCCATGCCTACAGCCTCTACAGCAGGGCCGACTTCAACAACAGTGCCGACTTCATCAGCAGGGCCGATTTTATCAGTGATGCATTTAACCTTGCATCCCCATCTTGGCCCAGACATCACTATCATCTCGGATGGAGAGCCACCGCAATCAAGACAGCAATAGGAGGTTCTTTCCCACTCTCAGAGCTCCAGTGCCTCTTCTTCCGACCATGGGGGCTTAGATTACACCCCCTTTGCACAGAGACCACATTCAGAAGGGTCGGGTGGGCCAACCGAGATACAGAACCCTTCAATAACCACCCCTCCTCTCTCCCACATTCGGGTTATGTTTAAACCTCTTCTGGATCCAAATCTCAAACTATCCTCGGTGTTAACATCTTCAGAGATCCAAACCCTCTGTCTAATTGAGTTCGACAAGGTCATCTTCTCTCCTGTCGATGTGGAACTGTGTAGAGAATTCATCAGATCTTATGACTCCATCACTGACACTTTTGAGTTTATGGGCTCCAAGCAGCTTCTCACACCCAATTTGGTCTCACAGTACATGGGGCTCCCTGCTCTCTCTATTCAGCCTCCTTCCAACGATTCACCACATCTCCTTTCATTCCTTTCACAGTGCAAACCCAACAGGAGGGGATATGATTGCAAAAAGGTTTTGGAAGGTGGAAGTAGAGAAGCAGTGATCACTCGCTACTTCTTCACTCGCTTCTATTCAGCACCCGGGCATTACTACATCACGAAAGGTATCCATCCTGCTCTGAATGCTCTCTTCACCATCACTCAGTATGATTTTGCATCCCTCTTTTATTCAACATTCCGGGCCACTATTCGAAATCGCACACGCAGAGACACACACACATGTACTTGTGGACCTCACCTCACCTACCTCTTGCACCAGTGGCGGGCTACAACCCTTGCACTTTTTCCTCCACCTTCACATACTTCATCTTCTCCTCACCGTCCAACTTCCGCCCCTATGGCTCCCCACTTGAGATCAACTTCATTGGCTCTTAGCGCAGCCCCAGCATCCTCGGCCTCTGTTGCATCAGTCTCTGTCCCCTCTTCCTCTCCCGTCTCCACGCCCACTCTTGCTCTGCCCACATCTGCAGCACATGTTTCTAAGCCATCCCCTCTTGGGCCAACCTTTGGAGCTTTGTCATCTGTTGCTCATGCAGGAGTTGCCTCTCCATCCATCCCCTTCGAGGCAGATTTTGATTTCCTTGATGATGTTCTCCCGGTCACTCCTCTGCCCTCCTCAGGTCTCGCCCACCATGGCATGACATTACCACTTACCTCCCCCGCAATCATGACCATCTCCCCTCCGATCATCACATCAGGGTCAGTAGGGTAAGTAGGGTGCACAGATACGGACATCGGTCCCACAGCTCAGGGGGGTCCATCGACAGTAGTTATGGCAGCAGGGACCTCTGCCTTGGGATATCATGGTGGAGAAGCATCAGAGTGACACAGGTTATTGAACTTGAATCTTACTTTGGGAGCCACTGGTGACGCGAAGACACGACCCCAGGTGTCTCGACGACTAACCCCTGATCCGAGTATGGAGGCTGCTGAATAGGACCCACTAGAAACTTGACCTGGCGAGGCTATTTTTGTTGGGGGTAAGATACCTTTTCAAGCTGATTGTCCTTCACTGCCTCAGAATGATATGTTGGATATCTACTTCGCATCCTCCTTAGGGGATCTATTCACCCATGAGGCCCAAATAGAGGAACAGAGCCAGAAACACAAACGGTTTCCGTATGCATTAAAGCGGAAGCAGTCTCCTGTTTGCATGGAGGAGGACCTGGACCAAATTTTCACACTTCCCTTGCAAGAAATGCTCGCTTCCACCAAGAAAGCATCCCGAGATTCAAGTTGCTACCTAGACATCGACACACTGGCTCCGGTGGTAGCTCTCGAGGACCCAAAGCAGGAAGGGATGAAAGCAGCTTTCGAAATATGGCGAATTCATCAACATGGCTGACCGAATGACCTATCGGGATAGGTATGCATGGGCTAAAAGATCCCTTCATATGGCTCAACACATTATAGATGATAGCTTCATTCAGATGGGTGCCTCCCTCTTTAATACTACGGGTCAGGTTTGCAAGCTTCTGTCACAGAAGCAACACCTCAGCTTCGAACATGAGAAGCAGGTAGCCAGCATGCATAAAGAATGGGATACAACATTACACGTGAAAGAAGTGGAGTGGGGAGCAACTCTACAAGCAAGGGAGGCTGCATGAAAAGCTCAGCAGGACGAGTTTCAACAATGTCTTGCAGAGCAAAGGAGGCAAAGTGGACAGCCAGCAAGAAAGTTTTGGAGGACAATCATTTAGCCCAACAGCCAGAGGGAGCTTGCAGCCCTACAGGGACAGATACACCTCAGTGGCAGAGGACAAGCATACTGTGGATGAACAGGTGGAGGTGGTGCAGAGTCAGATGAAGCAGATTCTCGAGGAGAAGGACCATCTCCAAGTTTCACATTCCAAGTTGTAGGACGACTTCCATGGGCTGCAAACTGAAAATTCTGCACTCAAATCTGGATGTGATCATTACAGGTTTGGCTACCACAGATATAAATCCAAATACGAGGACTTCCGCAACCTCATGGACATTGTCGAGGAAGAGGCAAAGACCACCCCTCGAACATCAGCACACCCACCACACCCTCCCCCTCCCCCTCCCTGACCTTCATCCACAGCAAGCAGTAGCTCCTGGATCTTTCATTTCAGCATTTCTTTTTGCGAGCTTTGTGCATTTGGATTCTGCAGTTCTCATGTAAATAAAGGAATTTTGGAGTTGTATGGCCATGAGCCAGTTTTATTTCAATTTTACAGTTGTATGGCCATGAGCCAATCGTATTCCAATTTTGGAGTTGTAAGGCTATGAGTCCTTTCTTTTCCAGTTTTGGGGATGTCAACCACAACGTCACTTTCTTATTTGCAATTTATACTTAAATTTCTTTCACACAGACCCTTAGTCACTCACCGGGACGGTGAATGATAGTGGCGGGGGATCTATTGTACTCTAAGTCTTCGGGACTCCCACCAAGAGTCACACGTGGATCACATCATGGTCACCTTAGCAACTGCCTAGTCGCATCGTGTTCACATGTGTTCACATCTTCGTCACTCTGGAACAAACAGTAGGTGACTTGGACATGACTTGACTTGACTTGGACATGACTTGGACATGACTCGACATGACTTCGACATGACTTCACAGTACGTGACTTGTACAGGACCTGGACATGACTTGGACATAGGCATGAATTGGACTTGGACATGACTTGGATATGACGGGAGCAATACATGACTGAAAAGTACCAAACCTCAACCTCGACCGACCATGGTTAAAGTTGATCAGAGTGAAGCAATCTGGCGCAATGGTGCACACGGGTACACCTGTTGGTGCACATGGGAAGCAATCCAAAAGAGTGCACAGGCGCACATGCGGTACTTGTTGGTACACGTGGGAAGCAATCCAACAGTTAAGAGGTATAGGTGGTGTACCAACCCTCGCAACCAACTAGTGTCAGGAGCACATGGAATAGACAGGAGAACATATGGAGCACGAGATTCATTGACTCAGAACAAGCTAGAGTGTTGCACAAGCCATCAAGAACGAAGCGGCCCACAAATGCTGGAATGGCTAAGGATGCAAGAAGACATCCAATAGGAAGAAGGAAAGGAGATTTCCAGCGGGGGAGCAGACGAGGAGAAGGTGAAGAGGGGGAAACGGAGGAGAGGGGGGGGGGACATTCGAGCAAGGGCGAAAGGCGTGAGGTGGGAGTGAGAGGGGGAGTCAAGAGCTCGCCTTGTGTGTATCTTCTTAGGGTGTATCAGTCATCTTGCTTCCTAATGAACTGTGCTACTTCCCATCTCTCTGCTCTCTTCTCTAAGATCTCTTCCCGTTGTGTTCTCCTCCCCTCCTCTCCCTTCACTTGGTACAACGGACCCTGTGTCATGTGGTTGAAGTTTTGCTCAGTTCATGTCGAGGGTTGGCTTTTATGATGTTGTTCTGCTTTGGTCTTCTTCTTGCTCACATCACTTCAACACTTGTACCGCTTGCACATAGTTGACACCATCGACTAGCACTCACCTACGAACCATCAGTGACACCTATGGCATATCTTACTTGCTTCTCGCACCAGTGGTCCTAGGCCTCTGGTAATACTTCCGGAAGTGTTAGGAACCCCCCCCTCAGACACCTTGTTGTATGAATGAGCAACTAGTTAGCCCAAACCCTTGATCCTTTTTGAAGTGACAATGACCATGGTAGTGCCATGGCAAGAGGACCTAGTGGTATCAAGATGGAGATTTGGAAACGAATCTTATAAAGGTTCATTGACCTAGTCGAAGACTTTTGAATGTGTAAAAAAAGAAAACGGGTCATTAGACATATGCCAAGGGACAAGACGTACCAAGGCCCATTGAAACCAGCATTTTTGGGTCACCCTTTTTCGTAATTCTAGACAACTCAACCCCCTGCCTTCAGCTTTAAGCTTTAGCAAGGATTTGTATGCAGGCAGTGATTGTCAAGTTCACTTTAATTTCAGGTGTAAATAAGAACATGAATCTCTTGCCTCGGATCTTGCAGAAGGTGGGATATTCATCATGGAGCTCCTTCCTGGTTTTGCTTTATATAGAGGACTTTATGAATTTTCACAATATGCTCTGACGGGTTACTATCAAGGTACTCAGGGTATGCAGTGGAAAAATATTCAGGACCCTGAGAATGGATTGAAACAAGTTTTTGGAATCATGTTTGTGGAATGGTTACTTATCATGCCACTTGCATACTACTTGGACCAGAAAGGGAAAAGGCATTTTCTATGTTTTTGGGGGAAAATCTATCAAAGAGCACAAGACAAAATGAGAAGGAAATCTGTAAGGATAGTTGACTTACAAGTGGCAGCTGAAGTAGAAAAGTATGATGTTGTGCAAGAAGTAAGTGTTTCTTTTTATGAACACCATTCTTAATGGTTTTTAACCTTTTTGGTGTTTTAGCTGTGATAAGAAGCTTTACCTCTTCGGATCGCATCATATTCTCATCATAGTGTGCAGCATTGGAGCATATATCATCATGACTAGAAGTAAGAAAAGGGTCACTCCACAAACTCCACTTCCATCTTTGCAGAAGTTATTTGTAAAAGAGATGATGGTGGGCCATAGTTCAACATGTGCTATTGTATGCGATGATTTGAGGAAAATATATCGAGGAAGCAGTGGTACTTCTGAGAAACATGCTGTAAGAGGCCTGTCTATTGCAGTACCTCATGGGCAATGTTTCGGAATGCTTGGACCCAATGGTGCAGGGAAAACATCAAGTATTAATATGGTATGGAAAATTTCCACTACGCAGCATAAAACATGATCTTCTTTTTGTGCACTTGAAAAACATTTCTGCTCTTTCTGAAAACATGACCAAAAATGCCGTACTAATTGACCAATAATCATGCTTAATGTCAGAATCACTTGTTCATGAGATGTGGCATTGGCAGAACTATCCCAACTATGTTTTTAAATAAATTCAAGTGCAAAAGCAACACTTTTACAACTTGTTGTAATCATTAGCTGAGGTTTTATATGATTGGTTTTACGTGCAGATGATTGGCCTATCATCCCCAACTTCAGGAACAGCATACATAGAAGGGCTTGATATCAGAAAAGACATGTACAAAATATACGCACATATGGGCGTTTGTCCACAGTATGAGTAAGTTCTCTCTCATTGGTGTGAGAAGGAACTCCTTTGTAAAATCTTTAATTGTATATGATTTTGAACTGAAATGCATGATCAATTGCAGCCTAGTATGGGAGACACTTACAGGACGAGAGCATCTTTTCTTCTATGGTAGACTCAAGAATCTAAAGGGAAATGTGCTTCAAACTGTGAGTATTATGGGGTTGCACGTGCAGAATCCTTCAATGCTGATAATGTGCCCAAGTCACATATTAGGTTTTTTTCTAAACTTGAGACATGCAAAACTCTTGTTTTGTGTCTTCTGATTGTTTGTAACAGGCAGTCGAAGATTCATTGAGAAGTGCAAATCTTTTGAATGGGGGTATTGGTGATAGATTAGTGGGAACATATAGTGGAGGGATGAGGCGAAGGCTTAGTGTTGTGATATCCCTCATAGGGAATCCAAAAGTAAGCGTCTTTTCTTTTAATTATATTTTGTGTGTTCACAGTAACATGTGCATTATATGGGCCTACTTGCAATCCTATATTCATTTTTTGTAGAACCCTTTACTGTCTTGGATGAAATTAATAATGCCCATGACACTCTTGCTAAAATCAACAATAATGCTAAACACCAAATATTCAGCCAGGTAGTCTACATGGATGAACCAAGTGCAGGACTAGACCCTGCATCTAGAAGTTTTCTCTGGAATATAGTGAAGAAGGCAAAACAAGATCGTGCTATCATTCTTACAAGTATTTCTTCATATGCCTCACCTGTCGTATGCTGGGTGGTGTTTCATGAGCAAACTGAAAACACAAATCCATTTATTGTGAGATGTTCTAGAAGAAACAAGGGAATCAAATCATATGATACGAAAACCAGTTTTTCTGATTCCTGAGGTTTCTTTTCTAATCTAATTTGGAATCGCAAGTAAGGTTGCATTAGAGTATTGCTCTCTGGAATTTCGGATGGGTGACGGGTCCATAATGTACTTCCCTCGATTTTGGGCGTATACATTCCTTGTGCCCATTCACGTCAGTATTTTGTCGAGCTGCTAATATTTCCCTGTTTCATTAAAAAGCCGGAAGTCCGCCTTTTGTCCCTCCTTTCACAAATTCTAGTATCATTGTGCAAAAGTTTATCTAATTGTAAAAGTATCTATGGGACCAATCTGTCGTTGGGTCATTATTTTGTGGCTCTTAAATATGCGTGGGCATGATGTACACGTGCAGATGATGTAGTTTTGCTCTAGAAACACAGTAAACGCCCAGCAGCAGCAGATATACATGTTGGACCTCTTTTTCTATATTCATGGACTTGTTATAGGGAATTTGGAAGATCATAAAAAGATTTTTGGTAGGTTGGGTGGAGGGCTTCTTCGATACGTCAATTGACCAGGTGACCTCTAGTACAAGCCAATTGACCAGAGGTTTTCTCATTAGGGGAGGTTTGGGATCTCAAAAGGTCCTTGTAAAGAATTCACTAATAATCAAACCTACTCATAGTGGTTATGATGGAAACTCAGGTGATTTTGGTAGAGGGCACATGGTTTTGCCTTGTAATTATGGTGAAGGATGTACAAAATGAAGGAGTAGTATTGGATTATATTTTACATGGCAGAAAGGAGTGTTAGTATTGGCTTGGTAACCTAGTGGTCAAGGTTCTTGAGCGTGAAGTAGGTGGTGCCAGTTTAGTTCCTGTAGGCGCTTTGAAGTTTGGTGGGTGGGCTAGATGAGGTGCTCAGCCACATGGCAGGCACGTGCGGCTGCCCTCTCTGCTCTAGTCCTTGTGCACAGCTGAATTGCCATGGCAATCACAGTAGCACTCACCTCCCCTTCCACTTGCCCAGCCACTTGCCAAGTGTTAAATGCATTTTTTGGAGTTTTGTAGCCCCCTAGAACACATGGCGGCATACTCAAGTAGGTGTTAAATGCACACGTGCATATTTCAAAAATCTGGTCCATTAGGACACATCCCCAAACTTGGTGGTTTTGTTCTCAAAATCTGTGAGTTTCCTTGAGCATAAACCATAATGTTTCAAATTGAAAACACCTATTGCCCAAGGCATAGTAAGGTTATGCCACCTCAACATGACATTGGACCACAAAAAAGAGTATTTTTATTGGTCCACTTTAAATCCCTCCCTAATAGAAAACACTAATTCCAAGCCCTTTTGTAGACCCCAAATCCCCTAATGTGCACATGCCAGGTGACTAGATGGCCTCTGGTACAATGCAATTGACCAAAGAGCTTTTGTTATAGGACACGTGATTAAACGTTTTCTTGTAGACGGGAGTAATCGGGTTGCCCCTTGTACATGGGGTAAATGGAAGTTAACTTGTTGACTTGACCAAGTAGCCATGTGGTAACCAAGACAACTAGGGATGATGACAGACAAAGTAGCTAACATCCAAGGTGATCTTACACGGAGGCTAAATGGTCCACCTCAGCATTAAGTAAGAACCACCAACTTGGAGTACGGCATGACAACAACAACATTTCTTTGGACTATTGACTTGTGGAAGATGAAATGGGTTCCTCGGTGACCCCGTAAGTTGCTACAAGCCAAACTATGGTGGCCCACTCTCTTTGTAGATGTAGCCAAATTTGACCAAGCGTTGCGGCTCCTACCAAAGACCCCACTCAAACGGGAGCTTTTACAAACCAACCTTTTGAAGAATGGGGCATCAATTTCATAGGACCTATTAGTCCAACGGCAAAAGGGACACAAACCCAATACATCATCGTGGCGGTTGACAACTAGGAAGGCAGACACTCGAGCGACGGCCAAATTCTTTTTTTATGATAATGTCATATCACACTCTGTCCTCCCATTAGAAATCATGAGTGACCGTGGAACCTAGTTTATCAACAAAACGATTCACATTCTAATGAGTGAGCTCCTAATTGTTCATAGAAAATACACTTCATACTACCCTCTACCCTAATTGTTCACATAAAATACACTCCATACTACCCTAGAGCGAACAGCCAAGCAAAGAGCTGTAGTAAAACTCTATGCTTAACAATAACCTACATGGTAGAGGTTGGCCAAAATGATTGGGAGCACAAACTCACAGCTGTGCTTGGGCATACCGCACTGCATATAAAGTTGCAACCAATTGCACACCCTTTAGCCTTGCATTTGGTGTAGAAGCAATAATGCCCATGGAGTTTATAGTGCCAAGCCTAATGGTGGCATTCCAAGGAAAAATATTTGAAGAGGCCACCTATGAGACGCTGATTAAGCTCAAGCAGCATGACAAAACAAGGCTTAGAGCAGCATACGGCATAAAAGTTGAAAAACTTCATTGAAAATGGTGGTTTGACTGCAACCTAAAGAACAAGGATGTTAGTGAAGGTGACCTTGTGCTATTGTGCATCATGAGGAACACTTAGCAGAAACGTAAATATTGTAGAATGGGGTCTGTATCAGGTCGTGGAGATCACACCGCAAGGGTCATGCCACATTGTAATCCTTGATGGAGTGGAAATGGATGGCTTCATTAATGGGATCAAACTTAAAAGCTATCATGGTCCCTCGACTCTCCAAACCCTACAAGGCACCCATCGAGAAAAAGGACTAAAAAAGGAGGTTGCCCACATGTTAAGGCAGGTAATAGAAGAGGCTCGAGCCCACCAAGCCAAAATGAAACATTTAGTGCTAATATCAATTTACAAGGTAGCTATAGAGGGGCTAGACCCACTTGAATACCTAACCATTGCCCCTGGTAGGTTGCTAGTGGACTTTTAGGTGTGCGAGGAGATGATCCACTTTGCTGAAGCTTTTGTGGACCCCAGGGCAATCCATAACGTGATCTCACAAGAGGTATGCGACCAACTAATACCCGAGATAAACCTTGACACCACCCCTATACTTGTACGAGCTGTAAATGGTCAAGGAACGCCAGCCATGGGCTATAGAGGGATCACAAATCATCGACAAAAAAATATGACCAGCTACGTGAAGGTGGAGATCATTGGGGTGGGGGTGGAGGTGGAGGGGATCAGATCAATTAGATAGGGGAGAAGAGACTTGTGCTACTAGCTTGCCTGTGTAAGCATTGTACTAGCGACTCAAGGTGAATGGGTTTAAGGTTGCTTGGTGGCATATTACTATTGGAGAACTAGTTTTCATACTTGTTGGTAGTGTCAATAGGGAGTGTGTGTGTTTTCGTCTCTGCGTGCACTTGTTAATAAGTAGGGCCTCTTGTGCACTTGCACCAAAGTGCCTTTTGTGCATTCATACCACAACACCCTTGTACACTTGCACTAGAATGCTTCCATATCTTTACATCCCTTGCACACCTACACCGTTGTCCTTTCGCCCCCTTGCACCTCCTTGCAATAGTGGCCCTAGGACGCCAGTGATACTTTCGGAATAGAATGAGCCCTGATCTCAGATAATTATGGTGATCATCACAGTGGCACTCTTTTGGTGCTAGGAGTATCACCTGAAGTGACATCTTAGGGTCCTAGGGTTAGAAAGAGAAGGCTTATGCTGTACATCTTTGACGATTTTGAGGGAGCGAGTGAGAGAACTAGAAGGCTCTTGAGGAGATTGGAGAAGAGAGCGGTACATAAGATGGAAGCTCAGAAAGTCCTCTAGTAGAGCATAAAGTGAACCAATCCTAGCAATGGTCAAGAGGTTCTTGTGGACTTGGACCAACAAAAGTAGTGGTGGTTAGATGAGACTTGTGATTCAGAGGATGAGGTACAAAAGGAGAACAAGTCAAGGAGGACAAAGCCTCAAAGCTCGCAAATGTCAGAGTACGTTCCCTCCTCTTCTACAGGCATGTCTTCATCAGTACCCTCCCCTTTTGCAGCCATTTCTTCATCAATAGCCACATTGTCAACGTTCGCAATAATTTCAGTATTTAACATTCAAAACCATTGATGCTACTCAATCCTCTGTGACCTATAACCTTGGCTTCTTTTTTTTTTAAATTTTTTCAAAGAAAGGAGCCTTCTATTAATGCTTGAAAGATTTCATACATAACAATAGCCCCGAAGGTGCTGAGTATGAAAAACCGGAAAAGGCTGAAAGAAAGAAAATCGGCCTGTTCTAGAGAAACCCAGCTCACTGCCTAGTGGATCTCCGGAACTAGGGCTAACAGCCAAGTGGGAGGACTATACAGCCAGCGAATCCCTCGCGGAGTGAAGATGTAGAAAACACCTGCAGGCCAAGCCTTGTAGAAACGAGCACGCCTCTTAATAGTCGCCCTGAAGCCTGGAGTCCCGCGCTCCCAATGGACAGTAGAGTGTAAATGATATCCTGCCAGATGGCACCAAGGTAGCCAAGGGTGGAACCGGGTGCTCTCCCATCACAAGACTGCAGTGAGCCACCCAAATGTTCCAAGCCGTGATGCTGGCTACCACCTCCCAAACACTGTCCTCCCTAGGAGGAGGAGCTAGGGTGTCAGGGGGGACTGCCTCGTGGAGTGCAATGCTCTGAATGCTCTGACCCTGTATCCGGTAGGCTGGGGAGATCTCATCAATCTGAAACGCGTGTCGTCCCTCTGTCAACCAAGCCACCATCCCCCAAGTGTAGTCTCTGTGGAGACTCTGCATACGTGTCATAATCTTGAGGGATCTCATCTAGATCCTCGCTGCGCTATGACAGCTCCATAGACAGTGCAGGATAGTCTCCAAGACACCATATGAGCAGCAATGGCACTGCCCCTCCACTCGCATCCGCTCCAACCACGGGCTGATGGGCAAGTCTCCGTGGGCTGCCAGCTAGAAGAAGTATGAAATCTTCCTCGGCAGCAAGCTAGACCACAACCGCGTCCAAAACCTCGAGCGAACATCCTGGGGCACTCTCTGGGTCACCCAGTGTCTCTCCCTCGAGGGAGTCCACCTCGACGAGTCCATTTGAAGTCTGTTGCCAATCCGTGTGGTGTAGGAAAAGAAAGGCACCTCATCTATCGTCTCAGCTAGGCCGCCCCTGGAGGGCCATAACCACTCCCTCGGGTCCCACTGGACCTCCCTCAGGGGTCTACCCTCCCATAGCTAGAGGCGTCCTGCTCTGAGATACTGAGAGGATCAATGTGCCACTCCTTCCCCACCACTCTGATCATCTGCCAGTGTATCCCATCAAGAATCCCATCCATCTTAGGGTCACCCTCACTCCTAGTGAGGGGCTGAAGTAGGCCTCCAGGTCTTACACGGAAGAAGTCGGGGTGCGTGCTACCGCGCTGCATCAAAATCCTCAAGGGAACACCAGTACGAGAAAACTGCTGCAACCATTTGCTGTCTCTCGTGAAGTACTTCCCACTAGGACTCAAGAATGGCTAAGTCAATCTCGCCCATCCGCTACCCTGCCCCTCTCAGATGCGCTAGGGCGTCAAGCCTCGCCTTTGCCTCCATAGGTAGCCTGCTCCAGCAACCAAAAGACCCTGTTGGACCACTGTCCCACTGTGCCTAACCAATGTGAGTCCACTGCCCAAGCATACGTCCCTCCTGATCTGTGACCTCTGGGTGCCACATAAGGGGCTGGCGCTCAAACTCCTCTTTGCATCTAGGAAGAGCATGGATGAGACCCCTTGTTAGTCTCAGCCAAACCCTATGGAGACTCCTCATTAGGGGGGAGCCCTTCCCCACAAGGGGGACCTCTGAGAAGTTCCATCTATGTGAAGGCTTCCACTATCCCCCCGTGCATGGGGTGTTCCTTATAACCTTGGCTTCTTGTCGCTTCTAGCCTCTACATCCACCATACACTAATGGTTATTGCTTCAATCATGCCTTTGGCACCCTCCATGTCCTTTTCAACTTCTCTCCCATCTTTTGTCTTTTTCACCACCCATGTCTTTCTTGGTTGCTTACCTATCATACATGGATTCTATCCTACCGCTATCTTTTCCAACTACTTTTGCACCCTTGATGACTTCAACATCCTCATGCACCCTCCATCTACATTTGTGTCAGTAGTGACGTGTGCACTAATATTGTCATCCCTAGTGGTACTTGGCTCGACCATGCCCGTTGCACCCTCTATCCCCATGGCATTGGCACTATCTCTAATTTGTCGACCATCCCTTCCACTATTGTACTCACTTTAGAGCCAAGTGGTGGAGTTGGAAACCCTCAATTCCACAAAGAGGGGATGACTTCTCAACAAAGTCCATGTGAAGACACAAAAGTTCATGGGACAACTGCATGAGAATTTGGAGGCACACTTAGGCAATTTCTCACAGCTTGTAAGGCTAAGGGGTAGAAAGTGAGCATGCCTTCTTACACATTTTCCCCTCCACTTTAGAAGATCGTGCGATGTCTAGTACAATGAGTTTCCCCCATATCATTTCTAGACATGGTCCGACTTGAAGGATGAATTCTTAAGAACTCTCAAGCTAGGGACGTTTGAGTACATGGTTATCCATGAGTTATCCACCATCATGATGAAGACGGGGGAGAATATCTCTGAGTGGTGCATCATGATGAAGGTACTAGCAACTAAGATGGTTGCCTTGCACGAAGGAGTGTTTTTAAAAGGCTCTATTCTTCTTCATTGCAGTGAGGTTTATCGACAAGCTACTTGAGCATGCCATCTTGCAAGATTTTCTCAGAGAAGCCATGAAAATAGAGAGATCTCAACTCAGCTTTGAACTACCTAGAGCTTCACAATTTGCACCTCGTGGAGGTGGAATCTTTGGAATGAAAATGACTAGGGAAATTGGACCACATCAAAGTAGGATTGAAGGTAAGAACATAGGTTGAGGAGGCATTGTCCTTTGAGACCTAGGCCAGGAGTGGTTTCTAGTGCAATGAGTGCAGAGGTCTCAGACATAGCCACTTAGAATTCCTTTTGAAACACAATGTATCAAACTCTGCTTCATTTTTTCACATTTTTCTAGATTCGTGCAAGGTCTTAGACATAGCCACTGGGAATTCCTTTCAAAACACAAGGTATCAAACTCTGCTTCATTTTTTCACATTTTTCGAGATTCGTGCAATGATGCTTATAGGTTATCTCAAGGTTTTGAGGAATCTCCTATGAGAGATTCCAACAAGAGAACCTATTGTCGTTGTTGATGTCCAAATAGCGACAGTGAGCAATATGTTGTCTCCAGTAGTTACAACCCCATATCTACATTTATGATCTCATCAGAGCCTTCCCTGACTCCTCATGCTACTCCACCATCACTTTTGTCCAATCCCCCTCTACTCCCAAGCTTTTGTATCCAATCTTGTGGTAAACCCTTAGCTGTACTATCCACCCTATCAATCACAGCTCCTTTTACCCATGGGTTAGATAAGGTGGATATTGGGGAGGTTGGGGAGGACCTTGAAGAAAGAAAAGAAAGTAAGAAACTTTATTAATATCTATGAAAGACCAAAGGGTCTATGAGACTAAAAAGAAAGAATGAAACCTAAGAAGGGGGGCCACTAAAATGGGCGCCCCTTACCCACGGATGGTGCTTGTGACGAGAAATACATCGCACTATCGCTGCAAGAGAGACCCACAATGGGGGAGCAAACAACAAGGAGAATCCCATGGTCGTCTATCAATCGGTCACCCGTCCTTGAGTGGTTGGACCTATGTATGCTATCTGTGGGACCAATACGACTGGACGATTAAGGAGAGACAAAAGGAGCACGTCTGACAGTGGCTAAGGATCTGGCGAGGGCTAGCGTTGAGAGAGAAAATCAGTGATACAGCTAGGAGAATTCTTAATGCAGGTTACTTTTGGCCATGCCTCCATAAGGATGTATATGAATGGTGTTGAAGTTGTAAAATATGCCAAAAGTTTGCCAATGCCAGAGGCACACTCTCATGTACAACCAGAGAAAGAGAGATCTCATAGGGGACGGTGATTATTAATTTCCCTGGCTATTTTTTTTTTTCTCCTTCAAGGTACTTGTCAAGCTCCTCTATAATTTCTGTGTAGGTGCCATCCCTCCTCTATAGTTTCTGTGATGTGGCTTGCTGTCTGTCAAGTACTATCGTCACTTCAATGGTCTATCTCCCCACATCAAAGAGAGAGGATATAACTACGACCCTCATGTGAGTATCCACTCGGGATCAGATCTAGCGAGTAGTGTCCTATGGCTCTCTCTTGCATCTGATGCCCTGTTGTCCCTGGCTTGGGTCCTTTGGCTGGATTGGGCCGGTCCCTCATGTTCTCTCCTTTGTGCTCATATCAGCTGAAGACAGTGGTGCCATCCACAGATCTCATAGTATACAAGACATCTGAAAGCATAGTGATCCTCTGTCTTGGCCTCTTGCATATCACATAAAGTGCAGATCCATCTCATGCCCTCTGCTTGTCTTGTCTCAACCTGTAGCCTTTATGAAGATACTCGAAACTGACCCATCAAGATTCTCAATGCATGTAGGAGATGAATCTGGGTGTAGCTTGGTGGTTTGATGAACCCCTCCGTTGAGATTTGTAAGCAATGATATCTGTAGAAGCAGAGTTTCACCGAATGCTCGGTAGGTGCTGACCTAGTCTTCAATGTGTAGAGTGGCAAGAGATCCTCTTTGATAACCTCGTTCACCTTGTGAGATGCAAGCGGAGTGGATGAAGCCTCAATGTTATACCAAAATAGTGCCAATTTGTCCATCTGTAGCCCTAGGCTTGGAACCATCTACGTGGCCAAGCATACCAGCTCCTCTGATCCCCCTCTGCCTCCAATGCCATAGATGAAGTCAGGGCTAGCCATGGCAGTCTGCCTTGTCCAGTAGTCGTGGTACCAAAGTCCCTAACCCTATGGAGCTTATCGACCACCTTGACGACTGCATCAACTTGTAGCGGCGGGGTGGTCCCAAAATCTGCAAGTATGATCTGATGCAAAACCAATGGCTTACTGGGGATCATCTAAGCGAGAAGTAGAACGAGACGTCTCTCTATGCGGGACAAATCTGTCTCCAATATGTCTGTCCCCCAAAAGGGATTATTGTATATCCCTGTTGGGCGGACCAATGATTCAAAAAGAAGAGAGTTGGTTCAGGGATCTTGAAAATGTGAGTGGAAGCAATGGTGCTCGAGTCTGGCTAGTGTGGCATGTCCCCTGCTTTAAGAGGCCTGCATACCTGGTCCCATATGAAGACGGGACCTGAAAAGAGGACACTGTTATATGTGCAGGATGTAAGAATCTCTATTGGAGCCTCCCTTGTTTGACTCTGATCATGCTCATGATCTCCTCTGTCCACCCCATCGAAGTCTTGTCCCTACTTGATACCCACTCATATAGTGCCTAGACTGTTGAGATAATGTCCCGATTGTACCGAAGATTAAGTAAGCGTATGAAAAGCCGAGCTTATGATATAGTTTTGAAGGTTTTGCAAAAGCAACAATAAACACTCTGCTTCCACACGTGGATCTCCTTAATGATAGCCCTGAATGTAAACATGTGGTCCAATGTTGCATGATCTGCTCAGAAGCCTACGTGCCCCACCTACCTCCTCGCTCTCTGTCCCGTACACTCCGCCTCTTGGGTAATATGAGTATCAAGGGATATTTAATAAATCTTGGACATGACATGTTCAATCATGATGGTCCTGTAGTTTTCCAGACTCATGGGATCTCGTGTCTTGTGAATTGGAATAATAGTCTTGAAGGTCCAAGTGCAAGAAAAACCAGTCATAGAGTTGTTTTATTGTATATCTTCTCGGGAGATTTTTCAATGGCTTTGGTTCATACCATAAAGCTGTGAATGTTATAGGAGTTCCCTTGTCATTCCTTTCTATCTTAGCAACCTTTGCAACCCAAATTGGGCGACCTTGGTCATCCAACTCTGAACCTGGATCAGATGCCCAAACTGCAATGAATAGACCCTCTTCAATCTCATTAGATGGTATAAACTTTGGTAAGGGTTTGTCTCCCTTCTTGCCACAATATTTTCAAGGTAAAAGGAATTCCTCTGCTTCCTCCATATCTACTAACATACTTATATCCAAAGGAAAACTTGGTGACCTAGCTTGTTCCAACTAGTGTGTGTACTAATACCATGTGCAATGTATTCCGTACAAAACCTTTATGATCTTTGGATCGTCCGTTATGTAGCTTGAGGGTAGGATATTGATGTTACTGTGAGTGAACAGTGCATAGGAAGTGGGGCATGGTAGATGTGGGAGGTTTGACTATTTTTAGAAGTACTATTCACCCTACCAACCACAATTCTTAAGGGGTGGATCCTACTACCCACGGGGTACATGATGTGGGTATCGGGGAGGTTTGGGAGGACTTGGAAGAGGGGTAACCTTGAACGATTGGTGGTGTGCTATAAATGTGGAGGGTATGGCCATTACCAAGACGAATGTACTTTGCCATTTCCAGTACCATCTTGCACATGGTGGAACGTCAATGACCACCACAGTAGAGACTGCCTAAATGAATCCACACCTCAAGTTGAGATGGCAATGCGTGGGGAGGTAGACAACCAACACACGATTGAGGTGGTGTTAGGAGCAATGACGAGGTTGCAATCCAAGATGGCACCTCTGATGAATCGACATCAAGACCTCATCATCATGTAAACCCTAGTCCACCTTAAAGGACTGGCACAAGGGTTCAGAGTGAGTCATGGACTACTTTAGCTGACAACTCACTTACGAAAACATGCCTTTGTTTCCATGCTTCTAGTTTAAGGAGGATAATTGAAAGCGCGCCATTCTCAAAGCCCATGCCAGTTTCCAAAGGTGATACTTCCAAGGGTGGCCAAAGTATGCCTTCATGATACCAAAGTGTGGTCAAAAGCATCACATGGGACATCTAATTCAGTTTTAATTAAGAGGGAAGCACTCCACAATTTCCTTCAAAGAATTACGAGCGTAAGATGTGCATCTGGCCCAAGAAGTTCAAAGAGAGAAGGATAGAGTATGGGCAAAGACGAGCAAGCATCACCTTTCACCCTTGTACAAAGACGTACTTGGATGTTCAAGTCCAACAAGGATGAGGAGTCGCACAGCCGTTGGATGCAAAAAACACAGTAGAGCTACATATACCTTTATAGTCTATCACATCCACAGTTCACATTTATTGTAGCCACGCGACAACATACAAAATGTACTTTCATTCCAAATCCTCATCTTTACATCATTCCAAATAAAACTTCCTAAGGAATATTCTCCTGATCTGGCAACTCATATCAATCCACTCTTCATCTTTCACATGCAATATCAGATGCCATGTATCTCCTGACACAACTGAGAAGAGATTGAAACTGCACTATGTTGTGTTTTTAGAGGATGAGTTTGGGAATGTTTCCTGGATTCATCTAGGTATATGCTTCTGCCGTATTAGCGGACGTATTAGCGGACATGCAAATTTCACCTTGTGAAGTTTTCGTCCAAGTTGCGGCCTGCTGGTATTGTGATAATTCTTTCTATCTTAAATGGTGCGTTGCCCTATTAGCTAGATTTAGATTTAGATGCTTGTTGGGGAGAGACTAAAAGGAAAATGTTTAGACTTCACAAGCAGTTGTAGGTTTAATGAAGAGATTTTGGACTACCTTTTGATTACCCTTCTCCTTTAGTGCTAGCCTTCATCATGGCTGAGTTGACAGAAACTCAGTACGAAGACTTTGTATAAATGGATGCTCAAGTATGTGTGGGTGTATGGATTTGTATGTGTGAGAGCATATTTTTATACTATGGTCTACATCCACTGTTGGGCGCTGATGATGTCAGTGGGGATGTCATAGTAGCTAGTCCCTGCTATGCATGATGGAGTTTATGGTTTTCAACCTTGTGAGTGACTATCATGAGATTGAAACTGCACTATGTTGTGTTTTTAGAGGATGAGTTTGGGAATGCTTCCTGAATTCATCTGGGTATATATAGTGCACCTTATATTGAAAAACACACAACTCACAAGACAACCACTCACAAAGTAACCACGGTGAGAAATCTTATTCTCCGAAACAGATCTCCCTTTGCAAAGGATGCTCCAAAATGCAATACTTTCGCGCAAAAAACATACTTCCCGCGATGGAATTGCTTGGAGAGGCCACAATTGCTCATGGGTGTGTAGAAAACCGCAGACCAGCAAAAATGAGAGGTCCAAGGGCTGCCAAACAGCTTGAACAAGCTGCCAATGGCTGAGGGAATGGATCCCCAACTTGCTCTGATACCACTGTAGGCTAGGGCAAGCAATGGAAGCTTATAAATGAAGGAGAGAGGACAAAAAACGAGCTGCTGTAATGAATTGCTGCAAAACTGAGTTGAGGCTCAAGAGAGAGCCAATATAACAAAACCCTAGGGCAAAGTGCCCTAACTGGAATAAGTGTCCTAAGTGGTACATGTACTAACTGTACCAACTGATCTAAATGATTGTAACTAGGCCTACAAGGCACATACCACGGAATGAGTGGCACCTATGGATAGCCCATAGAATGGCCTACAATTCTACATACCTGTACTATCATAGTTGCTATATCCATGATGGACAAATATGTGCAACCATGATATTGATTGCATGTATATTTGATATGTGTTCAAGATACTTCAGCCATACCATGGGGGGGGATTTGTAGGCACTTAGCCCTAGAATTGCTTCAATTAGTTAACTTTGGGGCCATATAGTGGCCACTCTTGTACTTTCTTTGTTATCCATTTGTAAGTACTTCTAGTTCTCTCAATTGTTCTTTTATCTTGCATGCCATTTCCACTCCACATGCAGTCTTGATGTATTGTCTTGTGGGATTACCAGTGTACAGCTGTAAATATGATGGCACATATAAAATGTATGACTTACAACGTACAGGGTTTGTGCGTTGTGCAAAAAAGGAAAATATTTTGGGCGTATATGAATGGATTGCTACCTGATATAGTAGCCTTGCAGGAGCATAATAAGCATAGATATGCAGGCCAATCAGGGCTATGATATTTTCTATGCGGGTGACACTTCTTTTGGGTGTGGTAGTGCTTGTGAAGCATGCTCTTCTCCTAGTTGTGACTTACAATGACAGAGAATGGCCAAGAATATCGACAGATTGTTGTTTCAAAGGCCGTATCTATGTTGGCAAACTCTCGCCGGATGCCCTTCTCTGCACAAAACTCGTCAAAGACTTGGGAATAGAATTCACCATCTTTATCAGCCCTATTCACCACCTTTATCAGCCCTAAGGGATTTCACGGTCACCGGGACTTATTCTCCACAAGAGCACACCACTCTCGAAACTGGGAATACGACAGAGCTGGAAATTATACCCATGTGAATCTGCTGAAATCATCGATGCTGCTTTATATATGTTATTCTCTTGCTTTTTCATGAAAGGGATAGCAAGTGCCAAGTAGATTCAAAATAGAAAAGAAAACATATCTTAATTGCTCCATCGATCCAGAACTGTCAAGCAGCAAAGAAAAGTGTTATTGTTGCTACATGCATGCACATCTATCAACTGCTATATAAATTAAGAATTCTCCTCCTTTTGTTAAAGGCGAATGCAAACATGTGTAATAAATTTTATAGGTTTTTTAATAAATCTAAAAATAGGTTTATCATGAGTAACATGATCTTCAATGGCTTGTTTACATACACTTATTCGACGATACTTGTGTAGCACATTCGATGGAAGAGGCTGAGACACTATGTGATCGAGTGGGCATATTTGTTAATGGCCAGCTCCAATGTATTGGAAATGCAAAAGAGGTTGATAACCCACTAGTTTGTCGAATTTCATTGATAAAATTGTTGAGTGCATCACAAAGATAGCAATCTATCTTATATCTTCTTTTCAATGCTATTTTTTACTTTCCCTCAAACATTGCTTCAAATGATATGTTTGGCGCAGCTCAAGTCAAGATATGGTGGTTTGTACATCTTCACAATAAGTACCCGTCAAAGTCAAGAAACAGAAGCACAAGAAGTGGTACAACAGATTTCTTCAACTGCAAAAAGGATATACAGTCTCTCCGGCACTCAGAAATTTGAACTGTCCAAGAAAAACGTGATAATTGCAGATGTTTTCAGAATTATAGAACGTGCCAAGATGCACTTGGACATCCAAGCGTGGGGCTTCACAGACACCACACTAGAAGATGTGTTCATTAAAGTAGCTCATGAAGCATTGTGAGTGTTTCCTAATCATGAGCCTCGGCAAAATAAGTCTCACTATAGTTTGGAAAAGAAGTCGAATGTCTGGGTAGATTGTTGTGAAGGCTTAATTATCAATGAGTTTGTGTGAACATTTTTCATGTGCTTACATCGAGGTTGATATGCTTGAAGAAACACCAAACTTTGTTTTAAGAAAGGCATGACTACAGAAGCCGTCCAATCTCTGTTGTCTAATGCTTCTTGGATTTCATGTTCTCTCTTATCCAGGTCCATGGCGTAGGGTTCTAGTCAAGCTTCTAGTCCAGCTTCACGTCCCCTCAATCTAGTATCACTCCATGTAATGATCTGACGACTCATGCCATCATCAAGATCTAATTTGTCAAAAGTTTAATCAAAGTTGTCACGTTTGGTTCTTCTACATTTATTGAAGTACCTCAATATGCATGCTATAATGTGTTTTTTAAAAGCATTAGTAATCCATGAGGGGCCTCACGTTACATAGTCTTGAAAAACCTTCTATTCAACTTTCTCTGGCAGCTACGTTGACTCATGTTTGTCTTATTACCCAATCCTTGTAAACTCAGAACGTCCACAATTTGTCCAAATATGATTTCTTTGCAATATAATTTTTCAAAATTTCTCATTTGATCTTATCCTTGATTGCCCTCTAGTGTAATCAAGGATCCGGTTTGTGCCAAGCTTGCTAGATTTGCAGGGAAGCTTAGGATCTACATCAAAGATTGGACAAGTAAATAAGATTTAGGTTCATGAACAATGAACCTAAACCTTATTCGTAGCAAACGTTTTTAAATAAAAGTCTGGATACAAGATTTGGGATCACTAAAACCAGCAGGATATTCTTTACAACATAGCCAAAAGCATGCATAGATAGATATCAATCTGGGGCCACAAACCTGTTCAGGTTCTGCTCCTGACAGCATGAAGCATGGGATGGTAATCATACGATGATCATCGACTCTTAGTCCTTGACATCCAATACTTGATATATTACAAGTCTGTACTCGTCAATGCTGACTTGTAAACAAGTCCAAAGGATCATTGGGCAGTTCAAATGACACAGCATGAAGATTTGAGTGACATAAAACACAGCAGCAAATGATGGGGAGGACGCCTACTTTTCAAAGAGCATCTGAGGCTGTCTGGTGTCCGGCAGTGGTTAGCAACATTATACTCATATTTCCTGGACTAGTCCAAATAGTTAATTGATCTTATCATCCATGCTGTCAAAACTGTGTCAGTCTCTAGGTCAGATGACAAAGGAAAATTAGTGGGCAATGCTCACCCCCAATGCATTCTTTATGTATCTCAAATTGATTGCAGGTTCCATCATTTCTAGTTGCCTTGCGCACAGACTCTCTATATTTGGGAACATATTAGCAATGCTACTAGAAATTGGTCATGATTTTAAGAATGACTCAGGAAAATTGAAGAACAGCTGGCAATAAATTATTTTTGCTAGCGTGATAGGGAAAGAGAATCATTAAGAAAGCCGGTTTTAAAGGGGGAATCAGAAATAAATTGATTTGAAATTCAGCTCAATTGTAAATGTAAATGTTGGATAAAAAATACTTTCAAAGAAAGTTGTTTATGCTATGTTAGTCAAGAAAGAATTAAAGAAACAACTAATATAGCATCTCAAAGGGTCTGGTTTACATCCGGTAAGAGCATGTAATTACCCTTGGGGACTAATAACAAGTCTCCTTTACCTCTTTGCATTCTCCAGAGAAGCTGTTTAGCATTCTTCTAGGGTTTTAAGCTCATGCATGTGGGCACATTAGTGTTGGGAAGCTGTACGAAGGGGTGATATATTTTTTTGCAAAAGATTTGTTGTCAATGTTAGAGAATGGTATTTGAAAGAAGCGCATCTATATGGCGAATAATCCCATGAAGAAAGATTCAGTAAAGGAGATTAGCTAGGTGGCTTATTTTTGGCAGCCACCAAACTCCTCATGGGCTGGCCAGACACTTCACTATGGGTAGGCCTGGCCTAACACATCGCTGCTCCATGCTCTAGGTCATCACACTTTGCCTTCCTCATCTGGGTTATCCAAGTTGCTGCCAACGTTGACCCATTTACATTGCCCATATACATGGATCCAAAGCATTTAGAGATCAACATATCTCTATGTTACTTATTTCTGTAACATTTCTTTTTTCAAACAGCTTAGTTGTGCAAGGAGAAGCCTATTTCACACAATAAAAGAAAGAAAACACCTAGGGTTCGATGCAAAGGGAGAAACATGTTGGAAGGCAACCTGTAGGTGTTCTCTTTATTTTATCTGCAATGTGGAGACTCTTGTTCCAAAAAATCACACAATATGCAATGTAGAGGATTCTTCAATAAATTTGGCTGTAGGGACACTCCAAATACATCAAATCCTGCTTTGTGTTTTGAGTAATGTCCATGATGTAGGTGTTGTCTTCACTTTGGTGTCCCTTACCTCCCTTTCGTTGAATTCTTCATTTGGGCTACTTGATCTCTTCCATGTTCAACTCAAATGCATTGAGCGCAGCAGTTCGCTCGACATAAATGATCTAGACACAATAAATCGGATGCGACTTGACATGCTACGGCTTGCTTTCTAGGAATCACTTAACAAGATTAGACTTACTTATCTTTGTGCTTTCGCATGTACCGCGTAAGAGCATCCGATTGAGTTAATTGATCCACACTTCTTGCTCTGGTCATATTGGGAAACATTATCTACCACGCAGTTGTCAAGCTCTGTGCTGAATCTCATCCTTGGACCTTTCCATCTTGATAGTTTTTTGAAGAAAACCTTGGAGGGTTACTTGCTCTGAAAACTAAGCCATGATCCGTCTCGCAATTCAATGTAAATGGGACCTTAGGAATTGTAGCACTACATCATTATGTAGAATAGCAATTAGCACTCACCTTAAGAAGGGATTTTGAGATGCTTGTCTTCAAGTTGCATTGTTAAACAATTAAGGCATGCAACTTGTTGTCTAGTAAGATTGGCCATGATTATGTAAGAAAGTGAATATTTTGCATATTCATTGCACATGCTAAGTAGAAATGATTATGTAAGAAATGATTATGCTAAGTAGCCATGAAGGAAAAAAGCGATGCGAATTCTTGTAGAATTGGTTGTTTCCTTGTGTTCACTTACGCCTTATTAAGCTTCCTCCATTTTTGGTTGGCCCTCATTGCTTTGAATCTTCTCCTCTCTATGTAAGTCAAGGTTTCATATAGCTTATAACCACCACTTCTCTTCCACCTTGTCCAAGCTACCATATATTTTTGTTGGGCTATTGGCTTTGTGTAGCTAACCATTGGGCTCACAGCGTGCAAGAGTCAAGGTCCTTGACTCACAGGCCCATCTAAACTTCTATTCATTTTTTTAAGTGTTTTTCACTCTTTCCATTTTAGGATAAAAGTTAAGGCAAAAGTAGCCCAAGCGTTAATAAAATCTTTATGAAAACTTTGATTCTCACTAAAATTTGAGATATTGACTTGGATCATTCTTTTTTGCAAGTGATAAGTTTGTTCCAAGAAAAATGGCATATTCTCTCAAGAGCCTTACATCCATCAAAACAATTGGATTCCTTGTCACGTATAAGTTGTATCATTTCATCCTTAACATTGACTTTGATTAGGCGTAACACAATCAAATTGTCCATCTTGAATAAAGTAGCCCTTTTAAGGCTTGGTTTCATGACAATAAGGATCTTGACATGCCTTGAATGCATTGTAAAGTCTTCGTCCTTTGCATGTTGCCACTTTATTTCTTGAAAATCTATGTCTTCATTCTTCATGATAACCATCATAACTCTTCTTCTACTTAATGCATCAATACTTCATTCATAATACTATCTTTATGCTATTGCAAGAAAGCTACCCATTTTGCACATCTAGGTTGAAATCTCTCTTGACTTTGCAAACACTTCAATGCTTGATGATCACCATACACAATAAACTCATTTGGCAACAAGTAATACAAGAGCATATAATTATTGTTGATCCTTAATCTCAAAGGTCTAAGAAAAATATGTAAGATCAAGATAGGTGATGGCGATAGCTTTTCAAAAATACTTTTCAGCTTGTGGAGTCCATTTGAAGCCATGATTACTTCTAATGAAGGTTTGAAAAATCTCTCACAAACTTTTTGTGATCATTGACCATGATATGCAACTTTTGACTATCTTAAGTGTTGGCCATGTCATAATGGTTTTCACTTTATGAAATCTTTTCCAAACCCATCTTCAGATATCATGGATCCAAGATAAACAAGATTTTATTTGCAAAACTCACTCTTTTTCAAGTTAACATGCAACTCATTTTCTCTCAATTTTTGCACGACTATTTTCACATGTACAAAGTGCTCATCATATGACTTGTTGTAAATGAATATATCCTCAACTAAACAATGACATACTCACCAAGAAATGATCTCAAGACATGATTCATTAGCCATTAAAAGTTGCCATCTGTCCAAAAAGACATACATTTGTCTTGAAAGTTGTCTTTCATTGATCACCATCTCTTATTCTTATTTCGTAATAACCTGATCTTAAATCCATCTTAGAAAAGTAACTTGAACCTTGCAATTAGTTCATCATGTAATCCATTCTAGGGAAAGGATACTTCACTTTATGGTAATCTTGTTTATGATCTTGTTATCCATACACATTCTCCAGGTAGTGTCCTTCGGGGCAAGTAACATGGGACGTGAAGAAGGAGAAACATTGTCCTCTATCAGCCCTTTGTCCAATATTTCTTAGACATGCCTTCTTATCTTAGCATACTCTAAAGGACATGTCATATAGGCTAGTATATTTGCAAATGAAATCTCAAAAGAAAACTCATGCCCAACTTGGTGGTAACTCTTTGTGCATGGTGTCTTCATATTCTAGCAACGTATTTTGAAATTTTAAAGAAAACTATTCAAAGAATTAATCTTTGCATCCTCCTATCTCCTTACCATCAACAGATAGCATTGCATATTTTTTACAGCCACCTTCTTTTGAATTGCTTAGCTAAAAGCAATATCGAGTATTGACTATACCTTATGTTAGGAAATTGAGTTGGCATTGGGCATTGGGCATGTTATCTTGAGGTAAGCCAAAATTTTGTGTGGAAAAAAAATATGGACACAATAAAAAGAAATACAATCTTTTATCACACGAGCTAATAATATTTAAGCACAAAAGTATATGTAATTTAAAAAAATTTGTCTTGCAAAAAATTTATGTACATAATCAAAAGAGTATAGTTTTTAAGGCTAATATATTTAGTCAATTAAGTAGTATAAGCCACCAAAGAGTCCATCTTTCCTCCTTAGTTGCCTTTGTAGCAACATCTTTGACTTATCGTTTGCCTATCATTTCATTTGGGGTTCAAAGTCATGTTGGCATATAGATCGCTTGACCTTCTCATCAAGCATATCCCCACTTCAAGATTGTTAGAAAATCTTTCGAGAGGTGTAAGCCATGGTTTGTGAGATACTCACAATAGCGTGGCACATGTTATTGTTGATACCATGTAGACTTTGAATTGTTTTATGATGTATTTCATTCTTGTATTGGCCATAAGGAAGTGGCACTACTAGCCCATGCGATTTCATTCGCTTTATTGTGTCCATGAGATAAGGATGTTTTTTACCATTCCCTTGCTTTTGGGGAAAGGAATTGTGGTACATGTGGTCAACTGGCTAGGCTTCCTAGGTTGAGTAGCATGCAACTGAGGAAGAGATAATATATTGGTGACATTATGAGTGTGTTATGGATCGACTAGATGGTGGAGGTCAGAGGTATGTATAGTATTCATTGGTACTTTTAGAGAGATCTAGTCCAACATGCGGCACACCCACACTTTGAAGTAATAGGACCATCAATTTCACATGGATACGTATCCTACGAAGGTTATTATCTTAATGGTAGAACTTGATGATAACTATACGATTGCACCATAGCAAGCAACATTCTTTCCTTTTAAAGTCACATTTATAAGAATTTATGTCCTTCCTATCACCTCATTGTTGTTATTTACTAGTGCCTAGATTACTATTATGCATAATCTCCTATGAGACTGGCCATGTGGAAGGAGAAAGGCGCATATGTCTAGCTGTATCTTGTGCCTCCCACATCCAAGCCTATCTCATAAAGCATAAATGGTAGTTTGCAAATCCTATGCCGCAAATGTGGTGCAAGAACAAGGAGACATGGGCTTTGATACCATGTCACAAAAATAGGAAAGTTTGGGGGAGAGGAATGAACACACATACTAATTTTACACTACATTATAATGAAAAATATTATCAATATATACATGTTTACCCCTTAGGGTTAGGGTTAGACTATACACCTGATTTCTTTATATTCCTCTTCTAAAGGACATATTTACACCATTCTAAGTAGGGAGCACTTTCTTGGGAGGCAAATCCATGGTAGTTGGTGAAAAGACCAAGGATAGAATATTAATTTATCATGAGATTTTCAACCAAAACTCCAATGCCCCCCCATTCCCCCACATCACATGTCCAAGGGGAGGGTATTAAATTTTGAGATAGTCAAGGGTAGCATTTTGATAGTTAATGGTGACCTTTTAGTGAGAAAATAATGATATTTATTTTACTACCACAATTGATTGATTGAGGGAAGCACACATTCCCGTAAAATGCATGCTAGGTAATTATCCACAAAGTCCTCCTCCATCCACTCAATATCAATCAACTTTTCAATACCATTGACAATTTGGTGAAATCTATTTTGTGCAGTTCACTAGAAATCCTCATACATAATATATAACTAGTGTGTAACCTTTGACAAGCCGCAGCGTATCAAAAATATATAACTAGTGTGTAACCTTTGACAAGCCGCAACATATCAAAAAAATTCTATAGTTCAAGCTTCCAAACCATGTGCTCTGACAAAAAGGAGCATGTCCTGGCAAATGGAGTCTGAGCATTCTTGTAGCAAAAGTTTGGACTTCTAACAATTAGCCATTTCCCTTCTGGATCATCAAAATGAGCACAAACATTATGCCAATCAGAAAAGAGAAAAACTTTTTCGTTATTACTAGATCAGTATTCTAGAAGAATCTCATTGAGAAAGGCATGATAGAAGTAGATCAGCCACCATAGATGGCCAAATAATATATAGACAAGAAAAACAGTATGCTTTAGATGGAGAAAGACATCACCGAGTACTTGAAGATGTGAACATGGAATGTTAAGGCAATTTGCATGAGCTTTTATAGCCATGGACAAAAATCCTATCCATCCTATTGGTGTACATTCATCTATATCTTTAAGGAATGAGAATCCTCCTATGTACCAATTGCATGTTGATCAACAATGACCTCATACACATGAAGATGGGTATATGACAAATGGAGATCTGGAAATCCTATTTATCCGAGTGGATGATCTATTGGTAGTACAAGATAAGTGGTCTCACAAGTTTTCTTTATACAGGATATTTTAGGATTGCAAGTAGAATGATGGTAGTATAGGATAAGTGGTGGAAAAAGGTTCCTTTATACAAGCTATTTTAGGTTAAGTGGTGTCACAAGGTTCCTTTATACAAGCTATTTTAGGATCACAACTAGCATGGTTGTATTAAAGGATAAGTGGTCACCAATGAGGTGGCTAGTTGCACACAATATATGGGCCCCATTCATATATTTTTCATCATTTTCCATTGAGGGGTCCCCTTTCATGTCGATATGTCCCTTGAGGGGTCCGTTTCAGGGGCAAGAGCCATATTGACATGCCATATATGTCCAATATGGCTCTTGCCCCTAAAGGGACCCCTCAAGAGCCATATGGATAAATCATTTGTTTAGGATTTGCAATCACTACAAAACAAGAGTGGAGTGGTTTGGATTTTACTAGATCTAATATTTACTAAAATAAGCATGTTGGTTGTTTGGAATTAACTAAAAACAAGCGCAGTCATTGTGCAAGCTGATTGTAGATACATTTTCTAATTTTTCAAGATAAGTGGAATACATTGTTCCTTCATACAAGCTATTTTAGGATAAGTGGTGTCACAAAGTTACTTTATACAAGCTATTTTAGGATCACAACTGGCATGGTTGTATTAAAGGATAAGTGGTCACCAATGAGGTGGCTAGTTGCACACGATATATGGGCCCCATTCATATATTTTTCATCCTTTTTCATTGAGGGGTCCCCTTTCATGTCAATATGTCCCTTGAGGGGTCTGTTTCAAGGGCAAGGGCCATATTGACATGCCATATATGTCTAGTGGCATGCCGATATGGCTCTTGCCTCTAAAGGGACCCCTCAAGAGCCATATGGATAAATCATTTGTTTAGGATTTGCAGTCACCACAAAAGAAGAGTGGAGTGGTTTGGGATTTACTAGATTTAATATTTACTAAAATAAGCATGTTTATTGTTTGGAATTAACTAAAAAGAAGCGCAGTCTATTAGATATCAATGCTCTACTCTCGTGTATCTACGCGAGAACCATCTAACTCTACTTGTAAGCCCCCCATATGAGGAGAAGGCATTTGAGTAGCTCGATTATCCGGTAGGTCCTGGTTTGGACACCAGATGGGGGCCATGTGTGGCCTGATGGCTGGACGGCTTCACATAGAGTTGGCACACTGCCAACTAGGCTACATGCAAGTCCGGGAAGGCATCCCATGACTGACCGCACTGAGGGTAGAGGGAGCATTTCCTGGGGCAGTCCACTCTCGGGTTGCGGGGCCTGTTTGGAGCCCTAGATGATCCCGGATGGGCTTTGGGCTAAATGTAACCGTAGGTTATTGCTCTATTCTGCGCCACGAATCTAACGTGTGGTCGGTGGCCTATTTCGAGCGACCTCCAGTTGGCCATTTTGGGCCGAGTGGGTCGGTCTCCCAATTGGGTCTAACGGACTACGACTGGTGGCTATATAAGAGCAAGCCCGTAAAGCCCATATTCATCACTGGCTACAACAACCCTGATTCCTTGGCATCCAGCCTCCGTCCTCTACTATTTCCAGCATGCCATTGAAGCTTCGCACACATGAGCGCATGGCTGGGAGGCAGCGCCATCTATTGTATCAGTTTTACAGTAATCAAAATTTTGATTCTCCATACTATCTGCTTTTCTCTCTTGCATACGAGATCATGTTATCTATTGAGCACATATGTTGTATTATTTTCTTACATGGTATCAGAGCTTAGGCTCTAGCAAGAAGATTTGGTAGTGTGTTTCTGTTTGCGAGCAGATTGTGAGAGATGGCCAGCCCGCAAGATTGCGAATTTCACCATTCGACAAAAGTGAAAAGTTGGACGGCACTAACTATCCACTCTAGAAGTTCAAGATGAAGACCATCCTAAGCGCATATGAGCTTTGGGATACTGTTACTGGGGTGGACGTGAAGCCGGTTGCGAGATCAAATTCAGCCAATGTAGGACAACAGATAGTACCAAATGCAGATCAAATTCTCACGTGGACAAGAAGAAATGCAGATGCACTGTGTTCTATTGTCTGTAGTGTAAGTGATTTTGTCATGGTGTTAATTTAGCATGTCACCACTGTGGAGGAGGCATGGATGGTCTTGAAAAATCAGTACGAGACCATGAATTAGACACGGATTCAGAATCTGGAGACTCAACTCGCAAATGAGAAATTGTCTGAGTTTGAAATGGCAGAGAAGTTCATCACCAGGGTGAAGAATCTGCGCGATCAGATGATTGCGATCAGCATCACCATCACTAGCGAGAATCTAGCATGAAGGTGTGTACGGATTCTCCCACCAAAGTACGACGATCTTGTTACGGCATTGAATATGCAAAATAGTAATCCACCCCTCAACTTTCAGGATTTTAGCACGATGCTTCTGGAGGAGGAGATGCATCAAAAGACGAGGACTGGAGAAGATTTGGCTTTCTCGGCTGAATCAAAGAAAGGTAAGGGTAAGGACTCTGGTAACCCATCTTCTTCTCATGATAAAAAGCGAAAGAAGAAGATCAAGTGCTTGTATTGCAACAAGGCAGGGCACAAGCAGAATGAATGCCAAAAGAAGATTGCAGATGAGAAGAACGGAGTAAAGAAAGAGTCCAGCAACAGTGCGCAGGCAGTACCAATAGAGCTGTTTGTAGCAATTAAGGAGATTTGCACAGAGGCAGTTCTGTCGGTAGGGAATGACATCTTGGTAGCACTCGGCAATGATGCAAAATGTTGAGCAAAAGGAAAAGGTACGATTGCTCTTAAGTCAGATGGAGTTGTAAAACAGTTGTCTGATTTTTTTTATGTGCCAGATATCAAGAGGAACTTGTCCGTTTTTGCGATCATGGATCGGGACATCAAAGTTTGCTTTGATAAGAATGGCATACAGATTTTGAATCTTCAAGGGAAGGTCATTGGTAAAGGTACATGATGCAACCACATCTACGAACTCATAGCTTTTAGTGCTCGAGCAGATGTGAGCAACACTAAGCTGTGGCATGAGAGGTTTGGTCATCTAAACCTTAGTTGTTTAAAAGAGATGCATAAAAGTGGAATGATTGCAAACCTACCAAAAATTACAGATCTGCCTGATGTATGTGAAGCTAGCATGATGGGCAAGCAGCATTGGCAACCCTTTCCTAAAGAGGCCAGCAAGGCAAAGGCTCCTCTAGAGCTCGTTCACATGGACCTCTGTGGAAAGATGGAGACAGAAGCTTTGGGTGGTTCCTACTACGTCATGACACTGATCGATGACTACAGTAGAAGGATATGGATATACTTCCTACAGACTAAAGATGAAACTTTTAGTAAGTTCAAAGAATGGCATGTAATGGTCGAGAAAGAAATGGGGAGGAAGGTGAAGAAATTGAGATTAGACAGAGGTGGTGAGTTCACATCAAGTGAATTCAAAAGTTACTGCAAATGTCACGGGATCAAGAGGCAGAAACCCCCGCCACATACATCATAGCAAAATGGAGTAGCAAAGCGCAAGATGCATGTCATCTGCGAAATGGGTAGGAGTATGATGAAAGAGAAAGATTTGCCAAAGTCTTTTTGGGCTGAAGTTCTGGTAAGAAACCTTTAGCTGCACATTTCAGAGTTTTTGGATGTGACTGCTATTTTGTGCATGTCCTTGATGCTAACAGGACCAAATGGGAACCGAAGAGCCGAAAGTGTATTTTCTTAGGCTACAGTGAAGAGGCGAAGGTTTACCGTATTTATAATCATGTTACCAAGAAGGTACTAGTAAGTCGCGATGTGGTCTTCTCTAAACAGCTACATCAATGGGAGGAGGATGTTTCCTTCCCAAATAACCAGGACCAGGATATCCATCCAGTACAACCACCAACAGTAGACCGAACTCCCCCAATGGTGCTTGGGAGGATTCAAGATAAAGAAGAGGAAGAAGAGCTTGCAGGACCACAATGGAAACGGCCATTCTCGAAGTGGGTAAAGCAGGCTTTGGATGACAGAGAACCTCCAGCCATTGAGGAGAAACCATCCGAATACCGCCGGTGGTGGTAGCTAGTTGTGAAGAGGTCAGGGAAATCTTTGAACATTTTTAGGAACTCGTCTTTCTCACTTGGCGTGAGGTTTGGGGAAAGCATAGATTCAAGCTGTTGAAGACTAGCTGATACCTTTTTTGTAGGTGGCGGGGTCGGAGACACCCTCATCATGTAAACTTCCTCCTGTGAGAACTCCCCTGCCGTCTTATTCTTCCATTGATTCAAACACCGAGGATGAGAGAGTATCACTATCTTGCTCCTCTTCTTCTTTTGGTCCAGTGGCACCTAGTTGCACTGGGATCTTCTCCTTAGAAGCACCAAAAGACATGTGTCTTGTCTTCCAATAGCTGATTGCATCACTCTTTCTTTAACCCATTGATAGTGATGGGAAAATCCTTAATGAATCCTAGGGTGGCGAGTTGTCGACCATCTGTTACCTTGATTTGAGTGGGGGAACACCTTGTGCATTTCAAATTCAATTTCTTCATGATACAGGGCACCATGATATTACATGCAGCTGCCCCATCGACACACACACTTTTGACACGACAATTATCTATGATGACATCTACTGTATGTGGGTGCCAATCAGTTTCTTTAGAGATAGAAGAGACCTCTTCTTTTTCTTGCTCCTCCTTGTTTAGAGCCCTTCTGCAGCTCACGTCTCACCTTAGGGCTTAATGCTATTAGTTGAGGGAGCGTGATGATCAAAGATTGATGAGCAAGGTCCTAAATAATCGAATAGTCCTCTTGCCCCGAGCCAATGGGAAAATATGAGGGTGACCACTTACTCCTGCGAGATCTTTTAGTCTTCTTTGTTGGTGGGTCTACCATCTTAGCATCTGAGGGCTCTAAGAAGGACACCTTCTTCTTAGGGTGGCACGGGCCATGATTTGGAGAGGGGTCTGAGATGGTATGACTTCTTTTCCCAAGGTCAAGGATCTCCACGTCAGAATCCTCGGTGCCTGTTTCACCCTTGGAATATTGGGACATTCCATGCAATAATGACCCTTCTAGTGGCACTCGTAGCACACATTGGCACGTTCTCTTGGAGAGTGATTAGCTTGACTTTTGATGCCCACCATCTCAAGGCAAAGATCATTCACGGCCTTGGCTAGGTCATTGACTCCGGGTTCTTTAGCAGGAGGGGCTGAGGGAGTAGCAAGGAGGGGGGCTCGTGGGTGAGGCTGGGGAAATATTCCAGATGGAGGTTAAGGATAGACTCCTTGTTGAAGGTAAGCATCTAATGGAGGACCATACACTTGAGGTGGAGGTAGTGGATACATCCTTGATGAGGGGTGGGGGTATGCCCCTGAGTTGGACCCCCCAGGTTGTTGTTACAAGAATTGAGGGGGTTGTGAAGGGACAATCATCTTCTTTGAAGCGGGGTCAGATTGAACTTTATTAAACATTTGAGCAATCTCATGTGCTAGCACCATAGTTTTTGGATTCTCCCATTTAAGCTTGAGGTGAAATTTGTCACTTGCCCCTACTACAAGGTAGCCCAGCACATGTTGAGTCATTCCAACTCAAAATCTGGCATTGTCCTCCTGTGTGGAAATTAAACAAGCAGTTTTGTGTGGCACTGCACAGAAGATGCACAGAAGCGTTTTGCAAACGTGGTCGACCAAAAGACAAGTGATGCTGCACAGAAGACGCAAAAGAACCCAGAGGATGCATAGGAACCGCAAGCGGAAGGCGCAGAAATTGAGAAGTTCTGCAGCCACAGAGATAGAGAACTGTGAGTAGAAGACACGTAGATTGGAGGCACAGAAGTAGAGAACTCTACACGGATGTGTGCATCTAGGAGAGTCACATGTGTGTTTGTGTGTGTTGTAGAGGCACATCAAGTGCTATGATGTGTCTAGTGTGTGACCTAAGTGATGATGTAAGCCAAAGGCCCCCACATGGGAGGTTCCTTTGATTTAGGCTAGTCCCACTGATGTAGGGGCTGATTTCGACTGATGTAGGGGCTGATTGCCACTGATGTAGGGAAGGTGCCACCTTCTCCCCTTTCTATAAGAGAGAGCCACCTCTCTCACAATCTATAGTGAACAACATTTTGGTTACATCTTGTGCTCTCACTCTTCTTCCAAGATGCATCTATTCTATCCCACGTGATTCTACAGATAATTGTCTCTTATTAGTGTGTGCTCTTTCTCTTAAGCGTGAGGAGTCATTGGCATCAAAGTTTCATCAAGAAGTAATGGACTAGCACTGACAGGTAGAATTTGATGTTTAAAAACTTCAATCATCAATATTGTTTTGTGTGAGTAGTGATAGTCATGATTGGACAATGATACCATCTATGTATAATGGTAATGATCATCATGCATCTTTGTGGCATTAAAGCAAAAGCAAAAGTGGCCACTACATGTAAAGCCATTGGTGCTATTTGTGCAACTAGCCATGAATGTTGTAGTGACAATTGTCTCTTATTAATATGTGCTCTTCCTCTTAAGCATGAGGAGTCATTAGTGTCAAAGGTTGCATCAACAAATGATGGGCTAGCATTCACAAGTAAAGTTAGATCCCATAAAATTTTCCTCTATAGGTGTTGTTTCTATGAGCAATGGCCATCTATTTACAATGATAGTATATATGTATATTGTTAATTATCTTCATACGTATTTGTGACATTGAAGCAGAATCAACCGCTACATTGTGCGACTATCCATGAATGTTGTAGTGAAATTTGTATGCCATTAGTGTGTGCTCTTCCTCTTAAGAATGATCAATCATTGGCATCAACCATTGCATCATTAAGCGATGGAAAAGCATTCCTCATCAGTGTTGTTTTTGTCAGAAGTGATAGTCATCTGTATATAGTGTTTTAATGATCATTATGAATCTTCATGGCATTGAAATAGAATTGACCATGACATGCAAATCCATTGGTGCTATTTGCGTGGCTAGCCACCATGAATGTTCAATGAAAATTGTCTTTTATTATTGTGTGCTATCACTCTTAAGCATGAGGAGTCATTGGTAACAAAGGTTGCATTAACAAGAATGAACTAGCATTACCTCGTAAAATTTGATCCCTAAATTTGCTATGTGCTCTTCCCATTAAGCATGATGAGTCCTTGGCATCATTAGAGAAGTATGATAATTTCCACCAATTAAAGTGTTAGTCCTTTGAGCCCAATTGTCATTGTTACAAAATCTGCCCCTGCATGAACATTTGTGCAAGCAACTATGAATGTTGTAGTGAGAGCTGCCTTTTACTAGTGTGTGCTCTTCCACTTAAATATGAGTAGCCCTTAGCATCAAAGAAACCATTAATGAGCATTGACCTTGCTACATTCACAGGTATGATGATTTGATTACCTAAAAGCTTCTTGATACATATTTGTGGCATTGTTATAGAATCCATTCCTATATGCAAAGCCATCAGTGCTATTTGTGCCAGTAGTAATGATTTTGTAGTCAAACTTGCCTTCTATTGGTATGCATTGGTCCACTAAACCATAAGCAATCATTGGTGTCAGCAGATGAAGCATCAACAAGTAATGGACTAGCTTTAGTTTGAAAGGTATACACAAAAGTGCGTAACTTGTGATTTTATCTCATAAATTTTTTTGTTATAGAATAATGTAATCTTTAGTAGTGTCCATTAAGGTGATCACCAATAATGATGTTTCTTTCAAAGGTATCTATATTTGCTAGTTGTTACCAATGATCTTTTTAGAGTGGGAAGGCTTTCTTTATTGTGCACATATTTTGATTCAATGCATTGATATCGGTTTGATTTCTTAAATATTTATTCCAATTCATAACTCTTCACTTACAGTGGATTATATCATGATAATGTGTGTAAAAAGTGCCCCTACACGCAAAATTGTTGGCAGAAGATTGTTGTTCTACAATTTGTATGTTGCCTATTTGCCCTGTATAGTCATGGATCACATGGTTTCAATTAAGTTAGCTTATGGCCTTGTAATCCACCTAGCCTATGTGCTCCTTCACAAGGGGTGGTTGGGCATCGTGAGTAGCTAGCTCACAGGCACATTAAAGAAGGTTATACCTTCTTCTCTTTGTGACATTATAAATAAAATAAAATACCTTATTATCTTTGTGAAATTATAAATAAAATTTAAAAATGTGATTAATAATGTCAAAAAATATTCCTTCTTGAATTTTAAGAATTTGATTTCAAGAACACAAATAAAGAATGCCTTTAATAAATCAGATCATGTGAGGCATTAGACATACCATTTGTAGGTTTTTTATGAGTTTACCAATTTTTTTATTTCAATTTTCACACGTGTTTCTATAATAACGAGTGAGATTAATTGCAAGTTATTCTGGATCCATTTGAATCAAAACAAGGGATATAATTTCAATGGAATTTAGGACACAGACTTTGACTAAAAAATGTAACAATTCTTAATGCATGGATATTAATTTTTTAAAGGCTTCCATACATTTAGGATGGACAGTTGGACTATAAAATTTAACAAATGCATGGAAATAAATTTACATACTCCTTTGTTTGATGAGATACTTTTAAAAAAACATCCAAAATGAAATACATAGGTCAATCCTTTGAACTATTTTATTCATACTTAATAGCAAAGATTGTCTGCACAACCTTCTATACTACATCTATGGACATATGAGATTACTTTCAACTAATGCTAATTTTTATGCAAAATGAACTTAAAGAAAGTAATATGTTCATAGTCGTTGATAAGATAATATTTAATATTTGCACATTTACAATCACTTCAAGAAATGTGAAGTTTGTATTACAAATGTTGAATTTAGACGTGATCCAGCTCATATTTTGAAAACTATGAGAAAATAATAAATTGTATTCTACCACTCCTCTTCTAGAAATTTCTCACATAACAGTAGTCCACTACCTATTTTGGTTGATCTAGCATCCCATGGAATGTTAATCTGTATCTTTTTTCAGAGTTTTTTGATAGGATCTTATTTTATTCACATAAGTTTTCTATCATGCAAGATCATTTAAAATTTAAAAATGAATTGATTTTCTCATAGATTGATCAAAATTACTTTTGAGAAAATATTCAATGCCCTAGGCATAGAGATAATGCAATCTATTTATTACAAAATATTATTTTGAAGGTCTAGCAAGTTAATCACTTTACTTAATGTCATCCAACCGATATTCATAAAAACAAAAGTTAAACAAATGAAATCTTGTAAAATTACAAAGATTTCATCAATGTTTCCTTTCTAGCATGGATTGAGGGAAGGCCTATTATGATTTTTCCATGCAACACATATTCGAGAAATAAAAGTTTAAGATCAAAGAAATGTTTTTATACATGACAATTTACAATTTCACATTATTGATCCATTGAAACATGCATATAGGGTCCGTGAGCATGGCTCCAAAGAAATGAGGCTGAAACCCTGCAAAAGCCCGAGACTATGTTATGCTCATAACTACCACAAAGTGGAGATGTAACATCTGCCATGAAGAGTACACATGTTTAGGAACTCGTATGCTTTAACATTTCTTAGGTGACCCTCAAAGACAAATTGGAAAGTGTAAGGGTCCGAGAGTGGAAAGGGTGATCGTTGTCTTGGGTGGTCAGACAATCAGCACTGCAAACACAATTGTGGATGAAATAGTTGCACATCACCAGTCTCAACTTATAATTGAAGAAAGAACCACGGGTCTTAAAACCCCGGGCAAGCAATCGGCAACTATGGAAAGTTGTTTGCAAAGTGCAACTACTCATAGTAGTGGTGCTGGATCCCTTGCACAATTGGCAACCTACTCGAATGTGCACATGGAAAAAGGACACTGCAATAATGGGCCTCATTCAAATGCCCATGCATGTGTGCTGCAACAATCCCTCGAAGCTTCCTTCAAAACACAACATATCAAGAAAGCGCAACAAGATGTGTTTGAAGCTATATGTTGCACAGGATATCCGTTGAGCATGGTGCAAAGCCCACATTGGAAAAAAGCCATGGCCTCTGTCGCTAAAGCTAGCCTAAATTTTACAATGCCTAGTTACAATGCTGTCCGTAATAGCATGTTGGATGCTTACTATAGTAGGATGAAAGAGGAGATGCAACAAGTGACTGCTTGCACCATCGTATCAGATGGATGGAAAAATGTTAGCAAGAAGCCATTGATTAACGTCATGGTTGTGACGTTCGAAAACGTTGTTAATCAAGCACAGTGGTGGCTTTTGGATGGGGCTGTGCTTGCATGCTGATCTGGCATGCTGGTATTGTTGAAGAAACCAATCTTGACTTCACATCATGTTGCCTTTATGATTACCCAATCCAAGTAGATAGTTCATGTGCATTTGAAAGATTAATAAACAAATCTTTCTAGTTGTGTATATTATGCTTTAGACCATCTTCATCTTCAACCAAATCTTTTGCCTATAATTTTTTTAAACTTCATCGGTTTCTTGCTCGTTTCCTGTTGGAAAGGTCACCTCCCCATCTGTAAGCCCCCAAATGAGGAGAGCATGGGGGAGAGAGACCTAGGGTAGGAGGTGCCCCAAAAGAAGAGAGGCGGGTACCTGGTTGATCTGCAGGAGCATAAGGTAGAGCAGAGGACAGCAGTAGGGACCCAAGAGAAGAGACCACGAATGACATCAGCAACAGTACAGAATAGTACAGAGCTGAGGCACACACATGGCAAATCAAGAGAACAGGGTAAACAGGCGCTGACATGGCAGGTCAGGAGCGCAGGTGTACGGGGCTGCATGGGGCCTGGTAGAGCAGCAAATGGGGCTGCCAGTGGGCAGTGGCATGCCTTATAGAGGCTGGGCCCCTGCCTTGATTGGAGGGCCAAAAGCCCTAGAAGTGTGGGCCATAAAGGCCTAGCTTTGTGAGCCCTTAAAGGGTTGGACCAGCAACAGACTGGTCGGCTAGTATGAGGCTGCCTGGTCGGTTTTCTCAGCAGGCCTTAGGGCCTATATAAGGAGAGGCTCTTGGCCTCATTTCAGCATCCAGCAAGTCAGCAAACATAGGAGCAGTAGGAGCAGTAGAAGCCTAATCTTTGGGCCTACATCCAGGAGGCAAAGCAGGGCCAGAGTTGCTGCAGATTGAGATCACTTGGGGCTGAGCCTAGGCTGTCTTCTAGGGCAGCAAGGTGCTGAGATCATCATACCTTCTGGAGAAGCCATTCACAAGTAGGTTGGAGTAGTGGAACAGGGACCTATGTGCTGCAGACAAAGCTTGGCAAGGGCTGCCCACCTATGCTGATTCACAGGCAGTAAGGTGGAGAGGAACACACTAGATGAAAAGTCTACAGACGCTCGAGGTGGAGCACGTGGGCTCGAGTCTAGAGATAGCCGACAGATAGGAGAAGGACCTTGTGGTTAGATCGGAGGACCACACCATTGGTGGGACTCTGGATCTATCTCTTTTGTATTGTATTGTGTCCATCGTTTTGGACGGAAATATATAAGTTTTGGTGTCTTCTATCTCTGCCTGGTTCATTGTCTATTGATGAGTCTGCACATCTATGTGATGCACATTAAGTAAAGAAGTTTGTGATTCCACACCCCACACCACACTGTGTGAGATCTTGGGCATTACTATAAGTCTTCCGCTGCGTGTACCCTCTGTTGGGTCATTTCTAACATGGTATCAGAGCCCAAGTAGGAGGCTCACAGGTGTGGGAGCCTGAAGGCAGGGACCTTGTTGAAGGACGATCTGATTCAGGAGCTCTAGGGAATCGACTTCGACGACTGGAGGATTGTGTCCTTGCGAGAAGGAGGGTGACTCAGGTTTAGGCAGGTGCGTTCAGAGTTCTGGTTTACTGAAATTGAGTTTGGTTGACTTTGCTGTGTGGTATAAACAGCAGAGATGTCGACCTCTACAGCCTCTTCAGCCCTTGCTTTCCCTTCCTCCTCCCCTAGTTTTCTCTCTTTCACTATCCCTAACTTTGGAGAGTTTGGGAAACTGGACGGGACTAATTACCCGATCTGGAAAGTGAAGATCTGGAGTCATTCAGTGGCTCGAAAGTTGTGGAAGCTAACCACGGGAGTGGAGTCAAAGCCGGAGGACATAGTGGATAGGCAAGGGAAGATATTCATGGCAGTAGACAGAGATGAGCTCGAAGCTTGGGAAGACAGAGATGCCCATGCCCTGGCAATAATCATAGGGACTACGGCGGACTCCGTTCTTCCGCATATCCAGCTGGTCGAGACGTCAATAGAGGCATGGGCCACCCTGAAGGATCTGTATGAGACAGACAATACCTCCCGGATTGTGCTTCTTCAGCATCAACTCTGCAATCTTGATATGGAAGAAGGAGATATGGTACATAGCCATTTGACGAAGGTCAAGGTGGTGAGGGATCAGCTGGCAGCAATTGGTCAGAAGACAGACTCATGCCATTTGGCCTTGATGGTACTGAGGAGACTGCCTCGGAGTTTCAAGAGCTTTGTTACAGTTGTGACAGCAGGACAGAGGACCAAACCTCTGACGTTTGAGGACTTGTGTCCATTACTGCTCCAGGAGGAAGCTCGGGAGAAGCTCTACAATGAGGACAAAGACGACAAGGCGATGCTGGCAAAGGATTCCGTTGCAAAGGAAAGGGCAAGCCTAATGGTGACAAGTCCAAGAAAGACGACTCTGATGATGAGGGGACTTCGAAGAGGAAGCATAAGAAGAAGTGCTTCTATTGTGATACGCCAGGACATTTTGCAAAGGACTGCAGAAAGAAAAAGGCGGATCTAAAAAACAAAAAGGAGTCTGACTCAGATTCAGAGGGAGAGGCCAAAGCAAATGTGGTAATCGAGGAGTTGTTCCTGATGACATCACCGAGTGTTACCGAGGTCAGATATGTTTATCCAGAAATCATAGTGAGGATGTCTGACATAGAGTGTGTCGACGAGGAGTCAAATGCCTTTATGAAGGTGAAGGATAGCATGGAGCGCTTAGTATCTTCTAGGTGTGTGGCTGTTGACACTGACACGAGGGTGGATTCCATGGAAGGCCCTAGGGTCTCATGGTCAGATGGATGCTGGAGTTCAGAAGGGGACAGTATAGGATTACACAAGCGCTTGGTGGGTGCCTCAATGAGAGTTTGCTTTCAAAGCGAACATTCAGGCAGTACAACAGTCTGGTATGTATTTGATATTCTGCATTTGAGCCTTTATAGCATGCTGTGGAGAGACTATGCTCTTCATTTGTCTCAGGTGATAAGAGATTGGAAGGAATTGGCCTTCTTCGAAGGTAGAAGAGGAAGTATTGGTGCTTCTTCAAATCTCAGACGCAGATTGCTAAAAGGTGATCGACAAAGAGTACTGAAGCTAGAAGAGTACCTGCTTGAGAACGCAGCGAGAGTTCATGGTCTAGGTTATCTGGAAATATTCATTGGTTGCAGACCTTGCCAAAGGAAGAACGGGTTGAAGCAGACCCTCAGAGCATGGTGCCTAGAAGACTCCAGGTTATTCATTCATTATGGACAATTGGAAGATCGTGACAGCTGGATTGCTCGCGTTCAAAGGCAAGAATGTGACAGAAGATGGTGGTGCCAGGAGGTGCTACCATAGATGGACCTGTGTACGAGGATGGTGTGCGGAAGCGAAACCGGACCTGGTGGAGCAGGAGCCACTGGATGAAAAGCCAGGAAAAGATTTCGACACCGAAAGGATCCAGAGGACAACGACCAGGGAGTTACTGGAGCATCGTCATCGATGTGTTGGCATTGGGCCGAGATGTGTCGGTGAGAGGGCGTGTTGGAAAGGTCACCTCCCCATCTGTAAGCCCCCAAATGAGGAGAGCATGGGGGAGAGAGACCTAGTGCAGGATGTGCCCCAAAAGAAGAGAGGCCTGTACTTGGCTGATCTGCAGGAGCATAAGGCGGAGCAGAGGACAGCAGTAGGGACCCAAGAGAAGAGACCATGGATGATGTCAGCAACAGTACAGAATAGTACAGAGCTGAGGTGCACACGTGGCAGATCAGGAGAACAGGGTAAACAGGCGCTGACATGGCAGGTCAGGAGCGCAGGTGTACGGGGCTGCATGGGGCCTGGTAGAGCAACAAATGGGGCTGCCAGTGGGCAGTGGCATTCCTTATAGAGGCTGGGCCCCTGCCTTGATTGGAGGGCCAAAATCCCTAGAAGTGTGGGCCATAAAGGCCTAGTTTTGTGAGCCCTTAAAGGGTTGAACCAGCAGCAGACTGGTCGGCTAGTATGAGGCTGCTTGGTCGATTTTCTCAGCAGGCCTTAGGGCCTATATAAGGAGAGGCTCTTGGCCTCATTTCAGCATCCAGCAAGTCCGCAAACATAGGAGCAGCAGGAGCAGCAGAAGCCTGATCTTTGGGCCTACATGCAGGAGGCAAAGCAGGGCCAGAGTTGCCGCAGACTGAGCTCACTTGGGGCTGAGCCTAGGCTGTCTTCTAGGCAGCAAGGTGCTGAGATCATCATACCTTCTGGAGCAGCCATTCACAAGCAGGTTGGAGCAGTGGAATAGGGACTGTGTACTGCAAACAAAGCTTGGCAAGGGCTCCCCACCTAGGCTGATTCACAGGCAGTAAGGTGGAGAAGAACACACTGGATGGAAAGTCTATAGACGCTCGAGGTGGAGCACGCGGGCTCGAGTCTAGAGATAGTCGGCAGATAGGAGAAGGACCTTGTGGTTAGATCAGAGGACCACACCATTGGTGGGACTCTGGATCTATCTCTTTTTGTATTGTATTGTGTCCATAGTTTTGGATGGAAATATATAAGTTTTGGTGTCTTCTATATTTGCCTCGTTCATTGTCTATTGATGAGTCTGCACATCTATGTGATGCACATTAAGTAAAGAAGTTTGTGATTCCACACCCCACACCAGGCATTACTATAAGTCTTCCGCTGTGTGTACCCTCTGTTGGGTCATTTCTAACATTGCCTTCTTTAATTCACCCAGCCGTCCAACAATCAACTACCTTTAACGTTTTTTGAAAGTGCAAACTTTAACCTTTGAAATTTGAAAACTATAACCTTTGTAAACTTTAACCTATGAAATTTGAAAATGTGAAATTGCTGTGTCATATTTGCCGTAGAGACATGGAATTGGACGGGTTAGATAACTTCCTTGCATTATATTTGCTGAGCCCTCGTCTTTACAATACAATTCTATTTTAGAACTTGCCTTTGGCTTTAGTATTGTGAAGCGTGATTGTGGAAAGTGGCAAGTGCTTGGAGACTTTCTTCCAAGGAGTAAACCCTTCTCTTAAAAGAATTCATTGTGTTCTTGCTTTAGATCTTTTTGAAAGAGATGTAATTTTGGGTGGTAAGGTTACTTTGTGAATGTTCAGTTTTTTTTTCGCAAAAAGACTCCTTGTTTTGGATATGCATTCTCTTTGCATTGTGAGGGACTAAGATATCATTTAAAATTCATTAGTAATATTATTCTCTTTGGATTGTGAGGGACTAAAGATAATCCTTTGTATCTTATCATTTAAAATACTACAAAATATTTCACAATTGCATTATGACATTTATTCCAAAGGATTAGAGCATTCTTGTAGCTTTGAAGTTTATAGTTTTGAGAATCAAGCCATCAAAGAAATAGTTGAGTCAAATCATTCTAACCTCAGGAGCACTTTGGTCTTTTGACATGGTCTGCAATTTCCTTGGTAGAATGCTTATGAGAATCAAAGTCTGCAAGTAATCTAGCCTTAGGAGCACTTTGATCTTTTGACACAGCTTGCAATTCCCCTGTTAGAATGCTTACTCATCAAAGAAATAAGTCATTCTAACCTCAGGAGCACTTTGGTCTTTTGACATGGTCTGCTATTCCTCTGGTAGAATGCTCATGAGAATTAAAGTCTCCAAGTAATCTAGCCTCAGGAGCACTCTAGTCTGTTGACATGGTTTGCGATTCCTCTAGTAGAGTGTTCATAAGAGTCAAGTTCTTTTACGTGCAATTTGTAAGCGTTTGCACGACATAGCTTCTCATAGGTAGTGTTCATTGTAAAATGAGATTCAAATGTAGAAGAGGAGGTCAAAAAATACATGCTTTTACCCATCCTTAAGTATCTTTAATATGCTTGCTATCTTGTTTTTCTTCTGACTTAACCACTAAGGATTCTAAAGAGTGTTGTGCACTACAAAGTAGATTAAATTTTTGGTCAACACCTCTAGCAAGTGCTAACTTTAAGGTAATTCCTTTGAAAATACATCAATGTAATTTTTAAAAGAATATGGAATCATTCTTGTATGACATATAGTAGAATAGGTCAAAAGAAAAAAGAAAGGCTATACATTGAAAATTTTAATAATCTACATCGTATGATGCATTAAATATTTCCAAAGCATTTGATAATATTTAATGGTTCAATAAAATTACTTTGAAGATATACATCATGGCATTTTAAATAAAAGAATGTGACATTTTTTTCAATCTCATAGGGTTCAATTGCCTTTCCTAAATTCTTGAACCTCTATTATTTTTTAAAATTGGGGGATTGGTAGATTTGCAAGTGGCCTTAATTGTGTCATCCCAGATATTTGTAAATCATATTGTATTCCCAAATTGATGACCTGGGAATCTCAAGCGAAGACAGTGGGAAATGTTGTCCAAGAGCACTCTAGAGCGAGGACAAAACCATAGAAGATGTGGAATTGTCTCGGCAGAAGTAGAACACCTCAAATAATGAGGATTTGCAATCCCACATTTGCCCCAAGTGACTCCCACTAAAAAAACGCCCACCAAACATCTCCAAAGGAACAATCTTTGCTTTAAAGATAGCTTACTTCTCCATGCTACTCCATAATACACATGCACGCGTGCGTGTATTGTAGATATTGTTTTGAAAAGGTTTATGGATCTTTAAAAATGTTTATTGTAGATATTGCTGGGCATTCACATGAAGCATTATTGAGTATCATATTTACTTTATTTTAGAAAGGTTCATGAATCAACAATTGGAGTAAAAAAGACAACACAAACAAATGACATGCATCTTTTTTCGAGTAAGTTAAATTTATTTATTTTTCTTAATTAGTATTGCAATGATCATAACATTTTTGGATATTTTGCATAAATATATTTTAAACAAATATTCTACTAATGATCTTTTGAATGTATTTTTGTGGGTCGATGCTTTTCAAAGGGGACAATGTTGAACGAGTAAAGATCTTACATAAGGACTCAAAAGGCAGTTGGAATAGGGACAATAATTAGCTTGGATCCTTCATTTAGATTTCATACTATACCAATAAGAGTTGGTTATGTAGCAGTATAAGTTGATAATGTAATCAGTAAGGATGCTTGTATATTTAAAGCAAATGATGAAATTCAGACATTAGATCAAGTTGTAGGCTTGAATGTTACTTGGAAAACTCTTCATGTAATGTCTTTATAATTTTATATTTTATTTTTCTATGTACAAATTGTATTATTTATTTCTCAATTAACTATTGAATAATATTTGTTATCAAGTAAAATGCGTGTGTTATAAAAGATAAAAGTTATTCATTAGAATTTTAGTAGACTTCTTCACACTATGTACTATGAGTACTGATGCACTTAAGACTTTTGATTAATCTTTGTCATCTTTTGTCATTTCGAATATCATAAGTGATAATTTTTGTCACCTTTTGTCATTTCTTTCACAGTTGATCTCAAATGTAGTGCCATTTCATATATTAAAAATGGTAAAAATATATGGTGCTTTTGGTTGCCATTTTTGTTGTGGAAATGGTAAAACTATATGGCACTTTTAGTTGCCATTTCATACGAAAAAATGGTAAAATATATGGCACTTTTGGTTGCCATTTCAAACACCAAAATGATGGCACTTTTGCTTGTCATTTTGCATGTGAAATTGGCAAAACTATATGACACTTTTAGTTGCTATTTTATACGTAAAAATGGCAAAATATATGGTACTTTTGGTTGCCATTTCAGACATAAAAATGGTAAAAATATATGGCACTTTTGATTGTCATTTTGCATGTGGAAATGGCAAAACTATATGGCACTTTTAGTTGCCATGTCATATGTAAAAATGGCAAAATATGTGGCACTTTTGGTCGCCATTTCAGACATAAAAATGGCAAAAATATATGGCACTTTTGGTTGCCATTTTGTATGTGAAAATGTCAAATCTATATGGCACTTTTAGTTGCCACTTCATACGTAAAAATGGCAAAATAAATGGCAATTCCGCTCGCCATTATAGACATAAAAATGGCAAAAATATATGGCACTTTTGGTTGCCATTTTCAAAAAATGGCACATGTGGAAATGGCGGCAAGAAAGTGCCATTTAATAATGTAGAAATGTCACTTTTGGGTTGCCATTTCTACCTAGTTTTGTAGTAGTGGATACATCTGCTTCTCGTATTGCTCAACAATCCCTTTGAGGGTGGATGCCATCAGGTGCATTGCAACTCCAGCGGAGTGAGATGACAATTGGGATTTGCCATCCACACAATTCTTCAGGTTGGTTAACACGCTCTTGGAGATCGCCCTTGAGAAAGATACATCACATCCTTTCAGTTGCTCTACTGCTGCTTAAACCTTCAAGAATTTGCAGGTTTCTCTCGTATTAGGAAAGAAGTGAATTGTCTTTTCAATACATCTTGGAGGTCTGCTGGCAAGCTCAAAATCTTGACTCCACCATCTTTACTAATCTGAGCATTGGGATATACGAATATCCTATCTCTTCCACAGCTTCTCGAAAAAGTGCGCTTGCATACTGCCTCCAGAAATTCTTAGAGTCTTTTCAATCACACTTTCATTGATGGTAATCTTGTCACCTTGACAGACTAGTTGCCCCTCCTTCACGTTCACCTCTTGCACCATCTTGGTGAAGTTTTGGAGAGCACCCAAATTGGGCTTTTGAATAGCGAGAGATGAGCTCCCATATGTCACGATTTCAAGATGAGGGGAGGAGGGGCTATGGAACTGTGTTGCAGAGGGGGAGGAAAGATTGTGTGAGGAGCTCCCGGACTGTGCAAGGTCCATTAGAGAGGGGATAAAAGTTATAGGAAGAGTGTAAGGAAGAAAGAAATGGTCAAGAGGGATAAAAGATGAAGCAGTGAAGGAAATGGAATAGTGGAGACTTGAGATTGCAAGGGAGAATGAAACGTTCGAGAGGGGTATAAAAGGAAACGATTAAGGGAATGGAATAGCCGACTACACTATGAAGGTGAGAGCCATCGGGGTTGTTGTAGCCGAACTAGTATCATGGTGAGAGCCACCGCCGTGGTTGGCCCAAATTTTGAATAATTCAAGGCGGCAGTACTACTGACTTGCATGGTAATGAAGGATTAGAGGTAGTGGCATCTAAGATTCCCATCCACGTCTGTGGTGGTGGCTAAGATCCACCGGGTCAGGGATTTAAAAAGTGTGTTTTTAAATATAAAAATACATACTTTTCGACTAAAAATCGTGTCCTACTAAAAGACCACTGCGTGGTATACGCTCTTACGGTACCATTATGTAAACGCCGCGCGGTGTCTAGCCATACCAAGCAGTATCAGTTGCCCTGCACGGTCCGTGGTCTATACCAGTGGTAATTATTAGGGCACCGTTGATAACATTCCTATACCACCGGTACTTATTAGGGCATCAATAAACACCACCGGTAACCTTCTTGTACCATGCGATGGATGTCCAATCAACATGTGTGACATCCTAGATCGTTCAATTGTGAAGGATATGAAATCCTGTACGTTGAGATACCACGTGATACAAGAAGGGTACTAGCGGTGCCTATGACAAAATCTATAAAAGGACCCTACCCCCACCACTACCACCTTGCAAACCTGTCACTTTCCCGCCGCAACTCTTGCTTTCTGCTTTCCGTGAGCTCCTAGAGCTTTTAGAGTCAGTTAGTTGGGCCAAGTGATGACCCACATCAACCGGTCATATTCACCTTGCCTAGCTAACTGTTAGTAGGATGTTTGAGAGAAGGAAAGAGAGGGATTGAAAGAGAGAGAGAGAAAGAGAGGGAGGGAGATTAAAAGAGAGAGAGGAAAGAGAGGGAGGGAGAGTAAAAGAGAGAGAGGAAAAAGAGGGAGAGTAAAAGGAAGAGAGGAAAATAGAGAGAGGGAGAGTAAAAGAGAGAGAGGAAGAGATGTTTGTTTATGTCTCAGTCAGGCCAGGAGATGATCCACTTCGGCCGATCGTACTCTCCTCGCCTTGACTGATGTGTATAATAATAGTAAAGATTGAAGCCAGGTGAAGTCTCTCATCTGCCAACTGTTTTTCCCGCGCTTTGATCTTCTTATATATGATATCTATTTATGTACATAGGTGTTAGTAGAGACGAGTGTTATTCGGATGATGGCCCACTTTAACCAGCTAGCCGGTTCCTTCGGATAAAACTCTTCCCAACCGGATGTGTGATTGGCAAAGCTAATCTAGATCATCTTGGTTATGTGATGCTGTTATATGTTTTCTATTCTTACATCCACTAGTTGATAGATTGACACTCAATAGTGACTTTACAGAATTCTCTTGTAGTGATTACTACAGTAGTAGATCATGCTGCAAGAAATCTCCACTCACTAGGTTGCGAGCAAGGTTATTTTGTTGTCATGCATTGCCCATTTATGCTGCTATTGCCAGTGGTTTGAAAGCAATTCACGATCAAAGATATGCACACATTGATCTGCAAGCAACTAAGGACATGCTGGACTTCACAACGAATGACAGGTCTGTCCGAGTGGGGATTATTGATTGGGGAAGAAGCCTCCACTAGTTGATAGATTGACACTCAATAGTGACTTTACAGAATTCTCTTGTAGTGATTACTACAGTAGTAGATCATGCTGCAAGAAATCTCCACTCACTAGGTTGCGAGCAAGGTTATTTTGTTGTCATGCATTGCCCATTTATGCTGCTATTGCCAGTGGTTTGAAAGCAATTCACGATCAAAGATATGCACACATTGATCTGCAAGCAACTAAGGACATGCTGGACTTCACAACGAATGACAGGTCTGTCCGAGTGGGGATTATTGATTGGGGAAGAAGCCTCCACTAGATGGAAAGTTGATATCCACAAGACCTCGCTTTTGCTCCTCCTAGGGCATTTCCATGGTAAGCACCAAAATTATATACTAGTACTACTATCCAAGTAAATTCGAAGGGTGCATGGGTATATGAGTCAGATTGCTTTGCCGTCGGATGGCTATTTTGACAAATTGCCAACTTTATCATAGATTCTATAGATGCTCTCAGTGACAGTTTGTGAAGGGTGACATTGCAATCAAGCTCTTGGTTGATTGTGAGAACGCACTTTGCAATATTGATCCAAAGGAGCGACCTTCCATGGGAGAAATTTTAACAAAACTGCATACTTTCAATGCCGAGGAGGATGTAGCAATGTGATCCATTGAGGAAATGAAGACACATTGAATAAAAGCACTATGATTGCCAAAGTATGTTAATGTGGGGTTTAAAAATGTGACAATTCGACATTTTTATTTGTACAATTTAATCGATCTTGGTCAATCCTTAATTCTGTTAGTTAGATAAATTCTTATATGGTATGGTTGGGGTAAGCATGTTATAATTCAATGTTGGATGCATGGAGGTTTCTTGCAAGACGTTGTCTTTAGGGCTACCTTAACATGTGCAGCCAGTAACTTTATCCCTGTGATGAGTTTTGTGGGTGCCCTGGCTGGCTAAACACCAAGGGTGGAAACCTCATCTGCACGTGATGGGACTCTTCCAAGCATTCCCACAAAGAGCCTCTTCCTCCACATTGTCAAATAGGTTTTCATCTTCATGAACACAAATTTGCTTTGAGAATGTCTCACATCCCCTGCTGACAGACGAATCACCTTTCTACTAAGGACAGTCCATCAACTCTCTCCTCGATTCTTTCATGCCTCAGCATTCTTCTCATCATCTCCATCTTAACAGGGTCCTCATACATATGAGCATGAGATATACGCTGCAGGAAGTTTCCCATCTAACTTCACAACATTTTCAAAGGCATGCCTTCCAACCTCTACGTTCTTCCACTTTTGACAAGCACCCAACACTCTTGACCATACAATGGCATTAGGTTGGAAAGGCATTCTCTCCACAATTGCCACTGCCTCATCCAGTTGGCCTGCTCGGCCAAGGAGATCAACCATGCCAATATGGTGTTCCTTGGTTGGGAATTCCATACTGTTTGCTCATATCCTGAAAGTACTTCAGGCCCTTGTCCACCAGACCTGCATGACTGCATACAGTCAGAATACAGAGAAATGTAACCCCGTCTGGCTGTATGCCCGCCTGCATCATTCTGTCAAACAAATGAAAGACCAGTAAACTCTCCCCTTGGTGGGCATATCCTGCAATCAGTGCATTGCAAGGTACAATATCCCTCAACGGCAATGCATCAAACAATTATTGGGCATCCTCAACCATGCTCCCACACTTGGCATAAATGTCAATAAGACTATTTGCCACGATTGTAGGAATTGCAAAGCCAGCCCTTCAAACTTGAGAATGAAGCTGCTTTGCAGTTTTCAGAGTTGCTGTGTTACCACATGCTTTCCAGATAGCAGCGAAGGTGAAGCTATTCGGCAACCGACCTTGCTCTTGCATCTGAGCATAAAGTCTGAACACCTCCTCAACAATGCCTTGCTCAGCATACCCAACGATCATGGACTGTAACCACATCACAATCAGGAAATTTGTCAAAGACACACTGTGCATCATCCATGCTCCCACATTTCACATACATATCCACCAAGGAGGTTGCCACGAATACACGTGACTGTAACCCAGTCTTTGCTACTTGCAAGTGGATAGCTTTACCTTTGTCCAGACAACCTCTTTTCACAAATTTTCCGCTAACTTGCTTCCCCTCTTCCAAGGCTGCCAGGCTACCGCATGCCTTCAAAGCACCAACAAAGGTTCGATCATCGGGTATAACACCTTCCTGGAACATCCGTGCATACAAATCCAAAGCGAGCATGCCCTCCTCCTCTTTGGCGTACCCCAGGATTATGGCATTCCAGGAAATTACATCACGGTGAGGCAATTGGTCAAAGACACGATGTGCATCCTCCATGGTACCGCATTTCATATACACATCTATCAAAGTATTTCCTATGAACAAATCTGAGTCAAAGGCACTCTTTACTACTCGTGAGTGGATGGCTCTACCATCGTGCAGAAACCCTGTTATAACCTCACCAAGCTTCTCCCCTTTGTGTGCTGCCAGGCTAACGGAGGCCTTCAATGCGCCAGTAAAGGTTCGATCATCTGGTGTGACACCTTCCTTCTGCATTTGTCCATACAAGTCTAAAGCGAGACCACTCTCTTCCTGCTTGGCATTGGTGTTCCAGGAAACCACATCTCGTTGAGGCAACTCGTCAAAGACGTACCGTGCATCCTCCAAACTCCCACATTTTGCATACATATCCACCAATGCATTTCCCACAAATACATCTGCCTCAAAGACACTCTTCACTACTTGGCAGTGGATGGCTCGACCATTCTCCAGGCATCCCGTTATTGCAGATCTCTCATCAAAGTGCTTCATATCTTCTAATGCTACCAGGCTAGTACAAGCCTTGAATGCACCTACAAAGGTTCTATTGTCTGGTGTGACACCTTCCTGTTGCATCCGCACGTACAAATCCAAAGCCAAAGCAGCTTCTTCTTGTTTGGCATAACCAGAAATCAGGGCAGTCCATGTAACCACATGCCACTCTCACTCTGTTTCATACTGCTACTACTGTTTATGCAGTCAATGTGCTCCTCTTCTTCGTGGTGCAGCAGATCATACATTCAACACATTTGCTGCTACTGCTCATTATTTCTCTGTTGCAGATGCTACAGCGAGTTCATTTATTTTTGTTGTTGCTAATAATATAATTTATGCTGCTATTACTATCAGTGTATTTGCTGCTGCTGCTGCAATCAATAAATTACTTGCTGCTGCTCCTGTTGCAGAATTTAGCCTGCTCCAAATCTTCTATCAGTAGCTCAAGTTGTGGGCAATGGGCAAAGCACTATAGGTGAGCCAACGTGGTTTTAGACAGGGATGCTAAGATGTTTGCTATTGGACTCATGGATTGAGTTTACAGCAACAAAATTCAAGTTCTTTTTATCAATACAGGTGTAACCAGTCCTTTTTTTGGCTGCCATACTTAACCTGAATGCCTCCAAGGTTTCGCCTATCTTTGGCCCCAGATCTGGCCAACTTTGGCCATGCCATAGCAGGCCTATTGCTGGCCATGCCATGTCAGGCCTATTGCTGGCCCATACGGCTGGCCTGATGCCTGCCCATATGGCCAAACTCTGGCAGCTCTCCATGCCACCTTACTGGCCGACTAGCACCCATGAGGATCCTCCTGTTGCTGCCCTAAGATGCCGACCTAAACCTCTTCATGAGCTGGCCATATTTCCAGCCATGGATCTGGCCCCAATCTTGTCCAGATCAGTGATGACTGGTCTACCTCCCAGATGTCCTCCTCATATGGGGGCTCACATATGGGGAGGTGACCTCTTTTCCAACAGTAGGCACTACTTGAAATGTCAGTAGTTCTACTAGGCACTACCAACAGAGCCATTGCTAATAAGCACTAAACCAATGCAAGTCTTTCTACTTATCTCTGCTAGAAGTGATACTAGTGCTAGAAAGCATTGCAGGTAGTGCTAATTGAACTACAAGAACTACAAATAAGCAATAAAAGCACAAGTAAACCAATGCTAGTATTGCTACTAATCTCTGCATAACAATTAGATATTATCAGCATAACACAAAAAATGAATAGCTTGTGTTTAGTGCATTTAGATCCAAGTGTCCCAACTACCCCCTTTTTTCCCTATTGAGTACATACATAGGCATACATCATAGACATAGGCATAATATATACAATCCAAGATTAATGCAATCTAAGAGAAATCTACATCCCAAACACTCATTGCTACACTTTTGCAAGTGCACACATTTGGTGTACATATCCACCAATGAATTGCCAAGAACATTATCTTTTACAAGCAATACCTTACCTTGGCTGAAGCCACTACCCTGAATGGTTGTGCATGTGCCATTGCATCTTTGACACATTGCAAAGAAAGGATTGCGACAAATAAAACTAAAAAATTACAAAGCTGAAGTGCTACGAAAAAGAGCACTTGGACAAGTTTAATAAAGCAGTAATAGAAGAGAGTCATTTGAAAAGGAGGAGATTGCTCGATAGTTGTAGAAAGAAGACTAGATCTGTACTGATGTACCCTGACAAAAGGTTGTTGAAGGTAGATAAAGGAAATAAGGTTTCCAACAAGACATAATACGTTTATATTGAGCTTTCTAAATCTGAAATAGTTGGAAAGAAAGACCACAACATACACATATGTAACACTTGCTATTCAGTGTGCACACACCAGAGAAAAGGTGAAAAGGAAGAGTGATTGTTGCCTTTTTTATATATTTCATATTGGCAAGAGAAGGGGGTATGGGGAAGCAATAGAGAGAGCACAAATTGATTATTCACAGTAAGTAATAGAGAGAGCCATCAAGTGACATGGTACGCTTCCCATTAACAGTGGTGGTGCCTCTACAAACACCCACAAAGAAATATCGATCACGTCCTTCTCCTCAGTTTTGACACCTTGGTTAATGTGGACTTCTTCCTGTGGAGAGCGTGTCACCTTCCATTCACAATCTTTGGTCCCTGTATCGATAATAACAAGCTAAGATGGAGCAGAATTATAAAAAATTTACAAAGACAATCCTAAGAATGATCAAAGCATAGTCACAAGTGTTTGGGAAGGCATCCATGGCGATCCGACGCACTGGATACCGTTTCACAATGGAGCACACAGTAATTATAGCCTTGAGAAAGATCAAAGAAACACGCATACCCCCCCTAGCTCCGGCAAAGTTCTTATCGCGCTCTATATTTTGCTGCGTGGGATTCGGTCTCCAATTGACGAATGCAATCATATAAAACGAGGGGCAGAATGAAGAAGACAAGTGTTAAGGAGGCGATACATTTGTGAAGAGGAGCAGAAGGGCTCAGGATTCGTGAAGAGGCACCATATGAGGTGCTAGGGGAGCAGGCGCGCGAAGTTTCAAGGCTCCAACTATTTTCCCTGCCGACTTGGACCTTTGATTTTATTTTATTTTTTAATTGAAGGACTTGGACCTTTGTTAACATGCACCCTTAGGGCGGTTTCACACCACCCTGTCGGACATGGATGGAAAATGGTGGGCGTGGTCCAATCGCTAAGCTAGGCCCGAACATGGACAAAGAAAAAAGATGGGTGGCCTAGGGTGGCAGACATGGATGGAAAATGGTGGGCGTGGTCCAATCGCTAAGCTAGGCCCGGACATAGACAAAGGAAAAAGATGGGCGGCCCTTGATGGCCGCCCAACTACTTGGGCGAGCAAAAATTGAACTTAAGTTGTGTCCACCAGTTGGTGTGAGCCCCAACACCACCTCCTCTCCATTTTCTTCTTCCATGTCCGTCGGGGTGCTGTGAACCCAGCCTTACTCACTAGTGATGTGGAATCCTTGCTGACACACCTTTCTATTTACACTTTAGAGATTTTTTAACATTTCTTTGGAGACATGCAAAATTCCAATCAAGCATTCTCTTGACAATTTGTGATTTTTTATACCCCTCCTATGATGGGATGAGGGGCACTGGATGGGTAGATGGATATCACTGGAACTTCAACTTCAACTTCAACTTCAACTTGATGTGTGGGAAGCATGAGGAAGTGATGAGTGCGTTGTAGGAAGCTCTTAAGCATCTAAAAACCCTAAAGGCCAAAATAACAGAAGGGTAGAAACATTTTGCTTAAACGCTAACAAAGACTCAAAGTTTCTTCTTTTCAAGTTTCTAGCCTAATCTAACCATAGTCATGAACATTAAGTTAACTACAATTCTAAGGTGCATAGATGTTAAGGACTACAACCAAGAGGGAACAAAGCTTCATGAAAGGAATGAGAAGAAAGATGCAACACAATAACAATCTATAGTAGAAGTGAAATAAAAGCAAAGAATGGATAGGACATATACAAAATCAGGCAAGAAAGATTGAACGACAATAAAACATTTGTGAGGGAGAACTAATAATTAAAAAGAACACATTTGTGAGGAAGAAATAATAATTAAAAAGAAAACATTTGTGAGGGAGAACTTCAGATGCATGTTAAGTAGAGTAGGTTTCATGTCCTCTCAAATTTCATGTCGATCGGAAAACATCTCTATGAAGTGGGTGCCATTTGTACATATTCATGGTGCATACATGCATTACATTTGCATGTGCGGACCATCATGGAATGGTTAAGTGTCAAATATCTATGCAACTTTGCACGGGTATTAATTAGAGTATGTTTCATTTCCATGCATAGTTTTGTATCGATCAATAAACATCTACGTTGGTGCACGTGCAAAACTCCCCATTTATGCACATGCATGGTGCATAGGTGCATGAAAACCACATTTGTGGGGCATCATGGAAAGTCCAAAACATCACATGGCCATGAAACTTTTCATGGGTGTTAAATAAAGTAAGTTTCATGCCCTCAAAAAGTTTCATATCGATCGTTGAACATCTGGATGGATGCGCATACCAAATTCCCCATGTGTGCACCTGCATGGTGTGTAGCTGCATGAAATTCACACATGTGGATCATCATGGAATGTTCAATTTTCAAATGGACATGAAACCTTGCATGGGTGTTAATTAGAGTAAGTTTCACGTCCTCACAAAGTCTTGTTCAATCAGGAAACATCTCGACGGGTAGACTTGCGAAATTCCACATTTGTGCAATGTGTGGTGCGCATAAGTGCATGAAATCGTATCTGTGGACCATCATGGAATGGTCAAGTGTCAGATGTCCATGAAACTTTTCACGAGTGTAATATTCATGTCCTTGCAAATTTTCATGTTGACAAGGGAACATTTGGTTGGGTGGGCATGCAAAATTTCCCATTTTGTGCACATACATGGTGCATAGGTGCATGAAATATGAATGTTTCTATCATCATGGAATGATCAAATGTGAGATAGACATGCAACCTTGTAAGGGGCTTAATTAGAGTTATATTCATTTCCTCACAAAGTTTTGTGTGAATCGAGAAACATCTAGGTAGATGGGCATGCACAATTTCCCGTTTGTGCACATCCATGATGCATAGGTGTATGGAATTTGCATGTGGACCATCATCGAATAGTCAAGTGTCAGATGGCCATGAAACTTTGCATAATTGTTAATAAGAGTAGGTTTCATGTCTTTGAGAAGTTTCATATCAATCAAAAAACATAGTGTTAGTGGCCATGCAAAATTCCCCATTTGTGTGCCTACATGATGCATGGGTTCATGGAATGCAAGACCATCATTGGTGTCAGATGCCCATGCAACTTCTCATGGTGTTAAATAGATCAATTTTCATGTTGTTTCACAATTTCATGTTAATCGAGAAACACTTGGGTCGATGAACATGCAAAATTTTCAATTTGTGCACATGCATGGTGTGTACGTGCATAAAGTTCACATGTGTGGATCTTTGCTCACTTGTAAAGTTTCTAATCGAATATGGAAACATCTAAGACGATGTGCATGCAAAATTACCCGTTTCTATGCATGTATTGTGCATAGGAAGATGGTCATGCAACTTTGCACAGGTGTCAATCAAAGGAAGTTTCATGTTCTCACAAAGTTTTGTATCACGTCTAGGTCATTAGGCATGGAAAAATCCTCATGTTTGTACATGCATGGTGAGTAGGTGCATGAAAATTGCATTTGTGGACCATCATGGAATGAACAAAGCATCCTATGGCCATGTAACTTTTCATAGGTGTTTATTAAAATAAGTGTCTGCTCCTAATTTACACTACTAAAGCCCAAGGATATGTGTAGTGGGTTGTTTATGAGAGAAACCTAAACACATGCAAAATCATACCTCGTATCTGCCCAATAGTGCAATTAAATAGTGTTCTCTAATAGAGACACACGTGTCATGGGGATGTTGGAAGTGTGCTGATGGAGCTCCTAACTCCCTTGATGCCCCTTGTCGGAGCCTTGCATACTGAAGCATTCACTAATATCACTTGAGTGCCTATTGATCGTTGCAATGGGGATTCCATTGAGACGAAGGAGGTGAGAAAGAGAGAGGGAAGGGGGAGGGAAGAAGGGAATGGGATGGAGAAAGAAACGAAGGTGAAGGGGAATAGTGGTAAACACCAAAGGCAAACAAGGAGAGTAAGAAAATCTCAATCTCAACACATGAGCAAGAATAGAACTTGTATTTCTCAAAGGTTGCATACAACAATGAAGACCAAAGTTAACCACTTGGTCTTTTATACATGTCACCTTTTGAAAGGAGGGCCAACCCTATTCCTAGTACCACACACACTCTCTCTCTTTTGTTATAACCACGTGGGCCCATATGGTGCCAAGGCATATGTTGACTCTCACAACCTTCTCTCTGTCTTCAAATGGCTCTTGTGTTATCTATATACAGGATCCAAATGGCTCTTGTCTTATCCGTGCCAATTTGGGTGATCCCAAAAGTTATTTTGAAACTGATCCATTTGTGGCTCGAAACTCATAGGGTTTGGATGGGCCAAATCTGTTAGCATATGCATTAGTTTTTAACACATTGTGGTATATTGTTAGTGTATTTTTCTTTGTTCAACTATTATATGCTATGCTTCCTTCCATCTCAGGTCACAACTCTAAGTTCTCTTCATTTCATGCGTCCCTTTTTGTCATATGGCTTGAGTTCTATTATATTCATGTTGAATTTTGGCTCTTGTGATTTGCTCAGCTTAGCATCTTGCTTTTTTACATCACTCGTATTATGCTTTGCACCATAGTCAGTGACACCATCATCCCTATTTGTTCCTTAGGTGACACCATCGCCCCTGCTCGCTCCATGCTTTCATTGACAAATCCTACTTGCTCATGCATGCTTTAATTGACACATCCGACTTGCTCCTCACACCAGTGGCCTTAGGCCTCTGGTAACACTTTCAGAAGTGGTAGCAACCCCTCCTCAAACAGTCTCTCTCCCTCTCACTCTCTCATACAGATTCAATTCATTAGCTCTTGCAATCTCTGCCCTCTTTTCCATGTTGCACATCCAGTTCCTCTTCTTTTTCACTATTTTTGTTGTTTTAGATCTTGAGCAGGAATTATAAATGATTTATTACCATTCAGCTTGTTTCCATCTATTGCACAACCTAGTCTAACATATACCATTCTTTCCTGGAGAATATTGTCTTGCTTCATTGACAATTCCTAACAAGGTTCTAATCTGTGGCAGGAACACAACATAGACGGTGGTCCTTTCTTGCCATTTGGTTCCCTCAAGAAATACTAGCTTGTCTCAAGGATTCTTTCATAATTGGGGTGACCTTGCTGCTGTGAAGACCGGTTTTTCATGGCATAGTTCTTGCATGTGAGAGATGATTTCTCTTGCATAGCTTTGCGGGCATGGAGATAAGAAGGGAAGGAACATTGGTTAGAGGAAATAGGGGCCTTATTCTTGCATTTAGAGTAGGAAGTGTTGGGCAAGTACTAGTTCTCACCTCATCGATCCAACTCATCATATAGCATGAAATAGAGAGTGAGGTAGACATTAGACATCACCTCAAATCTCATCCAATGCAACATTCCTCATGTGTAATGATCTCATGCATCTTCTTGGCATTGAAGTAGACTCTACTACTACATGCAAAGCCGTCGGTGCTATTTGTGTGGCTAGCCATGAATGTTGTAGTGAAATTTGTATCTTATTAGTAAGCATTCTCCCTCTTAAGTATGAGCAATCATTTGCATAAAACGTTGCATCAACAAGCAATGAACTAGCGCTAACAGGTTGATTTTTATAACCTAAAACATTCACTCTTCAATGTTGTTCTTGTGAGTAGCAATAGTCATGTGGGTAGAATTATAGTCACTTATGTACAATATGTCATTGGCGTGGAAGCTCACATCAACAAGAACTGAGCTAGTGCTAAGATGTGAAAGTTGAATATCCCGTAAAAAGTTCCCTTATCAATATTGTTTCTATGAGCCATAATATCCATCTATTTATAGAAGCAATAGCATATGTTTGTAGTGTTAATAATCTTCATGTATCTTAATGGCATTGAAGCAAAATCGATTAGTACATGCAAAGCCATCGATGCTATTTGTGCGGCTACCCATGACTGTTGTAGTGAAAATTACCTCTTATTAATGTGTGTGCTCTTTCTCTTTAGCATGAGCAATCATTGGCATCACACATTGCCTCAACAAGAAATGGACTACACTCATAGTTAAAATTTGATCCTTTAAAGACATCCCTCATCTATGGTGTTGAAGTAGGCTATGATATTGATGATCTTTATGTAGTGTTAATTATCCCCATGCATCTGTGTCACTGGCATTTGAAGTAGAATCTATTGCTACATGCAAAGCCATCGGTGCTATATGTGCATCTAGCCATGAATGTTGCAATGAAAATTGTCTCTTATTAGTGTGTGCTCTTCCTCTTAAGTGTGAGGAGTCATTGGCATCAAAGGTTTCATCAACAAGCAATGTACTAGAACTAATAGGTAAAATTTGATGTCTAAAAACCTTCCATCATCAATCTTGTTTTGTGTGAGTAGTGATAACCATGATTGTACAATTCTATCCATCTATGTATAGTGCTAATGATCCTCATGCATGTTTGTGGCATTGAAGCAGAAGCAGAAGCAAAAGTGGACACTACAAGTAAAGCCATCGGGGTATTTGTGCAACTAGCCATGAATGTTGTAGTGACCATTGTCTCTTATCAGTGTGTGCTCTTCCTCTTAAGCATGAGAAGTCATTGGTGTCAAAGGTTGCATCAACAAGCAACGGAATAGCATTGACAGGTAAAGTTAGATCCCATAAAACTTTCCCGTATAGGTCTTGTTTCTATGAGCAATAGCCATCTATTTACAGTGATAGTATATATGTATAGTATTAATGATCCTCATGTGTATTTGTGATATTGAAGTAGAATCAACTGCTAGATGCAAAAGCCATTGGTGCTATATGTGCATCTAGCCATTAATGTTGTAGTGAAAATTGTCTCTTATTAGTGTGTGCTCTTCCTCTTAAGCGTGAGGAGTCATTGGCATCAAAGGTTTCATCTATGTATAGTGCTAATGATCCTCATGCCTGTTTGTGGCATTGAAGCAGAAGCAGAAGTGGCCACTACATGTAAAGCCATCGGTGCTATTTGTGCAGCTAGCCATGAATGTTGTAGTGACAAGTGTCTCTTATTAGTGTGTGCTCTTTCTCTGAAGCATGAGGAGTCAGTGGTATCAAAGGTTGCATCAACAAGCAATGGAATAGCATTGGCAGGTAAAGTTAGATCCCATAAAACCTTCCCGTATAGGTGTTGTTTCTATGAGCAATAGCCATCTATTTACAGTGATAGTATATATGTATAGTATTAATGAACCTCATGTGCATTTGTGATATTGAAGCAGAATCATTGCTACATGCAAAGCCATCGGTGCTATATGTGCATCTAGCCATGAATGTTGCAGTGAAAACTGTCTCTTATTAGTGTGTGCTCTTCCTCTTAAGCGTGAGGAGTAATTGGCATTAAAGGTTTCATCAACAAACAATGGACTACCACTGGCAGGTAAAATTTGATTTCTAAAAAACTTCCATCATCAATGTTGTTTTGCGTGAGTAGTGATAGTCATAATTGTACAATGATAGCCATCTATGTATAGTGATAATGATCATCATGCATCTTTGTGGGATTCAAGCAGAAGCAGAAGTGGCCACTACATGTAAAGCCATCGGTGCTATTTGTGCAGCTAGCCATGAATGTTGTAGTGACAATTGTCTCTTATTAGTGTGTGCTCTTCCTCTTAAGCATGAGAAGTGATTGGTATCAAAGGTTGCATCAACAAGCAATGGAATAGCATTGACAGGTAAAGTTAGATCCCATAAAACCTTCCCATAGAGGTGTTGTTTCTAATATATAGTGTTAATGATCTTCATGTGTATTTGTGATATTGAAGTAGAATGAACCGCTTCATGCAAAGCCATCGGTGCTATATGTGCATCTAGCCATGAATGTTGCAGTGAAAATTGTCTCTTATTAGTGTGTGCTCTTCCTCTTAAGGTTGAGGAGTCATTGGCATCAAAGGTTTCATCAACAAACAATGGACTAGCACTGACAGGTAGAATTTGATGTCTAAAAAACTTTGATCATCAATGTTTTTGTGTTTGTAGTGATAGTCATGATTGTACAATGATAGCCGCTCTACGTAGAGTGATAATGATCATGTGTCTTTGTGGCAGAAGTAGAAGTGGCCACTACATGTAAAGCCATTGGTGCTATTTGTGTGGCTAGCCATGAATGTTGTAGTGACAATTGTCTCTTATTAATGTGTGCTCTTCCTCTTAAGCATGAGGAGTCATTGGTGTCAAAGCTTGCATCAACAAGCAACAGACTAGCATTGATAAGTAATATTAGATCCCAAAAAATTTTCTTGTATAGGTAATGTTTCTATGAGCAATAGCCATCTATTTATAATGATAGTGTATATGTATAGTGTTAATTATCTTCATACGTATTCAACCGCTACATGCAAAGTGATCGGTACTATTTGTGTGACTAGCCATGAATGTTGTAGTGAAAATTGTATGTCAATTGTGTGTGCTCTTCCTCTTAAGAATTATCAATCATTGGCATCAACCATTGCATGATCATTAACCAATGGACTAGCACTAACAGGTAATATTTTATCCCATAAAAGCATTCCTCATCAGTGTTTTTTTTGTGAGAAGTGATAGTCATCTATGTATAGTGTTTTAATGATCATTATGAATCTTCATGGCATTGAAATAGAATTGACCATGACATGCAAATCCATCGATGCTATTTGTGTGGCTAGCCATGAATGTTGCAGTGAAAATTGTGTTTTATTATTGTGTGCTATCCCTCTTAAGCATGAGGAGTCATTGGTATCAAAGGTTGCATTAACAAGAATGAACTAGCATTGGCTAATAAAATTTGATTCCTAAATTTCCTATGTGCTCTTCCAATTAAGCATGATGAGTCCTTGACATCATTAGAGAAGTATGATAATTTCCACCAATAAAAGTGAAACTGATTTGAGCCCAATTGTGTCATTGTTACAGAATCTACCCTTGCATGCAAAGCCATTGGTGCTAGTTGTGCAAGCAAGCGTGAATGTTGTAGTGAGAGCTGCCTTTTACTAGTGTGTGCTCTTTCGCTTAAGTATGAGCATCCCTTAGCATCAAAGAAACCATTAATGAGCAACGAACTTGCTACATTCATAGGTATGATGATTTGATTACCTAAAAGCTTCTCGCATCACTAACCTTATTGATCATGATACATTGTTACAGAATCCATTCCTACATGCAAAGCCATCAGTGCTATTTAATTGTGCTAGGAGTAATGAATGTTGTAGTGAAACTTGCCTTCTATTGGTATGCACTGGTCCACTAAAGCATAAGCAATCATTGGTGTCAGATGAAGCATCAACAATTGGACTAGCTTTAATTTGAAAGGTATACACAAAAGTGTGTAACTTGTGATTTCATCTCATAATTTTTTTCTTATAGAATTATGTAATCTTTAATAGTGTCCATTAAGGTAATCACCAAGAATTATGTTTCTTTCAAAGGTATCTATATTTGCTAGTTGTTTAAACAAATGATATTTTTAGAGTGGGAAGGCTTTCTTTATTGTGCACATATTCTGATTCAATTCATTGATATGGGTTTGATTTCTTAAATATTTATTCCAATTCATAACTCTTCACTTACAGTGGATTATATCATGATAATGTGTGTAGAAAGTGCCCCTAAATGCAACATTAATGGCAAAAGATTGTTGTTCTACAATTTGTTTGTTGCCTATTTGCCTGGTATAGTCATGGATCACATGGTCACAGATAAATGGGCCAAGTCAAAGATTGTTATGATACTTGGCAATAAAAGATCTTCACTTAAGAGGCAGGCACTAGCGGAGCTTGCCAGGCTCGAGGGAGGTCAACCACCAAGGGGCCCGCCCCACACCGCTCATAAGCATGAGTGGAAGAAAGCAATGAAGTCAGCAAGGGAGGACCCCGGTCTGCAGCACGTGGAGGCATGAAAAATCCAGATGGAGCAATATGGAAGCGTGCATTTTGGAGCAAGGTGTGTTGAATCATGGGAGGCCCAATTTCTAAGTATCGATCTCAAATTATATTGTTGGGAACGAGCATTTTCTGAGCGAAATCTTCCGAGCGTCCGAGCGAAGGAAAAAAAAAGCTTCCAACTATGCATAAATATGGCAAAAATCGATCAGAAGAAAACATAGTTTCACTTAGAAATATGCAAAGTATTATAGCAATGCCTATTTTATACAAAAATCTTTAGGTGAATGTGTAGGAATGGTGAGAGCATAATGGGATGGCTTTTGAAGAAACCCACATGTAGAGTAGACTTCTCTATGAAAATTCCCTTATGATCCTTCTTACAACTTTTACTGAATAGGGGGTGACATTGAAAACCCTCTCTCAACCTATCTTCATGAAAGAGTTTCTTCAAAGAAAACTCATTGAAGCAAGCCATCCAGGTAGTTTCGCTAGCGAAACCCCTTTGAAGCAAGTCTCCCAAGGTAGTTTCGCTGGCGAAACTACCTTGGACAGCACTTTTAAAAGTGACATAACTTTCATATCCAATGTCCAAATATAGTCATTCAATCACTCAAATTGATCGAAACACCCATTTGAGCACATCTATGAAGTTATATTTTGGAAAATCTTTCATATATAGTATTAAATATTACATGTATTTTATGAGAGTGATATATAAGCCCAAGTTAATACTTATTTATAGTAATTTAAACTTCTTTAGAAACATGTCCATAAATATGCTATAAAAACACTAAAAAGCCGCATGAAGCTTGGCCACAAGAGAGACCAAATGGGCGTGTTTTTTTACCTCATGCACCGTGGATGTTATCAAAGCTACAGATGGCGACGGTGATTGCTCGTAAAATTGACGCATCCTATGTTGCTTATGTAGTTTATTAGGAGGTTGTTTCTTTGTACTAACCCCTCTGCAAATTGTGTCATCTTCCAGCTTGATATCATGGGTAGATACTCTACTCCTGTCGAGACAGCCTACCACCACCAACATCGCAGAGGAGATATATGGAAGCACTGTCATCACGATGGGTTGATTACTGAGGAGTAGTATATCCAGGCTATTGGAGCAGCCCCCGAGGTATTTGAAGGTAATTAAATAATGTCAATATTATAAGTAAAGATTTGATTTTTCATACATTGATATATGTTGTCCCTTAACCATCAATTTCTCCCACTTGATCATCCTAGATATGTTTCCCCTTGGAATGAAGTTCTCCCACAATCACTCACTGTGGGAGATTAGATGAGAATTTGGGATGGTTCCATGACTCCTCCACCACTTAACATGAGCTGGTAAGGGTTTGTAACTATTGTGTGCTATATTGGTTAGAAATAAAGATTGCTCACTTACACCATCTTTTGTTTAGATACTCCATCTTTTATCATTTACCATATTGGTCCCACCTCAAGATATATCACCTACTTGATCCCATGCATATCTTCAAGAATGTAGCATCTACCATTTGGGAGCATTTGAATGGGACACGAGAATTCGTAGGCATAAGGGAGGATCTATGTACCACAGGGAGGATGTGTGAAGCTTGGCCACAAGAGAAACCAAATGGGCATGTGTTTTTACCTCGTGCACCGTGGAGGTTATCAAAGCTAGAGATGGCGACGATGAAGCGCGCTATTACTATAATTCGTACTCCCACTATAGATGCATGGGGTGTTTGAAGGGGCCTTTACAAAGAGCAAGAAAAGAGGTGTAGAGTAATTGTATGGCTTGAAATCTCATGATTGGCACAAGATGCTCCAAGTAAGTATTTTATGTGCATAATGTCTTTTTTCTTTCAAATTTGTGAGTGAATAATTATAAGCAACTAATCAATCACCTCCTCATGGGTTCAGTTCATACTACCTACTAGCATTTATCATAGTGCATCAAAGGACATGAAAGATTGTATTTACAAGATGGGTGATGTTGCGAGGTACTTTACATGATACAAAATATGATGCATATCAAAGCTCCATGCAAGGTGTTCATATTGCTAATATGTTGTACTTTTTCATCTTCTAGGTATGTGAGCTCAAAGGAAATACATCCCACCATGCTTGAGAATGCTCGAGTTATGTTAGTGGAGGTGGTTTGTTTAGTGGAGGAGACATTTCCACGTTCTATTCTCACAAGCCAACTACATCTTATAGTGCATTTGGTGGATGAGATTGCTATATGCAGTACTATACATGCACGATGGTTGTTCTTCCTTGAGCGCTTCATGAACATCTTGAAGGGCTTCGTGAGACAAAATGCAAGACCCAAAGGTAGCATGGCCGAGGGTTGGTTGGTAAAAGAGTCACTTGTATATATTTCTGAGTTTCTTGTTGATGTGGATAGCTCTCTCCCATGACTATGGAGAGATGATGAAGACCTAAGGATGACCTCTATTGTGCCACAAGGGAAAAGTAATATACACAGAGTTGCATAATAGTATCAACCTCTATTGCATGCTTAATAGTGATGTGATGAAAAGATGGGTGACAAGATACGAGGATGCAAAGGCAAGAAGAAAAGAAGAAAGGGCCCTTTTTCGTACACACCACAGATCTTGTGTGCCATACCCTCAGTATCTAAGAGCACTTCCAAAAAATATTCATGTGGATTGGCTACTTGATGAAATGGAGAAAGCATAGCAAGATGAGGGGATGCATATCACAATAGAAGAATGGGAGTATGCTAAGGGATGCATCAGCAAGGTCAGTATATAGAATGTTATGCATAAGTTAGGAGCTGTCAATAATTTAGATTGCTTATTTAATTAATTTTTTCTTGGTATAGTGCACTATGTTCAATGCTATATGGTGTGAGCGCAAGCATTTTCGAACACAACGGATTGATGATAAGAGAAACACATAAGATTGCGGTGTCATTGCTAGCTTTGAGGGAGCCAATGGAGCCATGGATGATTATTGTAGCATAATCCAATGGAGGGAGCCAATGGAACCATGGATGATTATTGTGCAAGATATTATTAAGCTTGACTTTCGACGCTTCTTTGTATATGTTTTGGATGTAAAGTGGTTTAAGGACGTGGTGGAAAGAGGCCCTAATGCAATAATCAAACGCCATGCAAGTGGCTTTGTAAGTATTGACTCCACAAAGTTTTGGCAAAGTAGGAAGGACACACTAGTACTACCGCAACAATGTGAACAGGTATTGTGCACACATATAGAATACTCGCTTTTAAATATTTGTATATGTAGGCTTGCAAAAAAGCATTGATGTTTTTGTTAAAATTATGTGCTTTGGTAATCATGGGCAATGTTTGGAAAGCAATGATATACACCAAAATCTCACTTTCTATATTCTCTATTTTGCATCTAAATACACGTCTAAATATGTGTCTAATTCTCAATGTAGACGTGCTAATAGATGCGCTAATACACGTGCAAATAGACGTGCTCATAAATGCAATGTTAGATGGGCCCATATTTTCTCACTATAGACGGGCTAATAGATGTATTAATACACGTGCAAATAGATGAGCTATTAGAAACTCTATTAGACGTGCTTGTAATTTCTCTATTCAAGTAATGCCTATAGACGCGCCCGCTATTTTGTGCATCTATCAAGTGTGTCTATAGATGCTTTGTGTTGTTGTAAAGCTTTTTCCTTTCCTATAGTAGTTGAAGGTGTCTTAGACAAACAAGCACCAGACCTCAATTTCTATTGTAGCTCCACTCAACATCCTCCTTTAAACTCTTTTCATATGTGTTTGTGACATCTGCTATACAAAACATTCAATCATTAACCAAAGTAATTAACTTTAATTTAGCAATTATCATGGCCCAAGGTGACTGCATATTGCAGCTTCTTAAAGGAACCAAGATTTAATTCTTAAGCTCTCTCTACTTGTGTTGAGGGACTTAAAATCAAGATTTTCTACTCTCTTTCTCCTCCCTCTTTTTGCTAAATGTGTTGACTCATTTTTCTTTAGTTCATTTGATTCGTGCCTTTTTTTAATTTTTAGGGAATTGATGAGGCAATCATCATCATCTATTTCTTTTAATGCTATAGGGATATCGGAATTGAGTCTTTAGCATGATGTGTGTCTCACATGAAACAGTGTCCAATGCTTCATCTTATGCTCTGTGTCTCCCATGGGACTATTAGTATCATGAAGAGGAACTCTATCATCACCAGATGGATGGGGTTTTGGCCTGTGAGACTCAACTAGCACGGTGGTTGTATAATAAATGACTTGAACAAATTATTTTGACTCAACTAGCATGGTGGTTGTATAATAAATGACTTGAACAAATTATTCTAGTATTGATCTTTATTCTTGTTTCTGATGGTCTCACTCCATCTCTTCTGTAGTCATGTACAATCAAACACATTTTCACAAGGGTAAACCAATATGCCAATAGTACTTGCCACCTAGCACTACTCTATCAACTATCACTGCTATGCTAGGAGAAAGCTAGAGCTTAGCACTTAGCACTTAGCAATGCTGATGGTAATGTGGAAGGCTACATAAACAATTGTAGAGACTACTTGGAGCATGAAAATGTATGCTATGTGTACTCACCCACCCTAGAAACATGTTATTCTTGTGAGCCTAACAATGAGGCCACATATGGAAACATTACTTTAGCAATAACTCATGCTATTGACGTAGGGGAGGAACTATTTGCAAACTATGACTTTTAATTTAAAAGTTCGTCACTGATTTTCTCAAGAGGGATCATTTCCTACAATTGATCCTTATTATAAAGAGGAGACCAATTCTTGCAACAATGTTGTCATAGCAAACTATTCTAATGTGATATCAAAAGGCATGAATTGTGAGTGTATTTGAATTTATTTTAAACACCCATCACAAGTATGTAGCCCGGTGATTTTATTTGGTCACGCGGTGTAGTTTTAGCTCACATGCAAAAGTAATTCCAGCACTTTTTTGCATTAAATCCACAATATCTACACAATTTCTCAATACATTGTGGAAAGATATTGATCGATGCATTGCTTTAGTTTATATTTTGTAATTTCTATATGAGAAAAATCTATAATGGGTATCTTGCATGACCCATAACTTATGCATTGCTCAACAAAATTCGGCGCACTTTGTCTTTAAGTTGTAGTACACATTCCAAACTTAAAAATGAGAGGCAAAATTTATGGAATAAGGATTTGTAACGAGACCATTAAAGAATCATAAGTGCTATGTTGCATGTGAAGCATGCATCCTGAAGACTATAGGATATAGCAAGTTATTCAAAAACATAAAAATGTTGTTCTATAGATACATGCAACCAAGTAATCATTCTAAAGTACATTACATGAGCTTCTCCTCAACCCAAGGACACACCTAAATGAGATCATTATGCATGGGCTAATGGGGCTCCAATGTTGTGGTAAAGTGATGCATACCCATTTGAGGGCACACACTCGATAACTTTCTTTTGATTTGTTGAAAACCAAAACGGATTGAAAATTTGGAATCCAAACTATTGGGGCTAGTGCATGGTGGTCTTAAATCATTGATAGTTACTGGTATTGGTATCTAGATTTACCTTAAAATGGAAGAAGATGGAAAGATATTTATTAATAGTTATTGGTATTGGTATTGATAGTGCAATTTGTGCATGTGCAAAGATATTTTAATAAATCCAACACTATTTTCAATTTTGAATTGTTTCTTGTTCCATGCACTTGCTTGCTATATGGCTCATAAGCATGCCAAAGGTCATTGCATTTAATAATACACAGCATCAAACTCGATAGCGTGCCCTTTGGCCTATTTGTGTTTTGAAGAATTCTAGACTAGATTGCACTTGTTTGGGGTATCTGATTCTATTGACGTGTATCGTCGGAGGGGAAAAACCGATAGTTGAAATTTTGGTATTCTCGTGAATTTTGATTTTTCACACCTCTTGTCCATCAAATCTTGGAAGATTTAAGTACCTGCAGCCTGCCACTACCCTACAAACGCCTTGCAACCCGCATGCACCTCGACGTGACCTTGCGCAGACTTTGGTTTGCCATTGTTTTCTTTCGGGTAAGTTGTCTTCTATTCTTCCGTTGTCTCACTAGCTAGCTTCCCTAGGTGTGTTCTGAACTGATCGTGGCCATGGCATCAATGGCAACATGCAGCTCGCCATGGCTTGCAAGAGAAGTATACAGAGGCTACGAGTTAGGAAAGCCAAAAAGACACATCAAGGCACAAGGAATAGAGTGCAGGTCGAGGAGAGCGCTGGCACGGTATTGAATTGAAAATGGAAGATAGTTTTTGCAACATCTATGAAGGGAGAAAAAAGGAGAACAAAGAAGACTCCTTGTAGAGTAGCAGCAAGAAGCGGTTGCAGATGCACGCATTCAATTGTTGCCATCAGAGCAAAGAACACAAGCTGTGGTGTCACAATTGGTGGGAGCATTGGAGGCAGCAACATTAGGCCATTCAAGTGATTAACAGTCTCGGGTCTTCAAAAGTTTTAGCCTACACCCTAAAGTTCATAGAGTAACAACCCTACCAACACCCTCAGGAGATGCAGGCCCAAGAGGCGATGCTCTCTAACCTGAGAAGTGGCCTACACAAAGTGAAAGGGGTGCATAGCTTAGATCACCTAGATGCAAAGAGGGTGAAAAAAGCTATGTTGGTGTTTCTTGAAACAATGTAGAAACGTCTTGGGTGCACAATGTCGAAGATGTTGTCAATCAAAAGGACCAGCGTGGCTCCAGTGGTTGAGCATAGAGCATAAGCAATGCACTATCATCTTGATCTGAGAAGTCTGTGGGCTTCAACAGAATGTAAGAAAAGGATAGACAACCTAAGTGCGAAAGTCATTGCTACAATGACGACATTTTAACACGAAAATACGAGAGTGATTTTACTAAACTAGCCTGGTGGTTGGAACATCATGCAACCATGGTTGCTTCAGCTCAATATTGACTAGGCTGATGGTTGAAATTATTGTGTTTCTTAGTACTTAAATTTGTTAAATTTAATTTGCTACTGCACCCACACTCCAAAGCAAAAAAATGTGCACAGGGTGGTAGCATGCAGGCCATCGGATACAGCAGTCATCTATGATGGGAGTATGGCAGACCATGCATTTCGGACTCTGATGCAGAGTAGGATAGGCATTCGATTTAACTATTGTAGTCATCAATACCATAGTCTTGCTTTTGTACATAAGGAAGTTGCTTCTTGATTCCTTCCTGCCTCATTCTAAGGCTACGGATGTTCTCCTTCATCTCCTCCACTTTTTGCTCACTCTGTGCAATAGCTACATCAGAATCCCTCAATGTTTTTTGAACTTCCGTAAATTCCTGAAAAACTTCTTCATGGGTAGTTTCCAAGACTTCCACTCTAGTTTGGAAATCTTGTAGGGGGATGGACTGCTTTTCATAACTATCAGAAGCCACAGAAAGCTTGTGCAAACATCTATCGTGATCTTCTTACAGGGTATTGAAGCTTGCTCTTTGGACTTCCAATAGTGTTTCATAAAAACAACCCTTACCATGGTTGCCTCGTTGTCTTCTCCATGCCAGCTACTCTCTGCCTCATCCTTTCTGGCCTCGAAGCTCTTTCACAGTTCCTACATCACCTTTTTGGTTTCTGCATTCTCCCTTTTGAGCTCCTCCATCATCGGGTCTTTTTCAATGTTCAATTAGTTATGCGTGTTGTAGAGCCATTTGTAAAGACCCTCCTTTTCGACTCTCATCTTCAAGGTCCTTTTGCATCTTTTCTAGCTCCTTCTCTACCATATCCCTGTCATTTCTCACTTCTTGGAGCCTATCTCGGAGCTCCTTCATGCGCTTCTTTACTTCTTCTCTTCTATGCCTTTCCATGTCGACCAATTTTTTGGCGGCCTCAGCTTGCTCTTGTGCTTGCAAGGCCCTCGCTTATGTCTCGTATACCTTGGCTTCTGCACCTTCCCTGATCCTTTTCTCAAGTTGTGTTGCCTTTGCTGCATTGGTGGCTTTCTCTTGTAGAAAAGTCACCTTCTGAGACATCTACTTCTCGTATTGCTCAAAAATCCCATCATCTCCTTCATCTTTATCTCCTCCACTTTTGCTCACTCTATGCAACAATTGCATTAGAATCCCTCAGCATTTGTTGAACGTTCGTAAATTCCTAAAAAACTTCTGCATGGGTGGTTTCTGAGACTTCCACTCTAGTTTTAGAAATCTCGTAGGGCAAGGGACTACTTTTCATAACTATCGAAAGCCATGACAAGCTTGTGCAAACATCTATCATGATCTTCTTTTAGGGTATTTTAGCTTGGTCTTTGGACTTCCAACAATGTTTCATAAAAACAACCCTCACTGTGGCTGCTGCAAATTTCTGCACCGCGGTGGATGGAACTTGCTCCACCATGGTGGCTGCTCTCTGCATCCTTCCTGGCCTAGGGAGCTGCCTCGTTGTCTTCTCCACCCCGGCTGCTCTCTAACCCATGCTAGATCAACCAAAATAGGTAGTGGACTATTGTTATATGAGAAATTCTTTGAAGACGAGTGGTAGAATATAATTTATTATTTTCTCATAATTTTTAAAATATGAGTTGGATCACGTCTAAATTCAACATTTGTAATACAATCTTCACATTTCTTGAAGTAATTGTAAATGTGCAAATATTAAATACTACCTTGTCAATGACTGAACATATTACTTTTTTACATTTTGCATGAAAATAAGCATTAGTTCAAAGTAATCTTATATGTCCATAGATGTAGAATTGAAGGTTGTGTAGACAATCTTTGCTATTAAGTACGAATAAAATAGTTCAAAGGATTGACATATGTATTTCATTTTGGAAGTTTTTTTAAAAGTATCTCATTAAACAAAGGAGTATGTAAATTGATTTCCATACATGAATATTTGTTAAATTTTATATTCCAACTATCGAATTTAAATGTATAGAAGCCTGTAAAAAATTGATATCCATGCATTAAGGATTGTTATGTTTTTTAGTCAAAGTCTCCATCCTAAATTCCATGGAAACGGTATCTCTTGTTTTCATTCAAATGGATCCATAATAACTTGCAATTAATCTCACTCATTATTATAGAAACACGTGTGAAATTTCAAATCAAAAAATTGGTACTCATACAAAAACTACAAATGGTATGTCTAATGCCTCACATGATCTGATTTATTAAAGGCATTCTTATTTTGTGTTCTTTAAAATTCACGAAAGAATCTTTTTTGACATTATTAATCACGTTTTTTAATTTTATTTATAATTTCACAAAGATAATAAGGTATTTTATTTTATTTATAATTTCACAAGAAGAAGAAGGTATAACCTTCTTTAGTGTGCCTGTGAGCTAGCTACTCATGATCCCCACCCAACCTTTGTAAAGGAGCACATAGGCTAGGTGGATTACAAGGCTATAAGGTAAGTTAATTGAAACCATGTGATCCATGACTATACCAGGCAAATAGGCAACAGACAAATTGTAGAACAACAATCTTCTGCCAACAATGTTGCATGTAGGGCACTTTCTGCACACATTATCATGATATAATCCACTGTAAGTGAAGAGTTATGAATTGGAATAAATATTTAAGAAATCAAACCCATATCAATGAATTGAATCAAAATATGTGCACAATAAAGAAAGCCTTCCCACTCTAAAAAGATCATTAGTGACAACTAGCAAATATAGATACCTTTGAAAGAAACATAATTCTTGGTGATTACCTTAATGGACACTACTAAAGATTACATAATTCTATAAGAAAAAAAATAATGAGATGAAATCACAAGTTACACACTTTTGTGTATACCTTTCAAATTAAAGCTAGTCCATTACTTGGTGATGCTTCATAGGGACAGTTTTCGCTACAATATTCATGGCTAGATGCACATATAGCACCGATGGGTTTGCATGTAGCAGTTGATTCTGCTTCAATATCACAAATACACATGAAGATCATTAACACTATACATATATACTATCACTGTAAATAGATGGCTATTGCTCATAGAAACAACACCTATACGAGAAGGTTTTATGGGATCTAACTTTACCTGTCAATCCTATTCCATTGCTTGTTGATGCAACCTTTGATACCAATGACTTCTCACCCTTAAGAGGAAGAGCACACACTAATAAGAGACAATTGTCACTACAACATTCATGGCTAGCTGCACAAATAGCACCGATGGCTTTACATGTAGTGGCCACTTCTGCTTCTGCTTGAATTCCACAAAGATCCATGATGATCATTATCACTATACATAGATGGCTATCATTATACAATCATGACTATTACTACTCATGCAAAACAACATTGATGATGGAAGTTTTTTAGAAATCAACATTTACTTGCCAGTGCTAGTCCATTGTTTGTTGATGAAACCTTTGATGCCAATGACTCCTCACGCTTAAGAGGAAGAGCACACACTAATAAGAGACAGTTTTCACTGCAACATTCATGGCTAGATGCACATATAGCACCGATGGCTTTGCATGTAGTGGTTGATTCTGCTTCAATATCACAAATACACATGAGGATCATTAACACTAAACATATATACTATCACTGTAAAGAGATGGCTATTGCTCATAGAGAGAACACATATACAGGAAAGTTTTATGGGATCTAACTTTACTTGTCAATGCTATTCCATTGCTTGTTGATGCAACCTTTGATACCAATGACTTCTCATGCTTAAGAGGAAAAGCACACAGTAATAAGAGACAATTGTCACTACAACATTCATGGCTAGCTACACAAATAGCACCGATGGCTTTACATGTAGTGGCCATTTCTGCTTCTGCTTCAATGCCACAAACAGGCATGAGGATCATTAGCACTATACATAGATGGCTAGCATTGTACAATCATGATTATTACTACTTACACAAAACAACATTGATGATTAAAGTTTTTTAGACATCAAATTTTACCTGTTAGTGCTAGTCCATTGTTTGTTGATGAAACCTTTGATGCCAATGACTCCTCATGTTTAAGAGGAAGAGCGCACACTAATAAGAGACAGTTTTCACTGCAACATTCATGGCTAGATGCACATATAGCACCGATGGCTTTGCATGTAGCGGTTGATTCTGCTTCAATATCACAAATACACATGAGGATCATTAATACTATACATGTATACTATCACTGTAAATAGATGGCTATTTGCTCATAGAAACAACACCTATACGGGAAGGTTTTATGCGATCTAACTTTACCTATCAATGCTATTCCATTGCTTGTTGATGCAACCTTTGATACCGATGACTCCTCATGCTTCAGAGGAAGAGCACACACTAATAAGAGACAATTGTCACTACAACATTCATGGCTAGCTGCACAAATAGCACCGATGGTTTTACATGTAGTGGCCACTTCTGCTTCTGCTTCAATGCCACAAACAGGCATGAGGATCATTAGGACTATACATAGATGAGACCTTTGATGCAACTGACTCCTCACGCTTAAGAGGAAGAGCACACATGCACTAATAAGAGACAATTTTCACTGCAACATTCATGGCTAGATGCACATATAGGACCGATGACTTTGCATCTAGCAGTTGATTCTGCTTCAATATCACAAATGCACATGAGGATCATTCACACTATACATATATACTATCACTGTAAATAGATGGCTATCGCTCATAGAAACAACACCTATACAGGGAAATTTTATGGGATCTAACTTTACCTGTCAATGCTAGATCATTGCTCATTGATGCAACGTTTGATGCGAATGATTGCTCATACTTAAGAGGAAGAATACTTACTAATAAGAGACAATTGTCACTGTAACATTCATGGCTAGCCACACAAATAGCACCAATGGGTAGTAGCAGAGTCTACTTCAAGGCCAGGAAGATGCATGAGTCATTAACACTATACACATAGGACTATCATTAGCATGATGAGGGAACGTGATGAAAGTGTACATATCAATGCTATTCCATTGCTACCTTTGATGCCAATGACTTGTTATGCTTAAGAGGAAGAGCACACACTAATAAGAGGAAGTCCCCAATGCAACATTCATGGCTAGTTGCACAAATAGCACCGATGGCATTGCATATAGCATCCGATTCTACTTCAGGGCCATAAAGATGCATGAAGATCATTAAAGCTATACATAGATGACTACCACTTCTCAGACAAACAACACTGATGGGGAAAGTTTCACAGGATGAAGCTTTACTTGTCAATGCCAATCCATTGCTTAGTGATGCAAGCTTTGATTCCAATGACTATTCATTCTTAAGCAAAAGAGCACACACTAATAAGTCTAGGCAGTTTCCACTACAACATTCATAGCTAGCTGCACAAATAGCATCGATGGCTTTGCACGTAGTGGTCGATTCTCTTTCAATGTCATCAAGATGCATGAGTGTTTTGAACATTATACATAGATTGACTATTGTGGTCAAACAAAGAAAACCATTAGTGATGAGGAATGTTTTTATGGGATCAAAGTTTACCTATCAAAGCTAGTCCATTATTTGTTGATGCAACCGTTGATGCCAATGACTGCACATTCTTGAGAGAAAGAGCACACATCAATAAGAGACAGGTTTCACTACAACATTCATGGCTAACCGCATAAATAACACCAATGGCTTTGCATGTAGCGGTAGATTCTACTTCAATTCGAGACGCATGAGGATAATTAACATTGTACATAGATGACTACATCAGTTCCTTAAATAGAACTAAATTAAAGGATGAAAGTTTTTATGGGATCAAATTTTACTTGACAGTGCTAGTCTATTGCTTGTTGATGCAACCGCTAATGCCAATGACTCCTCATGCTTAAGAGGAAGAGTGCATATTAATAGGAAATAGTTTTCATTGCAACATTCATGGCTAGCCACATAAACATCACCGATAGCTTTGCATGTAGGCAATAGATTTTGCTGGAATGCCATGAGGATCATTAATATTGGTACATAGATGATTTACCCCACTGTAAGTGAATTTGATGGAGCATTTCAATACAACACCCACAAAGAAAGGAGGAATGGCTTGTGAAAGGTGGGTGATGGCCGTGGAGTATGGGAGAGCGGAGGGAGCTTGAATAGGAAGGGCGAACCCATTGTGGGAGTAACCGGAACAGGTCATGTATTGTTTGTGGTAAGCACTAAGAGCATCAAAGCAAAAGCAGGAAGAGGTGCTGGTGCACCACGCAAAGAGATGAGTTGATGGCATTCATAATGATTTAGAGTGGGCCATGCTAGACAGGGGACGGCTTCAAGGAAGGGAACCTGAGGGCATTTACACACTATGGCTACCTCCCAAGCAATAATTGAGTCCGCACTGAGGGTGGGCTACCGCTGTGGGAAATCTTGCTCTTCCATCAGCCTTGGGCATGCCCACGGGCGGTACACACTATAAACGCCCGGCCATGGGCTGGACACAGAGAATGTGGTTACATGTGTGTGTGTGTGAGAGAGAGGTGGTGGCCTCCGAAAGAGACCAGAGTGTGGTTAATGTCTGTGTGTGTGTGTGAGTGAGTGGCGGTGGCCATAGTGGGAATTGAGCGAATACCATCCGAAAATGCTACTGCGCCTGCGTGAATGCTCCAAACTAAGCGAGCGAGAGAGAGAGAGAGAGAGAGAGAGAGAGAGAGAGAGAGGGGGATGGCGTTGATAGAGAAAAGGAAGCCGATGAAGGAGCTAAAGAACAAAGCTAAATAGAGAACAGGAAGCCGATGAGGATCACTATACTCTATGCAGATGACTACAACCGTAACCAAAAGTTGACGGAGCGAAGATACATGAGCATCCTTTGACACTCTACACAGATGACTATCGCTGTAAGCAAAGTTGACGGAATCCCTATGGCGCTAAGAATTTCACCTTTCAAAGGAAGTGCCGGGAGGAGGTGATCGCTGCTGGATTCCGTTAATGTGGGGGCTGCCATTGCTGCATGCCAATCCACAAAATCGAGAGGAAGTTCAATATCAGCTGCAATAGATTTACAACGAAAGCTTTCATTCGTAATACGCAAAAGAAGAGACTCGGTTGGATGAGCAGGGCTTTTCCGACCAGCAGTTGAGGCGCCATGCATGAAGGGTAACGCTCCGCGAGAGGCAGAAGCGGACGGGAGAGGCAAGCACATGCACAGCAGCAGCGCCCAAGCGAGGAAGGCGACGACGTCGAGGGTGGAAGCGCTGGTCTTCATGGTGCTGCAGGAGACCACGAAGAAGATTTTGAGAGCCTGAAATCTCCATAGCCAGGCATCTGCTTAAATAGAGAGATATGCTGACGAGCAACCCGTTTCCTTTCCTCTTAGCAACCCGTTTCCTTTCCTCTGAGCAACCCGTGATCCTCTCCTCTGAGCAAGGGTGATACGTTACAAACCCAATCATTCTTCATCATTCTTCCCCAGTTTCCTATTGTTCTTCATCATTCTTGCACCAGTTTCAATAGACCCTGTAATCATTCTTGCCCCAGTTGGCGGTCTCCCTGGCGCCCATATAGACCTCCCACTGCCCATTGTCATCATGAGTACTGCTTTCTAGGGATGTTCAAGGGGGCACTGTTAATCAACCTGGAAAGTGATGCGAGAGGAAACCGTGATTCTCGTCGCTCGCGTTTTCTCTCCACCCAAAACCAGTCTCCTTCTCTGTAAAAATGGCTAATTCTAAGCGCAGCGCCATGGTTTAAGCTTAAAGTCCTTTTCTCTTAGTTTTTAATCTCGTGAACATAATTACCCCTTTCACGAACATTTCTCTTGTGAACAAATGAGACAGTTGGTCATACAGTGAGAGGCTAGTCTCTGGTTTGAAAATGAGGAAAGTGACACTGCAGCTTAATGCTCGGCTGAAGAGCAAAAACTGGTGCTTATAAATGTGTACATATAGAAATAAATTAGTAAATCAAACAAAAAAGTGTATATAAAGAAGAATGAAGTTAGAAACTATGAATTGATAAGAAGTTGGTGTGTATTATAGATCCAAAAGAGATAAACCACGTATTGGTACCAAAGATAGATTTATAACTCATTGACATGGATTATGGACTCCACATTGAGAGTGGATCCTCAATCTTTCATAAAGTAACAATATTCCTAGCTTAGCATTCCATACCAACATTGATTGTTGTTTGTATTGTTAATTGAAAATGTAGACAAAGTACTTGATATGCCATAGTGGCCGGTGTGATCAAATCACATTTGTCCTTGGAATGAAAACTCTTCTTCACACATGGGTATTGGCGAGAATTATTACTTCAACTTCTCTTCTATTAAAATTGTTGCATATCAATCTTATTCCATTTTGGAGCCCTTGAGGTGAGTTCAAATTGCAAAATAAAAAGACTTAACAAATTTTCTTTAGCATTTACTTATGAGGTGAAAATGAATCTCTGAATTTTATGGTGCAAATAAACTCACGTGGAAACTTTTCATCTAGTGTTGGCACCTTTTTTTGAGTTGCAATACTCTGAAGAGGATTTTTATAACTTTCTTCAAGTCCATTAGTCTTCATGGTTCACCTACTATTGCATGTTAAGCATTGGTATCTTTGGTCCTTTAAAGTGCATATCCTTTAACAAAAATCCAAAATAGCCAAAATGACTTCGCAATGGTGGCATTTGGTATACACTAAAATCTAATCAACATTATCCAAGATATGTCCGAAATTGCTATGAATGGTATGTCAACTAATGCACTAGATTCCATGAACATTGATGGCCAAAAAAATAAGGCTAAAAAGGATGTGGCTAGGAGAAGAGGCTCCTACTCATGATCACTTGCTTAGGTGGTGCAAAACCCTCTCTAGGCTTTTTGAATTTATTGCTGAGACCGATTGCATAATAGTTCGCATGATGCAAGATCAAAGGAGTCTCCAGCCTCACGTGCGTTGGATGAGATTTGAGGTGATGTCTGCCTCACTCTCTGTTTCATGCTATATGATGACTTAGATCGATGAGGTGAGAACTAGTACTTGCCCAACACTTCCTACTCTAAATGCAAGAATAAGGCCCCTATTTCCTCTAGCCAACGTTCCTTCCCTTCTCATCTCCATGCCAGCAAAGCTGTGCAAGAGAAATCATCTCTCACATGCAAGAACTATCACATGAAAAACCTGTCTTCACAGCAGCAAGGTCACCCCAATTATGAAAGAATCCTCGAGACAAGCTAGTATTTCTTCAAGGAACCAAATGGCAAGAAAGGACCACCATCTATGCTGAGTTCCTGCTACATATTAGAACCTTGTTAGGAATTGTCAATGAAGCAGGAGAATATTCTCTAGGAAAGAACGGTATATGTTAGACTAGGTGGTGCAATAGATGGAAACAAGGTGAATGGTAATAAATCATTCATAATTCCTAGTCGAGATCTAAAACAACAAAAATAGTGAAAAAGAAGAGGAAGTGGATGTGCAACATGGAAAAGAGGGCAGAGATTACAAGAGCTAATGAATTGAATCTATAAGAGACAGTGAGAGGGAGAGAGGGAGAGAGACTATCTGAGGGGGCGTTCCTACCACTTCTGAAAGTGTTACCAGAGGCCTAAGGCCACTAGTGTGAGGAGCAAGTCGGATGTGTCAATTAAAGCATGAGCAAGTAGGATTTATCAGTGAAAGCATGGAGCGAGCAGGGGCGATGGTGTTACCTAAGGAACAAATAGGGATGATGGTGTCATAGACTGTGGTGCAAAGCATGGTACAAGTGATGTAAAAGGGCAAGATGCTAAGTTGAGCGAATCACAAGAGCCAAAATTCAGCATGAATATAACAGAACTCAAGCCATATGACATAAGGTCCATTGTACTAGGTGAAGGGGAACTAACAAAGGGATGCATGAAATGAAGAGGACTTGGAGTTGTGACTTGAGATGGAAGGAAGCATATCGTATAATAGTTAAACAACGAAAAATACACTAACAATATACCACAATGTCTTAATAGCTAATGCATATGCTAACAGATCTGGCCCATCTAAACCCTACGAGTTTCGAGCCACAAATGGCTCAATTTCACAGTAGTTTTTGGGATCACCCAAATTGGCAAGGATAAGACAAGAGCCATTTGGATCATGTATATAGATAACACAAGAGCCATTTGAAGATGGAGAGAAGGTTGTGAGAGTCAACATATGCCTTGGCATCATATGGGCCCACGTGGTTATAACAAAAGAGAGAGAGTGTGTGTGGTACTAGGAATAGGGTTGGCCCTCCATTCAAAAGGTGACATGTATAAAAGGCCAAGTGGTTAACTTTGGTCTTCATTGTTGTATGCAACCTTTGAAAAATACAAGTTCTCCTTTTCTTCATGTGTTGAGATTGACATTTTCTTACTCTCCTTGTTTGCCTTAGTGTTTACCACTATTCCCCTTCACCTTCATCTCCTTCTCCATCCCTTTCCCTTGTTCGATTCCCTCCCCCTCCCCTCTCTCTTTCTCACCTCCTTTTTCTCGATGGAATCCCCATTGCAACGATCCAGTAGGCACTCAAGTGACATTAGTGAATGCTTCACTATGCAAGGCTTCGACAAGGGGCATCATGGGAGTTAGGAGCTCCATCCGCACACTTCCAACATCCCCATGACACGTGTGTCTCTGTCAGAGAATACATCTTTAATTGCACTATTGGGTAGATACGAGGTATGATTTTGCATGTGTTTAGGTTCCTCTTGTAAACAGCCCACTACACATATCCTTGGGCTTTGGTAGTGTAAATTAGGAGTGGATTTGAAGTGGAAATGAGTCAAGAAAGAGTGATTTAAGAGTAGAAAAACTTACTTTTCAACTTTCTATCTATAAAGCCATTCTCTTGCATTTGAGCTTCTTTTTTATTATTTTTGTATGTTTGTTTGTATAAGAAGGTAGCTAGAATGATTGCTAAGCTGGTCGTAGTGTCAAATTGAAGTAAAAACACTTAACATTTCCACCCCTTTCCACTCAGCATGCCAGGAGATCTTTGACATGGGCTCCCTTCCTTAGTCCCTAAGTAGGGGTTTGTTTTGTTTGATCCCAAAAGGGGGAGATAGGTCAGACATCAATCTGCTTTACACCACATACAAGATCCTTGCTAAGACCTTGAGTTTGTGATTGCAGCCTCATCTCAGTGACATCATCCATGATACACAGACTAGATTTGTACACGAGCATAGAATCCTGGACAACATTTTTCATGTTCTAGGAGGTAGTGGATTGTGTAGGGAGGAGCCACAACCTTTGGCCATCCTTTTTTTGGATTTCAGTAAGGATTACAATAGGGTGGAGTCGTCTTCTTGGAGGGCACTATGCAAAGATTCAGTTTCTCAAATAGATGGATTAGAGGAGTCTTTATGCTTTATGTGGGCATGTCTAGTCAGATGCTTATTGATGGACACATGGGCAAGGCCTTTTCTCTTTCTCGCTCAGTTTGCCAAGGCTGTCCCCTAGCTCCCTTTCTTTTCTTTAGTGGTAGAGGAATTGGGATACTACTTGAGATGATAGGTGGTTAGCATCATAGGATTGAGGCTCCCAATCTGATAGGAGGAGCTATTACATTTAGTGTTTGCAGAGGACACAACCTTGTATGGTAGAGGGCAACATAGTGAGCTTGGAGAGAGTTCATGGAGCCCTTGCTATTTATTTTGAGGCCTTCGGTGCACATATCAATAGGACAAAATCCATTAGTTTCTTCATAGGCTCTAAGGAGACACAGGAGATTTGAGAGTGGGGGAGCGACTTTCGCTTCCGCAAGATACCATGGGGGATAGACAGTGAGACAACTTGAATGCCATATGGGTATTTATATTACAACAGAGCAACAGATCTCCCATGATGAGGAGCCTACATAGGGTTTGGTAGAGATTATCATGTGGGCTCATCCATGCTCAGGCCGATTGCAACAAGGATTTTGAGCATCAGCCCCTAACTAGAGAGCACGGATTAGGATGGACTTATGCTATGAAATGGGACTCACATTTTATGGGCACAGTGGGACATCGACCCATCTTGCTCCTTTGGTAGATGGAGTAGATTACCCATGGAGGAAGAAGTTAGGCTTGGAGCCATAGTGCATATGTGAGGAGCAAGGTAGTAGATGAGAGAGATTGGCCTCACCATTCTTGAGTCTTGGTGGGAGGGACTCCACATGTAAATGGTTTTGTCAATTTTCTTAATGATGATCCTGTGAGGCAGTAATTAGCCTAGTTTCTTCCATATTGGGCCTGGAGTCTTAATTCAAGCATTCACTAAGAGCGACCCAGAGATGGACACGAGTCTAGATGGGATTCAGTGGCACATGATCAAAGTTGTGGGCTGATTGGGGAAGGAGTGGCACATTGATCCCTCCAGCATTCTAGAGCAAGATGCCCCCCAAATGGTGCCTTTGTCTTTGACAAGGTATACCATTGAGGGAGGTCTAATGGGATCCGAGAGAGTGGTTATGGCCTAGTTGGCCTCATGGCATAGGTGGATGAGGTGCCCTTCTTTTCCTATACCACATGGATTGGAAGGAGGCTTTAGATGGGACTCTTCGACATGGACCCCTTTGAGGGAGAAGTATTGGGTGGTCCAGAGGGTTCCCTAGGAGTTATGTTCCAAGTCTGTAGTTGAGGAAGATCTCCTACTCCTTCTGGCTAGCCACCCACCATGGGGCTTGCTCATAGGCCCATGGTTGGAGTAGATGTGGGTGGGGGGGTAGTGTCACTGCTGCTCTGTTGGAGTTCTAGAGATGATCCCTTTTTGCCTTTGGAGCTATCATAGCGCACTGAGGATCTAGATGAGAGCCCTCAGGATTATGACCCACATGTAGAGCCTTCAGAGGACTACACCTACCTTTTCCAATGTGGTCACCAGCCACACAATAGACTTGTGGACCAATGAGTTACTTGCTTTGGATGAAAATAAAAAAGGTGTGTGGTGATTATATACATTGTTGTGATGTTGCTTTTGTTGTTCATATATTACTTGCATTGTACTCTATATTTGTCATTGTGTTTTAATTGGTCACATACAAAGATGACATTATCAAATGCAATGCGGGAAACCACCTCCAGGGCTTGGAAAGGACTCCTCATTGGAACATTTCATCAAATCAATGAAGTTTCCACAACTGATAATATTCCATAAGAAGTTTTCAGAGAAAAATATATATTTTCCATTGTTTGTAGTCAAGACACTATCCAAATATCTTGGTGGCTATCCCATGAGGTAGTCCCACTATAGTAGCAAGCCTCTCCTATACATTTTCCCTCTCCTATATTTGTTCGGATACATCATATCATCATTTTACAATTTCTTGCAAACTCTAGGCTTGCATTATTCATTGTTTGTACTCTTCATCTGCTTACAAGATTTTTCCTTTCCTGTAGTAATTGAAGGTGTCTTAGCCAAACAAGCACCAATACTCACCTCAATTGCTCTTGTAGCTCTTCACTCAGCATCCTCCTTTAAACTCTTTTCATATGTAGTTGTGACATCTGCTATAGAAAATGTTCAATCATTAACCAAAGTAATTAACTTGAATTTAGCAATTGTCATGGCCCAAGGTGACTACATAATGCAGCTTCTTAAAGGAACCAAGATTTAAATCTTAAGCTCTCTCTACTTGTGTTGAGGGACTTAAAATCAAGATTTTATGCTCTCTTTCTCCTCCCTCTTTTAGCTAAATGTGTTGACTCATTTCTCTTTAGTCCATTTGATTCGTGCCTTTTTTTAATTTTTAGGGAATTGATGAGGCAATCATCATCATCTATTTCTTTTAATGCTATACGGATGTCAGAACTGGGTCTTTAGCATGCTGTGTGTCTCACATGAAATAGTGTCCAATGCTTCATCTTGTGCTCTGTGTCTCCCATGGGACTATTAATATCATGAAGAGGAACTCTCATCACCAGATGGACGAGGTTTTGGCTTGTGAGACTAGATGGCTCTAATAATTGATCCTAAAAGCAACAAATTTCTTATATCATTAGGCATGCTTGGACACAAGCTTGACTCAACTAAAATTAGGCCGGAAAGGATGTGGCTAGGAGAAGAGGCTCCTGCTCATGATCACTCACTCAAGTGGTGCAAAACCCTCTCTAGGCTTTTTGAATTTATTGCTGACCGATCGCATAGGAGTTCGCATGATGCAAGATCGAAGGAGTCTCCACCCTCACATGCATTGGATGAGATTTGAGGTGATGTCTAATGTCTGCCTCACTCTCTGTTTCCTGCCATATGATGACCTGGATCGATGAGGTGAGAATTAGTACTTGCCCAACACTTCCTACTCTAAATGCAAGAATAAGGCCCCTATTTCCTCTAGCCAACATTCCTTCCCTTCTCATCTCCATGCCAGCAAAGCTGTGTAAGAGAAATCATCTCTCACATGCAAGAACTATGCCATGAAAAACCTGTCTTCATAGTAGCAAGGTCACCCCAATTATGAAAGAATCCTCGAGACAAGCTAGTATTTCTTCAAGGAACCAAATGGTAAGAAAGGACCACCATCTATGCTGAGTTCCTGCCACAGATTAGAACCTTGTTAGGAATTGTCAATGAAGTAGGAGAATATTCTCTAGGAAAGAATGGTACATATGTTAGACTAGGTGGTGCAATAGATGGAAACAAGGTGAATGGTAATAAATCATTCATCTAGGAAGCGAGAAAAAAGGAGAACAAAGAAGAATCCTTGTAGAGTAGTAGCAAGAAGTAGTTGCAGATGCATGCATTCGATTGTTGCCATCAGAGCAAAGAACACGAGCTGTGGTGTCATGATTGGTGGGAGCATTCGAGGCAGCAACATCAGGACATTCAAGTGATTACCAATCTCGAGTCTTCACAAGCTTTAGCCTGCACCCTAAAGTTCATAGAGTAACAACCCTACCAACACCCTCAAGAGATGTACGCCTAAGAAGCGATGCTCTCTAACCTAAGAAATGGCCTATAGAAAGTGAAAGGGGTGAATAGCTTAGATCACCTAGCTGCAAAGAGGGTGACATTAGCTATGTTGGTGTTCCTTGAAACAACGCAAAAATGTCTTGGGCACACAATGTCGAAGATGTTGTCAATCAAAAGGACCAGCGTGGCTCCATGGTTGAGCGTAGAGCAGAAGCAATGCACGATCATCCCGATCCGAGAAGTCTGTGGGCTTCAACAGAACATAAGAGAAGGATAGACAACCTAAGTGCAAAAGTCATTGCTACAATGATGACATTTTAGCACGAAAATACGAGAGTGATTTTAATAAACTAGCCTGGTGGTTGGAACATCATGCAACTGTGGTTGCTTCAGCTCAATCACCACTTATGTGATTGTCTTCAACTAGCGTGGTTGAATAGACATTAGTTATTGACTAGGCTGATGGTTGAAATTATTGTGTTTCTTAGTACTTAAATTTTTTCAATTTAATTTGCTACTATTCGGGTCATATACCATTGTTAAATTGTGCAATTCAGAAATAAAAAGCAATATATTGTTATTTTCTAATGTTGAAATTTAGAAATGAAAAGAAGTATACTTGTTATTGTCTAATATGTGAACTTGAGACTAGCAGGCTCTAAACCATCCCGGTGGTTGAAAGTGTGACAGTGTCCTAAACCATCCTAGTGGCTAAAATTGTGACTGTCCTTAACGTGTCCTAAACCAGCCCGATGATTGAAATTGTGACTGTCCTAGACTAGCACGGTGGCTGCAAATTGTTTTGCTTCATTATATACTTTAATTAGACTATGTTTTGTATTACTAGTAAGAGCTATTAAGTTCCAGGTGCAACCTGTGCCACAAGGAATGAACGGCAAGAGTGTCTTCAAATTGGAATTAGACACGCATGATCAAATCTTGGGGTGTCAGAGTGGTGGACGAGGACAAGTGAGATAGCACTAAGAAAATGTATGTAGTCTGATTATAGGAAAACAATATGTCCACTTGTACTATGAAATCGAATTTGTATTGAGACTACCAACCACCGTGCTGGTTTTATTAAATTGTTTTTATAGATCCCAAATGATGAAACCCATGCTTGTTTTTAGTATATCCCCAAAATCACCCTGTGGTTTCCCATAACAAAGCCACACATCCTACAAATCCATTCATCTTGTTATAATAGAAGCAAACCACCACGTTGGTGGATGTTCATATCCTAGTGCAAACCAACCACCAAGTTGCCGGTAACTTATCCTACACTACTACCGCGCTATCCCTACACTACTGCCATGTTATCCTAAAATTTGTTGCACAGTGCTATACTAAAACAGTGCCCTTTAGACTGTTTATCATTTCCTTAACCATCAAATTTCATCCCATGCTTGCTTTTAATATATCCCAACAACCACCACGCTGGTTTTCAATAACGAATCCATTAATCTTGTAATAATAGAAGCAAACCACCGTGCTGGTAGCTGTTCATATTCTAGTGCAACCAACCACCGTGTTGGTGATAACATACCCTGCACTAATCTTGCACTACTACTGTGCTATCCCTACACTACTACCGTGCTATCCCTACACTACTACTGTGCTATCCCTACACTACTGCCGTGCTATCCCTACACTATTGCCCTTCAAGAAATGTCTACAAGATTTTATTATTTCAAGAAAACTTCAGATTCCCAACTAGCTTATCAACCTCTCTATAGCAAGCATTACCCAGCTCTAGAGGCTAGTCTGCTGCACTATGGAAGACCTCTTTAAGCACTTAGACCACACACTGCTTTCTTGACTCTACTGACTTATATGCTCATAGTAACTCCTCCTTTCACTGGGGGCCCTCTTCATCTTGCTCTTTGCGCTCTATACATCTTTGAGCCTCTTTCATGTCCTACCAAAAGAAGCCTACATCATGAACTTGACAAGTACCTTAAAGGAGAAGAAAAAAACAATAGCTAGGGAAATTAATAATTAGCGTCTATGCCAACTCCAAGTAATACACCCACTACCGAAGCATGTCCTCCTTGCAGCTATTTTCCTCCTTCACTGGGTTAGTTTCTGCGAGGATGCCATCCAACATCGTTTTCAGATAGAACAAAAACATTTCAAAGTCTTTTCCGTTTGCCATAGATTTGCAGTAGGTGGATCGGTGTATAGAGTTTTGATCGATGTACAAAGTTTTGGGACTAGATTTCATAATGGGCTCTGTGTTGTGTCTGCACTACACTTAAATAAGGAGAGAGTTCATTTTGAGCCTGACCTTCTCATTCTTTAGTCTCATGTTAGTTGTCTAATCTAAATCTTTGCCTCACATTAGTTGTCTAATTGAAATCTTTCGTGGTACAATAGTTCACTAATCAAAATCTCTCAGTCTCACATTAGTGATCTAATCAAAATCTCTCATCTCACATTATGTGTCAAATCGAAACCTTTCATCTCATTTTTATCACCATGCAACTGTGGATCAAAGGACAGTCTCTAGTCACATCATTGAGAAAACATTGCCCAAGTAAACTCTAGAGAAGATTAACAATTCAATAGATTACACACAAATTACATAGATTACAATCTCAGAGACTCCTTCCCTTCATGTGGCTTCCTCTTTCCTTGATTTGAGCTTCCTGGTTGCAAGGTTGCCCTTTTTGCTTTTGCAAGGGGGCTGGTTCCTCCCTTCAGGCTCCTTTTCCTCGCGGTCAGGTTTGGTTTTGGACTTCTTTAATTTGAGCTCCTTGTCTTTAAGATCTTTTGCCCAAATGGTAAATTGAGCTGCAGCATCTACTTTCCCATCGTAGATCGCTATAGTAGGTAGGCACATTTGATCTGTCCACGACCTGGACAATGGAAAATGGCATTCTCTACATAGCAATTTTGGATGCACCCACACTCCAAAGCAAAAAATGTGTGCACAGGGTGGTAGCATGCAAGCCATCAGATATAGCAGTCATCTATGATGGGGGTATGGCAAACCATGCATTTCGGACAGGCTGATGCATAGTAGGATAGGCATTCGATTTAACTATTGTAGCCATCAATACCACAGTCTTGCTTCTATACATAAGGAAGTTGCTTCTTGACTCCTTCCTGCCTCATTCTAAGGCTACGGATGTTCTCCTTCATCTCCTTCACTTTTTCCTCACTCTGTGCAATAGCTACATCAGAATCCCTCATTATTTTTTGAACTTCCATAAATTCCTGAAAAACTTCATCATGGGCAGTTTCCAAGACTTCCACTCTAGTTTGGAAATCTTGTAGGGCGATGGACTGCTTTTCATAACTGTCAAAAGCCACAAAAAGCTTGTGCAAACATCTATCATGATCTTCTTGCAGGGTATTGTAGCTTGCTCTTTGGACTTCCAATAGTGTTTCATAAAAACAACCCTTACCATGGTTGCCTCATTGTCTTCTCCACCCCGGCTATACTCTGCCCCATCCTTTCTAGCCTCGAAGCTCTTTCACAGTTCCTGCATCACCTTTTTGGTGTCTGCATTCTCCCTTTTGAGCTCCTCCATCATCAGGTCTTTTTCAATGTTCAATGAGTTATCCGTGTTGCAGAGCCATTTGTAAAGACCCTCCTTTTCGGCTCTCATCTTCAGGTCCTTTTGCATCTTTTCTAGCTCCTTCTCTACCATGTCCCCATCATTTCTTACTTCTTTAAGCCTACCTCGGAGCTCCTTCATGTGCTTCTTTGCTTCTTCTTTTCTATGCCTTTCCATGTCGACCAATTTTTTGGCAGCTCAGCTTGCTCTTATGCTTGCAAGGCCCTCGCTTATGTCTATACCTTGGGTTCTACACCTTCCTTGATACTTTTCTCAAGTTGTGTTACCTTTGCTGAAGAGGAAGGCACCCACAGTTACTTCCAGGCTTACACTGAAGAGGAAGGCACCCACACTTACTTCCATAGGCTTACAAAAGAAGAGGGTGTACAAGGGAGAGAAGCAAAGGACAAGAAGCTTCAATACCTCTATCCTCTATCCAAGATAAGTCTCTTTACGGTTGATCTTCTTTGGAAGTTGCTCTCTTTGGATTTGTCCTTTGTCGTATCCAAGAAATGAATGATTTTGGTATCAGTGTTATGCTTTTGTGTCAGGCACATGTCCTTTTCCACTTTTTAGAATAGTCCATCTGTCGGAGCATGTTTATAGAGGTGTCTCAGAGCGCATCTAAAATAGCATCTACAGGTGCATCTATAGATGCATCTAGCATGTTTACAGACACAGACAGCCACATCTATAGATGCGCTATTATATGCAAAAATAGATGCACTTCTTAGATGCGTCTATAGACGTGCTCTGACAGTTTTAGGCGCTTCGCTTCCCTTCCCTTCCCTTCTCTTCTCTTCTTTTCCCTTCCCTTCTCTTCTCTTCCCTTTTCTCTCTCTTTTTCTCTTCTTTTTCTCTTCTCAGCTCATCAGTAATCTTCTTTTCTTCTTTTTTCCAGTTCATCAGTAATCTTCTTTTCTTCTTTTTCTCTTCTCAGCTCATCAGTAATCTTCTTTTCTTCTTTTTTCTCAGCTCATCAGTAATCTTCTTTTCTTCTCTTCCCTTCCCTTCTCTTCTCTTCTTTTCCCTTCCCTTCTCTTCTCTTCCCTTTTCTCTCTCTTTTTCTCTTCTTTTTCTCTTCTCAGCTCATCAGTAATCTTCTTTTCTTCTTTTTCTCTTCTCTTCTCTTCTCTTCTCTTCCCTTTTCTCTCTCTTTTTCTCTTCTTTTTCTCTTCTCAGCTCATCAGTAATCTTCTTTTCTTCTTTTTAGGGAATTATATAACCTTTTACGACACCCTTTTTGTCTTGTAGAGTTATACGGCTACATGACCGGTACTCTAAACACCCCCCAGGAGTCGGCACTACAGACTCCAAACCACCCCACCCCCACACCAGCTGAGATTACCCCAGTGGAGTCAGCACAGCCTAGCCAGCTACACAGTCGAGGCCATTCCCCCATGCCATCTTATGCCCCTTCCCCCATGCCATTAGGAGGTCCTTTTATCTCGCAGAGCCGTGGGTGTACTCCTGTGCAATCGAGACTCGGTTCTCTAGCTATGAGTGGTCCCGTGCAGTCTCCAACTATGAGTGGCCAACGTACGTAGTCCCATGCAGTCTCCAACTACGAGTGGCCAATGTACTAGCTCAACACGACACAATAGCAGGCATAGTAGTAGGGAGAGCAGTGGGGGATGCATGGCACAATGCTTTGGGAGGGGTGGTGGTGGGGATGATGATGATTCAGATGATTTAGACGTGCCTCGGGGTGATGGTACGATCTTTTATGACATCACTCAGACAAGAGGCATCTTGATGGATGCACGAGGGAAGGACATCATGGCCTTCATGCACTCTGGCTTTATCCACTACAAAGACTAGCCAAAGAGGTTGACTGATGAGACCCTCGCTCCTGTTCGCTCTAGGTATCCTAACCCCCCAATCATCAGTTCATAGATAAATGGGCCAAGCCAAAGATTAATACGATACTTGGCAATAAAAGATCTTTGCTTAAGAGGTAGGCACTAGTAGAGCTTGCTAAGCTCGAGGGAGGTCAACCACTAAGGGGCTCACCCCATACCGCTTACAAGAGCGAGTGGAAGAAAGCAATAAAGTCAACGAGGGAGGACCCCAGTCTGCAGCACATGGAGGCACGAAGGATCCAGATGGAGCGATATGGAAGCATGCATTTTGGAGCAGGGGGTGTTGAATCATGGGAGGCCCAATTTGTAAGTATCGATCTCAAATTATATTGCTTATGTAGTTTATTAGGAGGTTGTTTCTTTGTACTAACCCCTCCACAAATTATGTCATCTTGCAGCTTGATATCATGGGCAGATACCCTACTCCTGTCGAGATAGCCTACCACCGCCACCATCGTAGAGGAGATACATGGAAGCACTTCTATCATGATGGGTTGATTACTGAGGAGCAGTATATCTGGGCTACTGGAGTGGCCCCCGAGGTATTTGAAAGTAATTAAATAATGTCAATATTATAACTAAAGATTTGATTTTTCATACATTGATATATGTTGTCCCTTGTTTATAGGCCCCTGCACAAGAAGACGAGGAAGAAGATGAGGGAGGCACAGAAGGGAGTGCAGAAGGGAGCACAGAAGGGAGCGTGGAAGGGAGCGAGGACGTGGAGAACTTAGAGTAGTCGTAGAAGTAGTGCTAGCTTTTCTTTTTTGTACTTAAAGCCACTGGCTTGGCTTCATGCCTCTTGTATATCACTTCTCTTATTTTTTGTACTTGAAGCCACATGACATGGCTTAGCTTCGTGCTATATGTACATACAAGCACTTTTTGAGCTTTCAATTTTCTTGTGCAATGTTCTATCAATTAATGCCTTGTGAACTAAAAATTTTGGAGTTGTAATGTTTTATTTGGAATTGTAATTGTCCGCTATAGACGTGCTTGCAAGAGTGCTAATTAAAATGTGGTTGGCTGTAAGAATTCAATTACACAATGTGCAAATGGGATTCCTGTAACTACATAGCATACACAACATACATAGCATTCTGTAAATTTAAAAAATATTATGTAGCGCATCTATCAGTGCATTTATAAATGCATCTATATATGCCTCTATCTGTTCGGGGAGCGTCTATTTGTGCATCTATGAAAGTGTCTAACAGAGCATCTATTTATTCGTTTATATGTGCGTCTATACGTGCATCTGTCTGCTGTATAGACATGCCGTTAGATGCGGGTCTCTAGATGTGCAAATAGACGTGCAAATAGATGCACCCGTAAGTTTTTTTTAAAGTTTAGTAAAGGCATTTGTGTGCGCATCTTTGGGTGCTTTGTCTTGTTGTGCTTGTAAGTAGATGAAGAGCACAAACAATGAATAATGCAAGCCTAGAGCTTGCAAGAAATTGCAAAATGATGATATGATGTGTCCGAACAAATATAGGAGAGGGAAGATGTATAGGAGAGCCTTGCTACTATAGTGGGATTACCTCATGGGATAGCCACCAAGGTATTTCAATAGTTTCTTGACTACAAACAATGGAAAATATATATTTTTCTTTGAAAACTTCTTGTGGAATATTATCAGCTGTGGAAACTTCATTGATTTGATGAAACTTCATCTTTGTACGTGACCAATTGAAACACAATGACAAATATAGAGTACAATGCAAGTAATATATGAACAACAAAAGCAACATCACAACAATGTATATAATCACCACACACCTTTTTTATTTTCATCGAAAGCAAGTAACTCATTAGTCCATAGGTCTATTGTGTGGCTAGTGACCACATTGGAAAAGGTATTGATTTTCTTCTTGGCCCCTTGCTTCTAGGGGTCTCCTCCCAATATCTAGATCAACAAGAGGCCTATAAACGTTTTTCACCTACAACTCAAATGTTTTGACATCCATAAGCTTTGAGATGTGAATTTATTCTCTCAAAGTTTTTTTTTTTTTTGGGCAAAGAAAGTAACCTTCTATTAATGCTTGAAAAACTTCACACAAAATAGCATCCCCGAAGGTGCTGAGAATGAAAAAAACCAAACCAGCCTATTCTAGAGAAACCTAGCTCATTGCCTAGGGAAGCTCTAGTAGAGGGGCTAACACCCAGATGGGGGGACTATACAACTAGGGAGCTCATGAGGTGAATATGTCCAAAAATCCATCAAGCCAAGCCTTGCATAAATGTTCATGCCATGCCCTGAATCGTCCTAGAGCCTAGGCCTAGGTGGAGCATAGGGTTTAAATATATCCTGGCAGATGGTGACCAATGTAGCCAAGGCTGGAACTCGATGCTCACCTATCACCAGACTACTTTGAGAAACCATAATATTCCACATCGTGATAGTGGGTACTACCTCCCACATGCTGTCCTCTAGAGGGGAAGGAGGATCCGGGCAAGTAGGAGGAACCACCTCATGGAGCTCTATCCTCTGAATGCTTTGACCCTGTATCCGGTAAGCTAGAGAGATGTCAGCCATTTGAAAAGTGTGACCTCCCTTAGTGAACTAGGCCACCATCCCCCAGGTGTAGTCCCTCTGAAGGCTTTGCAAGTGGGTCATAATCCTGAGGGATCCCATCTAGATCCTCACTGCACTATGATAGCTCCAAAGGCAATAAGGGATCATCTCTAGAACTCCAACAGAGCAGCATTGACACTACCCCCCACCCACATCTGCTCTAACCACGGGCCTATGAGCAAGCCCCCGAGGTGGGCGGCTAGCCAAAAGGAGTAGGAGATCTTCCTCAACCACAGACTTGACCATAGGCATGCTCAAGACCTAGAACATAACTCCTAGGGCACCCTCTGGGCCACCCAATACTTCTCCCTCAACAGGGTCCATGTCAAAGAGTCCCATCTAAAGCCTCCTTCCAATCCATGTGGTATAGGAAAAGAAGGGCACCTCATCCACCTATGCCATGAGGCCAACTAGGCCATAATCACTCTCTCGGATCCCATTAGACCTCCCTCAATGGTATACCTTGTCAAAGACAAAGGCACCATTTGGGGGGCATCTTGCTCTAGAATGCTGGAGGGATCAATGTGCCACTCCTTCCCCAATCAGCCCACAACTTTGATCATGTGCCACTGAATCCCACTGAATCACGTGATAGGGTTACATATGATGAGTGACCCCCCCGAGCCTCATCCACCTACTCCATGAGGCCAACTAGGCCATAACCACCAAGGATTTTTTTATCAAAGCTATGCCTATAAATTAATATAAAATCTTGGTGAAAGTTTTCAAGCTCATTTTTGTAGTTTCACAATATTGGTAGAATGTAGTACTTTTTATATTTTTTATTTTGAATTTTGAAGGAAAAAATGTAAATCCTGGCGAAACTTTAAATTCTTTTGCAAAAAAGTTTCAAATCCTGGCGAATATTTCGAACATTTATTTTTATTAGGGCATACAAAATTTCAAAGCCAATATAACATTTTAGTTTCTTAACGAAACTAACTTGAAAAAATTATCCATGATAACCACTCTCCCGGATCCCACTAGACCTCCCTCAATGGTATGCCTTGTCAAAACCAAAGGCACCATTTGGGGGGCATCGTGCTCTAGAACACTAGAGGGATCAATGTGCCACTCCTTCCCCAATCAGCCCACAAGTTTGATTATGTGCTAATGAATCCCATCTAGACTCCCATCCATCTCTGGGTCGCTCTTAGTGAATGCTTGAATTAAGACTCCAGGCCCAATATGGAAGAAACTAGGCTGATTACTACCTCACATGATCATCATTAAGAAAATTGACATAACCATTTGCTCTCCATCCACATGTGGAGTCCCTCCCACCAAGACTCAAGAATGGTGAGTCCAATCTCCCTCATCTGCTACCCTACCCCTCACATATGCGCTATGGCTCCAAGCCTAACTTCTTCCTCCATGGATAATCTACTCCATCTACCAAAGGAGCAAGATGGGTCGATGTCCCACTGTGCCCATACAATGTGAGTCCCATTTTGTAGCATAAGTCCATCCCAATCCATGATCTCTGTGTGCCAAATTAGGGGTTGACACTCGAAATCCTCATTGCAATGGGGCTGAGCATGGATGAGGCCACATGCTAATCTCTACCAATCCCTATGTAGGCTCCTCATCATGGGTGATCTGTTGCTCTATTGTAATATAAATACCCATCTGGCATCCAAGGTATTTCATTGTCTATCCCCCATGGTATCTTGCGGAAGCAAAAGGCACTCCCCCACTCACAAAAGCTGTTAACACATTGTAATATATTGTTACTGCATTTTTCTTTGTTCAACTATTATACGCTATGCTTCCTTCCATCTTAGGTCACAACTCCAAGTCCTCTTCATTTCATACGTCTCTTTGTTAGTTCCCCTTCACCTGGTACAATGGACCTTGTATCATATGGCTTGAGTTCTGTTATATTCATGTTGAATTTTGGCTCTTGTGATTCGCTCAGCTTAGCATCTTTCTTTTTTACATCACTCGTACCGTGCTTTGCACCACATTCTCTGACACCATCATCCCTATTTGTTCCTTAGGTGACACCATCGCCCCTGCTCGCTCCATGCTTTCACTAACAAATCCTACTTGCTCATGCATGCTTTAATTGACACATCCGACTTGCTCCTCGCAGTAGTGGCCTTAGGCCTCTAGTAACACTTTCTGAAGTGGTAGGAACCCCGCCTCAAATAGTCTCTCTCCCTCTCTCCTTCTCACTCTCTCTTACAGATTCAATTCATTAGCGCTTGCAATCTCTGCCCTCTTTTCCATGTTGCACATCCACTTCCTCTTCTTTAGATCTCGAGTAGGAATTATGAATGATTTATTACCATTCACCTTGTTTCCATCTATTGCACCACCTAGTCTAACATATACCGTTCTTTCCTGGAGAATATTTTCCTGCTTTATTGGCAATTCCTAACAAGGTTCTAATCTGTGGCAGGAACTTAGCATAGACAGTGGTCCTTTCTTACCATTTGGTTCTTCAACCATTTGGTTCCTTGAAGAAATACTAGCTTGTCTTGGTGATTCTTTCATAATTGGGGTGACCTTGCTACTGTGAAGACACGTTTTTCATGCCGTAGTTCTTACATGTGAGAGATGCTTTCTCTTACACAGTTTTGCTGGCATGGAGATGAGAAGGGAAGGAACGTTGGCTAGAGGAAATAGGGGCCTTATTCTTGCATTTAGAGTCAAAAGTGTTGGGCAAGTACTAGTTCTCACCTCATCGATCTAAGTCATCATATAGCATGAAACAGAGAGTGAGGCAGACATTAGACATCACCTCAAATCTCATCCAATGCAGGGTGAGGCTAGAGAATCCTTCGATCTTGCATCATGCGAACTCTTATGCGATCGGTCAACAATAAATTCAAAAAGCCTAGAGAGGGCTTTGCACCACTTGAGCGAGCGATCATGAGCAGGAGCCTCTTCTCCTAGCCACATCCTTTTCAGTCTGATTTTCTTGGCTATCAATGTTCATGGAATCTAGTGCATTAGTTGACACACCATTCATAGCAATTTCGGACATATCTTGGATAATGTTGATCAGATTTTAATGTATACCAAATGCCACCATTGCAAAGTCATTTTGTCTATTTTGGATGTTTTTTGAAGGATATGCACTTTAAAGGAACAAAGATACCAATGGTTAACAAATGGTTAACATGCAATAGTGGGTGAACCATGAAGACTAATGGGCTTGAAGAAAGTTATAAAAATCCTCTTCAAAGTATTGCAATTCAAAAAAAGGTGCCAACACTAGATGAAAAGTTTCCACGTGAGTTCATTTGCACCATAAAATTCAGAGATTCATTTCCACCTCATAAGTAAATGCTAAAGAAAAATTTTCAAGTCTTTTTATTTTGCAATTTGAACTCACCTCAAGGGCTCCAAAATGGAATAAGATTGATATGCAACAATTTTAATAGAAGAGAACTTGAAGTAATAATTCTCACCGGTACCCATGTGTGTAGAAGAGTTTTCATTCTAAGGACAAACGTGATTTGATCACACCGGCCACTATGGCATATCAAGTACTTTGTCTACATTTCAATTAACAATACAAACAACAATCAATGTTGGTATGGAATGCTAAGCTAGGAATATTGTTACTTTATGAAAGATTGAGGATCCACTCTCAATGTGGAGTCGATAATCCATGTCAATGCGTTATCAATCTATCTTTAGTACCAATACGTGGTTTATTTCTTTTGAATCTATAATACACACCAACTTCTTATCAACTTCATTCTTCTTTATATACATTTTTTTGTTTGATTTACTAATTTATTTCTATATGTACACATTTATAAGCACCAGTTTTTGCTCTTCGGCCGTGCATTAAGCTGCAGTGTCACTTTCCTCATTTTCAAACCAGAGACTAGCCTCTCACTGTATGACCAACTGTCTCATTTGTTCACGAGAGAAATGTTCGTGAAAGGGGTAATTATGTTCACGAGATAAAAAACTGGGAGAAAAGGACTCTACGCTTAAACCATGCGCTTAGAATTAGCCATTTTTACAGAGAAGGAGACTGGTTTTGGGTGGAGAGGAAACGCGAGAGAGAAGGATCACGGTTTCCTCTCGCATCACTTTCCAGGTTGATTAACAGTGCGCCCTTGAACATCCCTAGAAAGCAGTACTCATGATGACAACGGGCAGTGGGAGGTCTATATGAGCGCCAGGAAGACCGCCAACTCAAGCAACCTGTATTTGGCAACACAAGGCAAAAGGCATCCGCGATAGGACCTAGCTAGAATCAAGATTAATGTCGATGGGCGGAGTTGTATAGCGGAGCAAGGTTCCCACGAACAATTACAGGGTCTATTGAAACTGGGGCAAGAATGATGAAGAACAATAGGAAACTGGGGCAAGAATGATGAAGAATGATTGGGTTTGTAACGTATCACCCTGTCTGTCACCTTTGCTCAGAGGAGAGGATCACGGGTTGCACAGAGGAAAGGAAACGGGTTGCTCGTGTTGATCAACGGGTTGCTCGTCAGCATATCTCTCTATTTAAGCAGATGCCTGGCTATACGGATTTCAGGCTCTCAAAATCTTCTTCGTGGTCTCCTGCAACACCATGAAGACCAGCGCTTCCACCCTCGACGTCGTCGCCTTCCTCTCTCTCACACACACACACACACATGTAACCACATTCTTTGTGTCTAGCCCATGGCCGGGAGTTTATAGTGTGTACCACCCGTGGGCATGCCCAAGGCTGATGGACGACCAAGATTTGCCACAGCGGTAGCCCACCCTCAGTGCAGACTCAATTATTGCTTGGGAGGTAGCCATAGTGTGTAAATGCCCTCAGGTTCCCTTCCTTGAAGCCGTCCCCTACCTAGCATGGCTCACTCTAAATCATTATGAATGCCGTCAACTCATCTCTTTGCGTGTTGCACCAGCACCTCTTCTTGCTTTTGCTTCGGCGCTCTCAGTGCTTACCACAAACAATACATGACCTGTTTCAGTTACTCCCACAATGGGGTCGCCCTTCCTGTTCAAGCTTCCTCCCCTCTCCCATACTCCACGGCCATCACCCACCTTTCACAAGCCATTCCTCCTTTCTTTATGGGTGTTGTATTGAAATGCTCCGTCAAATTCACATATAGTGGGGTAAATCATCTATGTAACAATATTAATGATCCTCATGCATCTTCATGGCAATCCAACAAAATCTACTGCTACATGCAAAGCCATCGGTGATGTTTATGTGGCTAGCCATGAATGTTGCAATGAAATCTATTTCCTATTAGTATGTGCTCTTCCTCTTAAGCATGAGGAGTCATTGGCATTAGCAGTTGCATCAACAAGCAATAGACTAGTACTGTCAAGTAAAATTTGATCCCATAAAAATTTTCATCGTTTAATTTAGCTCTATTTAAGGAACTGAAGCAGAATCGACCGCTACGTGCAAAGCCATCGATGTTATTTGTGCAGCTAGCCATGAATGTTGTAGTGAAACTTGTCTCTTATTGATGTGTACTCTTCCTCTCAAGCATGTGCAATGATTGGCATCAACAGTTGCATCAACAAATAATGGACTAGCTTTGATAGGTAAACTACATTCCTCATCATTAATGGTTTTGTTTGTTTGACCACAATAGTCAATCTGTGTATAATGTTCAAAACACTCATGCATCTTGATGACATTGAAACATAATCGACCACTACATGCAAAGCCATCGATGCTATTTGTGCAGCTAGCTATGAATGTTGTAGTGAAAATTGCCTAGACTTATTAGTGTGTGCTCTTTTGCTGAAGAATGAATAGTCATTGGAATCAAAGGTTGCATCACTAAGCAATGGACTGGCATTGACAAGTCAAGCTTCATCCCGTAAAACTTTCCCCATCAGTGTTGTTTGTCTGACAAGTGGTAGTCATCTTTGTATAGCTTTAATGATCTTCATGCATCTTTATGGCACTGAAGTAGAATCGGATGCTATATGCAACGCCATCGGTGCTATTTGTGCAGCTAGCCATGAATGTTGCATTGGGAACTGCCTCTTATTAGTGCGTGCTCTTCCTCTTAAGCATAACAACTCATTGGCATCAAAGTTAGCAATGGAATAGCATTGACAGGTATGCTTTCATCACGTAAATACTTCCCTCATCATGTTAATGATAGTCCTATGTGTATAGTGTTAATGATCTCATGCATCTTCCTGGAATCGAAGCAGACTCTACTACTACATGCAAAGCCATCGGTGCTATTTGTGTGGCTAGCCATGAATGTTACAGTGAAAATTGTCTTATTAGTTAGTATTCTTCCTCTTAATTATGAGCAATCATTCGCATCAAATGTTGCATCAACAAGCAATGAACTAGCATTGATAGGTTCATTTTTATAACCTAAAAAATTCACTCTTCAATGTTGTTCTTGTGAGTAGCGATAGTCATCTATGTCGAATAATCGTCATTTATGTACAATATGTCATTGGTGTGGAAGATTACATCAACAAGGAATGAGCTAGTGCTAAGATGTGAAAGTTGAATATCCCATAAAATCTTCCCTTATCAATATTGTTTCTGTGAGCCATGATAGCCATTTATAGAAGCAATAGCATATGTTTGTAGTGTTAATAATCTTCATGTATCTTAATGACATTGAAGTAGAATTGATCAGTACATGCAAAGACATCGGGGCTATTTGTGTGGCTACCCATGAATGTTGTAGTGAAAATTACCTCTTATTAGTGTGTGCTCTTCCTCCTAAACACGAGCAATCATTGGCATCAAATGTTGCCTTAACAAGAAATGCACTAGCACTCATAGTTAAAATTTGATCCTATAAAGACATCCCTCATCTATGGTGTTTAAGTTGGCTATGATATTGATGATCTTTATGTAGTGTTAATCATCCCCATGCATCTGTGACAGTGGTATTTGAAGCAAAATATATTGCTACATGCAAAGCCATCGGTGCTATATGTGCATCTAGCCATGAATGTTGCAATGAAAACTGTCTCTTATTAGTGTGTGCTCTTCCTGTTAAGCATGAGGAGTCATTGGCATCAAAGATTTCATCAACAAGCAATGGACTACCACTAACAAGTAAAATTTTATGTATAAAAACCTTCCATCATCAATCTTGTTTTATGTGAGTAGTGATAATCATGATTGTACAATTCTAGCCATCTATGTATAGTGCTAATGATCCTCAATCGTGTTTGTGGCATTGAAGCAAAAGCAGAAGCAGCAATGGACACTACATGTAAAGCCATCGGTGCTATTTGTGTAGCTAGCCATGAATGTTGTAGTGACAATTGTCTCTTATTAGTGTGTGCTCTTCCTCTTAAGCGTGACAAGTCATTGGTATCAAAGGTTGCATCAACAAGCAATGGAATAGCATTGACAGGTAAAGTTAGATCCCATAAAACTTTCCCGTATAGGTGTTGTTTCCATAAGCAATAGCCATCTATTTACAGTGATAGTATATATGTATAGTATTAATGATCCTCATGTGTATTTGTAATATTGAAGCAGAATCAACCACTAGATGCAAAGACATCGGTGCTATATGTGCATCAAGCCATGAATGTTGCAGTGAAAACTCTCTTATTAGTTGTGCTCTTCCTCTTAAGCGTGAGGAGTCATTGGCATCAAAGGTTTCATCTATGTATAGCGCTAATGATCCTCATGCTTGTTTGTGCCATTGAAGCAGAAGTAGAAGTGGCCACCACATGTAAAGCCATCGGTGATATTTGTGTAGCTAGCCATGAATGTTGTGGTTGCAATTGTCTCTTATTAGTGTGTGCTCTTCCTCTTAAGCATAAGAAGTCATTGGTATCAAAGGTTGCATCAACAAGCAATGGAATAACATTGACAGGTAAAGTTAGATCCCATAAAATTTTCTTGTATAGGTGTTGTTTCTATGAGCAATAGCCATCTATTTACAGTGATAGTATAGATGTATAGTGTTAATGATCCTCATGTGTATTTGTGATGCTGAAGCAGAATAACCGCTAGATGCAAAGCCATCGGTGCTATATGTGCATCTAGCCATGAATGTTGCAGTCAAAATTGTCTCTTGTTAGTGTGTTCTCTTCCTCTTAACCGTGAGGAATCATTGGCATCAAAGGTTTCATCAACAAGAAATGGACTAGCACTAAGAGGTAAAATCTGATGTCTAAAAAACTTTCATCATCAATGTTGTTTTGTGTGAGTAGTTATAATCATGATTGTACAATGCTAGCCATATATGTATAGTGCTATTGATCTTCATGCTTGTTTGTGGCATTGAAGCAAAAGCAGAAGTGGCCATTGCCATGAATGTTGCAGTGACAATTGTCTCTTATTAGTGTGTGCTCTTCCTCTTAAGCATGAGAAGTCATTGGTATCAAAGGTTGCATCAAAAAGCAATGGAATAGCATTGACAGGTAAAGTTAGATCCCATAAAACCTTTCCATATAAGTGTTGTTTCTATGAGCAATAGCCATCTATTTATAGTGATAGTATATATGTATAGTGTTAATGATCTTCATGTGTATTTGTGATATTAAAGTAGAATCAACCGCTACATGCAAAGCCATCGGTGCTATATGTGCATCTAGCCATGAATGTTGCAGTGAAAACTGTCTCTTATTAGTGTGTGCTCTTCCTCTTAAGCATGAGGAGTCATTGGCATCAAAGGTTTCATCAACAAACAATGGACTAGCACTGACAGGTAGAATTTGATGTCTAAAAAACTTCGATCATCAATGTTGTTGTGTGTGAGTAGTGATAGTCATGATTGTACAATGATAGCCACTCTATGTAGAGTGATAATGATCATCATGCGTCTTTGTGGCATTGAAGCAGAAGTAAAAGCAAAAGTGGCCACTACATGTAAAGCCATCGGTGCTATTTGTGCAGCTAGCCATGAATGTTGTAGTGACAATTGTCTCTTATTAGTGTGTGCTCTTCGTCTTAAGAATGAGAAGTCATTGGTATCAAAGGTTGCATCAACAAGCAATGGACTAGCATTGACAAGTAATGTCAGATCCCAAAAAATTTTCTTGTATAGGTGATGTTTCTATGAGAAATAGCCATCTATTTACAATGATGGTGTATATCTATAGTGTTAATTATCTTCATACGTATTCAACCGCTACATGCAAATCCATTGGTACTATTTGTGCAACTAGCCATGAATGTTGTAATGAAAACTGTATGTCATTGGTGTGTGCTCTTCCTCTTAAGAATTATCAATCATTGGCATCAACCATTACATGATCATCAAGCAATGGACTAGCATTAACAGGTAACATTTTATCCTATAAAAGCATTCCTCATCAGTGTTTTTTTTTTGAGAAGTGATAGTCATCTATGTATAGTGTTTTAATGATCATTATGAATCTTCATGGCATTGAAATAGAATTGACCATGACATGCAAATCCATCGGTGCTATTTGTGTGGCTAGCCATGAATGTTGCAGTGAAAATTGTCTTTTATATTGTGTGCTATCCCTCTTAAGCATGAGGAGTCATTGGTATCAAAGGTTGCATTAACAAGAATGAACTAGCATTGGCTCGTAAAATTTGATCCCTAAATTTGCTATGTGCTCTTCCAATTAAGCCCATTTAAGTCCAATTGATCCCTAAGTATGATAATTTCCACCAATAAAAGTGTTACTGAATTGAGCCCGATTGTCTCATTGTTACAAAAACTGCCCTTGCATGCAAAGCCATTGGTGCCATTTGTGCAAGCAAGCATGAATGTTGTAGAACCTTGCTACATTCATAGGTATGAGGATTTGATTACCTAAAAGCTTCTCGCATCACTAACCTTATTGATCATGATACATATTTGTGGCATTGTTACAGAATCCATTCCTACATGCAAAGCCATCGGTGCTATTTGTGCCAATAGTAATGAATGTTTTAGTGAAACTTGCCTTCTATTGGTATGCACTAGTCCACTAAAGCATAAGCAATCATTGGTGTCAGATGAAGCATCTGCAAGTAATGGACTAGCTTTAATTTGAAAGGTATACACAAAAGTGTGTAACTTGTGATTTCATCTCATACTTTTTTTTCTTATAGAATTATGTAATCTTTAGTAGTGTCCATTCAGGTAATCACCAAGAATTATGTTTCTTTCAACGGTATCTATATTTGCTAGTTGTTACTAATGATCTTTTTAGAGTGGGAAGGTTTTCTTTATTGTGCACATATTTTGATTCAATTCATTGATATGGTTTGATTTCTTAAATATTTATTCCAATTCATAGCTCTTCACTTACAATGGATTATATCATGATAACATGTGTAGAAAGTGCCCCTACATGCAACATTGTTGGCAGAAGATTCTTATTTTATTTAGATAATTTATCTATCATGCAAGATCATTTACAATTTGAAATTGAATTGATTTTCTCATAGATTGATCAAATTTACTTATGAGAAAAGATTCGATGCCCTAGGCATAGAGATAATGCAATCTTGTCTATTTATTACAAAATAATATTTTCAGGGTCTATCCAATTAATCACTTTATTTAATGTCATCCAAGCAATGGCGATAGTCGATATTCATAAAAACAATAGTCAAACAAATGAAATCTTGTAAAATTACAAAGATTTCATCAAGGTTTCCTTTCTAGCATGGATTGAGGGAAGGCCTATTATGATTTCTATAAACCTATTCTGAACCCAAACAATTGTAGCTACTTCCCTCACCTACATGCTCTTAAAAAGTTGAAAATTAATATAATATAAAAAAATAAAAATAAATATTTCAATTACTTCCTTCTTGAACTACTTTCAACAAATTGATTGAAACTTAATATGCTAATTTTTGTGTGAATTTAAACTTAATAAAGTAATATGTTCATAACCTTTGGCATCGTAGTATATAATATTTCCACATTTACAATTTCTTTAAGAAATTTGAAGTCTACACTAAAAACGTTGAATCTAGAAACATATGGTTGTTTACTAAGACACACAATACTTTCTATCTGCTGATAAAGTATATATTTCAAAAACTATGAGAAAATTATAAGTTATCTGTGACTCCTTTTTCACATGACCATACTCCGCTACCTATTTTGGTTGATCTAGCATTTCATGAATTTTAACTTGTATGTATCATTTTTCAAAGTTTTTTGAAAAGAATAATTTTATTCACAGATTATCCATTATGCAAGATTGTTTGTGATTTAAAAATTAATTTCTTTTCTCATATATTAATTAAAATTACCTTTGAAACAAGAATATGTACTCTAGGCAGGCATGGAAGAATCAAGAAAATGAGTATACGTGATATGCACAAGAATTATTATCTGCTTGTTGTACTAGTGAGCACTTTGTATCTCATCTTGTTCTTGAAAAGAATAATTTTTTGCAAAATCTATCACAGATATAATAGTGTCAGGGGGAAATTGGCAAGGCACATCCTGAACTGCTTATCCTACCAGCTAGCCATGAAATTGTGAAGCACATATTTTGGGATGGATTGGACCATGTGACCTACAAGCTCCCTTGGCTAGGTCCTCTTACATGACAATAGCCATCTCTTTTTATTGGATCCTTCAACATCGACATTTTTAAATCTCCATTTTAGAGCAACGTGGTTGCCTTCCCTCATTTCATTTGGACAGACATTGAATGTCTTCCTTTTCAGCTTCAAATTGCAATGCTTGCATGTGCCGTGAATGCAATCAATCCTGTGCCACTCACGGTCCCCCTTTGGACAAACCATTGGCTCCCACAGAGACCTCAGTCTAAAAAACTTGCCCTCCCTTGGAACACATGATGAGGATCCATGTGGCCTACAGATTGCGCATTCATTGGGGAGGCATGGGAATCAATCCCCATGGAGCAATGCTCCAACACAACCAGATCTCAAGTCATTCATAGATTGTCGGGCCAGGTGAAAGTCTATGTGTGTTTTGCAACAACAAACATTCCTATCTTTGAGTTTCCTGATGCCACCACGGCTTACAAAAAGCTCTTCTACCAAATTGAAATGTCTGGATTCTGATCCACAAACTTGAGATACAACTATGTCTACTGCTGACTCAACATGCAGGAACAACAGAATAATGAGCCCACTTTTTGCTACCACTAAAAGAATACAAAACACAGTCTAATTAAAGTATATAATGAAGCAAAAAAATTTGCAACCACCGCACTGGTCTTGGACAATCACAATCTCAATCACTGGGCTAGTTTAGGACATGTTAAGGATAGTCACAATTTTAGCCACTGGGATGGTTTAGGACACTGTCATAGTTTCAACCACTGGGATGGTTTAGCCCGACGGTCTCAACTTCACATATTAGACAATAACAAGTATATTTCTTTTCGTTTCTGAATTTCACCATTAGAAAATATCAATATATTGCTTTTCATTTCTGAATTCCACAATTTAACAGTGGTATATGACCCGAATAGCAGAAAATTAAATTTAATGAATTTAAGTACTAAGAAACACAATAATTTCAACCATTGGCCTAGTCAATAACTACTGTATGTTTAACCACGTTGGTTCAAGACAATCACATAACTGGTGATTGAGTTGAAGCAACCACAGTTGCATGGTGTTCCAACCACTGGGTTGGTTTAGTAAAATAATAATATATTGTAAAATATATTGCTATTAATTTTTGCTCAACCATTCCATCGGGTTGGACAATAGCTAATGTCTGTTCAACCATGCTGGTTCAGGACAATAGCTAATGTCTGTTCAACCATGCTGGTTCAGGACAATCACACCACTGGCAATTAAGCTAAACAAGCCTACAGTTGCATGATGTCCCAACCACCGGGCTAGTTTAGGACAATCACATAGTCCAAGCTTAGTTTAAGAAAAGAAACAAGTAAACTATACCAAAGCTCAATAAAAAACAACCATCGGGCTAGTTTAGGCACCCTTAACCTGCGTTGTATCTAGCATGTGTATGATGTGCTCCTCAAACACCTTTCGTCACGTCCGCTTCTTATAGATGTCCTTTCTATTTGGAGAAACTCTCATCGTCACTGTAGCAATGACTGTCGTACTTAGGCTATCTCTCCTTTTCTTGCATTCTATTAAAGCCCACAGACTTCTCTGATCGGGATGATCATGCATTGCTTTTGCTCTACATTCAACTGCTAGAGCCACGGTCCTCTTGATTGACAACATCTTCGACATTGTGCACCCAATCCATTTCTCCTTTATTTTAGGGGACACCAACATAGCTAATGTCAATTTGTTTGTAGCTAGTTGATCTAAGATATGCACCCCTTTCACTTTCTGTAGGCCCTTTCTCAAGTTAGAGAGCATCGCCTGTTGGGCATGTATCTCCCGAGGTATTGGTAGGGTTATTAGTCTACGAACTTTAGGGTGTAGGATAAAGCTTGCGAAGACTCGAGACTGATAATCACCTGAATTGCCTGGTGTTGCTGCCTCAAATGCTCCCACCAATCATTGTGGGGGTTAAAGGTCACTGTGCCTTAACCCCGATTATGTACAATACTCAAACACATATATAAATGAATGAAAAAGAAGATTAGGGTGGTTCTGCACCCACCAAAACTTGTGTGGCTCTCTGTCTCTCTCTCTCCTTCTTCCGTTCTTGCTTCCGTTGAGAGCACTCTCAACTGGTATCAGAGCCCGGGTGATCTAGCTGAGCGTGCGTGAATGCTTTGAAGCTCAGCAGCTCTGTGGGAGGAAGGAGAAGCTCTGTGGGAAGCTTTGTGGGTGACTTTACTTGCATCCGAGTGTGCAGAGACCTTGGAGGAACCTTTGGAAAAGTCACTTTGGCTTTGCGAAGTGGTTTTGAGAGCCTGTTAAGAGCTTTCAAAGAAAAAGTCGTTTTTTGAGCTTTTCCCTGTTCCGTTCGATGACAGAGACTCCGTATTGACTTGTAGAGGTAACTATTGCTTGCTTTTGGTGTCCACATTACTTCAGGAGCCTGGAAACACCTTCATTCTTGAATCTGGGATCATTTCAGTGGATTTCTGACTCACTGTGTCAGTTCCTGCGTTTTTTTGCCCGGGTGTTGGAACTCAAGTTTGGAGCAACCATTTGCAGATCTGTCAGTTCCGGTGGACTCAGGAGGTCCTAAAACTTCTATGTTGCTCATCATTCGCACTCCGGTGGAGTTTACAGATAGCTCTGTTTCCAAAAACGTTTTTCAGTCCGTGTGTTGGACCCAGTGATTGAGACCACGGTTTCCAAAACCGTCTGTCCCATTGCGTTCCGGACGCCCAAAAACCCCTACCTATCAGTTCTTGCGCGATTTGGTGGAGGATTTTCAGAGTTATAGATCTCTGTGTATTCGATTTCGTCTCTCTGTTATGCATTTTTCATACTAAGGTTTTGAAACCTTAGATTTATGCCACATGGCAGTGGATAAGTGTTGACTCCCATTTCTCACTCATCGGTTAGGATTTTGGAGTTCTGGCAGAAGAGAGATATTTGCAGATTTTCTTGCTGAGTCCGATTATGCAATGGCGCCCATGTTTTGAAGCATCTCAGGTTCTATTCTCAGTAGCACTCATTACCGTGGGACTATGATTTCTTGAGCATACCTTATGCAGATCACTCTGGTTGCAGTTTGAGCAGTGTGCGCTCATTCGTGGTATGCATTGGGTTGCAGTGGATGATTTATAGGCCATTTGGATGCATTGCGGTCCTTGTTGGATGCGCTGATAGGCCCAAATTGCCTTGTGGGATGCTATTTTTTTATGGACGCTTTGCACATGGATGCTATTTTAAGATGAGGGACAGCTTTGACACATTGTAGGTGATGCACTGATAGTGCTATGCTCTCTTGGATGAGATATTATTGATGCATATGCCAGTGGACGGTGTTTATGCTTGAGTCATTTGGCACTTATTGGCATTTTCTTTTGGGCTAGATTTGCTCATATGGATGCATAGTATATGCACATGAGTCAGATGCATCTTTTGATGCTTTGAGCTTTGAGTTTTGGTGATATTTCACTCTATTGTGGCATACACATTTGGGTGCACCTGGTATTTGGTGTGATTCTCTCTTGCAGGCACTAGCATTTGGGATTTTGTTTCATTTGCATCATGGCATCCTCTTCCACGTCTGAAAAGGAGTTTTTCAGCATTAAAAAGTTTGATGGGACAAACTTTTCTTTGTGGAAAGAACAAATAAGGGATGTGCTTATTCAAAAGAAGCAGATTAAACCCTTGGCAGGGATTGAAGCTAAGCCTGCAAATATGTCTGAGGATGATTGGAATGAGTTGGATGCATTAGCAAAGTCTACTATTAGACTTCATCTTGCAGAATCAGTTTATTTCACAGTAGTAAATGAGCAGACTACGGAAGATTTGTGGAAGAAACTGTGTGCCACTTATGAAAAAGAAACTGCCTCTAATAAAGTTTACCTCATGAAGAGGTTGTTTGAGCTGCAGATGAAGGAAGGGGTCTCCATTGCTTCTCACTTGAATGAATTCAATATTATTTTCAGCCAGCTTTAGGCTCAGAAAATGAATTTTGATGCGGAGACTAAGGCAATATTTCTCTTATGTTCATTGCCATCCTCATGGGATACCTTCCGTACAGCTGTCAGTAACTCTGCACCTGGTGGAGTACGAAATTTACATGGTGCAGCCGGAAGGCTTTGAAGAAAAGGGCAAAGAGCATTTAGTTTGCAAGCTGAAAAAGAGTCTCTATGGTCTTAAGCAAGCACCTAGAGAATGGTATCAGAAGTTTGATGCTTTCATTCGGTCCCAGGGTTTTAGAAGGAGTGAAATTGATCACTGCCTCTACACTAAAAGGGCTAAGGATAATAGCCTCATAATCCTGGCACTATATGTGGATGATATGCTATTGGCTAGCAAGAATACTTATGAGCTAGATGCATTAAAGGCCAAGTTGCATGAGGCCTTTGATATGAAGGATTTGGGATTTGCAGGTCATATTCTTGGTATGCGCATCACGCGTGATCGGAGTAGGAAGCTCCTTTGGCTTTCACAAAAAGAGTATGTTACAAAAGTATTACAGCGTTTCAATATGGAGGGGGGGAAGGCAGTGAGTACTCCATTGCCTCCATATGTGAAACTGAGTCATACAGATAGTCCCAAATCAGATGAGGAGAGGGCCATGATGGCCAAGGTTCCTTATGCATCAGCAGTTGGGAGTCTTATGTATGCTATGATAGCTACTAGACCAGACATTGCATTTGTAGTGGGAGTTGTTAGCCGATATATGGCTAATCTAGGAAAGAGGCATTGGGAGGCAGTTAAGTGCATCATGAGGTACATGAAGGGTACCAAGGAGATGTGCATTTGCTTTGGTAAAGGAGACATGCGTGTACTTGGGTACACAGATTCAGACTATGCAGGGCATGTGGATAGTAGGAGATCCACTTTTGGTTATGTGTTCACCTTTGCAGGTGGTGCAGTGTCGTGGATGTCTCGCGCACAGAAGTGCGTTGCTTTGTCTACCACAGAGGCTGAGTATGTTGCAGCCACAGAGGGTTGCAAGGAGGCTATATGGCTTGATCAGCTAGTGGGAGATTTGGGGATTCATACAGGTGTACCGACATTGCATAGTGATTCCATGAGTGCTATTCAGCTAGCACGGAATCCGGTCTTTCATGCAAAGACCAAACACATTGAGGTCAGGTACCATTTCATCAGGGAGGTACTTGAGGACAAGCGCATAGAGCTTGTCAAGGTTCATACAGATGATAACCCTGTAGATATGCTGACGAAGAGTCTACCTAGTCAGCGGTTTGAGTATTGTCGTGTATTGATGGGCATTGGATAGTATGCTCACTAGTTATTCTCCCTTAAAGGCACATTGTCCTTTAAGTGGGAGGTTGTGGGGGTTAAAGGTCACTGTGCCTTAACCCCGGTTATGTACAATACTCAAACACATATATAAATGAATGAAAAAGAAGATTAGGGTGGTTCTGCACCCACCAAAACTTATGTGGCTCTCTGTCTCTCTCTCTCCTTCTTCCGTTCTTGCTTCCGTTGAGAGCACTCTCAATCATGACACCATAGCTCATTCTGCAACCGCTTCTTGCTACTGCTATGTAAGGAGTCTTCTGTGTTCTCATTGTTTCTCCCTTCGAAGATGTTGCAAAAGTGCATTCCGTTGTCGATTTGATACTATGCCAGCGCTTTCCTTGAGCTGCACTCTATTCCTTGTGCCATAATTTGGCTTTTTGGCGTTCCTATCTCGTAGTTTCTGTCTGCTTCTCTTGCAAGCCATGATGAGCTACATGTTGCCATTGAAGCCATGGCCATGATCAATCTAGAATACACCCACAGAAGCTAGCTAGTGAGGCAAGCAAAGAATAGAAGACAACTTACCCAAAAGAAGACAATGGGAAACCAAATTCTGTGCAAGGTCACATCGAGGTGTGTGCAGGTTGCACTTCATTTGCAGAGCAAGAGAAGGTCGCAAGTATTTAAATCTTCCAAGATTTGGTGGGCGGGAGGTGTGAAAATTTGAAATTCATGGGAATAGCAAAATTTTAGCCTTCAATTTTCCCCCATCCGATGATACACGTCAGCAGAATTGGATATCCCAAATAAGTGCAATGTGGCCTAAAATGCTTCAAAACACAAAATGGCCAAAGGGCATGCTATCGGGTTTGATGTTGTGTATTATTAAATGCAATGACCTTTGGCATGCTTATGAGCCATATACCAAGCAAGTGAATGGAAAAAGGAACAATTCAAAATTGTAAATAGTGTTGGATTTATTAAAATATCTTTGCACATGCACAAATTACACTTTTCCAACTTCTTCCATTTTAAAGTGAATCTAGATACCAATACCAACAACTATCAATGTTTTAAGACCATCATGCACTAGTCCCAATAGTTTGGATTCCAAATTTTCAATCCATTTTGGTTTTCAACAAATCAAAAGAAAGTTATTGAGTGTGCCCTCAAATGGGTACGCATCACTTTAGCACAACATTGGAGGCCCATTATCCCATGCATAATGATATCATTTAGGTGTGTCCTTGGGTTGAGGAGAAGCTCATGTAGTGTACTTTAGAATGATTACTTGGTTGCATGTATGTATAGAACAACGTTTTTATGTTTTTGACTAAATTGCTATATCCTATAGTCTTCAGAATGCATGCTTCATAGGCAACATAGCACTTATAATGCTTTAACGGTCTCATTATGAATCCTTATTCTATAATTTTTTAGTCTCATGTTCAAGTTGGAATGTGCACTATAACTTGAAGACAAATTTTTCCAAATTCCGTTGAGAAATGCATAAGTTATGGGTCATGCAAGATACCCATATATAGAAAAGTCCCTGAACCTCACAAAAAATGGCTACACTCAAGCAAACAATGACCCAAGAACAAAAAAAACACCGTATTGCAAAATTTGGGAATCCCCCAAGTCCTACTTTAGGATCCCCAGATTCCCCAATATAGATTTTTCTCATATAGAAGATACAAAACATAAACTAAAGCAATACATCAATCAATATCTTTCCACAATGTATTGAGAAATTGTGCACATCTTGTGGATTTAATGCAAAAGAGTATTGGACTTACTTCTGCATGTGAGGTAAAACTACACCGTGTGGCCAAATAAAATTGCACATGATCGAACTTCATACTTGTTGCATGGCCAAATAAAATCTTTGCTGGGCTACATACTTGTGATGGGTGTTTAAAATAAATTCAAATACACTCACAATTCATGCCTTTTGATATCACATTAGAATAGTTTGCTATGACAACATTGTTGCAAGAATTGGTCTCCTCTTTATAATAGGGATTTAGATTAGACAACTCTCTCCCTATTTAAATACAGTGTAGACACAACTAAGAGCCATTATGAAATCTAGCCCCAAGACTCTGTACACCAGTCCAACTACTGCGAATCTATGGCATACCCAAAAGACTTTGAAATGCTTTTAATTTGTTCTATCTGAAAACAATGTTGGATGGCATCCTCATAGAAACAAACCTGAAGAAGGAGGAAAATAGCTATAAGGAGGACATGCTTTGGTGGTGGGTGTATTACTTGGAGTCGACATAGATGGTGATTATTAATTTTCCTAGCTATTGTTTTTTCTACTCCTTTAAGGTACTTGTCAAGCTCATGATGTAGGTTTCTTTTGGTAGGACATGAAAGAGGCTCGAAGATGTATAGAGCACAAATAGTAGGATGAAGAGGACCCCTAGTAAAAGGAGGAGTTACTATGGGCGTATAAGTCAATAGAGTCAAGAAAGCAGTGTGTGATCTGAGTGTGTAAAGAGGTCAGCCATAGTGCAGTAGACTAGCCTCCACAGCTAGGGGATGCTTGCTATAGAGATGTTGATAAGATAGTTGGGAGTTTGGAATTTTCTTGACATAATAAAATCTTGTAGACATTTCTTGAATGGCAGTAGTGTAGGGATAGCATGGTAGTAGTGTAGGGATAGCACAATAGTAGTGTAGGGATAGCACAGTAGTAGTGCAGGATTAGTGAAATGTTGCACTAGAATATGAACTGCCACCAACGCAGTGGTTTGCTTCTATTATTACAAGATGAATGGATTCGTTATGGGAAACCAACACAGTGGTTGTTGGGATATATTAAGAGAAAGCATGGGATGAAATCTAATGGTTAACAAAACGATAAATAGTCTAAAAGGCACTATTTTAGTATAGCACTATGCAACATATTTTAGGATAGCATGGTAGTAGTGTAGGGATAGCACGGTAGTAGTGCAGGATAAGTTATCACCACAGCACGGTGGTTGGTTTGCACTAGGATATGAATAGCCACCAACATGGTGGTTTGCTTCTATTATAACAAGGTGAATGGATTTGTAGGATGTGTGGCTTTGTTATGGGAAACCACAGGGTGGTTGTTGGGATACACTAAAAAGTATAAGCATGGGTTTCATCATTTGGGATTTATAAAAACAATTTAATAAAACTAGCACAGTGGTTGGCAGTCTCAATACAAATTCCATTTTGTAGGACAAGTGGACATATTGTTTTCCTGCAATACACTACTCCAAGACACCTCAAGATGTGCTCATGCATGTCTAAATCCAATTTGAAGACACTCTTTTCCTTCATTCCTTGTGGCATAGGTTGCATTTGGAACTTAATAGCTCTTACTAGATGAGAGTATACACATGTTTGTAGACTCTTATATAGTAGTTCGTAATTGCAGACTCTTATATATGTTTCCTCAACTTTGTACTTAGGTTTTTGTGCACTGCAACAGAAAGTATGGGTCATCTTCCTCGTTCTCCCGAGAATTTCCGACAATTCCAAAGTTATCCACCTCTTCCAAACAGTTAGTGAGGTCATTGAAACTCTCCCCAAACTATGGTGAGTCGTTTGTCTCTCCATTTTTTGTGACTCCATGTGAATGTAGAGGAAAAATGTGAACTCGATCCCATGTCTTTGTAGTTGCAATGTTCTCACAATCGTCATGATCCCCTATGATGCACGCACTATAGAAACAAGAAAGTTTTATCGTTCTAATTAGTTGGTTGTTTGAAAAGCTCCATATGTTGTGCAAACCACGAACTCCTTTAATTTTCTCACAATTGTGCTGGCTTCTCCTTTGCACTTCATCCAGTTTCACTTCATGGAACACTCCATGTACTATAGTATTCTTAAGGCACACACTAATAAGAGGCAGATGTTCATGTTTAAGAGGAAGAGCACACACTAATAAGAGGCAGATTTTACTACAACATTTATGGCTAGTCACACAAATAGCACCGATGTCTTTGCATGTACCGATCAATTCTAGTGCAATGTCATTAAGATACAAGGGCAATTTACGGATCAAAATATTCCATTATCCCTGCCAGTACTAGGACCTCAACCACCACCACCATGAATTACTCCCCTGAATCAAGTATTGGTGGAAGAGCTACCTAGTGATTGGGGAGGCCCCAAACCTGCCTTGCTATGCCCAAAATGGTGACAATTATAATCGGCCCAACATTACAAGTCACTACATTCCAGTCTACCCAGCTGCATGATCATCTGTTTGCTATGAATCCCACATCATTTGAGCTATGCTGTAAGACGATGATACACTTAGGGGATAACATGAGGGAGAATCCCCAAGAGGATAAATCTTTAGGTTCCTCTGTCCCAGATGATAAAGGCTTCAAACTTAGAAGTAGCTAGCAATGCAAGCATGACCCCCAAGGTGCTCAACATGTAATTGCATCAACAAACGATCCCATAAAAACCTTCCTCATTGGTGCTCTTTGTCTGACCACAAGAATCAATCTATGTATAATGTTGAAAACACTCATGCATCTTGATGACATTGAGATAGAATCAACCACTAAGTGCAAAGCTATCGGTGCTATTTGTGCGGCTAGCCATGAATGTTGTGGTGAAAAATGCCTCTTATTAGTCTATGCTATTCTACTTAAGCATGGCCAAACATTGGGAGAAAAGGTTGCCTCACTAGGCAATGGACTAGCACTGACAGGTAAAGCTTGATCCCGTGAAAACCTTCCCCATCAGTGTTGTTTTTTTGAGCAGTTGTAGTCATCTATGTATATCTTTAATGATCCTCATGCATCTTTATGGCACTGAAATAGAATCGAATGCTATATGCAAAGCCATCGGTGCTACTTGTGTGGCTAGCTGTCAATGTTGCAGTGAAACCTACCTCTTATTAGTGAGTGCTCTTCCTCCTAAGCATGACATGTCATTGGCATTAAATACTAGCAATGGAATAGCATTTATAGGTACAATTTTATAACATACATACTTCTCTCATCATGGTAATGATAGTCCTTTCTGTATAGTGTTAATGATCTCATGCATCTTCATGGATTTGAAAAAGACTCTGCTACTACATGCATAGCCATCGGTGATATTTGTGTGCCTATCCATGAATGTTGCAATGAAAACTGTCTCTTATTAGTTTGTTCTCTTGCTCTTAAGTATGAGCAGTCATTGGCATCAAACATCGTATCAACAAGCAATGGACTAGCACTGACATCTTGATTTTTATAACCTAAAACATTCACTCTTCAATGTTGTTTGTGTGAGTAGTGATATTCATATGTGTATAATTGTAGTCACTTAGGTACAATATGTCATTAGCACCAAAACGTGCATCAACAAGAAATGAGCTAGTGCTAAGATGTGAAAGTTGATCCTGTAAAAATTACCCCTATCATTATTGTTTCTATGAGCCATGATAGCCATCTATTTATAGTAGCAATAGCATATGTGTGTTCTTTGAAGTTGGATACCATGGCATATATTTTCAATGACCTAGGGGAATATGATTATCACTCCCTTTCAATGTAAAGCCATAAACAATATTGTCTATTACTAGCTCATAATCATTTTTGGGGATATTCCTCATGTCACAGCATTAGATATTATAGGATTTTACCCTTAGAGGATTATAACAAGGTTAAAATATCTTCATTGGATCATCACAGTTTATACAATTTATAGTCCTTTTCTCCTCTTCATCAGTATAGCCTAGCACTCTACATATGAGCTATAAATTTGCTAGGAGAAAGGAACTCTAGGGTGGTAGATTTTGCTCTTATTTTTTCCATAGAAAACAAAACAAAAGTTATAAATACTTTAAAATTACATAATATTCTCAAACACAAAATTCTATGGAGTTTCTCTTTCAAAGACTCATATTCTCTAGAATAGGATACTTTGCAACAATCTGATCCCATATCTTTATGTTGAGTCAAACTCTATCATTTCGTTATTTCATTCTCATATAAATCTTATGGTTATACAAAAGAGGAAAACAAAGAATTATTTCTATACATCTTATACATTGAAACAAAACACACACAAAACTACAATAATCTTTCAAAAAGGGAAGAAGAGCTTACTCTTCAAAATACTAGACATTGCTTCCAAGTTTAATGATCTTACTTGAACTCGAGATAAGGTAGAAGTGATAACATTTTCATCCTTAATCCCTTCCATCTAGACTTCAAGAATCTAGGCCAAGAGGGTATCTTCTTCTTTTGTGAGGCCTGCATAAATCTTATACTTAGTTGTCTTGAAGTGCACAAAGTTGAGATATTCTATGTACAACTACCTTCTTGGATCTACACTATGACATCCTCCTATGTAATATAATCATAGGAGATGGTCTTTGCAATATGAAAATTTTCCTTATGTGCTAGAAATTCCAATTGCTAAGTGTAGTATTCCTAAATTCTGAGTGATAGTATTGCAAAGAGATAAATGATAGAATTGCTAAGTGCTAATTGCCAAGCACTAACATTTCTTAGTGCTCAGTGCTAGAATTGCTAAGTGCTAAGTGATAAGTGCTAGGATTGCTAAGTTCTGAGTCATAATACTACTAAGTGCTAAGTGCTAGCATTGTAGAGTCCTATATGGTAAGTGCTAAGTGGTAAGTCTTATGTGATAAGGGCTAAGTGCTAAGTGCTAGCATTGCAGAGTCTTATGTGCTAAGTGCTACCATAACAATGGTAAGTGTTGGCATTGCAGAGTGCTACACGCTAAGTTCTACATTATAGAGTGCTAAGTTATTAGTGACATGGTAAGTGCTAAGTGCTAGCATTGGAGAGTGCGAAGTGCTCAATTCTAGCATTGCTAAGTGCTAAGTGTCAAGTGCTAGCTTCTCCTAGCATAGCAGTGGTAGTTGATAGAGTAGTGCTACGGGGCAAGTACTATTCTAGCATACTGGTTTACCCTTGTGAAAATTTGCTTCATTGTAGATGACTACAGAAGATATGGAGTGGGAACATTAGATACAAGAATGTATGAAAATGATTCTATAACTATTGAGGTTGCCACTTATTTTGGTAAAGATCAATACTCCAATAATTTGATCAAGTCATTTATTACAACCACCATGATAGATGAGTCATACTTGCCTCCAAGTATGCCTAATGATATAAGAAATTTTTTGTTTTTAGGATCAATTTTTACAGCAATCCAGTCTCACTTGAGCCAAAATTCATTCCACCTAGTGATGAGAGAGTTCCTCTTTATGAGATTAACTGTCCCATGGGAGACACACAGCACAAGCTGAAGCATTGGACACAGCTACATCTGAGACATACCCAGTTCTGACATTCGTTAGATAGCTTTTTGACATCTATAAGCTTTGACATGTGAATCTATTCTCTCAAAGTGTTTTTTTTTTGGGCAAAGAAAGAAACCTTCTATTAATGCTTGAAAACCTTTATACAAAATAGCATCCTTGAAGGTGCTGAGAATGGAAAAAACCAAACTAGCCTATTATAGAGAAATCTAGCTCATTGCCTAGGGAATCTCTAGTATAGGGGTTAACAACCAGATGGGGGGACTATACAATGAGGGAGCTCACGGAGTGAATATGTAGAAAACTCCATTAGGCCTAGGTGGAGCATAAGGTTTAAATGATATCTTGGCAGATGGTGACCAAGGTAGCCGAGGCTAGAACTCGATGCTCACCTATCACAAGACTACTTTGAGAAACCATAATATTCCACCATGCTATCCTCTAAAGGGGAATGAGGATTCGAGAAATGAGGAGAAACCACCTCGTGGAGCTCTATCGTCTGAATGCTTTCACCCTATATTCGATAAGCTAGAGAGACGTCATCCATCTTGAAAGTGTGACCTCCCTTAGTCAACTAGGCCACCATTCCCCAGGTGTAGTCCCTCCGAAGGCTCTACATGTGGGTCAGTAGCTAGTGCGGCCGGATGAAGGAACCTCATCGGCAAGAGAAGCTTTTCGAGAAAAGAAGAATGGAGTCTGGAGAGCTGGCCGGCGGCTTGCAGTCTTGCACATGGGAGGCTGATAGATTCGATTTCTTTTGCCGTTGCGCGAACAGCGACCGTTTTTGTTGTTGTGGGTTGACAAAAGGGCAAAGCGGCCGGCGGGGAAAAGTTCAAAGTCGATTATTGGCGATAGCTAGGGGTAAAAGCGTTGCGGAGGGTAATGTATGCCGAAGGAGCAGAGAAAGGCGGGTGTGGTGATGCATTGCATGGACGAAGGTGAACGATGGCGCAGTCAGAAAAAACGGCAATAATGGATGATGAAGATGAACGATGGCGCAGTCAGGAAACGGCAATAATGGATTAAAAGATGAACGAGGGCGCAGTCAGAAAACTAGAAGAATAATGCAGGATGCGGAAGGTGGAGCGGATCAGAAATTGTAAAGTGCAGAAGATGAATCATGGACGGAACTTCAAGGAAGGTTGGCGGGGAAAGGCAATGCAATGCGGATGCGAATTCTACGAGAATTGGAAGAAGAATGAGTCGTTGGATTGAGACGATGCGAATACGAAAGTTGGCGTTGGAAAGGTTGCAAAGTTTGGTCTGTGCAGTGCTGCAAGAACGTTGGATTCGAATTCCAAAGATAGGCAATATAAAAATTTGATGAATCAAAGCATCGCATGAGAAGAACGTGGGCGATTAGAAAAATCATCTTATCAAATTATCAAACCATAAATTATCATCAATCAAAGATGGGCGATTACAAAAATCATCTTATCAAATGATCAAACCATAAATTATCATCATCAATCAACCATCATCTGATAGAGAAAGTGTCGATCAAACATTTGTAAGGTCAAAAGATCACGTCTCTTGTCGTCCAACTTTGACAACCACGACCACAGTCCATTTCAAAAACAATATATTTCTTGGATCTTGACAACCCATTATTATTATGCTTTCTCTGCATGCTCCTGTTTTTTTGGGTATATCATTCGCATCACATCATTTCCTGAATCCTCCTCATCATCATTATTCTCTCGTAGGATCAGTTTCATACTTTTGAAGGTATCGAGCATGACCTTCATAAACATTTTTCCTCGTATGTTTGGAGTATCGTGCAAGTGATTTCAAACCCGGTCCACAAATAGGATAAGCATGGTACACACTTGTAACAAGTCCTGCACGCGTGCATGAATGTATTACTATAAGACATGCATGCTAAAGAGAGTCATAAAAGCATAATCCTATATTATACATGTAAAGACACAACCACGTACCTGCGCACTCTCCATGTCCTAGGTAGTCATACATGGTCCACATCAAGATACCCTTGACCAAAAGATATCTTGGGTATGTCTAGGAGCTCTGAAAATATCAAAGACCCGCACTTCTCTCCATAAGATCTGTAAGTCTTCTATCAAAGGTGCCATGTACACATCCATATTTTTGGCCTTGTACTTCCTTGGCACAAGTAGTGCAAGCATGAGGTGTCCCTTCTTTATTGTTAGCCATGGTGGGATATTGTAATTCACCAAGGCTCTAGGCCATGTCAACCAAGATATCGAGTGTAACCCAAAAGGATTCACTCCGTCCATGGCGAGCCCAAGATGTAAGTTGCATGGCTCCCTTGCAAAGTTTGGCCACTAATTGTCTATGTGCTTCCAAGCTGCACCATCTACGGGAATCCTCAATGTATCATCAGTGGATCGATGAGATGCATGCCATGTCATCAACTCTGCCATGGATTTGCATCGGAACATGTGTTGTATTCTTGCAATGATGGAAAAGTGTCTCAAGACCTTTACCGGTATCTGCTCACCCTGCAAGTCATCACTATATCGTTGTTCCCCACACTTCGGACAACTAGCCAAATCTCCATGAAGAGAATATGATCATTACGGCAAGCATGCATGGTATCATAATCCATACCCACCATTGTTAGCATCTTCTTCACTTCATCTTTTGATGCAGGCATGGTATTTGGTGCAGGCAACATCTTCTGGAGCAACATATCACAATTTAAACATACATAGGCTTTGAATAATGATGATTCGGTACACTAATCCTACAGCTTAGAATCCCTGTAAGATATTGAGTAAGCTTAGAATCTTACAACCTAACATTGAGCAAACATTTACAAACTCATGCATTCTCTAACATAGAGTGACAAAAGTCCGTATTTGTTTGCTTAATAGTAGGCTATTGAAGCTTCACGTGGGAGGAAAGAGAGGGGAAAAGAGAGGAGAAAAAGGACAAAAGAGAGAAGATAAGAGAGAAAAAGAGAGGAGATAAGAGAGGAGATAAGAGAGGAAAAGAGAGGAGAAAAATGACAAAAGAGAGGAGATAAGAGAGAAAAAGAGAGGAGAAAAGAGAGGAGATAAGAGAGAAAAAGAGAGGAGAAAAAGGACAGAAGAGAGGAGATAAGAGAGGAGATAAGAGAGAAAAAGAGAAAAAGTAAAAAGAGAAAAAGTGGGGATAAAAGAGAGAAAAAGTGGGGATACAAAGGCCTCAAATAATGATGATTCTCAAATATACATGGTGATTCTCAAAACAAACAATATCCAAATAATGAGTCAAATTAATGCAGGAGCTAACCTCATTAAGGCCAAGACACTTCTATCCAACCACCCATACTTTGCTTGCAGATTCAAGATTGAGAGACAACCATGTAGTTTAGACATCCTAGTACCCTCGTACAACTGTGTTGATTGCAACTCTCGCATTTTGAACTTAGACTCTGACATCATGTGTACATGTGATGTAGTGCCCCTAAAAATAGAATCCATCATGTGGACCATACCCTCGTCATCATCCAGGAGACTATAGTCTTGCTTAAAGTATGAAGGTATATGCACACCCTCTGTTGAGATATCGAGCTCCACTCGCGATATGCCAGGGTGACTGTTGTGCATTTATGTCACCAACTTATAGCTAAAGATGCGGTTGGTACACCGCCCACAAATAATAGCTGGATGACAACTATCCTTATCTACTCTAGTTTGTGGCTCAGTTAGTATGCCACCTCAGTTAGTTGAGTTTGGTTTGAGACCCACATATAGGGTTCTTCTATTTTCTTTGTACCAGAGTTCTTTTGGCTTTCATAACTAAGAAGAGGAAAATTGTTTTCAGCCTCCACCTTTGTGTGTATTCCCCCATTTGTGCATGTGAGAAAGTCGCAAGTGAGACTCCTTCCCTCTCTCCCACTATCTTCACATGGTATCAGAGCCTTGTTCATGGTAAGGAGCTCAAGAAAGCAAGCCAAGTTTGTGGTGTCCTGGTAAGAGGACTAGTGTTGCTTTCCTATTTCGAGTTTGGGAGCAAATCTCTGCAAGTAGCACAGCCAGAAGTGCAAGAGTGCACTGTCTCAGATTGAGACGCCCTTCGTGGTGTGGCGAGAGTGCAGTATATGCTGCGGGTAAGGGCGAAGCCTTTTGTGACTTTATTTTTCTGATTCGAGGCCATTTTGGGGCCCATTTTGAAGGTGGAAGTTCTTCGCAGGCACTCAGAAAAAGGCCCTGTTTTTGTTGTGCGACCACTGCGCGGCTAGTCGGTGAAAAGTTGCCGCAAAAAGTGCATCGTATGCCTATGTGCAGAGATATTGGGAGTTGCACAATCATGCTTGTTGCCTGTTGATGCAAAATCGTCACAAGGAAGTGAATGTGTGGTGAAATACCACTTTCGTTAGTTTTGCAGATCTGCCCGTGTGAGGCAAAAGCTGTGTTTTTTGCAGTGACAGAATATTTTGCAGTGTTCTGTAATGGCATCTGATTCTCTTTCACAGATTGTCACTGAAAAGCTTGACAAGAACAACTTCCAGGCATGGAAGTTTAGAATGACGAATTTCTTGATGGGAAAAGGCTATTGGGAGTTCATTACAGGAAATGAACCTATTCTTCCTAATGTTCCCAATCAACAGGAAATGCAGGCATTCAAAGGATGGCATGAGAGAGCTAGGAAAGTTATGTACTGGCTGTCTATCAGTATTTTGGACTCCATGATTGTGCATATTCAGGATTCAAGTACGCCAAAGGAGGCATGGGATACTTTGGCAAAAATGTACAGCACAAATACGCAAGCCAGGAAAATGCAGCTCAAGCAAGAGCTGCACAATGTGCAGAGAGAAAACATGAGCATCAATGACTACCACATGAAGGTGAAGAAAATTGCGGATGCACTTGCTTCCATTGGGTCGCCAATGGATGATGACGATTTAGTTTCTGTGACCTTGAATTGTCTAGGAAAGGATTATGCACAGTTCTGGACATCCATTGCCATCCGTGAAAAATTTCCTGATTTTGAGGAGTTGATTGCTCTTCTAATTTCTGAAGAGCAGAGAAATGGTGGTGCATCTTCTTCAGCAGGAACTTCAAAAGAAACTGTCTTCTACTCAAATGCTAGCAGAGGTAGAGGCAGAGGTAGAGGAGGCCGATCTGTAGGCCCTCGTAGAAATCAAAATATGCAACAAACGCAAGAAAACCAGTCCTATGCAGGAGGACGTGGTAACTCTAGAGACAAGGGGAGCCAAAGAGGCCAAGGTGGATGGCAGAGAGGCCAAAATGCAAACAGCAATGATGAATGCTACTACTGTGGCAAAATGGGTCATATGGCTAAAGATTGCTACAAAAAGTAGAATGACATTATGAATGGAAAATTGCAGCAAGGCAATTATGCATCCTCTAGTAGACAGGGTGATGACAGAAATGAGCATCTATTTATGGTGTAGCATATGACCAATTGTGTGACAAGTGCAGAAGAACGAAATGATGTGTGGTATGTTGACTCAGGTGCATCAAACCACATGACAGGTTATGCAGAATGGATGCAAGATGCAAGGAAAATGGAAAAGCCAGGATTTGTGGAGACTGGTGATGATACTGCACATCCTATTGTGCAGATTGGTAAAATTCCTTTGTCTATGCAGGATGGGAAAAAGAAATACCTGTCCGATGTATTTCATGTCCCGAACATCACCAAGAACCTGGTTTCTGTTGGTCAAATGGTTGAGCAGGGCTTGTAGGTCAGATTTAATCCTCATGGATGCTTTGTTGAGGATATGAAAAATAACGGTCGCTTGATAGCAAAAGGAAAGAAGAAGGACAGGATGTTTACGTTGGATGCGGACATGCCTGAATTGAGTGCAGCAATGTTTGCACATGGGACCGGTGTAGTTGCAGATATTGATATCTGGCACAAACGCATTGGTCATGTTAATATACAACGACTTAAATCAATGCAAGCCCAAAATATTGCTGCAGGATTGCCTAAATTCAAGGTTGCAGAAATGCACAAGGTTTGTGAAGCCTATCAATTTGGGAAACAGGCGAGGAAACCTTTCCCTAGGCATGATCAAGAGAGTAAAAAGCCATTTGAATTAATCCACTCTGATGTGTGGACTACTAAAGCTGCATCTATTGGAGGCTATCACTATTTTGTCACATTTATTGATGACTTCAGCAGAAAACTTTGGGTGTATTTTATGAAAAAGAAAAGTGAAGTGTTTGGGCACTTACTAACAAACACAATAATTTCAACCATCAGCCTCGTCAATAACTAATGCCTATTCAAGCACACTAGTTTAGAACAATCACATAATTGGTGATTGAGCTGAAGCAGCCATGGTTGCATGATGTTCCAATCACCGGGCTGGTTTAGTACAATCACTCTCGTATTTTTGTGCCAAAATGTCGTCACTGTGGCAATGACTTCTGCACTTAGGTTGTCTATCCTTTTCTTGCATTCTGTTAAAGCCCACAGACTTCTCAGATCGGGATGATCGTGCATTGCTTTTGCTCTACGTTCAACCACTGGAGCCACATTGGTCCTTTTGATTAACAACATCTTTGACATTGTGTGCCCAAGCCATTTCTCCTTTGTTTTAGGGGACACCAGCATAGCTAATGTCATCCTGTTTGCAGCAACTAGGTGATCTAAGCTGTGCATCCCTTTCACTTTCTATAGGCCATTTCTCAAGTTAGAGAGCATCGCCTCTTGGGCGTGCATCTCCCGAGGGTGTTGGTAGGGTTGTTACTCTATGAACTTTAGGGTGCAGGCTAAAGCTTGTGAAGACTCAAGACTAGTAATCACTTGAATGGCTTGATGTTGCTATCTCGAATGCTCCCACCAATTGTGACACCATAGCTCATGTTCTTCGTGCCGATGGTATTAATCGAACACGTGCATCTACAACCGCTTCTTGTTGCTGCTCTGCAAGGAGTCTTCTTTGTTCTTCTTATTTCTCCCTTCGTAGATGTTGCAAAAAGTTTCTTTCATTGTTGATTCGATACTGTGCCAGTGATTTCCTCGACCTGTACTCTATTCCTTGTGCCTTGATCTGTCTTTTTAGCTTTCTTGACTCGCAACCTCTATCTGCTTCTCTTACAAGCCATGGCGAGTTGCATGTTGCCATTGATGCCATGGCCATGATAAGTTGCTATATCCTATAGTCTTCAAGATGCATGCTTCACACGCAACATAACACTTATAATGCTTTAACGGTCTCATTCCAAATCCTTATTCCATAATTTTTTGCTCTCATATTTAAGTTTGGAATGTGTACTCTAACTTGAAGACAAAGTTTGCCGAATTGCATTGAGCAATGTATAAGTTATGGGTCATGCAAGATACCCAATATAGTTTTTTCTCATATAGAAGATACAAAACATAAACTAAAGCAATACATCGATCAGTATATTTCCACAATGTATTGACAAATTGTGCACATATTGTGGATTTAATGCAAAAAAGTGTTGGAATTACTTTTCCATGTAAGCAAAAACTACACTGCATGGCCAAATAAAATTGCACATTATCAAACTTCATGCTTGCCATGTGGCCAAATAAAATCTTTGCTAGGCTACATACTTGTGATGGGTGTTTAAAATAAATTCAAATACACTCACAATTCATGCCTTTTGATGTCACATTAGAATAGTTTGCTATGACAACATTGCTGCAAGAATTGGTCTCCTCTTTATGAAAGGGATCAATTGTAGGAAATGATCCCGCTTGAGAAAATCACTGAACGATTTTTTTAAATTAGAAGTCATAGTTTGCAAATAGTTCCTTCCCTACATCGATAGCATGAGTTGTTGCTAAAGTAATGTTTCCATATGCGGCCTCATTGTTAGGCTCACAAGAATAACATGGTTCTATGGTGGGTGAATACACATACCATACATTTTCATGCTCCAAGTAGTCTCTACAATTGTTTATGTAGCCTTCCACATTACCATCATGTGCATCACCCATAATGTAGACTTGATTCTCTTCACCATCAGCTCCTGGGTCCTCAAGAATAGAGTATTTTAGTGCTCTATGGTTTAACAAGCATAGAGTCCTCCACTCAAAATGTTTGTACTTGGGTCCTCAGGATCTCGTATAATAGTTTTTCCAATTTAGTATTGCTATGTTCAAAGTGGTAATATTGGTAAGTGCTAAGTTCTAGCATTTCAGAGTCCTATGTAGTAAGTGCTAAGTCCTATGTGCTAAGGGCTAAGTGCTAAGTGCTAGCATTGCGGAATCTTATGTGCTAAGTGCTAGCATTGCAGAGTCTTATGTGCTAAGTGCTACCATAACAATTGTAAGTGTTGGCATTGTAGAGTGCTAAGTGCTAAATTCTAGCATTGCAGAGTGCTAATTTGTTCAAGTCATTTATTACAACCACCGTGCTAGATGAATCAGGCTTGCCTCCAAGCATGCCTAAAGATATAAGAAATTTGTTGTTTTTAGGATCAATTTTTAGAGCCATCCAGTCTCACAAGGCAAAAACCCATCCATTTGGTGATGAGGGAGTTCCTCTTCATGATATTAATAGTCCCATGGGAGAGACATAGCACAAGATGAAGCATTGGACACTGTCTCATGCGAGACACACAACATGCTAAAGACCCAGTTCCAACATCCCTATAGCATTAAAAGAAATAGATGATGATGATTGCCTCATCAATTCCCTAAAAATTAAAAAAAGGCAGAAATCAAATGGACTAAAGAGAAATGAGTCAACACATTTAGCAAAAAGAGGGAGGAGAAAGAGACAGAAAATCTTGATTTTAAGTCCCTCAACACAAGTAGAGAGCTTAAAATTTAAATCTTGTTTCCTTTGAGAAGCTGCAAAATGTAGTCACCTTGGGCCACGACAATTTCTTAATTACTTTGGTTAATTATTGAATGTTTTCTATAGCAGATGTCATAACTACATATGAAAATATCGTTATATAGCGACACTGGTAAACATTGCTATATAGTGATAATTAACAGAGCTTTAGAAAAAGCACTAGTGGGGCTAAACAGGCCTGTAGCAAGCCCTATTTAGCCACACTAGTGGCTTTTTTATAGTAATTACAAAAAAAAAAAAATTATTACAAAATTTCCCTTACGAAAAGGGTGATATAAAATCGCTCAAATGGACCGATCGAGCAACAGAAGCATATGCATGTCGAAGATATACAACATTGTTTGTTACAAAATTACCCTTTCAAAAAGGGTGATATAAAATCGCTTAAACGAGTCGATATACAAAAGTATATACATGGCAAAATATATGCAAACTACTACTACTAGTACTACTCTAGCTACTAGTACTCATTCGAATCATCGTCATCCTCCTCGTCCTTGTCTTGTTGGCTTGATCCTTGGCCCTCATGAGCTGTGCCTGATCCCTAGCCCTCATCATCGCTTGCCTCCTGTGATGGGATGCTTGAGCTTTGACTCTAAGAGCAAAACCATATTAATTGGGAATTAGATTGGAACTTAAAGAATAAAACAATTTAAAAAGTGAGATTATAACTTAAAGAATAAAACAATTTAAAAAGTGAGATTACAAGTAGGAGTAAACTTACACCGTGCGAGTAGCCACCTCAACCCAATCAACCGTCACTCCCATTGCCTCTTGCCCAATAAGCCACAGCTGTGTTCTAATGCAAAACATGCATCGCGTCTCTACATCTGTAGGAAGGCGACCCATCACAGCTTGCAATGGACCCAATTCGCAGCCCTCCTCTGACCCTCGAACATTTCGGGATGGTCCCTATTCTGCTTCTTGGAAAATTTCCAATCAGCTTTATCTACCCTAGCCCTCCCCTTTGTGATGGAATTATGCAAGGTTGATCTACAATGCTTTAAGACCAAACCGATGCACTCTTGCATGTAATTCTCATTGAACTCCCAATTTGGGGGGTTAGGGTATTTTTCTTTTAATTCATCGATGACCGTCTACTTCTTTTAGTCATCTTGATACCACCAATTAGTAGCAATGCGGCTCTTAAAGTGATAGCTCATCAATCGCCTCATGGTGGCCATCACTGATTTACCCTTTTTATCTTCTATTATCTCTCCAGCAGTCGTGATTTGATAGGACAGGTCCTCGACTAGGTAAGGAGGACTCATGGTAGTGGCAGAGTCAGAGCGAGTGGTGTTTGTGTGAGTGCTTTCAGAGTGTGGAGTAGTAGTGGGAGTAGCAGAGGACAAGGAACCTGACTGGTACTAGGTCTTGGGACCAAGTGGAGACCTGTAGGGATGTGAGTGTGCTGACTCATCTACATCTCCAAGCGACCCCTCCTACTCTTCCTTCCCTTACGATGGGCATGCTCAGGTGATTCACCCAGAGAGGGACAGCAGCTCCCCGAGCTGGCCTTCTACGTGTTGCCCTGTGGCAAGGTCTGTTTGGACTCTTCTCTCGCGACGCCGGCTCTTACTCACACGGGACTCACCGTATCATCGCAACCGCCAAGCTTTACCATCGCAATGGTTCGAATCACCACCAGCCGCTCTTCCGACGCTGCAAGTCGCCGATCTCGCACGCCCTTCACCGAATCACCCCCAAACAACTCGAGCTTCACGATACGATCGCAATTTCTCGGAATCACGACTCGTTTGGACGCTTGCAGGGCGATGCTCCGCGCTGCTGCTGTCAGTGGCGATTCACCGAATCAACTCCAGAGCTACGCGATCGAAATTCCACCGAATCATCAACCAGCGCCATCACAGCAGCTGAATGCTGACGCGAAAGGGACAAATTGGAAGAAATAGAAAGAGAGCATGTGGACGTCTAACATCCCACTCTGCCAATTTTAGATTGAAGTCCCCAACCAATAATCAATTCCTTAAAGGCAGAGTGTCAAGGGATGATAGGTTTGAAGTTCCCAACCAATAATCAATTCCTTAAGGCACAGTGTCAAGGGATGATAGGTTTGAATTGCATTCTCAGAGTAAACTCAGAGCGTTTACTTGAGCATGCCCATAGATCATGAACGGGCAAGATTTGTCCAGCCCAGATGACCCTTAGTCTAGATGAGCCGTAGTCTATAAACACCCAATGGGGTTGGAGCAAGGATGTATCACGAGTGGTCTTCTATCTCAGGAAGCATGTATGGAAGCAATGGTCTACTATTTAAGAAAACTTGGTAACTAGCCCGTAGGCCACTTCCAAGTTGCCAGGATCGATTATCCCTTGAGATGCAATGCCATGAAGACTCTGAATTGAAGTGCCATAGGCAAATAAGAGTCCAATTCGAAGTGGCAAGGTTCAACGTCTTTCAAATGAACACATGTGGATTACTTCCTGAGTACTCGTTTGGAAATGGCACATATGGATTATTTATTAAGTACTCGTTTGGACATGGCACATATTCATTACTTGTTTGGACGTGATCACTGTTCTCGGATGCCCATTTTCTTGGTTAGTTCTGGATGTTCTTTGTAATCTCGAATGCTCGTCTTCCCAGTTGTTCAGTACTTTCGGATATGAAGAGGTTGTTATTTCATTCCCACTATGATTATGTAACCTATGTCTAATCCACACAAGCATGCCTCTTGTCATATGTGTGTGGCTTATACTCGTTGTATTTTTAGTTGTTTGGTACCTCCGGCTACCCAATTGTTCGGTACTTCTGGGATGCCCAATTGTTTGTATTTCCAGTTGTTCGCTACTTTCGGCTACCCAATTGTTTGGTGCTTTTGGGATGCTCAATTGTTCAGTACTTCTGGATGCCGGAATGCTCGTTGTGTTTTTGAATTATTGGTTCGCGACTTGCAGAAAATTTATGGGCCTTCCTATTGTGTTGCTACGGCTTTCTTACACTACCCAAAAGACATTTCAACCCTAGCTTTGTGGACATCTCAAATCACCCCTCCATACTCATCTTTGGACTGACCGAAGCAATTTTCTCATACATTCATCCTTGGTACAATAGAAACGGACACTTAAATATTTGTTGTGTTCATATACACTTCATGAAATTGGTCATTTTATGTGGATGAATTGTGCAAAACATGAAGGCATGATTATAAAGGTTTGAGAAGGTTTGACCAGATTGAACTTAGAGACAACAAGCTCTACTATATTCAGATGAAGAGCTCAAACATCGAACTTGAAGATCTCAAGCCTTGATTATGCATCATCACTATGTCAAACAAGTTGAGATTTCCAGGAAGATTTTTCTATTTTTCACACATAGTTTGCACTGTATCATGCACCAAACAAATTCCTATACTTTGCACTGTACTATGGACAAGTGCTTGTCTTATGCCCTTATACTATCCACATGCAATTTGCACTGTATCACTGTATCATTCAAATTGGCATACGGCCATCCTTTGTATATACATTTTCACATAGTAATATATAGTGGCTTGGGTTTTTCCCTTGTACTCCGCAAGGGGCTTTTTCATCCGTAGTTAGAGGGCCTAGTTTGAGTGGGGGTGTTAGAGCTATATATAGCTTGCCCTAACTCAGCCTAGTCCTCAACTATATATATGCCTATGATCTATGAATAGAATCACTTTCTTGGGAGCAACTCTTGTGTCAGTCTCTCTCCTCTTTCTCCTCCTCTCAACACAACTCTTGTGTCCATCTCTCTCCTCTTTCTCTTCCTCTCAACAGCCACCAGTGGCCTTAGGCCTTTGATAACACTTTCAGAAGTGGTAGGAATCCCCCCTCAAACAATCTCTCTCCCTCCCTCCCTCTCACTCTCTCTTACAGATTCAATTCATTAGCTCTTGCAATCTCTGCCCTCTTTTCCATGTTGCACATCCACTTCCTCTTCTTTTCCACTATTTTTATTGTTTTAGATCTCGAGTAGGAATTATGAATGATTTATTACCATTCACCTTGCTTCCATATATTGCACCACCTAGTCTAACATATACTATTCTTTCCTAGGAGAATATTCCCCTACATTGAAAATTCCTAACAAGGTTCTAATCTATGGCGGGAACTCAGCATAGATGGTGGTCCTTTCTTGCCATTTGGTTCCTTGAAGAAATACTAGCTTGTCTCGAGGATTCTTTCATAAGTGGGGCGACCTTACTATGAAGATAGGTTTTTCATGGCGTAGTTCTTGCATGTGAGAGATGATTTCTCTTGCACAGCTAGCTGGCATGGAGATGAGAAGGGAAGGAACATTGGCTAGAGGAAATAGGGGCCTTATTCTTGCATTTAGAGTAGGAAGTGTTGGGCAAGTACTAGTTCTCACCTCATCGATCCAGGTCATCATATAGCATGAAATAGAGAGTGAGGTGGATATTAGACATCACCTCAGATCTCATCTAATGCACGTGAGGCTAGAGACTCCTTCGACCTTGCATTATGCGAACTCTTATGCGATTAGTCAGCAACAAATTCAAAAAGCATAGAGAGGGTTTTGCACCACTTGAGCGAGCGATCATGTCCTTGGAATGAAAACTCTTCTACACACGTGGGTGCCGATCACAATCATTACTTCAAGTTCTCTTCTATTAAAATTGTTGCATATCAATCTTATTCCATTTTGGAGCCCTTGATAAATTTTCTTTAGCATTTACTTATGAAGTGGAAATGAATCTCTGAATTTTATGGTGTAAATGAACTCACGTGGAAACTTTTCATCTAGTGTTGGCACCTTTTTTTGAACGATACTTTGAAGAGGATTTTTATAACTTTATTCAAGTCCATTAATCTTCATGGTTCACCCACTATTACATGTTAAGCATTGGTATTTTTGATCCTTTAAAGTGCATATCCTTAAAAAAAAATCCAAAATAGCCAAAATGACTTTCCAATGGTGGCGTTTGGTATACACTAAAATCTGATCAACATTATCCAAGATATGTCTGAAATTGCTATGAATGATGTATCAACTAATGCACTAGATTCCATGAACATTGATGGCAAAAAAAATTAGGCTGAAAAGGATGTGGCTTTTGATCACACCGGCCACTATGGCATATCAAGTACTTTGTCTACATTTCAATTAACAATACAAACAACAATTAATGTTGGTATGGAATGCTAAGCTAGGAATATTGTTACTTTATGAAAGATTGAGGATCCACTCTGGACGTGGAGTCGATAATCCATGTCAATGAGTTATCAATCTATCTTTGGGACCAATACATGGTTTATTTGTTTTGGATCTATAATACACACCAACTTCTTATCAATTCAAAGTTTCTAACTTCATTCTTCTTTATATACATTTTTTTGTTTGATTTACTAATTTATTTCTATATGTACACATTTATAAGCACCAGTTTTTGCTCTTCGGCCGCGCATTAAGCTGTAGTGCCACTTTCCTCATTTTCAAACCAGAGACTAGCCTCTCACTGCATGACCATCTGTCTCGTGAACATGTATGACCATCTGTCTCATTTGTTCACGAGAGAAATGTTCGTGAAAAGGGTAGTTATGTTCAGGAGATAAAAAACTAGAAGAAAAGGACTCTAAGCTTAAACCATGGCGCTGCGTAAAAATTAGACTGGTTTTGGGTGGAGAGGGAATGCGAGAGACGAGGATCACGGTTTCCTCTCGCATCACTTTCCAGGTTGATTAACAGTGCGCCCCCTTGAGCATTCCTAGAAAGCAGTACTCACGATGACAATGGGCAGTGGGAGGTCTATATGAGCGCCAGGGAGACCGCTAACTCAAGCAACCCGTATTTGGGTGCATTTTGCGAGGGCAACACAAGGCAAAAGGCATCCGCGATAGGACCTAGCTAGAATCGAGGCAAAACGCGTCCAGCACTGACTCGAGGACGTATCACCCCTGTCTGTCAGCTTTGCTCAGACGAGAGGATCACGGGTTGCTCAGAGGAAAGGAAACGGGTTGCTCACAGGAAAGGAAACGGGTTGCTCGTGTTGATCAACGTGATCGATTAACGGGTTGCTCGTCAGCATATCTCTATATTTAAGCAGATGCCCGGCTATGGCATTTCAGGATCTCAAAATCTTCTTCGTGGTCTCCTGCAGCACCATGAAGACCAGCGCTTCCACCCTCGACGTCGTCGCCTTCCTCGCTTGGGCGCTGCTGCTGTGCATGTGCTTGCCTCTCCCGTCCGCTTCTGCCTCTCGCGGAGGGTTACCCTTCATGCATGGCGCCTCAACTGCTGGTCGGAAAAGCCCTGTTCATCCAACCGAGTCTCTTCTTTTGCGTATTACGAATGAAAGCTTTCGTTGTAAATCTATTGCGGCTGATATTGAACTTCCTCTCGGTTTTGTGGATTGGCATGCAGCAATGGCAGCCCCCACATTAACGGAATCCAGCAGCGATCACCTCCTCCCGGCACTTCCTTTGAAAGGTGAAATTCTTAGCGCCATAGGGATTCCGTCAACTTTGCTTACAGCGATAGTCATCTGTGTAGAGTGTCAAAGGATGCTCATGTATCTTCGCTCCGTCAACTTTTGGTTACGGTTGTAGTCATCTGCATAGAGTGTTAGTGATCCTCATCGGCTTCCTGTTCTCTATTTAGCTCTGTTCTTTAGAGTGTTAATGATCCTCATGTATCTTTAGCCATCCGATTTGAAAGGTGAAGTTCTCATGGCCATCGGTACTCCGCTCTGTTCTTTAGCTCCTTCATCGGCTTTCTTTCATCGGTGCTATTTGTGCGGCTACCGATGAATGTTGTCGTGAAAAATGCCTCTTATTAGTGTGTGCTCTTCCTCTTAAACACGAGCAATCATTGGCATCAAACGTTGCCTCAACAAGAAATGGACTAGCACTCATAGTTAAAATTTGATCCTTTAAAGACATCCCCCTTCTATGGCGTTTAAGTTAGCTATGATATTGATGACCTTTGTGTAGTGCTAATCATCCCCATGCATATGTGACAGTCGCATTTGAAGCAGAATCTATTGCTACATGCAAAGCCATCGGTGCTATATGTGCATCTAGCCATGAATGTTGCAGTGAAAACTGTCTCTTATTAGTGTGTGCTCTTCCACTTAAGCGTAAGGAGTCATTGGCATCAAAGGTTTCATCAACAAGCAATGGACTAGCACTAACAGGTAAAATTTGATGTCTAAAAAACTTTCATCATCAATGTTGTATTGTGTGAGTAGTGATAATCATGATTGTACAATGCTAGCCATCTATGTATAGTGCTAATGATCCTCATGCATGTTTGTGGCATTGAAGCAGAAGTAAAAGCAAAAGTGACCACTACATGTAAAGCCATCGGTGCTATTTGTGCAGCTAGCCATGAATGTTGTAGTGACAATTGTCTCTTATTAGTGTGTGCTCTTCCTCTTAAGAATGAGAAGTCATTGGTATCAAAGGTTGCATCAACAAGCAATGGAATAGCATTGACATGTGAAGTTAGATCCCATAAAACTTTCCCATATAGGTGTTGTTTCTATGAGCAATAGCCATCTATTTACAGTGATAGTATATATGTATAGTATTAATGATCTTCATGTGTATTTGTGATATTGAAGGAGAATCAACCGCTAGATGCAAAGCCATCGGTACTATATGTGCATCTAGCCATGAATGTTGCAGTGAAAACTGTCTCTTATTAGTGTGTGCTCTTCCTCTTAAGCGTGAGGAGTCATTGGCATCAAAGGTTTCATCTACAAGCAATGGACTAGCACTAACAGGTAAAATTTGATGTCTAAAAAACTTTCATCATCAATGTTGTTTTGTGTGAGTAGTGATAATCATGATTTTACAATGCTAGCCATCTATGTATAGTGCTAATGATCCTCATGCATGTTTGTGTCATTGAATCAGAAGCAAAAGTGGCCACTACATGTAAAGCCATCGGTACTATTTGTGCAGCTAGCCATGAATGTTGTAGTGACAATTGTCTCTTATTAGTGTGTGCTCTTCCTCTTAAGCATGAGAAGTCATTGGTATCAAAGGTTGCATCAACAAGCAATGGAATAGCATTGACAGGTAAAGTTAGATCCCATAAAACATTCCCATATAGTTGTTGTTTCTATGAGCAATAGCCCTCTATTTACAGTGATAGTATATATGTATAGTATTAATGATCCTCATGTATATTTGTGATATTGAAGCAGAATCAACCGCTAGATGCAAAGCCATCGGTACTATATGTGCATCTAGCCATGAATGTTGCAGTGAAAACTGTCTCTTATTAGTGTGTGCTCTTCCTCTTAAGCGTGAGGAGTCATTGGCATCAAAGGTTTCATCGACAAGCAATGGACTAGCACTAACAGGTAAAATTTGATGTCTAAAAAACTTTCATCATCAATGTTGTTTTGTGTGAGTAGTGATAATCATGATTGTACAATGCTAGCCATCTATGTATAGTGCTAATGATCCTCATGCATGTTTGTGTCATTGAATCAGAAGCAAAAGTGGCCACTACATGTAAAGCCATCGGTACTATTTGTGCAGCTAGCCATGAATGTTGTAGTGACAATTGTCTCTTATTAGTGTGTGCTCTTCCTCTTAAGCATGAGAAGTCATTGGTATCAAAGGTTGCATCAACAAGCAATGGAATAGCATTGACAGGTAAAGTTAGATCCCATAAAACATTCCCATATAGTTGTTGTTTCTATGAGCAATAGCCCTCTATTTACAGTGATAGTATATATGTATAGTATTAATGATCCTCATGTATATTTGTGATATTGAAGCAGAATCAACCGCTAGATGCAAAGCCATCGGTACTATATGTGCATCTAGCCATGAATGTTGCAGTGAAAACTGTCTCTTATTAGTGTGTGCTCTTCCTCTTAAGCGTGAGGAGTCATTGGCATCAAAGGTTTCATCGACAAGCAATGGACTAGCACTAACAGGTAAAATTTGATGTCTAAAAAACTTTCATCATCAATGTTGTTTTGTGTGAGTAGTGATAATCATGATTGTACAATGCTAGCCATCTATGTATAGTGCTAATGATCCTCATGCATGTTTGTGTCATTGAATCAGAAGCAAAAGTGGCCACTACATGTAAAGCCATCGGTACTATTTGTGCAGCTAGCCATGAATGTTGTAGTGACAATTGTCTCTTATTAGTGTGTGCTCTTCCTCTTAAGCATGAGAAGTCATTGGTATCAAAGGTTGCATCAACAAGCAATGGAATAGCATTGACAGGTAAAGTTAGATCCCATAAAACATTCCCATATAGTTGTTGTTTCTATGAGCAATAGCCCTCTATTTACAGTGATAGTATATATGTATAGTATTAATGATCCTCATGTATATTTGTGATATTGAAGCAGAATCAACCGCTAGATGCAAAGCCATCGGTACTATATGTGCATCTAGCCATGAATGTTGCAGTGAAAACTGTCTCTTATTAGTGTGTGCTCTTCCTCTTAAGCGTGAGGAGTCATTGGCATCAAAGGTTTCATCGACAAGCAATGGACTAGCACTAACAGGTAAAATTTGATGTCTAAAAAACTTTCATCATCAATGTTGTTTTGTGTGAGTAGTGATAATCATGATTGTACAATGCTAGCCATCTATGTATAGTGCTAATGATCCTCATGCATGTTTGTGTCATTGAATCAGAAGCAAAAGTGGCCACTACATGTAAAGCCATCGGTACTATTTGTGCAGCTAGCCATGAATGTTGTAGTGACAATTGTCTCTTATTAGTGTGTGCTCTTCCTCTTAAGCATGAGAAGTCATTGGTATCAAAGGTTGCATCAACAAGCAATGGAATAGCATTGACAGGTAAAGTTAGATCCCATAAAACATTCCCATATAGTTGTTGTTTCTATGAGCAATAGCCCTCTATTTACAGTGATAGTATATATGTATAGTATTAATGATCCTCATGTATATTTGTGATATTGAAGCAGAATCAACCGCTAGATGCAAAGCCATCGGTACTATATGTGCATCCAGCCATGAATGTTGCAGTGAAAACTGTCTCTTATTAGTGTGTGCTCTTCCTCTTAAGCGTGAGGAGTCATTGGCATCAAAGGTTTCATCGACAAGCAATGGACTAGCACTAACAGGTAAAATTTGATGTCTAAAAAACTTTCATCATCAATGTTGTATTGTGTGAGTAGTGATAATCATGATTGTACAATGCTAGCCATCTATGTATAGTGCTAATGATCCTCATGCATGGTTGTGGCATTGAAGCAGAAGTAAAAGCAAAAGTGGCCACTACATGTAAGGCCATCGGTGCTATTTGTGCAGCTAGCCATGAATGTTGTAGTGACAATTGTCTCTTATTAGTGTGTGCTCTTCCTCTTAAGAATGAGAAGTCATTGGTATCAAAGGTTGCATCAACAAGCAATGGAATAGCATTGACATGTGAAGTTAGATCCCATAAAACTTTCCCATATAGGTGTTGTTTCTATGAGCAATAGCCATCTATTTACAGTGATAGTATATATGTATAGTATTAATTATCTTCATGTGTATTTGTGATATTGAAGAAGAATCAACTGCTACATGCAAAGCCATCGGTGCTATATGTGCATCTAGCCATGAATGTTGCAGTGAAAACTGTCTCTTATTAGTGTGTGCTCTTCCTCTTACGCGTGAGGAGTCATTGGCATCAAAGGTTTCATCAACAAATAATGGACTAGCACTGGCAGGTAAAATTTGATGGCTAAAAGATTTCCATCATCAATGTTGTTTTGCGTGAGTAGTGATAGTCATGATTGTACAATGATAGCCATCTATGTATAGTGACAATGATCATCGTTTGTCTTTGTGGCATTCAAGCAGAAGGAGAAGTGCCCACTACATGTAAAGCCATCGGTGCTATTTGTGCAGCCAGCCATGAATGTTGTAGCGACAATTGTCTCTTATTAGTGTGTGCTCTTCCTCTTAAGCATGAGAAGTCATTGGTATCAAAGGTTGCATCAACAAGTGATGGACTAGCATTGACAGGTAAAGGTAGATCCCATAAAATTTTCCTGTATAGGTGATGTTTCTAGGAGCAATAGCCATCTATTTACAATGATAGTATATATGTATATTGTTAATTATGTTCATACATATTCAACTGCTACATGCAAATCCATCGGTACTATTTGTGCGACTAGCCATGAATGTTGTTGTGAAAATTGAATGTCATTAATGTGTGCTCTTCCTCTTAAGAATGATCAATCATTGGCATCAACCATTGCATCATTAAGCAATGGACTAGCACTAACAGGTAAAATTTTATCCCGTAAAAGCATTCCTCATCAGTGTTTCTTTTGTGAAAAGTGATAGTCATCTATGTATAGTGTTTTAATGATCTTTATGAATCTTCATGGCATTGAAATAGAATTGACCATGACATGAAAATCCATCGGTGCTATTTGCATGGCTAGCCATGAATGCTATAGTGAAAATTGTCTTTTATTATTGTGTTCTATCCCTCCTAAGCATGAGGAGTCATTGGTATCAAAGGTTGCATTAACAAGAATGAACTAGCATTGGCTATGGTAAAATTTGATCCCTAAATTTCCTATGTGCTCTTCCAATTAAGCATGATGAGTCCTTGACGTCATTAGAGAATTATGATAATTTCCACCAATAAAAGTATTACTCACTTGAGCTCGATTGTCATTGTTACAGAATCAGCCCTTGCATGCAAAGCCATTGGTGCCATTTGTGCAAGCAACCATGAATGTTGTAGTGAGAGCTGCCTTTTACTAGTGTGTGCTCTTCCACTTAAGTATGAGCAGCCCTTAGCATCAAAGAAACCATTAATGACCAACGACCTTGCTACATTCACAGGTATGATGATTTGATTACCTAAAAGCTTTTGGCATCACTAACCTTATTGATTATGATACATATTTGTGGCATTCTTACAGAATCCATTCCTACATGCAAATCCATCGGTGCTATTTGTGCCAATAGTAACGAATGTTGTAGTGAAACTTGCCTTCTATTGGTGTGCACTGGTCCACTAAATCGTAAGCAATCATTGGTGTCAGATGAAGCATCAACAACTAATGGACTAGCTTTAATTTGAAAGGTATACACAAAAGTGTGTAACTTGTGATTTCATCTCATAATTTTTCTTCTTATAAAATTTATGTAATCTTTAGTAGTGCCCATTAAGGTAATCACCAAGAATTATGTTTCTTTAAAAGGTATCTATATTTGCTAGTTGTTACTAATGATCTTTTTAGAGTGGGAAGGCTTTCTTTATTGTGCACATGTTTTTATTCAATTCATTGATATGGGTTTGATTTCTTAAATATTTATTCCAATTCATAACTCTTCACTTACAGTGGATTATATCATGATGATGTGTGCAGAAAGTACCCCTACATGCAACATTATTGGCAGAAGATTGTTGTTCTACAATTTGTCTATTGCCTATTTGCCTAGTATAGTCATGGATCACGTGGTTTCAATTAAATTACCTTATGGCCTTGTAATCCACCTAGCCTATGTACTCCTTCACAAAGGGTTGGTGGGCATTGTGAGTAGCTAGCTCACAAGCACACTAAAGAAGGTTATACCTTCTTCTTCTTGTGAAATTATAAATAAAATAAAATACCTTATTATCTTTGTGAAATTATAAATAAAATTAAAAAACGTGATGAATAATGTCAAAAAATATTCTTTCATGAATTTTAAATAACACAAAATAAGAATGCCTTTAATAAATCAGATCATGTGAGGCATTAGACATACCATTTGTAGTTTTTATATGAGTTTACCAATTTTTTGATTTGAAATTTTACACATGTTTCTATTATAAGGAGTGCGATTAATTGCAAGTTATTCTGGATCCATTTGAATCAAAACCAGAGATACTGTTTCCATGGAATTTAGGATGGAGACTTTGACTAAAAAATGTAACAAGTCTTAATGCATGGATATCAATTTTTTAAAGGCTTCCATACATTTAGGATGGATAGTTGGACTATAAAATTTAACAAATATTCATGCATGGAAATCAATTTACATACTCCTTTGTTTGATGAGATACTTTTAAAAAAACTTCCAAAATGAAATACATATGTCAATCCTTTGAACCATTATATTCGTACTTAATAGCAAAGATTGTCTGGACAACCTTCTATACTACATCTATGGACATATAAGATTACTTTTAACTAATGCTAATTTTTATGCAAAATGAACTTTAAGAAAGTAATATGTTCACAATCTTTGACAAGGTAGTATTTGATATTTGCAGATTTACAATTACTTCAAGAAATGTGAAGATTGTATTACAAATGTTGAATTTAGATGTGATCCAGTTCATATTTTGAAAACTATGAGAAAATAATAAATTTTATTCTACCACTCCTCTTCAAAGAATTTCTCACATAACAATAGTCCACTACCTATTTTGGTTGATCTAGCATCCCATGGAATGTTGTTCTCTACGTTTTTTAGAGTTTTTTGATAGGATCTTATTTTATTCATATAATTTATCTATCATGCAAGATCATTTACAATTTGAAAATGAATTGAGTTTCTCATAGATTGATCAAATTTACTTTTGAGAAAAGATTCGATGCCCTTGGCATAGAGATAATGCAATCTTGTCGATTTATTACAAAATAATATATTCAAGTTCTAGCCAATTAATCACTTTACTTAATGTCATCCAGCCATAGGCAATAGCCAATATTCATAAAAACAATAGTTAAACAAATGAAATCTTGTAAAATTACAAAGATTTCATCAATGTTTCCTTTCTAGCATGGATTGAGGGAAGGCCTATTATGATTTATATAAACCTATTTTGAACCCAAACAATTGTAGCTAGTTCCCTCACCTATGTGCTCTTAAAAAGTTAAAAATTACTATATTATAAAAAAATAAAAATAAAAATGTCAATTAATTTCTCCATTTGCTCTTTGCTCATCTTTCTTTCAATCCCTTTTCCTTGGGGAACCTTGCCAATGATGCGATCATCATCCTTGTTATTCCAAGCTTGCAACATATCGGGATCTATGGATGCAAGAAACTCTGTGATATATACTAACGACTCTTGCACAAGCCATCCCTCAACCATGCTTGCTTATGGTCTTGCTCTTTGTCTTACAAATCCCTTCAAAGTTTTCATAAACCGCTCGAGAAAAAACATCCATCGACTATGAACGGTACCTGCAATAGCCACCTCATCAACTATGTGCACAAGCAAGTGGACTTGAGTTGTCATAATGCTCGAGGAAAAGTGCTTCTCAAGCAAGCATACAGCTTTGATGGATTCCACCCTAGCCTTCTCGATGCTCGATATGGAGATATCTTTTTGAGATATCCACCTATTTCACATGCCCATGTAAGATATTTTCATAATCAGTCTATAGATTATTCAGCTTAAATTGAAGAAAATGCAATCAATGTGATTTGATAGTAAGCATACCTCACAATACCACTGATCTCCTTCTTGAACTACTTTCAACAATGCTAATTTTTGTGCAAAATAAAACTTAATAAAGTAATATGCTCACAACCTTTGGCATGGTAGTATTTAATATTTTCACATTTACAATTTCTTTAAGAAATTTGAAGACTATACTAAAAACATCGAATCTAGAAACATATGGTTCTTCGCTAAGACACACAATACTTTTTATCTACTAATAAAGTATATATTTTAAAAACTATGAGAAAATTATAAGTTATCTACCACTCCTTTTTCACATGAACATACTCCGCTACTTGTTTTGGTTGATCTAGTATCCCATGAATTATAACTGGTATATATCATTTTTCAAAGTTTTTTGATAAGAAGGTAATTTTGTAATTCATTAATTATCCATTATGCAAGATCGTTTTTTATTTAAAAATTAATTTCTTTTCTCATATATTAATCAAAATTACTTTTGAAACAAGAATATGTGCTCTAGGCATACAAGAAATATTTAGTAACATAATCCTAGTAAAGAATATTTTCAAAGTCTACCTAGTTAATCACTTTACCTAATGCCATCCAACTAAAGGTGATATATACACAAACAATAGCTAAAATAATCAAATCTTGCAAAACTACAAAGATTTCAATAATACTTCCTTTGTAGCATGGAGTGAGGGAAGGCTTATCACTATTTCTATAAGCATGTTTTTAACTTAGTGCCTTCAACACAATTATATCTACTTACTTCACCTACATGCCTCGGGGGGGTCACTATGTATAAACCCTCTATATCACGTGCGTTCAAAGCCTATTTCTAAAATCCCTTATCTGTAAATTTTTCATTAATAAAATGTACCCCTTTTCTATACAAATCTGTAAAATTTTTTCAAAACTATTTTAAATAGTCCCTTATGTATATTTATTTCTGTAAATTTTGGAAATTATAAAAATCCTTCTGTTGAACTCACGTGATAAGGTTACATATGATGAGTGACCCCCCTGAGCTACATGCTCTTAAAGATATTGAGCATTAATATATTATAAAGTAATAAAAATAAGAATCAATCGCTTCCTTTACTTTGATAAGTACTTCTTCTTAAAGGTATATATCTAGAAGCTTGCTATACTTGATCCTAATTTTATTTAAGTATGAACAAAGAGGTCCACATGTGTCATAGCAAGGCCTATTGTAATCTCATTGTAATTCATTATTTATAATTGATATCTACATAGAGAGGCATGTGCATAGAGGAATATTGCTAGTGAATTGCATAATTAATGTTTTTTTTTAGGGGGGGTTAAATATGTTTGCATATATTTATGTCCAGTGTAAAAGTGACCAACATAAAAGTGTCATTTGTAATTAAACCTCAAAGCACAAAAAGTCACAGTTCTTCATCTTCGACATGAAAGCAACTTAAGGGACTGTTACCCTTCAGTCTATAGATTTTCTTGAGAAATGTTACACTAGCCAAAGATCTTGTCATGATCTTCCCTCTTTTTTTGTAACTAATCACAAACTTGGTTGAAATTCAAAATGCCCTACTCCAATTACTTTTGAGCCTATTATAGTGTCATATGAGAGCAAGATGTTTGACTAGTAGGCATGATTATAGCTCATAGAAACAAAGATACCTTCCAAACAGCCTACTAAATGAGCTACCATTCCTAGGAAACCAGATCACATAATCCTTCTAGGAATTGATGAGAACATTTTTTAACTACATATTATTTCTGGAAGCCCATATGTATTATATTGCATGTGCTCTGACTTTTACCCACACTTCATGCTTGACTCTACATCCCTAAAAGAATGGGCTTCCAATTTATTGGCTCTCCTAAGTGCATTTGTATTGTCTAGTTTCAAACCCTTATGGCATTAGGATATGGAACAAAAAAATGGAAGGTGTCTTCTTTATGACTAGGGCATCCCTTTGCCTTTCCATATCCTTAATTGATTGCCTCTCCTCTTTGTTCATCCAAGCAATCTTGTGCAATATTAACCACATAAAAGAGTTGAAATCTTCTCTGGTATATTTTATCCTAGAGTTGAGTAAATACTCTCTTCATTTGAATGTATAGGTTTCCATTTTATGTTTAGTACCCTACAAACTTTCTCAAAAATTGTTTACAAAAGGGGGGATGAAAAGAAGGTTGACTTTTACAAGATCATTATCATTGAGGGGATTAACCTTAATTAAACATAAATTGACACCTAAATAGAGTCAATACATAGGAATGCCCCTTTAATTGCTATTGAACCAAATCTAACAGCTAATGGATTCATATAGATTCCACAAAGACAAAGTACTCCTTTGGAAAATCATGTCTCATTGTTTGCAAAGAAGAGAGCCTAGGATAATGCACTACTACACAAGACACTACTACATGCCATTCAATTTTTAACACTTATCTCTTGATATTTTTTGTGCCTTAGAATATGTTTTGTATGCAACTAGCAATTAGTCCATAAAATTTATGGTTGGCAAAGGGAAAAATCTATCAATATGAGCATTGGTATAGGCATCAATATGGGTATTTGGACATTGACACCCATACCAACTCTGGCATTCTAGATATTGATAGATATAACAACACCTATATGAACACTAGCATTCCCTAACAAACATTACAAAAAGTAGTCTGCAATGAGGTAGTTAGAAAGCTGAGCCACCAAAAGTGAGGCAAGCAAAAAGTTGAGCTACTAGAAGCGACCCAAGCTATGTACAAGCACATAAATGTAAGTCTTTAAGTCTTTTTATTATTCTCAAAATCTTGCTATTAATTGTACTTCCTGCCAAATTCATTACCTTCATTGATTGAATTAGTATCATGGCTTGATAAATTACATTACTGACTTCATTGCCATATCATGAACTTCAGTGACAACAAATTATTGGAGTGGCATAAGAAATTCCATGAGTGACTTCTATTCATGAAGAATGTTGGATCACACTCATAGATGTTATTTGTATCGATAAGGGTATCCTGAAGGATAGGCTTAATTATTGCATGTTCATTTAGTCTAAAATTCAAGAAGGAAGAAAGACGTTTCACTCAAACATGAATCCCAAAAATTGAAATGTATCTTCATCCAATCTAATTCCGTAAGAACGGAATATATTTCAATGGAACATGAATCCCCAAAATTTGAAATACAACTCTGGAAAGTTAAAATATCACTTACGAATTCATCCATTGCAATCCAACCAACAATACAATTTCAAATGTCCTCCGGGGGTCTATCAATGTGCACATCACTCTTATGTGTCTAGACCTTGTCTCCATATAAGCCTTAGTAATCAAATCCATCCATGCATAGTTGTCTTATGATTTCTCTCCCAAACATAGAACATCTTCTTAGACATAAACTTCCACTTGCTCTTTCTTGCAACCTCCTTCTCAAATTCACTATCCACCTCCTTCCATACTTGTGACCATGTATTCACAATTGCACTTGTAACAAGACTCTCATCTCCATCACACTTGCAAATGGATGCAATCAATGGCCCCTGCTCAGGCAAGTAACCCTCATACTGAAAAGCACTTTTTCATGCAAGCCCCTAATCCAAGCATAAGGAATCAACATGCAAAGGGGGATCCTAGGACATTAATCAAAGCCAAGAAGTCTTGTCTTCCCAATCACCACTTATTATCTCCATGTCCATCTCAACAAATTCATCCTCATCTTCTTTTGTTGCACCTGAATGCCCAACCCTTGTGTCTGAATGTTCCTTAGACACTTCTTTCTCCTCATTTACTAGGATATTAGAAAGTTGAACACTTGAGCGATACTTGAGCCCATAACTTGCTTCCCCCTTTCCTCAACATGAGGATGAACATCTGGCTCCTTAAGATTAGGTCTAGTTTTAGAACCCTCTTGCTTGAACCTTTTTGTGGCATTACTACAACATGTATAGAAAAAATGAACACAAATCTATCAGTAATGATTCATCAGAGTATACTTAAATCAATGCAAGAGGGTCAATGTTAGCTTGGGTGTAACCAATCGCAAAACTATTTTCAGGGCCATTTTGAGGCTACAATGCGGTGTGCTTCTAGGTGAATATTTGAATTTTGTGCAAACCTGTGCTCTCGTTGAAAATTTTCCCGATCATGAAGGTGCACTGGCGTAATAATGAGACGTAATCTATTTGATCAAAACACCACATAGCTCGACACATGGCATCTCTACATTGCTTCGTGCAGTGTATTCTCTGGTCTCCGCCACCTGATCACTTATTATCATGCAGCCTTTTGGTGCAACTTTGCCACTTATCACTGGGCACGCACCCATGCAGATCATTAAAATTGAAGGTTGGTTTATAGAGACCACCGCATTGGTTCTTGCCGTAATAATTAGATGCAATCTATAAATGTGCACATCACTCTTATGTGTCTAGAACTTGTCTCCATATAAGCCTTAGCAACAATTAGCTCCATCCATGCATAGTTGTCCTATGATTTCTCTTGCATACATAGAACATCTTCTTCGACATAAAATTCCACTTGCTATTTCTTGCAACCTCCTCCTCAAATTCACTATCCACCTCCTTCCATACTTGTGACCATGTATTCACAATTGCACTTGTAACAAGACTCTCATCTCCATCACACTTGCACAAGCATGCAATCAATGCCCCCAGCTCAGGCAAGTAATCCTCATACTAGAAAGAACTCTTTCATGCAAGCCCCTAATTGAAGCATAAGGAATCAACATGCAAAGGGGGATCCTAGGACATTCATCAAACCCAAGAAGTCTTGTCTTCCCAATCACCACTTATCATCTCCATGTCCATCTCAACAATTCATCCTCTTCTTTTGCTTCACCTGAATGCCCAACCCTTGTGTCTAAATATTCCTTAGACGTTTCTTTCTCCTCATTTACTAGGATATTAGGAGGTTGAACACTTGAGCGAGACTTGAGCCAACAACAACTTGCTTCCCCCTTTCCTCAACATGACGATGAACATTTGGCTCCTTAAGATTAGGTCTAGGGTCTATGCATGTTAAGGTGGTACAATTAGTGGTGTCTCGGACACCACTATTATTCATGCTATTATGTGACAATTGAACAAAAATGGAAACAAATGATTTGCTTTTAAGACTCTTTGTAGTTTAACTAGTGATATAAGAGCCTTTAGATTTTTATGACTACCATTGGAAATGCCTTAATGGTGGAGATTTAGATGTCCTAATAGACCATAATAGTGTACCACCTAAACATGCTTTCACCCTCTAGTTTTAGAACCCTCTTCCTTGAACATTTTCATGGCATTATTGTAACATGTAGAAAAAACAAACACAAATCTATCAGCAATGATTGATCAGAGTATGCTTAAATCAATGCAAGAACAAAAAAAACACTGTATTGCAGAATTTGGGAATCTCCCAAGTCCCACTTTAGAATTCCCAAATTCCCGAATATAGATTTTTCTCATATAGAAGATACAAAACATAAACTAAAGCAATACAACGATCAATATCTTTCCACAATGTATTGAGAAATTGTGCACATCTTGTGAAGTTAATGTAGAAAAGTATTGGACTTACTGTTGCATGTGAGTGAAAACTACACTGCGTGGCCAAATAAAATCTTTGCTGGGCTACATAATTGTGATGGGTGTTTAAAATAAATTCAAATACACTCACAATTCATGCCTTTGGATATCACATTAGAATAGTTTTCTATGACAACATTGTTGCAACATTGGTCTCCTCTTTATAACATGGATGAATTGTAGGAAATGATCCCTCTTGAGAAAATCGGTGACAAATTTTTTCAATTAAAAGTCATAGTTTGCAAATAGTTCCTCCCCTGCATCGATAGCATGAGTTGTTGGTAAAGTAATGATTCCATATGTGGCCTCATTGTTAGGCTCACAAGAATAACATGGTTCTAGGGTGGGTGAGTACACATAGCATACATTTTCGCTGACAACCGAGTGGATCTTAGATGCCATCACAGACATGGCTGGGAATCTTAGATGTGACCACTTCTGATCATTCATTACCATGCAAGTCAGTAATGCAAGTCAATACTGCCACCTTGAATTATTCAAAATTCGGGCCAACCACCATGATGGCTCTCACCTGGATAGTGAGGTCGGCTATTCCATTCCCTTAACCATTTCCTCTTATATCCCTCTCGAATGTTTTGTTCTCCCTTGTAATCTCAAGCCTCCACTATTCCATTTCCTTCACTGTTTCATCTTCTATCCCTCTTGACCAATTTTTTCTTCCTTGCACTCTTCCTGCAACTTCTATCCCCTCTCGTAATGGACCCTGCACAGTTCGGGAGCTCCTCACACAATCTTTCCTACCCCTTTGTAGCACAGTGCCAGAGCCCCTCATCCTAAAATTGTGACATATGGGAACTCCTCTCTCACTATTCAAAATCCCAATTTGGATGCTCTCCAAAACTTCATCAAGATGGTGCAGGACATGAATGTTAAGGAGGGGCAATAGTATGTCAAGGTCACAAGATTACCATCAATAAAAGAGTGATTAAAAAGGCTTTAGGAATTTCTGGAGGCAATATGCAAGCACACTTTTTTGAGAAAGAGTGAAAGAGATAGGATATTCTAGACATATGCCCCAATGCTCAGATTAGTAAAGATGGTGGAGTCAAGATTTCAAGCTTGTCATCAGACCTCCAAGATGTATTGAAGAAGTCAATTCACTTCTTTCTTGATACGAGAGGAACCTACAAGTTTTGGCAAGTTCAAGTAGCAGTAGAGCAAATGAAATGATGTGATGTATCTTTCTCAAGGGCGATCTCCAAGAGCGTGTTAACCAACCTAAAGAATTGCATGGATGGCAAATCCCAATTGTCATCTCAGTCCACTAGATTTGCAATGCACCTAATGGCATGCACCCTCAAAGGGATTTTGGAGCAATACGAGAAGCAGATGTCTTAGAAAGTGACTATCTACAAGAGAAAGCCACCAATGCAGCAAAGGTAGCACAACTTGAGAAAATCCTCAGGGAAGGTGTAGAAGCCAAGGTAGAGGAGGCACAAGCAAGGGCCATGTAGGCACAAGAGCAAGTTGAGGCCACCACAAAAGCAGTTGACATGGAAAGGCATAGAAGAGAAGAAGAAGAGAAGTGCATGAAGGAGCTTGGAGATAGGCTTGAAGAAGTGAGAAATTATGGGGACATGGGGACAAGGAGCTAGAAAAGATGCAAAAGGAGCTTGAAGATCAGAGAGCCAAAAAGGAGTGTCTTTACATTGAAAAAAACCAGATGATTGAGGAGCTAAAAAGGGAGAATGCAGAAACCCGAAAGGTGATGCAAGAACTGCAAGAGAGCTTTGAGGCCAATAAGGATGGGGCAGAGAGAAGCCAGGGTGGGGAAGACAACGAGGTAGCTCCCTAGACTAGGAAGGATGTAGAGAGCAGCCACCATGGTGGAGCAAGTTCCAGCCAACGCAGTGGAGAAATTTGCAGCAGCCATGGTGAGGGTTGTTTTTATGAAACAGTGCTGGAAGTCCAAAGAGCAAGCTACAATACCCTACAAGAAGATCATGATAGATGTTTGCACAAGCTAACCGTGGCTTTTGATAGTTATGAAAAGTAGTCCGTCGCCCTACGAGATTTCTAAACTAGAGTAGAAGTTGCTGAGGGATTCTGATGCTGCTATTGCACAGAGTGAGCAAAAAGTGGAGAAGATGAAGATGAAGGAGATGAAGGGATTTTGGAGCAATACGAGAAGCAAATGTCTTAGAAGGTGACTTTTCTACAAGAGAAATTCACCGATGTAGCAAAGGCAATGCAACTTGAGAAAAGTCTCAAGATAGGTGCAAAAGCCAAGGTATAGGAGGCACAAGCGAGGGCCTTTCAAGCATAAGAGCAAGCTCCACAAAATTGGTTGACATGGAAAGGCATAGAAGAGAAGAAGCAAAGAAGCACATGAAGGAGCTTTGAGATAGGCTCGAAGAAGTGAGAAATGATGGGGACATGGTGGACAAGGAGCTAGAATAGATGCAAAAGGACCTTGAAGATCAGAGATCCAAAAAGGAGGGTCTTTACAAATGGCTCTACAACATGCATAAATCATTGAACATTGAAAAAGACGAGAAGATGGAGGAGCTAAAAAGGGAGAATCCAGAAACCAAAAAGGTGATATAGGAATTGCGAGAGAGCTTTGAGGTTAGAAAAATGGCATAGAGAGCAATCGAGGTGGAGAAGACAACAAGGCAGCCACGGTGAGGGTTGTTTTTATGAAACACTATTAGAAGTCCAAAGCACAAGCTACAATACCCTGCAAGAAGATCATGATAGATGTTTGCACAAGATTTCTATGGCTTTCGACAGTTATGAAAAGTAGTCAGTCACACTACAAGACTTCCAAACTAGAGTGGAAGTCTTGGAAACTACCCATGAAGAAGTTTTTTAGGAATTTACGAAAGTTCAACAAATGCTGAGGGATTCTGATGTAGCTATTGCACAGAGTGAGCAAAAAGTGGAGGAGATGAAGTAGAACATCTGTAAACTTAAGATAAGGTAGGAAGGAATCAAGAAGCAACTTCATCATGTACAGAGCAAGACTGTGGTATTGACTACCACAATAGTTAAATCAAATGCCTATCCTACTATGCAATAGGGTCCAAAATGCATGATCTGCCATACCCCCATCATAGATGACTACTATATCCAATGGCTTGCATGCTACCACCCTATGCACATTTTTTTCTTTGGAGTGTGGGTGCATACAAAATCGCTATGTAGAGAATGCCATTTGCCATTGCCAAGGTCATGGATAGATCAAATGTGCTGCTTGCTACAAGTATCTATTGCTACAATGAGAAAGTAGATGCTACAGCTCAATTTGCCATTTGGGCAAAAGATCTTAAAGATAAGGAGCTCAAATTGAAGAAGGCTAACCGAATCATAGACTATGAGGAAAAGGAGCCTAAAGGGAGGAACCAGCCCCCTTCTGGGAGCAAAAAGGGCCAAGCCTGCAACCAAGAAGCTCAAATCAAGGAAAGAGGAAGTGGCATGAAGGGAAGGAGTCTTTGAGATAGTAATCTATGTAATCTATTTGTAATCTATTGAATTGTTAATCTTCTCTAGAGTTTACTTGGGCAATGTTATCTCAACTAAGTGACTAGATAGTGTCCTTTGATCCACACTTGCATGGTGATAATGAGACGAAATATTTCAATTTGACATGTAACATGAGATGAAAGATTTCGATTAGATCACTAATGTGAGACTAAAAGATTTTGATTAGTGAACTATTGTACCACAAAAGATTTCAATTAGACAACTAATGTGAGACAAAGCATTAGGGGAGAATTGGGGTCTCAAAAGGGCCTCATAAGGAATGGATCAGTCCTAATGAAAGGGCCAAGGTAGGTCCCAAAAAGTCCTAACCCCCCTCACCTAGGTGGGTTAAGCCCAAAAGTGACCCCACCTCTTACACCTCTTACACAACTCTTACTCCTAGGTGAGAACCCAAAATTCAAAATTCAAAATTCGAATTTTGAATTCCCTCCCTCCTTCTGTCTCCTCCCTCCCTCCCTCCCCCTCCTCCCCCTCCCTCACTCCCTCTCCTCACTCCCTCCTCCCCCTCCCTCCTCCTCCCCCTCCCTCCCTCCCTCCTCCCCCTCCCTCCCTCCTCCATGCCTGCTCTTCCTCCCCTCCCCCCTCGGGGGGGTCACTATGTATAAACCCTCTATATCACGTGCGTTCAAGGCCTATATTTAAAGTCCCTTATCTATAAAAAATTTCATTAGTAAAATGTACCCCTTTTCTATACAAATCTGTAAAATTTTCCCAAAACTATTTTAAATAGTCCCTTATGTATATTTATTTCTGTAAATTTTAGAAATTAAAAAAATCCTTCTGTTGAACTCACATGATAGGGTTACATATGATGAGTGACCCCCCTGAGCCTCCCCCTCCCTCCTCCTCCACCACTGCTCCTCCCCCCCCTCCCTCTTTCTCCTCCCTCCTCCCTCTGTCCTCCTCCATGCCTACTCCTCCTTACCCTTCACACTTACTGGTCTACCCCCCTTTCCTCCTCTTCAACTATTGGTCCTCCCTCCCCCATCCCTCCTCCTCCTCGTCCTCCCTCTTCCTGTGTGTTGCTCATTCAAGCCTGCATCTCCACACCTTCTCCTTCTCTACACTCCTTTAGTCATGGCACCATTCGAGGATGTCTCCAACAAGTACCAGGTTCACTTAGAGTTGGACACTGAATATGCAAGCAGACATAGTCTATGATTGAGGGGAGCTTTTGAAATACACAGTCTTCGTTTGCAAGGAAAGAAGCATCTTGACCTTTAGATCCTGCCAACCAAAAGAGCCCTCCTTTCCATACAATGCATGAGCCATTTTGTTTTGTTGGAAATGGACATGCAAGGTTGCTTGGTTATTGCAATCGGTTAAACAATGCTCAGTCAATGGCTATGCAAGCAAGCGATATGTGCAGAGCCCAAGTAGAGATGCTAGCACATTTAGGAAATAGCACCATTATTGTGCAATGCATAACTCTATGCAGGATCTTTAAAGATTGCATTGTTGTGTATTTTCCATTTCTATTCTTGTAATAATTTTAATGTAAATTTTGACTTCGGTCAAATGCTGAGAGAATTTCACCGTCATGTAGAAGGGAAAATTGTCCTGGACATTGCCAGGATCCTAGAAAGCCCAAAACCACCACAACGTGAATTTGGGCTTACCAGAAGCCCAAAACCCACCACAACGTGAATTTGGGCTTCTGGCAAGTCCAAATTCATGCCGTGGTGGGTTTTGGGCTCTTTGGGATCCTAGCGACGTGCTGAACACTTTTCCCTTCTGTGCAATAGAGAAATTCCTTCAGGATTTGATAGAAATGAGCTCCCGATACCCGAAAGGCTCACAGTGTGATGGTATCCTAGATTTATTGAATGATGGAGGAAGCCGCATATCTTTTCCCATGTAAACATGTTGCACTTTTGCGAGCCATCCTTTCTTCCCAAACTTGAATTTCAAGATGCCCCCCTTCCACTCATGCAAGATGTCACCTCTCTTGCTCTTGGGAAGCTTGTGTGGACCTTTGGCCAATCCTTTGATCTCACTATCCAGTCATTTAAGCTGTAGGTGCAAGGGATCCACTCATCCAATGCATTTTTGGTGTTGTGGAAGACACAAGAGGTCACAGCATTGCGTGGTCTTGTAGCTTTTCTCCTCACCATGCTTGCAGAGGTTGCAACAACAAGAATGGGACTCCTATACAAGGCAATGCAGCTCCAATAGAGGCAAAAAAGAGGGAGAAGGAGAGGGACAGAGCAGCAGCAACAGAGGCATGGGAGAGGGAGAAGGAGAGGGACAAAGCAACTCCAATAGAGGCACAAAAGAGGGAGAAGGAGACAGACAAGAGCAACAGCAATAGAGGCACAAGAGAGGGAGAAGAAGAGGGACAGAGCAATAGCAATAGAGGCACAGGAGAGGAAGAAGGACAAGAACAGAGCAACTCCAATAGAGGCATAGGAGAAGGAGAGGGGAGAGAGAGAGAGAGAGAGAGAGAGAGAGAGAGAGAGAGAGAGAGAGAGAGGAGCTACAACGAGAAGGCCAGAGCAAGAGGGAGCAGAAAAAGAGGGGGAAGAGGGAAAATGTGTGGGATTTGGCAGGCTAGACCAGAACAGTGGGGGCCAGAGGCCCTAGAAAGAGGGAGGGGAGAAGAAAAATTTGCCATTTGGGCCCTACCATCCCATTGAATGTAGTTTTGGGCTCATGTGGGGGAGGTGCACCTGGTAGGAGGGTCAAACATGGGTTAAGAGGGGGGGAATGGTTTGCGTGGTCCCTAGTGTAAGGGGAGCAACCAATAGGGGCTATTTGTAGGCCTACCCACCCTCCACCTCAACATATCATTGCCCCACACCTTCTAGCACTCTCATTGGTACACCTCAAATCACTCTCTAATCCCTTGAAATTAGGAAACACTAATTGGAGGCCCTTTTGAGACCCCAATTCTCCCCTAATGGATTTAGATCAGACAACTAACATGATACTAAAGAATGAGAAGGTCGGGCTCAATGAACTCTCTCCCTATTTAAGTGCAGTGCAGACACAATTAAGAGCCCATTATGAAATATAGACCCAAAACTCTGTACACTGATCTGCTTACTGTGAATCTATGGAATATCCAAAAGACTTTGAAATGATTTTGTTCTATTTGAAAACGATGTGGGATGGCATCCTCACAAAAACAGACTCGGAGAAGGAGAAAAATAGCTGCAAGCAGGACATGCTTTGGTGGTGGGTGTATTACTTGGAGTCGACATAGACTATGATCAATATTGATTTCCCTGGCTATTGTTTTTTCTACTCCTTTAAGGTACTTCTCAAGATCATGATGTAGGTTTCTTTTGGCAGGACATGAAAGAGGCTTGAAGATGTATAGAGTGCAAAGAGCAGGATGAAGAGGACCCCCAGCGAAAGAAGTTACTATGGGCATATAAGTCGACAGAGTCAAGAAAGTAGTGTGTGATCCGAGTGTGTGAAGAGGTCTGCCATAGTGCAGTAGACTAGCATCTAGAGATGGGAGATGCTTGCTATAGAGAGGTTGATGAGATAGTTGGGAGTCTGGAATTTCCTTGAAATAATAAATTCTTGCAAATATTTCTTAAACTTGTGGATATTCTCATGGTGCTCATAATACCTGATTTTGTATTGACCTACTTCCATGTTAGTACTTAAATGTTTTAAGTAGCCCAGTGGTTGAAATCTAACAATTAACGATAACCAATCTAAAGGGCACTAGCACTATGCAACAAATTTTAGGATAGCACAGTAGTAGTGTAGGGATAGCACGGCAGTAGTGCAGGATTAGTGTAGGATTGTTATTGCCAGTGCAGTGGTTGGTTGCACAAGAATATGGAAAGCCACCAGCATGGTGGTTTGCTTCTATTATTCCAAGATTAATGGATTTGTTATGGGAAGTAGCGTGGTGGTTGTTGGGATATACTAAAAGTAAGCGTGGGATGAAATCTAACAGTTAACGAAATGATAAACACTCTAAAGGAATGGGATCAACATAGGCTGGATCTGTAAGTACATCCCTCCACTCCTGAGGAATAGCTCTCATGATCAGTAATCTGGTGGCAGCAATCTATCTAAGTGGCCCATGTCTATCTCTAATCACCTCCTCTGACATCTCCACACCTTCCATGAACCAATCTCTGACTGTCACAACCCCCTGAACATGCCATCTGGCCAAGGGAGTCCTAAGTTCTGTACCAAGGGAAGATCCCTGGTACTGAACTAGGGGGTTATGGTAAAGAGGCTGTCGGGCAATTTCCTCTCTAGAGAAGGGAACTGCTCTGATGAGGTGCTATCAAAATCACAAGTGGTTAGGAAGGCTGAGAATGCTGGTCTATCAGGAAGATCCAACTGACTCTACCTGCCCACTGACCTGCTGCTCTGGGGGTGCACTGGTGAATCCCATGTAGTAGGAATTGCTTCCACAACTAATCTCCTAGAGTCAAACCTCTAATAATAAGTTTGACTAAAACAGCTCTGCTCTGCATCTCCGGATCAAGAACCCCAAGTCCTCCCTATGAGAAAGGTAAAGTGATAGTATCCCATGAAACTTTGGCCCTAGTGTCCTCAGAACCATCCCCACCACTCCATAGAAAGTTTCGAAACAATCTCCTCACCTGACGAATCGAGTCAGCATGAAAGCACCAACAAGACACAACATACCACATAGTCGCTAGTAGAACCTAGTTGAGTACCAGTGCTCTTCCAGCCAAAGAGAGTCTAGCTGTACGCCAGTAGGCTAGCTTTCTCTGGATACTCTCAAAAACTTGGGCAAACTATTGCATCGGGGACACCTCAATGCCAAGCTGGAAGCCTAGATATCTCGTGGAGGTGCCTCTGGGTATCCATACAAAGCCTCTATCTCCTCCCCATGCTAGGGTATCCTGTTGAGCTCCAGTCCAGATGCCTTTTGATTTGTTCCAATTAACAAGTCCCCCTGAGGCTAGGCAAAACTTGTCAATTGCATCCGTAGTAGTAGCAAGCCTATATGCATCTCCTCTCACTGTTAGTGCTGTATCATCAGCAAACTCAGTGTCTAGAAGCTCTTGCTCCTACTGGATAGGTAGATGAAGGCCCAAAGTGCCATGACTGGTAGCCTCCATAAAGTATCCCATAGCCTCTGCTACAAAAAGGAAAAGGTAAGGTGTAAGCGGGCATCCCTGTTGTACCGATCTGGATAGCTGAAAAGCTAGTCCTCTGCCTCCACAGACCACCATCTCACTAGAAGAGTGAGAGTAAAGTGAGGAGACCCATAAAATCCATCTATCACTTAAGCCTAGCCTCCTCATAGTGCCCTCCAAGAAACCCCAGTCCACCCTGTCAGCGGCCTTCTCAAAATCAAGGAGAACTGCAATCTCCTGCTGACTCTCCTTTGCCCAGTGAGTGGCCTCCCAAAAAGTGAAGATATTATCCAAGATACTCCTATCTTGGACAAATTCTGTCTGAGTAGCTCTGATGATATCTGGTAGCATAGGCTTTAAATGAAGGGCCAAGTTCTTTGCTAGGATCTTATAGGTTGTCCCTAAAAGTGTAATGGGTCTCCAATTACGTAGGACTGTCTTGTCTCCCCATTTCGGGATGAGACAAGTCATACCTGTGCATAGTGCCTCACGCAAAGATCCTATATTGAGAGCCTCTGAAAAGGCATAAAGTAGATGAGGCCCAATCGTATCCTAGAGATCTCTAAAAAGAAGGGGCGATAGACCATCCTCCCCCGAGCATCTGTCTCTAGGCAGCTCATGTAACGGATCTGTGATCTCCAGGAGTGATAGCGGGCTATCCAAAACATGACTCATCCTGTCTGAGACCATCTGGGGGATATGACTCCAAATCTCCTCTCTGGCTCTTATCATCTCCTCGGTGACTGGATTGGCGATGTAAAGAGTGGAATAAAAATTAGAAGTGATCTCGACAATACGATGAGGATCCGTTTGAAGAGACCCAACCTCATCCACAAGTCTGCGAAGACTGTCTAAAGAGTATCTCTGACCCACTGCCCTGAAGAACTCTCTAGAGCATCTATCGCCCTTCTGGATCCAGAAGGTCTACTGGGAGTAAAACCTGAACTAGGCCCTCCTACCTTGAATCTCTTCTAGTCTCTCTTGAGCCTTTGAAAGCTACCCTCTGATGAAAAGAGAATGAGGAAAGCTCTGAATCAATATCTGAAGTCTGGATACCTCCAGTCTTGTGTTCTGATCTCTGATTATGAGATTTTCCTTCTCCTCTTTTGCCCTCAACTGGTAGGCCATGCTAACTCTAGCCAAAGCCCCCTCTACCCACATCAACTAGCCCTGATCCTCAAGAGTGTCCTCTATCAACCAAGCCTCTCTCAATTGTTCCACGAACTCTGTGTCCTAAAAAACAAAGTCCGAAACTCTCACAAAGCCTATGCTCTCCAATCGAGAGGTAGGGAGAATCTGTAATAGGACTGGAGCATGGTCAGATAAAACATAACCCGAGCGGATCCCAATCTATCCTCTTCTAGCTTGGCCCCAATGGCCAATATAAAACCTGTCAAGCCTAGCCAAAGAGAGAGAGCCATGGAAAACCCCAAACCAAGAGAACTGAAGACTATCAGCCAAGTGACGAAAGTCATTCAATCGAGCTGCATCATGAAGTCTAGCATGCAAAACAAAACTATCCCACTCCACTCTCTCCCTATCAGAAAGTCCACCCTCTGTCTAGCCCGACTTGTCTTCAGAGAATTCAGCCATGTTGAAATCTCATCCAACAATCTAGGTGTCTGCTTTAGGAAGGGACTCTCTGAGCTGTCTCCAATATGCATGTCTGTGGGATGGATCCGTGGGAGCGTACACATTGAGAACACCAACTGCTATGCTCTCAATCTGAAGAATAACATAACATGCCCTGCTCTCCACTAGTGTACCCTCCTGGGTGATTTTTGGGGCCCACTTGGCTGAAACTGAAATGCTGACTCGTCCCCTTGTACCATCCGCCGGGCTCCAATATGTCCGGCTCTCTGTCCTCTGAGTAAGGATTTGCATCTGTCAATCCTGTCGTGAGAGACCTTATGCTCTTGGATAAGTACAATATCTAGAGGGGACCCTGAGCAATGACTTCTCATGCCTAAGAGGAAGAGCACACACTAATAAGAGACAATTGTCACTACAACATTCATGGCTAGCTGCACAAGTAGCACCAATGGCTTTACTTGTAGTGGCCACTTCTCCTTCTGATTCAATGCCACAAACACGAATGAGGATCATTAGCACTACACAGAGATCGCTAGGATTGTACAATTATGATTATCATTGATGATGGAAGGTTTTTAGACATCAAATTTTACCTGTCAGTGCTAGTCCATTGCTTGCAGTTGATGAAATCTTTGATGCCAATGACTCCTCACGAGTAGATCCAAAGAAGATTGAGTGCATAGTCACGTGGCCTAAACCCCGAGATATACATGAATTAAGATCATTCTTAGGATTGTGTAGCTTTTATAAAAGGTTCTCAGAAATTTCGCATACATGGCACATCCATTGATAGACCTTCTTAGAAAAGCTAAGAATTTCTTATGGACTGAGAGTCAAGATAAATATTTTACAGCTTTAAAAGAGCCTCTTACACAAGCTCCTGTGTTGCAAATACTGGATTTCTCTATACCATTCTTTGTAGTTGTAACCGATGCTAGTGGATATGGAATGGGAGCCGTGCTTATGCAAGATGGACATCCAATAGCATATGAGAGCCAAAAATTAAAACGAACAGAATGTAATTATAGCACATATGATAAAGAATTAACCATTGTTGTGCATGCCTTTCCAATGTGGAAACATTATTTGATAAGATCTGAGTTTCTTATCAGAACCGATCAGCAAAGTATCAAGCATTTGTTGACTCAGCCTCTAATATCTGATAGGCACATCAAGTGGGCATCATTCATACAAAGCTTTCAACCCATGATTCAGTATCAACCTGGAAAGGAAAATGTAGTTGCTGATGTTCTTAGCAGAAAGCCAAGTATTAATCACATCATTGCTGTAGAGACCCAGCCTTTCAAAGGTGTGAAGAATTCTTATCAAGGGGATGCAGAATTTTCTGATATATGGAACAAATTAGAGAATAATAATTGGAATCCTATGTTAGACTATTCATGCAATGATGGATACCTCTTTTATTAAAAGAAATTATGCATCACTCGACCCTTTAGACAAATTGTAATGGAGGAAATGCACCAACCACCATATATGGGACACAAGGGAGTGACTGCCACTTTACAAGTGATAACAAGGGAATCTCATTGGCCTACTATAAGAAAAGATGTGGCTAAGTTTGTAGCCAAGTGTATCACTTGCCAGAAGATCAAGAGTTACAAAGGAAAAACCCCAGGATTGCTGATGCCTTTGCCTATTCCTATGCAACCTTGGGAACAAATATCTAACTACATCGAATCAAAATGATATGATTTGGATGATAATAGATCGCATTAGTAAGCAAGCTTATTGCATCCCATGCAAGAAGACTTTAACAGCTTAGCAAGCTACACATTTATTCATCAAGCCGATCTTTGTTCATCATGGCTTGCCAAATATTATAGTGTCTGATCGAGATTCAAAGTTTTGTAGTAATTTCTGGACTGCATTATTTCATAATCTAGGCACTAAGTTACATTTCTCATCAGCTTTTCATCCAGAATCGAATGGACAAACTGAGGTTACAAATAGTACTATTTTGGATATGATAAGAGCTTATGTAGGAAGTCAACCAAAGACTTGGGACAAATATGATTTGGACGATAATAGATCGCTTTAGTAAGCAAGCTTATTTCATCCCATGCAAGAAGACTTTAACAGCTTAGCAAGCTGCACATTTATTCATCAAGCATATATTTGTTCATCATGGCTTGCCAAAGATTATAGTGTCTGATTGAGATTCAAAGTTTTGCTATAATTTTTGGTCTGCATTATTTCATAATCTAGGCACTAAGTTAGATTTCTCATCAGCTTTCCATCCAAAATAGAATGGACAAACTGAGGTTACAAACAATACTATTTTGGATATGATAAGACCTTATTCGGGAATTCAACCAAAGACTTGGGACAAATATCTTTATCTCTTATAGTTTGCTTATAATAATACTCCTCATTCTACAACTGGAAGAGGACCTTTTGAGATTATCTATGGGAAGGTTTTACCTATTCGTATCACGTGGTTAACCCATAGAGAGGAAGTAGCAAATGCATTTACCCATGACTATCAAAATATTCTCAAAGAGGTTCGAGAAGCCATTGCAATCACTCAAGAGAAGTACACAAAACAAGCTAATAGGAAATAGAAACACATGGTTTTTAAAGAAGGCGATTATGTACTTCTTCGGATTGAGAAAAGAAGGTTAAAGAGTGTTGAGAAATGGCTAGAAATCAAGATGTCCATATGTTTTTATGGACCATTCAAGGTGATTCAGAAAATCAATGATCTAGCTCATAGGCTTGAATTACCAGATTATTTTAAAATACATAATGCTTACCATATCAACCTCTTAAAGCCCTTCAAAGGACCTTTACCTATTCAGCCTATGTCTATGAAGAGGCCCCATTGATTGTTGATGAAGAAGAAATTCTAGAATCCGAATGCATTATTTATCATCAACTGACCTCGTCTCGAAAATGTCTATATTAAATACTTGCTCAAATTTAAGAATCATCCGAGAGATGATGCTTAGTGGATGCCTGAGCGGTTCTTTTGAACTTTTCTAGACCTCCTTAGTTCCTAAAATCAAACACGCAACTAAGGTCATTTGCAATCCAAGCAAGAGGGATGTTACAGAAATTATATTTTCCGATATATCTTGCTTTGGATATTATTACTTTAGTCAAGTGTGACTATGACAAAGTACTCCATAGGAGAGCACTAAGCGCAGCAGGGGTCCTAGTGGATACTTTGTGTGGTTAGTTCGGGATGCCTGACTAGCTTGTGTTTTGCCATGCTAGATGTTTGGTATTATGGGTGCTTCCATGTTAATACTGATGTCGCTAGTGTTATTGGTGTTGTGCTTGATTATTGTGCTTTCAGTGCGGTTATGTTGGGATCGAGTGATTCCGTGATTCGTTCAATCAATTGTTAATAACTAATGTAAGTGCGGTTATGTTGGGATCGATTGATTCCGTGATTCGTTCAATCAATTGTTAATAACTAATGTAATTGGTCGCTTGAGTACAAGTGATGGAACTGATAGCGAGGATTGGAGTTAGTGTGAGTGTACGAATGGTGGTGTCGCATAGTGCATTATATATGGCCATGGGCCAATTTTGTATTTGTTTGAGCAATATATTTTGTAGTGGACATAATTCATTTTGGGCCCTAAGATGGCTATGTAAAGCAAATCCCTCATTTTTTTATGAGAGGGATACCTTTGGCTCCTTGGTGCTTTTATGAAATATCATAAATGCTCTAGATGAGGAAGCGTGAGCCACTCATCTAGGGGGGGAGATTGTACCCAGTCTATTGTCGCTTTTGTGGTGTGATTGTGTTCTTCTTCTCCAATTGATTAAGTGGTGAATTTGTGTGAAAAGAATTACCTTTTGGTTTCAACCACATGGATTGAAAGGAGGCTTCAGATGGACTCTTCGACATGGACCCCTTTGAGGGAGAAGTGTTCCAAGTCTTGAACATGCCTACGGTCAAGTTTGTAGTTGAGGAAGATCTCCTGCTTCTTCTAGCTGGCTGCTAACCACGGGGGCAAACCCATGGTTCGAGCAAATATGGGTGGGGGGACAATGTCACTACTGCTCTGTTGGAGTTCTAGAGATGATCCCTTACTACCTTTGGAGCTGTCATAGTGCAATGAGGATCTAGATGGGAGCCCTCAGGATTATGACCCACATGTAGAGCCTTCGGAGGGATACACCTGGGGAATGGTGGCCTAGTTGACTAAGGGAGGTCACACTTTCAAGATGGCTGACCTCTCTCTAGCTTATCGAATATAGGGAGGATGAACTATCAAAGCAACAAAGAAGTCATGTCAACAAGATAACATAATCATAATTATGCTAGCGCATCATGATTATCAGTATACTAATTCTACTTAGAATACCTATAAGACCTTGTGCCAATCATGGGACTTGAGCCCACTAAGCTTATTGTCCTTTGAAAATGCTCCTTTCAAGCAATGCATGTACCCTATCGGTGTCTGAAAAGAGGCAATGTTTGCCTTGATTGCTACCTCCTCCCTCATAGAGAGGATCCACATTACTTTCGGGAGGACGATTTTTCCTGAAGCATGCACTTGGGGCCACAAACGAGACATCCTATTCATAGCACGCAAGTCTTCTCGCACTCCTCTCGAGTCTTTGGAACCAACCAAGTATGCCCAGTAGCCCCCACATTCTTGAAGATATGCATGGGATCCAAGACATGATTGATTTGTAACTGACCCCAATAAAGAAGCTCGTGAAAGATCAATAGCCTCTTCATACCAGGAAAAGGTTCCTCTCCATTCACCCTCCAAGCTTGAATCCAGTCACTTGCCTTCAAATATGATGGTGGTGGATCGAGCTGACCTCCATGTGCGAGATGGTTGAGCGGAAGGTATCGAGCATGACCTTCATAAACATTTTTCTTCATATATTTGGAGTAGTGTGCAAGCGATTTCAAACCCGATCCACAAATGGGACAAGCATGGTACCCACTTGTAACAAGTCCTGCATGCATGCATACCTCTTCTAGTATAAGACATGCATGCAAAAGAGAGTCATAAAAGCATAATCCCTCATTATACATGTAGAGACACAACCACGTACCTGTGCACTCTCCATATCCTGGGTAGTCATGCATGGTCCACATCAAGATACCCCTGACCAAAATATCATTGGTATGTCTAGGAGCTCTATAAATATCAAAGACCTACACTCCTCTCCATAATATCTGTAACTCCTCTATCAAAGGTGCCATGTACACGTCCATATTTTTTGCCTTGTACTTTCTTGGCACAAGTAGTGCAAGCATGAGGTGTCCCTTTTTTATTGTTAGCCATGGTGGGATATTGTAATTCACCATGACTATGGGCCATGTCGACCAAGATGTCGAGCATAACCCGAAAGGATTCACGCCGTCCATGGCGAGCCAAAGATGTAAGTTGCATGGCTCCCTCGCAAAGTCCGGCCACTGATTATCTATGTACTTCCAAGCTGCACAATCTGCAGGAATTGTCAATGTGTCATTGTTGGACCGATGAGATGCATGCCATGTCATCAACTCCACTATCGATTTGCATCGGAACATGTGTTGTATTCTTGCAATGATGGGAAAGTGTCTCAAGACCTTTACCCGTATCCGCTCACCTTGCAAGTTATCTCTATATTGTTAGTCCCCACACTTTGGACAACTAGCCAAATCTCCATGCTCATGAAGAAAGAGAATACAATCATTATGGCAAGCATGGATGGTATCATAATCCATATCCACCGTTGTTAGCATCTTTTTGCTTCATCTCTTGATGCGGGCATGGTATTTGGTGTAGGCAACATCTTCTGGAGCAACCTATGACAATTTAAACGTACTTCTCGCTTGCAATGAGTGCAATGACAGTATAACCTCTCCGTAAGCCACTTTGTTCTCCCGGGCATTGGCGCATCATCAGACGATCATCCCTTCCATCTACACTTATAAAATCACAACATAAGTTGCAAGAAAATATATTAATAGATGTAAAATAGCAGTATGAGCTTCCCTTTAACTTAGAACAAAAAGTGTCTTAAAGCATCGCTATATAGCGACGTTTTGCTCTGTTCCATTCCTATATAGCGATGCTTTTAATTAAAAACATCGTTATATGGTGAGGGAAAAGCGTCTCTATATAGCGATGCTATGGTTAAAACTGAAGCCCGATGCTATGCACGATGCTTTCTTTAGCACTCTCTAATCTTTCAAGTAAGCAAGGCAATCTCTCTTCTCACCTATTTTTGATGACCTCCCACCTATTTCTGACAACCTCCCACTCTATTCTCCACTCCTCACCCTTCTCCTAGCTCTTGTGCTCCCTCTCTACCCTTCTCCCTCTTTGGTTTCTTGAAAGGAAAATTTTCAAGAGATGAGTCTGTTTCAACAATGTAGGTTATTTTTTTGTTAGTTTTAGTTTTGTGAGTGCTTCTCCTTGTATTGCTAAACCTGTAAACTAGTTTTCATGCTTGTTTTCAAAGGATTGAAACAAAAAATGAGATTTTAAGAAAGAAAGAAGACTCACCTCTTCTAGTCCTCTTTGTATTTCTCTTCCTTCTCTTTCTCCTTGTCTCCTCAATCTCCTCCTTTCAAGAAGTTACTTTTGTAATCTCCTTCTTCCTCTAACATCTTATTTGAAAAATGGTATGTTTCCTCTCTTTTGTAGAGCCAGTCCACAACACCGAGCAGGATGTACTATTTCAAGTAAGTGCTTCCTCTTTTTCCCATTTGATATTTTTGTTATTTGCATTGGCCTGTAGCTAGCGCCTTTAAGCGCTAGCTGCAGTGATGGGTGTAGCAACCCTCTCTTCCCCTCTCTTTCCTCTTCTTTCCCTCTTCTCTCCTCTTCTTTCCCTCCTTTCCTTCTTCTCTCCTTCAATCTTTCAATCTCTTTCCTCCTCTTTTTCCCTCTTTCCTTTCCCTCTTCTTCTCTCTTTCTTTCCCCCTTTTTCCCTCTTTCCTTTCCCTCTTCTTCTCTCTTTCCCCCTTCTCTTATGCTTATGCATGAGCATAAGAGAAGTAGACATATGCTCATGCATAAGCATGAGCATATGTCTCTTTTTCCCTCTTTACTTTCCCTCTTCTTCGCTCTTTCTTTCCCTCTTTCTCATTTTTCAACCTCTCTTTCCTTTCCCTCTTCTTCTCTCTTTTCCTCTTTTTCCCTCTTTCCTTTCCCTCTTCTTCTCTCTTTCCCTCTTTCCTTTCCCTGTTCTTCTCTCTTTCTTTTCCTCTTTTTCCCTCTTTCCTTTCCCTCTTCTTCTCTCTTTCCCCCTTCTCTTATGCTCATGCATAAGCATAAGCATGAGCATATGCTCATGCTCATGCTTATGCATGAGCATAAGAGAAGTAGACATATGCTCATGCATAAACATGAGCATATGTCTCTTTACTTTCCCTCTTCTTCTCTCTTTCTTTCCCTCTTTCCTCTTTTCCAATCTCTCTTTCCTTTCCCTCTTCTTCTCTCTTCTCCTATTTTCCCTCTTTCATGCTCATGTTCTTATGCTCATGCATAAGCATAATCATGCGCATATGTCTCCGTCTCTTATGCTTATGCTTATGCTTATGCATAAGCATAAGAATGAGCATAAGAGAAGAAGACATATGCTCATGCTTATGCTTATGCATGGGCATAAGAGAAGTACACATATGCTCATGCATAAGCATGAGCATATGTCTCATTTTTCCTCTTTCCTTTCCCTCTTCTTCTCTCTTCTCCTCTTTTCCCCCCTCTTTTCCCTCTTTCATGCTCATGTTCTTATGCTCATGCATAAGCATAAGCATGAGCATATGTGTACATCTCTTATGCTTATGCTTATACTTATGCATAGGACTCCTCTTATGCATAAGCATAAGCATGAGCATAAGAGAAGAAGACATCTGCTCATGCTTATGCTTATGCATGGGCATAAGAGAAGTAGACATATGCTCATCCATAAGCATGAGCATATGTCTCTTTTTTCCTCTTTCCTTTCCCTCTTCATCTCTCCTGGATGCCAATGACTCCTCACGCTTAAGAGGAAGAGAACACAGCAATAAGAGAGTTTTTACTGCAACATTCATGGCATGCACATATAGCACCGATGGCTCTGCATGTAGCAATTGATTCTGCTTCAATATCACAAATATACATGAAGATCATTAACACTATACATATATACTATCACTGTAAATCGATGGCTATTGCTCATACAAACAACACCTAAACGTTTTATGGGATCTAACTTTACCTGTCAATTCTTGTTGATGCAAACTTTGATACCAATGACTTCTCATACTTAAGAGGAAGAGCACATACTAATAAGAGACAATTGCCACTACAACATTCATGGCTAGCAGCACAAATAGCACCAAGGGATTTACATGTAGTGGCCAATTCGGCTTCTGCTTCAATGCCACAAACACACATGAGGATCAGTAGCACTATACATAGATGGCTAGCATTGTACAATCATGATTATCACTACTCACACAAAAAAAATTGATGATGGAAGTTTTTAGACATAAAATTTTACCTGTCAGTGCTAGTCCATTGCTTGTTGATGAAACCTTTGATGCTAATGACTCCTTACACTTAAGAGGAAGAGCACACACGAATAATAGATAGTTTTCGCTACAACATTCATGGCTACATGCACATATAGCACCGATGGCTTTGCATGTAGCGGTTGATTCTCCTTCAATATCACAAATACACATGAAGATCATTAACACTATAGATATATACTATCACTATAAATAGATGGCTATTGCTCATAGAAACAACACCTATACGGGAAAGCTTTATGGGATCTAACTTTGCCTACTGTCAATGCTATTCCATTGCTTGTTGATGCAACCTTTGAAACCAATGACTTCTCATGCTTAAGAGGAGGAGCATACACTAATAAGAGACAATTGTCACTATAACATTCATGGCTAGCTGCACAAACAGCACCGATGGCTTTGCATGTAGTGGCCACTTCTGCTTCTGCTTCAATGCCCAAAATATGCATGAGGATCATTAGCACTATACATAGATGGCTAGCATTGTACAATCATGATTATCACTACTCACACAAAACAAGATTGATGATGGAAGTTTTTTAGACATCAAAATTTACCTATCAGTGCTAGTCCATTTCTTGTTGATGAAACCTTTGATGCCAATGACTGCACATGCTTAAGAGGAAGAGCACACACTAATAAGAGATAGTTTTCACTGCAACATTCATGGCTAGATGCACATATAACATCGATGGCTTTGCATGTAGCAATAGATTCTACTTCAAATGCCACTGTCACATATGGATGGGGATGATTAACACTACACAAAGATCATCAATATCATAGCTAACTTAAACACCATAGATGAGGGATGTCTTTATAGGATTAAATTTTAACTATGAGTTCTAGGCCATTTCTTGTTGAGACAATGTTTGATGCCAATGACTGCTTGTGTTTAAGAGGAAGAGCACACACTAATAAGAGGAAATTTTCACTACAACATTCATGGGTAGCCACATCATTGCTATAGAGACCCAGCCTTTCAAAGGTAAGAAGGATTCTTATCAAGGGGATCCAGACTTTTCTTATATATGGAACAAATTAGAGAATAATAATTGGAATCCTATGTTGGACTATTCATGCAATGATGGATACCTCTTTTAGTAAAGGAAATTATGCATCACTCGACCCTTTAGACAAATTGAATGGAGGAAATGTGCCACCACCATATATGGGACATAGGGGAGTGACTGCCACTTTACAAGTGATCACAAGGGAATCTCATTGGCCTACTATAAGAAAAGACGTGGCTAAGTTTGTAGCCAAATGCATCACTTTCTAGAAGATCAAGAGTTACAAAGGAAAGACCCCAGGATTGCTGATGCCTTTGCCTATTCCTACACAACAACACAAAGCAACTATAGACGTGCTTGGTAGACGCGCAAAATAGCGGGCACGTCTATAGGCATTGCTTTAGTAGAGGAATTACGGGCACGTCTAAAAGCACGTCTAAAAGCTCATCTATTTGCGTGTAAATTGACGCGTGTACTTGCACGTTTAAACTGAGAAAATATGGGCCCGTCTAACATCGCGTTTATCAATGCGTCTATATGCGCATGTATTAGCGCGTTTATTTGTGTGTTTACACTGAGAATCAGACGCGCATTGAGACGCATAGATAGACGTAAACCAGAGATTACAAAAAGTGAGATTTTGGTATACATCATTGCTTTCCAAACATTGCCCATGATTACCAAAGCACATAATTTTTTGCAAGCCCACATATATAAGAATTAAGTGAGATGAGGACAATGAGACAATATGTAAAATAGTTTTGCCAATATCAATTATGGGGCTACGGTTCAATCTCATCCTCAATGAGATCAACCCTTGCCAAACTATCTACTTCAAAATCCAAACAAGTGTTTAGATCTACAAATACATTCAACCCACTACTACTTGTGCCACTCATGTGCTCATCGAAATCAGCATCTCGAATGGTAGGCTCATCCTCATGGGTAATGGCCTCAATATCTGTATCTCCTATCTCATGATCATCCTCCTCTCTTGTATCACGGTCATCATCACGTCCATGGCCATGATCATCCTCCATACGCTCCATATTAGTAAATGTACTATACATCACTTTGGAACGTGGCATAATAGGTATGACATGCCACCATCTATTATTATCCACCATTGATTAATAGACAACCTAATTCAAACGCAAATATGATCATGTTATTTTTCTAGCATCAAATATCTAAAAGCGAGTATTTTTATATGTGTGCACAGTACCTGTTCACATTGTTGCGGTAGTACTAGTGTGTCCTTCCTACTTTGCCAAAACTTTGTGGAGTCAATAGTTGCAAAGCCACTTGCATGGCATTTGATTGTTGCATTAGGGCCTCTTTCCACCACGTCCTTAAACCACTTTACATCCAAAACATACACAAAGAAGCATCGAAAGTCAAGCATAATAATATCTTGGATTATGCCACAATAATCATCCATGGCTCCATTGGCTCCCTCAAAGCTAGCAATGATGCCGCAATCTTGTGTGTTTCTCTTATCATCAATCCGTTGTGTTCAAAAATGCTTGCCCTCACACCATATAGCATTAAACATAGTGCACTACACCAAGAAAAAATCAATTAAATAAGCAATCTAAATTATTAAAAGCTCCTAACTTATGCATAACATTTTATATATCGACCTTGCTCATGCATCCCCTACCATACTCCCATTCTTCCATTGTGATATGCATCCCCTCGTCTTTCTCTGCTTTCTCCATTTCATCAAGTAGCCAATCCACATGAATATCCTTTGGAAGTGCTCTTAGATACTGAGGGTATGGCACACGAGATCCGTGGTGTCTACGAAAGAGGGCCCTTTCTTCTTGTCTTCTTGCCTTTGCATCCTCATATCTTGTCACCCATCTTTTCATCACATCACTATTAAGCACGCAAAAGAGGTTGATACTATTATGTAGCTATGTGTCTATTACTTTGTTGCGTCCTTTCCCTTGAGGCACAATGAAGGTCATCCTTAGGTCTTCATTATCTCTCCATAGTCGTGGGAGAGAGCTATCCACATCAAAAAGAAACTCAGAAATATATACAAGTGACTCTTGTACCAACCAACCCTCGGCCATGCTACCTTCGGGTCTTGCATTTTGTCTCACGAATCCCTTCAAGGTCTTCATGAAGCACTCTAGGAAGAACAACCATCGTGCATGTTGTAACGCCAAAAATTGATATTTTTAACTTGGTATTGATATTGTTTTTCTCTATGCTTGACAAGGGTTTGAGTATCAAGTGATAGCCTAGCGGCTCTCACTTATTTCTATTTTCTATGATATTGTATGGGATTGAGAGGATGAGTGGAATGGCTCATTGTAAATACCATAGGTATGGATTATAAATACCTTGGTATGGGGTGAGAGTTATTTGTGTATGGGATATTATGAGTTTTTTAGAAAATAGGAAGAGTGAGTCATATAAAGAGGTGGGCTCATGTCCATGTGTTCTAATAATATAAGAGAGGCCACATGCCAAGCGTGCGGAAGGCATGTGAAGGAGTGTGAAGTCAAGAGGAATCCTTCTAGAACTCCTATGTGGAATAAGGAGGATGTGGACATGTGAAAAAGAGAGGGTCCCTTTGGGCTCCATGTGGGGAGACTCTTGACTTTCTCAATATTTTAAGATTCTTGAGCATCTTTTGATGGGACACATGGTAAGAGTAGCCAAAAAAAAGGACATGGATGGTGACATACATGCTTATGTGATTGATGGGGAAAGGAATCTATAGGCAGCAATTGTAAATGGGTGAAGGAGGGTAATAAAATCTCTATAAAAGGAGCCCTTCTCTCCCTTGTTCATCAATCTCTTCCACCATTAGGCCTCATGTTGCTGTAGCTCTAGTCTCCTCAAGCCTCTTCCATGAGCCTTCTCTCCCTCTTGTAGATATTCTCTTATGTAGACTCTTGAGTCCATCTCTCTCTAGTTTATTCTCTCTCTATGAGTAGTCTTGGAGCTTCCGCTCCCTCTTGTATGTATAGAACCTCTTCTTCTCCCTTGTGTTTATAGTGTTGAAGTGGATTCTCACTCAATTTGTAATGAAGGTCACTTCAGGTTCTCTCTCTCTTGAGTGTCTCGTCCCTTTTCTCTTTTAAAGCCTTGAAAGTTCTTTCTATTCGGCCGCTCACTGTGCATACATGGTCCATTCGTTTCCCGAGCCACCATGCAAACTTCTTCCCCTCTTCTAGACGAAATCTATGAGGGGTGTATCGTTGATGAAGGTGGAGTCTTGAGGGAGCATCCTACTCAGGCGAAATTAGCCTGGGTGGAGGGTAGTTTTCATGATAGTTTGACCCCCTGTTAGTGTTTTTCTCATAAATTTCCGCTCGATAGTCTAATTGTAATGAAATTTATATCAGCGCGAAGCTCTCTTCAAGAAAATGTTTATATGTAATCAAATCTTGAATCAGATACTGCTGCAAAAAGTTATGAGTCTCTGTATCTGATAGTCTATTTTCATAATAGTTTTTACCCCCATCTAGTAAACTGTCCATAACTTTTTGGCCGCTTCTCTGTTTCTTACGAAACATATATCAGCGTGAACTCTCTTTAAGTGCATTTCTGTATGTACTTAGATCTTGAATCAGATATTGCTGTAAAATGTTATAAGTCTTTGAGTTTGATAGTCTATTTTCATGACAGTTTTTACCCCCTTCCAGTAAATTGTCCATATCTCTTCAACCGTCTATCTATTTTCAATGAAACTTATATCAGCACAAAGCTCATCTCAAGGCGCATCTCTTTGTGTGCTTGAATATCTGATATCATGTCTCTACTAAAAGTTATAGGCCTCTGTGTCTAATGATAGTCTATAGAGTGTTTTGAGCTAAGTGTAAAGGTGTCTATGAAGGAGGTGCAATGTTTCCTCGGAATCTACCCATCCGACCCAATCAGCCCCTTCAAAATCCTTGATGTATATCAGTTCATGTCATGTTGAGCCACAAGATCTTCTTTCAACAACATATCGCTCTTCTCTTTGGCACAGACCGGCTCGCTGAAATTATGGCCTCTACTGATCCTTTCCTTCTCCCAATGCTTGATTACAACATCACTTGGGATGTTACCATCTTCATTCTCATCTAAGGGAGGAAAGTATGGTGTGGTATCTTGGCATAAGAGCTTCTTTCTAATGTCCCCTTTGTAATGATAAATATGTTTGGTTGTCAATTCGAAAGCAGCAGGAAGTGAAGAGGTGCGTAAAGTTTATTACCCCCAACTTCATGTCACATATTTTGGTGGAGACACCGGGTACGTTTGGTATTGGATTCATCCCACCTTACTAAACGGTCTCAGGAGTACTTGATTGCATGTTCTGCCTAGAAGATGCATGTGTTTTGATGAGATAAAGAAGATGCCTGGATGAACTCCGTTAGAAGAGATTGCAACCCATTTAAGAGAACTTGAAGATTGTGAAGGTGATGCTCAAGCTATTCGCACAATCACCATGATCATATCCTTTATGTTTGCATTGTTGAATATGTTTGTGAATCGACAACACCGGCAGGAGGCACAATGACAGATTGGGGATTGTTCCATGCACTGGTAGCTTGGTGTGAAGAAGAGTTGAGTCTTTGGGTAGTTTTCGACTATAACAGTGGAGTGGTGATTCTTAATGCTTTCAAGTTCTTTTGCTATGCAAATGATGAAGAGTACAATATCTTGAAGCTTTTATGTGCACTTCCTATTGTGAGAAGGGTGATTCTAGAATGCATGTATACACAATGTTTTCATGGTGCTGGTTGGTTACTTATTTTCAAAGATTTTGTTGAGGATCACATTGTGGAGGGTTTTAGACAAGTGGTTATGCATAATAAGTTTGTCTTGGTATACTAAGGATCTGTGGGATCATGTTCGGATCTTGTTTGGGATATTATTTAGATCTTGGTGTTTCCTTTTTATGTTTCATCATGGTGAAGATTCCAGTGTTTCGAGGGACCCAAGGGGAAGACTCGAAGTCTTATCTTTGGGATTTTGTTCGAGGATGCCGGCTTTCTAGATGGTCCATGAAGGATTGGGCGGAGATTTTGCCTGATTTTCTTGAAGGTGTAGCCTTGAGTTGGCATGAGACCTTGCCGGACTCTACCAAGGAGGACTGGGACCAAGTGGTGGCAGCAATGAAGCAGATATTTGGGGCAGTGGAGTCGCCAAATGCTTTAATGTTGCAGTTGGACCGGTTCTATCAAGGAGAGGGTGAGTTGGTCTCTGCGTTGGCAATCCGATATGAAACTTTATGGACAAAGTATGAAAGGACAACTTTGTGAGCTGTGGCATCTACATCATCGGCCCCTCAAAGTCTCTCAGGGATGGAGCACTTAAAGATGAGCAAATTTGTTATAGCTTTGGAGCCTCGTCTTCGCTCAAAAGTAATGAGTAAATATCCAACAACATACGTGGAGGCACTTTGCATTGCGACCAAGAAAGAAGCTTCTCTAAAGATCGAATCCTCTTTTGTGTCTTCAACAGCTTCAACTTCTAAGGTGGAGGTAATGGGAACTCCTCAGGTACCAAAGTCCTTTGAGTTAGATCATAATATCTCCCAGTTGATGGCAGAGTTTGCTGATTTGAAATTGCATTTGGTTAATGCACGACAACCTAGAGCACCAAAGAGTGAAGATAGGCCTTGAGATAGGAGTGGGGTCACTTGCTATGAATGTAATGAAAAAGGTCATTATCGCCCCGAGTGTCCTAGATTGAGAAAGAAAGAAGAAAAACAAGTATCCTTGTTAGAAGCTTCTTCAGGGGATGAGGAAAGAGAGGTAATGATGGCGAAACGGGGGTGTAGTAAAGCAAAAGAAGAAGAAGAAAGCAAGGAAGAAGTAGATGAGGAACATCAGGAAGAGGAACACCGTAGTAAGACAAAGAAGGCATCTGGAAGGAGAATTAGCTAGTCAGACTTTCCTTTAGGGCAAGGAATTGGAAGCTATGACTTGTTGTCTGACATTAAAGAAAAGGAAGCTCATATCACCTTTGGTAAATTACTTGCTTTGTCTCCAAAACTATGGAAGGAATGGGGAAAACTAGCAAGCACAAGAGTGTCAAAGAAGAAAAAGAAGAAAAGTGCCATTCTTGTTGTTCAAAAGGTAGATATAGATGTTGGTGGTGATGTACCTGTGGTTGATGTGATCATTGATGGTCAAGTGATTTCTAATATGTACATTGATAGAGGTGCATCGATTAATGTCATGAGTGAGAAGACCATGATAGATGCTAATTTAAAATACTCTAGTACTACCTCTCCTTATCGCATCAAATTGGCTGACAACACTAGGGTTAAGACCTTGGGAGTTGTGAAGAATCTAGAAGTGGATGTATGTGGAATTTCTGTGCCGACTACTTTTCAGGTGATCCCTACCAAGCCAGATGCACGTGCCTATCCATTGATTTTGGGAAGGCCTTGGCTACGCAAGATGAAGGCTATTCAAAAGTGGGATACTGGAGAATTGATGGGAAATGATAAGGAGGTGCGCTACAACATCAGAAGCCGCAAAAAGGAAGTTGTCAAGGAGGAGTCTTCAACATCAGAGAGTTCAAGCTCTGACTTAACCGACGAAGAAGAAGAGACAAGGTGTAGCTCCGAGGAGTCCAACTCAGAGGTTGAGGTGGAAGGAGTGCCCTTTGGTCTCTGTCTTGGTGCTGATCGAGATGAGTCAGGAAGGAACAAGGTGGTGGTGCAAGAAGATCCTATAGAGACACTTCATGTGGAGGATGTGGAGCACACTAAACGATGCCAATGCAATGAAGAGCTTCTTGGTGATTCTTTATCAGATAGTGAGAAGCTCCAGTACTTGGATATGCTAGATGATTTTCCATGTCTCTTTGCCACAAGCTATTCACATGCTTGGCCAATCTCTCTTGTGGAGCACAAGATTGAGTTGAAGCCAGAAAGCAAGCCAGTTGTGCAATGCTTAAGGCGATTTGGGGTGATCCAAGCTGAGGCACTAAAGAAAGAGGTAACACAACTACTTGAGGCGGGATTCATCTTTCCTATTGATGATTCAGAATGGATATATCCTATAGTTGTCACACCAAAGAAAGGAGAGAAAACATTGCCCAAGTAGACTCTAGAGAAGATTAACAATTCAATAGATTACAAACAAAATACATAGATTACAATCTCAAAGACTCCTTCCCTTCATGCGGCTTCCTCTTTACTTGATTTGAGCTTCCTAGTTGCAAGCTCAACACTTTTTGCTCTCAGAAGGGGGTTGGTTCCTCCCTTCAGGCTCCTTTTCCTCGCAATCAGGTTCGTCGGTCTTGGTCTCTTCAATTTGAGCTCCTTGTCTTTAAGATCTTTTGCCCAGATGGCAAATTGAGCTACAGCATCTACTTTCTCATCATTAGATAGCTGTAGTAGGTAGGCACATTTGATCTGTCCATGACCTAGCCAATGGAAAATGGCATTCTCTACATAGCGATTTTGTATGCACCCACACTCCAAAACAAAAAATGTGCACAGGGTGGTAGCATGTAGGCCATCAGATACAGCAGTCATCTATGATGGGTGTATGGCAGACCATGCATTTTGAACCCTACTGCATAGTAGGATATAGGATATGATTTAACTATTGTGGCCATCAATACCATAGTCTTGCTTCTGTACATGATGAAGTTGCTTCTTGATTCCTTCCTTCATCATTCTAAGGCTGTAGATGTTCTCCTTCATCTCCTCAACTTTTTGCTCACTCTGTGCAAAAACTGCATCAGAATGCCTTAGAATTTTATGAACTTCTATAAATTCTTGAAAAACTTCTTCATGGGTGGTTTCCAAGACTTCCACTCTAGTTTGGAAATCTCATAGGGAAATGGACTACTTTTCATAACTGTTAAAAGCCACGGAAAGCTTGCGCAAACATCTATCATGATCTTCTTGCAGGGTGTTGTAACTTGCTCTTTGGACTTCCGATAGTGTTTCATAAAAACAAACCTTACCATGGCTTCCTCATTGTCTTCTCCACCCCGGTTGCTATCTGCCCCATCCTTCCTAGCCTGAAAGCTCTCTCACAATTCTTGCATCACCTTTTTGGTTTCTGCATACTCCCTTTTGAGCTCCTACATCATCAGGTCTTTTTCAATGTTCAATGAGTTATCCATGTTGTAGAGCCATTTGTAAAGATCCTCCTTTTCGGCTCTCTAATCTTCAAGGTCCTTTCGCATCTTTTCTAGCTCCTTGTCCACCATGTCCCCATCATTTCTCACTTCTTCAAGCCTATCTAGAAGCTCCTTCATGTGCTTCTTTGCTTCTTCTCTTCTATGCATTTCCATGTCGACCAATTTTGTGGTGGCCTCAGCTTGCTCTTGTTCTTGCAAGGCCCTTGCTTATGCCTCCTATACCTTGGCTTTTGCACCTTCCCTGATACTTTTCTCAAGTTTCCTTGCCTTTGCTACATCAGTGGCTTTCTCTTGTAGAAAAGTCACCTTCTAAGACATCTGCTTTTCATATTGCTAAAAAATCCCTTCATCTCCATCTTCATCTCCACTTTTTGCTCACTCTGTGCAACAAGTACATTAGAATCCCTTAGCATTTGTTGAACTTTCATAAATTCCTAAAAAACTTCTGCATGGGTGGTTTTTGAGACATCCACTCTAGTTTAGAAATCTCGTAGGGCAACAGACTGCCACGGCAAGGTTGTGCAAACATCTATCATGATCTTCTTGTAGGGTATTGTAGCTTGCTCTTTGCACTTCCAATAGTGTTTCATAAAAACAACCCTCACCATGGCTGCTAAAAATTTCTCCACTGTGGTGGATGGAACTTGCTCCATCATGGTGGCTGCTCTCTGCATCCTTCCTGGCTTGGGGAGCTACCTCATCATCTTCTCCACCCTGGCTACTCTCTGCCCCATCTTTCCTAGCCTCGAAGCTCTCTCACAGTTCTTGCATCACCTTTTTGATTTCTGCATTCTTTGTTTTTATCTCCTCCATCATCTGGTCTTTTTCAATGTTCAATGAGTTTTGCATGTTGTAGAGATGTTTGTAAAGACCCTCCTTTTTGGCTCTCTGATCTTCAAGGTCCTTTCACATCTTCTCTAGCTCCTTGTCTGCCATGTCCCTATCATTTCTCACTTCTTGGAGCCTATCTCGGAGCTCCTTCATGTGCTTCTCTGCTTCTTCTCTTCTATGCCTTTCCATGTCGACCAATTTTGTGGCGGTCTAAGCTTGCTCTTGTTCCTACACGGCCCTTGCTTGTGCCTCCTCTACCTTGGCTTATGCACCTTCCCTGAGACTTTTCTCAAGTTGCATTACCTTTGGTGCATCGATGGCTTTCTCTTGTAGAAAAGTCACTTTCCGAGACATTTGCTTCTTGTATTGCTCCAAAATCCCTTTGAGGGTGGATTCCATCAGGTGCATTACAAATCTAGAGGATTGAGTTGATAATTGGGATTTGCCATCCATGCAATTCTTTAGGTTGGTTAACATGCTCTTGGAGATCGAAAATACATCACGTCCTTTCAATTGCTCTACTACTGCTTGAACCTGCCAAAACTTATAGGTTCCTCTCGTATCAGGAAAGAAGTGAATTGTCCTCTTTAGTACATCTTGGAGGTCTATTGGCAAGCTCAAAAATCTTGACTCCACCATCTTTACTAATTTGTGCATTGTGGTATACGTCTAGAATATCCTATCTCTTCCACTATTTCTCAAAAAAGTGTACTTCTGTACTGCCTCTAGAAATTCCTATAGCCTTTTCAATCACACTTTCATTGATGGTAATCTTGTGACCTTAACAGACTAGTTGCCCTCCTTCATGTTCACGTCCTGCACCATCTTGGTGAAGTTTTGGAGAGCATCCAAATTGGGCTTTTGAATAGCGAGAGAGGAGTTTCCATTGCAGGGTCCATCACGAGAGGGATAGAAGTTGTTGGAAGAGTGAAAGGAAGAAAAAAATGGTGAAGAGGGATAGAATATGAAGGAGTGAAGGAAATGGAATAGTGGAGGCTTGAGATTAATTGAGAGAACAAGATGTCAAGAGGGATATAAGAGGAAAGGGTTAAGGTAATGGAATAGCTGACTACACTATTAAGGTGAGAGCCACCATGTTGATTGGCCCAAATTTTGAATAATTCAAGGCGGTAGTACTGACTTTTATTGTAATGAATGATTAGAGGTGGTGGCATCTAAGATTCCCAAAATCATCCACATTTGAAGTGATAGAGCCTGGCACATGGGCACACTTTTTAGGTCCTTTGATATTGTAGTATACGTTGTCTTTATCATTGAAAACCACGTGCCTCTTTCTCATGTTTAAAAATTGCATGCTCCATCTCATATTCTTGCCTACCTCATAGTAGGGATTACATAAGGATGTTATGTTATCAACCATACCATCATTAGTGACTTTTCGAATCCTCATCTATGCAAATGACCATTGCTCCACTTGTTCAAATCCCAATACTTCACCTTCTGCTACAGTCTTATTTGCAAATGATCTCATTTGTAAAATGTCCCCTATAGTAAAATCCAAGGTGGTGCACTTTGTATTCTTGATAATGTTTGTTGCATAAGTCTCATCTTTGTCCCATTCTATAAATGATTTGTTGGATGTATTGTAGGGCATAACATCTCCAAGTGTTTCCATATCTCCACATTTATACTTTAGCTCATTATGTGCATGAAGAATCTTTGATACAGTAACTGCCACCTTATCTTCGCCAAGTCTTCAAAAGTGGCAAACTGAATTGGGATCACTATCATGGATTGTAGCAAATGCAACTACTTCTCTTTTGCTACATAGAATCACATCCATCCCTGGAACAAAATCTATAGCCATCTCCTTTGTGAGAGTCCTTCGCAAGCAAGCTGCAGTAGTAACAATTACATAAATATTAGTCTCTTTTTAATAATCTACTCATTTATTATAATTTTTAATTAGTACTTAATTTATTGGTGGGATAAGTTATCCGATCAAGTACTCATCAGATGGACATGCCAAGTTATCCTTTGCATGGTCGATCAAGCATTAAATACTATTTTTTCTCTAGTGTCATGCACATCCATAAAAAAACATGAGCCTACTAGGTATGTTATCCAATCAAGCACTAATGGGATGTGTGTGCCACTTTGCATGTAAGTCAATTCCACCTATTCGATCAAGCATTAAATACCATTTTTGCCTTAGTACCATGCACATCCGTAAAAAAACACACTACTAGGTGTGTTATCCGATCAAGCACTTATGCGATGGGAATGCCACTTTGCATGTAAGTCAATTCCACCTAGTTGAAGGTGTGTGCAAAGTATCGTGCCCATCGGATATACTTTGCATGGTCGATCGAGCATTAAACACCGTTTTTTCCCTAGTGGTATGCACATCCGTCAAAAAACACGCTGCTAGGTATGTTATCCGATCAAGCACTTATGGGATGGGCGTGCCACTTTGCATGTAAGTCAATTCCACCTAGTTGAAGGTGTGTGGAAAGTATTGTGCCCATCAGATATGCTTTGCATTGTTGATCAAGCATAAAACACCGTTTTTGCCTTGGTGTCATGCACAACCATATAAAAACACGGTCCTAGGTGTGTTATTCAAACTATTACTTATCGGATGGGGGCTCCAGTTTGCACGCAAGTCTATTTCAACTACGTTGAGGTGCAAACTATTGTGCCCATCGGATATGCTTTGCATTGTGGATCAAGCATAACACACCGTTTTTGCCTTAGTGTCATGCACAACCATATAAAAACACGGCCATAGGTGTGTTATTGAAATAAGTACTTATCAGATGGGGGCTCCACTTTGTACGCAAGTCCGTTTTAACTATGTTGAGGTGCGTGCAAAGTATTGTCACCATTCGATATGATTTGCATGGTCGATCACGCATTATACACCATTTTTTCCCTAATGATATGCACATCCGCAAAAAAACACACCATTAGGTGTGTTATTTGACCAAGTACTTATCGCATGGGTGTGCCTCATTGGGAACATTTCAATACCACCTAGGTTGAGGCATACGAAAATTTTTGTGCCCATCGGATATGCTTTGCATGGTCAATCGAGCATTAAATACTATTTTTGCTCTAGTGTCATGCACATCCGTCAAAAAACACGCTACTAGATATGTTATCCGATCAAGCACTTATGGGATGGGCGTGCCACTTTGCATGTAAGTCGATTCCACCTAGTTGATAGTGTGTGCAAAGTATTGTGCCCATCGGATATGCTTTGCATTGTCGATCAAGCATAAAACACCATTTTTGCCTTGGTGTCATGCGCAACCATGAAAAAACATGGTCCTAGGTGTGTTATTCAAACTAGTACTTATTGGACGGGGGCTCCAGTTTGCACGCAAGTCCGTTTGAACTAGGTTGAGGTGTGTGCAAAGTATTGTCACCATCGGATATGATTTGCATCGTCGATCACGCATTATACACCGTTTTTTCCCTAGTGGTATGCACATCTGCAAAAAAACACGCCCTTAGGTATGTTATCTGACCAAGTACTTATCGGATGGGTGTGCCTCTTTCACAACATTTTGATACCACCTAGGTTGAGGTATAGGAAAAGTTTTATTCCCATCTGATATGCTTTGCATGGTCGATCGAACATTAAATACCATTTTTGCCTTGGAGCCATGCACATCCGTAAAAAAACACGCTGCTAGGTGTGTTATCTGATCAAGCATTTATGTGATGGGCGTGCCACTTTGCATGTAATTCAATTCCACCTAGTTGAAGGTGTGTGCAAAGTATTGTGCCCATCGGATATGCTTTGCATTGTCGATCAAGCATAACACACCGTTTTTGCCTTGGTGTCATGCACAACCATATAAAAACACAGCCATAGGTGTCTTATTCAAATAAGTACTTATCAGATGGGGGCTCCACTTTGCACACAAGTCTGTTTCATCTACTTTGAGGTGTGTGCAAAGTATTGTTACCATCGGATATGTTTTGCATGGTCGATCACGCATTATACACCATTTTTTCCCTAATGATATGCACATCCACAAAAAAACACGCCATTAGGTGTGTTATCTGACCAAGTACTTATCGGATGGGTGTGCCTCATTGAGAACATTTCAATACCACCTAGGTTGAGGCATATAAAAATTTTTGTGCCCATCGGATATCCTTTGCATGGTCGATCGAGCATTAAATACTATTTTTGCTCTAGTGTCATGCACATCCGTCAAAAAACACGCTGCTAGGTATGTTATCCGATCAAGCACTTATGGGATGGGCGTGCCACTTTGCATGTAAGTCTATTGCACCTAGTTGAAGGTTTGTGCAAAGTATCGTTCCCATCGGATATGCTTTTCATGGTTGATCGAGCATTAAATACCATTTTCACCTTAGCGCCATGCACATCCGTAAAAAAACACGCTGCTAGGTGTGTTATCTGATCAAGCACTTATGCGATGGTCGTTTCACTTTGCATGTAAGTCAACTCCACCTAGTTGAAGGTGTGTGGAAAGTATTGTGCCCATCGGATAAGCTTTGCATTACCAATCAAGCATAACACACCGTTTTTGCCTTAGTGTCATGCACAACCATATAAAAACACGGCCATAGGTGTGTTATTCAAATAAGTACTTATCAGATGGGGGCTCGACTTTACACCCAAGTCCTTTTTAACTACGTTGAGGTGCGTGCAAAGTATTGTCACCATCGGATATGATTTGCATGGTCGATCACGCATTATACACCATTTTTTCCCTAATGATATGCACATCCGCAAAAAAACACGCCATTAGGTGTGTTATCTGACCAAGTACTTATCGGCTGGGTGTGCCTCATTGCGAACATTTCAATACCACTTGGGTTGAGGCGTACGAAAAGTTTTGTGCCCATCGGATATCCTTTGCATGGTCGATCGAGCATTATATACTATTTTTGCTCTAGTGTCATGCGCATCTGTCAAAAAACACGCTACTAGGTATGTTATCCGATCAAGCACTTATGGGATGGGCGTGCCACTTTGCATGTAAGTTTATTCCACCTAGTTGAAGGTGTGTACAAAGTATTGTGCCCATCGGATATGCTTTGCTTTGTCGATCAAGCATAAAACACAATTTTTGCCTTGGTGTCATGCACAACCATGAAAAAACACGGTCCTAGGTGTGTTATTCATCCTAGTACTTATTGGATGGGGGCTCTAATTTGCACACAAGTCCATTTCAACTAGGTTGAGGTGTGTGCAAAGTATTGTCACCATCGGATACGATTTGCATCGTCGATCCCGCATTATACACCGTTTTTTCCCTAGTGGTATGCACATCCGCAAAAAAACACACCCTTAGCTATGTTATCTGACCAAGTACTTATCGGATGGGTATGACTCTTTGACAACATTTTAATAACACCTAGGTTGAGGTATAGGAAAAGTAATATGCCCATCGGATATGCTTTGCATGGTCGATCGAGCATTAAATACCATTTTTGCCTTAGTGCCATGCACATCCGTAAAAAAACACGCTGCTAGGTGTGTTATCCGATCAAGCACTTATGCGATGGGTGTTCCACTTTTCATGTAAGTCTATTCCACCTATTTGAAGGTGTATGCAAAGTATTGTGTCCATTGGATATGCTTTGCATGGTCGATCAAGCATAACACACCGTTTTTGCCTTGGTGTCATGCACAACCATATAAAAACACGCCCATAGGTGTGTTATTCAAATAAGTACTTATCAGATGGGGGCTCCACTTTGCACACAAGTCTATTTCAACTAAATTGAAGTGCATGCAAAGTATTGTTACCATCGGATATGATTTGCATGGTCGATCACGTATTATACACCATTTTTTCCCTAATGATATGCACATCCGCAAAAAAACACACCATTAGGTGTCTTATCTGACCAAGTACTTATCGGATGGGTGTGCCTCATTGAGAACATTTCAATACCACCTAGGTTGAGGTGTACGAAAAGTTTTGTGCCCATCGGATATCCTTTCATTGGTCGATCGAGCATTAATTACTATTTTTGGTCTAGTGTCATGCACATCCGTCAAAAAACATGCTACTAGGTACATTATCCGATCAAGAACTTATGGGATGGGTGTGCCACTTTGCATGTAAGTCTATTCCACCTAGTTGAAGGTGTGTGCAAAGTATCGTTCCCATCGGATATGCTTTGCATAGTCGATCGAGCATTAAATACCATTTTTGCCTTAGTGCCATGCACATCCGTAAAAAAACACGCTGCTAGGTGTGTTATCTGATCAACCACTTATGCGATGGGTGTGGCACTTGTAAGTCAATTCCACCTAGTTGAAGGTGTGTGCAAAGTATTGTGCCCATCGGATATGCTTTGCATTGCCGATCAAGCATAACACACCGTTTTTGCCTTAGTGTCATGCACAACCATATAAAAACACGGCCATAGGTGTGTTATTCGAATAAGTACTTATCAGATGGAAGCTCCACTTTGCACACAAGTCCGTTTTAACTACATAGAGGTGCGTGCAAAGTATTTTCACCATCGGACATGATTTCCATGGTCGATCACGCATTATACACCATTTTTTCCCTAATGATATGTACATTCGTAAAAAAACACGCCATTAGGTGTGTTATCTGACCAAGTACTTATCGGATGGGTGTGCCTCATTGCAAACATTTCAATACCACCTAGGTTGAGGCATATGAAAAGTTTTGCTCCCATCGGATATCCTTTGCATGGTCTATCGAGCAATAAATACTATTTTTGCTCTAGTGTCATGCACATCCGTCAAAAAACACGCTGCTAGGTATGTTAGCCAATCAAGCACTTATGGGATGGGCGTGCCACTTTGCATGTAAGTCGATTCCACCTATTTGAAGGTGTATGCAAAGTATTGTGCCCCTCGGATATGTTTTGCATTGTCGATCAAGCATAAAACACCGTTTTTGCCTTGGTGTCATGCACAACCATGAAAAAACACGGTCCTAGGTGTGTTATTGAAACTAGTACTTATCGGATGGGCGCTCTAGTTTGCACAAAAGTCCTTTTATACTAGGGTGAGGTGTGTGCAAAGTATTGTCACCATCGGATATGATTTGCATCGTCGATCACACATTATACACCATTTTTTCCCTAGTGGTATGCACATCTGCAAAAAAACACACCCTTAGGTATGTTATCTGACCAAGTACTTATTGGATGTGTGTGCCTCTTTGACAACATTTTAATACTACCTAGGTTGAGGTATAGGAAAAGTATTATGACCATTGGATATGCTTTGCATGGTCGATCGAGCATTAAATACCATTTTTGCCTTGGTGCCATGCACATTCGTAAAAAAACACGCTGCTAGGTGTGTTATCGGATCAAGAACTTATGCGATGGGAATGCCACTTTGCATGTAAGTCAATTCCACCTAGTTGAAGGTGTGTGCAAAGTATCGTGTCCATCGGATATGCTTTGCATGGTCGATCAAGCATTAAATACCATTTTTGCGTTAGTGCCATGCACATCCGTAAAAAAACACGCTGCTACGTGTGTTATCTGATCAAGCACTTATGCGATGGGTGTGCCACTTTGCATGTAAGTCAATTCCACCCATTGAAGGTGTGTGCAAAGTATTGTGCCCATCGGATATGCTTTGCATGCTCGATCGAGCATTAAATACTATTTTTGCTCTAGTGTCATGCACATTTGTCAAAAAACACGCTGCTAGGTGTGTTAGCCGATCAAGCACTTATGGCATGGGCATGCCACTTTGCATGTAAGTCTATTCAACCTAGTTGAAGGTGTGTGCAAAGTATCGTGCCCATCGGATATGCTTTGCATGGTCGATCGAGCATTAAATACCATTTTTGCCTTAGTGCCATTCACATCCGTTAAAAAACACGCTACTAGGTGTGTTATCTGATCAAGCACTTATGCGATGGGCGTGCCACTTTGCATGTAAGTCAATTCCACCTAGTTGAAGCTGTGTGCAAAGTATTGTGCCCATCGGATATGCTTTGCATCGTCGATCAAGCATAACACACTGTTTTTGCCTTAATGTCATGCACAACCATATAAAAACACGGCCATAGGTGTAATATTCAAATAAGTACTTATCATATGGGGGCTCCACTTTGCACGCAAGTCCATTTTAACTACGTTGTGGTGCGTGCAAAGTATTTTCACCATCGGATATGATTTCCATGGTCGATCACGCATTATACACCATTTTTTCCCTAATGATATGCACATCCGCAAAAAATCACGCCATTAGGTGTGTTATCTGACCAAGTACTTATCGGATGGGTATGCCTCATTGAGAACATTTCAATATCACCTAGGTTGAGACATACAAAAAGTTTTGTACCCATCGGATATCCTTTGCATGGTCGATCGAGCATTAAATACTATTTTTGCTCGTGTCATGCACATCCGTCAAAAAACACGCTGCTAGGTATGTTATCCGATCAAGCACTTATGGGATGGGCGTGCCACTTTGTATGTAAGTGGATTTCACCTAGTTGAAGGTGTGTGGAAAGTATTGTGCCCATCGGATATTCTTTGCATTGTCGATCAAGCATAAAACACCGTTTTTGCCTTGGTGTCATGCACAACCATGAAGAAACACGGTCCTAGGTGTGTTATTCAAACTATTACTTATCGGATGGGGGCTCCAGCTTGCACGCATGTCCATTTCAACTAGGTTGAGGTGTGCACAAAGTATTGTCACCATCGGATATGATTTGCATCATCGATCATGCATTATACACCGTTTTTTCCCTAGTGGTATGCACATCCGCAAAATAACACGCCCTTAGGTATGTTATCTGACCAAGTACGTATCGGATGGGTGTGCCTCTTTGACAACATTTTAATATCACCTAGGTTGAGGTATAGGAAAAGTATTATGCCCATTGGATATGCTTTGCATGGTTGATCGAGCATTAAATACCATTTTTGCCTTAGTGCCATGCACATCCGTAAAAAAACACACTGCTAGGTGTGTTATCCGATCAAGCACTTATGCGATGGGAATGCCACTTTGCATATAAGTCAATTCATTTAGTTGAAGGTGTGTGAAAATTATCATGCCCATCGGATATGCTTTGCATGGTCGATCGAGCATTAAATACCATTTTTGCCTTAGTCCCATGCACATCCGTAAAAAAACACGCTACTAGGTGTGTTATCTGATCAAGCACTTATGCGATGGGCGTGCCACTTTGCATGTAAGTCAATTCCACCTAGTTGAAGGTGTGTGCGAACTATTGTGCCCATCGGATATGCTTTGCATTGTCGATCAAGCATAACACACCGTTTTTGCCTTAGTGTCATGCACAACCACATAAAAACACGGCCATAGGTGTGTTATTCAAATAAGTACTTATCAGATGGGGGCTCCACTTTGCACGCAAGTCCATTTTAACTACGTTGAGATGCATGCAAAGTATTGTCACCATCGAATATGATTTGCATGGTTGATCACGCATTATACACCATTTTTTCCCTAATGATATGCACATCCGTAAAAAAACACGCCATTAGGTGTGTTATCTGACCAAGTACCTATAAGATGGGTGTGCCTCATTGCGAACATTTCAATACCACCTAGGTTGAGGCGTACGAAAAGTTTTTCTCCATCGAATATCCTTTGCATGGTCGATCGAGCATTAAATACTATTTTTGCTCTAGTGTCATGCACATCCGTCAAAAAACATGCTGCTAGGTATGTTTTCTGATCAAGCAATTATGCGATGGGCGTGCCACTTTGCATGTAAGTCGACTCCACCTATTTGAAGGTGTGTGCAAAGTATTGTGCCCATCGGATATGCTTTGCATTGTCGATCAAGCATAAAACACCGTTTTTGCCTTGGTGTCATGCACAACCATGAAAAAACACGGTCCTAGGTGTGTTATTCAAACTAGTACTTATCGGATGGGGGATCCAGTTTGCACACAAGTCCATTTCAACTAGGTTGAGGTGTGTGCAAAGTATTATCACCATCGGATATGATTTGCATCGTCGATCACGCATTATACACCGTTTTTCCCCTAGTGGTATGCACATCCGGGGGCAAGGGGGTGGGAGGGGTTGAGAGGAGGGGGGGCTAGCGGCCGCGACCGCCAGCCTGGGGGAAGGGGGGGTGGGGAAGAGGGGGGGGAGGGCTGGGGGGGTCGCGAAGGGGGGTGGGGAAAAGGGGGGGAGGGTTGAAAGGGGGTAGGGGGGAAAAAGGGGTAGGGGAGGAAGGGGTTAGGTGACGGGAGAGGGGGAAGGGGAGGGGGAAGCGGGAGGGGAGGGGTCGGCGGGGGGGTTTTGGCAGCGGAGGGAGGGAGGGGAGGGGAGGAGAGGGGAGGGCGGGGGTCGAGGGAGGAGTTTTGGCGACTGAGGGAGGGGAGGGAAGGGGAAGGGAGGGGAGGGAAAGGGGGGAGGGCCGGGTCGAGGGATGGAGAGAGGGAGGGAGGGGAGAGGAAGGAGAAAGAGGAGAGAGAGAGGGAGAGGAGAGGAGGGAGCAGAAGGAGAGAGAGGGGAGACGAGGATTTGACTTACTATCACGAGCAAGAGTGACAAGTAAGATTTGACTTACGAGAAGAATGAAAAGGCCTTACGAGAAGAATGAAAAGGACTTACGAGAAGAAAGTATCGAGAAGAATGTTGAAGAAAGTATCAAGAAGAATGTCGAACACAAATTTGAATTCAAAAGGAACGCACGAGAAGAAAGTATAAGAAGAATGTTGAACTCAAATTTGAATTCAAATTTATAATGAATTCAAATTTCCCTCTCTTTTTTGAAAATTCAAATTTATGCTTAGGAGGAGTGGGCTAGTTTTAACTCTCTCCTCATTTCATTGAAGCAACCAAGAGCGGAAGAGAAAGGATAAGCAGAGCCTTACTTTTTTCACTTTTTCCAGATAAGCGGAGCCTTACTTTTTTCACTTTTTCCAGGTACTTGCATTCTTTTTTATTCGTCTTGTAATTCTTTTTCTTTACTTACAATTCTTTTTCAATTAGTTTCTTGTTAAAGTTTTTGAGTTCTATTTCTTAAAATTCGTCTTGTAATTCTTTTTCTTTACTTATAATTCTTTTTCAATTAGTTTATTCTTAAAGTTTTTGAGGAGGGTGGTCTTTTAGAAGGCATTACAATTCTTTTTAAATTAGTTTCTTATTTGAGTTTTTGAGTTCTATTTTAATTAGTTTTTTATTCATATTTGAGTTTGTAAATTTGAGAAATGAGAGAATAGGGAGGGAGGGAAAGAGAGAAATTAAGAGAGAGAAGAGGGGCTCCTTAAATGAGAGAGGAGAGGGAGAGATGGAGAGAGAGAGAGAGATTCATAGAGAGAAGAGGGGCTCCTTAAATGAGAGAGAAGAGTAGGGAGGGAAAGAAAGAGAGAGGAGAGAGGGGGAGAGAGATTAAGAGAGAGAAGAGAGTCTCTTGGGGGCCGTGGCTGCTTTGAGGGAGGGAGAGAGTAGGGAGAGAGAGAAAAAGAGAGAGAGACGGAGAGAGAGAAAGAGAGAGAGAGGGAAAGAGAGAGAGGGAGAGAGAGAGAGAAAGAGAGAGAGGGAGAGAGAGGGATTAAATTAGTTTCTTATTTGAGTTTTTGAGTTCTATTTTAATTAGTTTTTTATTTATATTTGAGTTTGTAAATTTGAGAAATGAGAGAATAGGGAGGGAGAGAAAGAGAGAAGAGAGAGGAGAGAGAGAAATTAAGAGAGAGAAGAGGGGCTCTTGGCGGTTGTGGCCGCCAAGAGAGAGGGAGAGAGGGAGAGAGAGAGAGAGATTCAGAGAGAGAAGAGGGGCTCCTTAAATGAGAGAGAAGAGTAGGGAGGGAAAGAAAGAGAGAGGAGAGAGGGGGAGAGAGATTAAGAGAGAGAAGAGGGTCTCCTGGGAGCCGTGGCTGCTTGAGGGAGGGAGAGAGTAGGGAGAGAGAGGGAGAGAGAGAGAAAGAGAGAGAGGGAGAGAGAGAAAGAGGGAGAGAGGGAAAGAGAGAGAGGGAGAGAGAGAGAGGGAGAGAGAGAGGGAGAGAGAGAGATGTTTATCAGAATGAAACGTGGCGAGAGGAGAGAGGAAGAGAGAGAGAGAGAGAGAGAAGGGAAGAGGGAGACTTAGGGAGAGAGAAAGAGAGAGAGAGAGAGAGAGAGAGAGAGAGAGAGAGAGAGAGAGAGAGGGAGAGAGAGAGAGGAATGAAACTTCTGTGCTAGAGGGAGGGAGAGGGAGAGAGAGAATAAGTGGGATGAGGATAGAGAGAAAAATACTTAAGAGTTGTCAGAGAGAGAGAGAGAGATTAAAAGAGAGAATGAGGTGTCTTGACTATGGCTACAAAGAGATTTAGGAGTCGAGAGAGAGAGAGAGAGAGAAAGTAAAGAGAGTTTTATATATTTACATGTTTTATATTATACTTCTAAAAATTTATAAAAGAGTGAATTTATGGTTTGTTTTGAAGGTGAGATAATATTTTTATATATATTCATCTTTTAAATTGAAAAATGTTAACTTTTTTTTAGATACTTATTCTTCATTTATATCACATGCAGGTTTAGCCTCTACATCACAACCCCTTCTTTTGCGTATTTAAGCCTCTTAAACCCCAACACATTAAAATGAACACAGAAAAAGAAATTATTTATTGCTTTTCTTCGCTTCGATGGTTGGTTTAGCATAGTTTAGCATAGATTAGATTTCCTTAGAGGAGAGACAATTCTCCAAGTTGCCAATCGAAGCCATGCTCAAATTTTTCTAACTAGTTCCTAATCGTTGTCAGTCCCTTCGCTCACATGCGGTTTAACACTCATAACATGCTATTAAATAAGACCTTTTACCATTTACCAAGAAGTTTATCAGTGGGCAGATTGCATGAGCAGATATCAGTGGACAGATTACATATATCAGTGGACAGATTACATGTCATGGGACATATTGGAGCTTGATGATTATTGGTTATTTTTATTGCATTTGTATAAATATTTAAGCTCCTTTATTGTCATAAAAACCCTTGTAAAGCCTTCTATGCTATTTTTTACATTTATTGTCATATGAAGTGCCTTGTAATAAACCCGACCATCCTGACCATTCACTATTTAACGAGCATCAGTGGGATGCATAAGTGGATATCATGTGGGCTACATAAGTGGATATCAGTGGAACAGTTTTTAGTGGATAGATTGCATTAGTTGGGTATCAGTGCATAGATATCAATGGATGGACAGATTACATGTCATCACAAAGATTGAAGCTTTATGACTAGAGGGTAAATCAATGGATGGACAGATTACATGTCTTCACAAAGATTGAAGCTTTATCACTAGACGACATTTTATATTACTTGTAAAGCTTTATTGGCTAATTTTTTTACATTTGTACAAATATTTAAACCTTGTAAAGCCTTTTAGGCTATTTCCCACATTTATTGCCATATGAAGCCTTGTAAAGCCTTTTGGGCTATTTCCCACATTTATTGTATCAAGGGTTGTATATTGTACTTTACTTGTATGTATCTAAATTCTTCATTATCTTTTCTTGTAGGATTATGGAGCAATCAGCTAATGTGATGGCTATCCTAAATGACTTTGAGATCAGAGAATGGGTTTCTGATGTCACTCTAAATTTCAAAGGAAAGGAATATAGCCCCAATATATGGCTTTTGTAGGTGGACTCGATATCACATGGGCAGAAGAGCTTGGTTTCTTCATCAAAAGGAAAAGAGACTCTTTCTACTTATGTCAAAAAGGGAGTTTATTGGTGTTGAAGATCCATGGGATGCTACTTTCTTCAAAAAAGATATGACTTCAAGCCTTGTGGTAGGCATAATAATACAACGAAAAGACACCTTTGTGGATATTTTAACAAAGAGTTCAGATCCTAAAGTTGGTGGTATTCATTTTATTGTGTCAAGAAGAGACTCAAAGACCTTTGTGATGCCTCCTCTTCAACCATCAAAGTTTCCAGAGCTGCAAAGTGCATTGGAGACTTTTTCATATACTTGGGAGCAATTTCCTCTCGGGGGGGTCACTATGTATAAACCCTCTATACCACCTGTGTTCAAGGCATATTTTTAAAATCCCTTATCTGTAAATTTTTCATTAATAAAATGTACCCCTTTTCTATACAAGTCTGTAAATTTTTTCCAAAACTATTTTAAATAGTCCCTTATGTATATTTATTTTTGTAAATTTTAGAAATAAAAAATATCCTTCATTTGAACTCACGTGATAGGGTTACATATGATGAGTGACCTTCCCGAGAATTTCCTAGTGTGGTGGCAAAAAGGATGCATGCAAAGATAATGTTTGAATATTGTCAGGATGCAGAATATGCTCCTCATATTCAAGGATCTTCACATGAAGGAGATCAAAAAGCTCAGACTTCGATGCAGGGACAAGAAGAACAGGCACACTGTCACAAACTTGTAGAACATGAGCGCAAACTTCTAGAGTCAAAAATGGTGGATGTAACTAAGGATGATGAAAAACAAGCCTTGAGTGCATGGGAATTAAAAAAAATTGAAGAAGATCAAGGTCGATCCACTGCAGTTATGCTAGAAGCTCTTGCTAGCAAACCACGACGTGAAATGTAAAAGGCTAGTACTGCAAGAGCCACGGTTCCAAGCATTAAAAAAAGACATCATCCCACTATAGAGAAAGATAATGTGGATGAAAAACGGTCAAAAAAAGAGAAAGATGAAGAAGACTCAGAATCTGAGGCTGAAGATGATCAGGATGAACTCACATCAATCAAAAATCTTAATCTGTGTCTTAATTAAGCAGTTACAGATGATGATGTGGGATATATCTGGGGTCAAAGGACGTGGTTTGTGAATGCCAAAGATGTGGAAGCTGCAGCTCTCTTTACTAATAGCCGAAGCCTTGATATATCCTATGCAATGCAAATATACAAGGCTTTGAGAGATGGTAAGAAACCTATGGCAAGCAATGTGGTCTTGCGCCCAATAATGTTTTGTCCAACCAAAAATAGTTTTCTGGATCAAATAACATTTACAGGGCCTACACATTTCGAGGAAACCTTCAGTCAATTCTTTAAAGATACTCTTAAAAATATTCCACATGAACAAGGCGAAGAGGCACAAGATGAGAATATGCTAAAGGAAGTAAAGAAGGAATTCCTCCTTCATTACAGATTCTATCCCATTGATGGTTAACATTGGGCTTATGCTTGTAAAGGGAAGCAAAGGAGGGAAAAAGACTCAATCTAGAACAATTTGTAAAGATAAGTTCATTCCATCATTATCCTGCAACAATCTATATATTCAAGCATGAGATCAAGTATTTGATTGAGTTCGAAAGACTTAATCATTATGTCCATGGAAAGCGTAAGATATCCTCAACATCAGAGGTCTTACAGAAGGCAAGGGTTATATGGACAACATTTGGTTCTCCAAATTCTGATTTGAAGCGAAAGGTCACAAAAGCAGACGCCGACACACTCACAAACTTTCATACTTCTTTGAGTGCAGTTGTGCCTAGGGGAACTCAAGAGCGAGAAGAAAGTATGACAAGCCTCAAGGTGGTGAGGGACAGATATGCCGACTACACTTCTATCATATTTCGTCCTGTTGAAGTGTTCAATGAGATGCTTGAAATGTGCATTGCATGTGAGCGTGGACAGCTGACCTATGAAGCTCCTTTGTTTATCTCCGGCAACTCAAAGGTAATGGATAAGAAAGAGTTGACGGCAAGGATGTGGAGGCATGTAAAGTACTTACCTGATAAGTATTCATCCATGGCAGCACAAAAAATTTTAAAGAAAGAATGGTTTTTTGGAAAAAAATACAAAGACCACTGCATGGAAGAATGCATCAATGTACAGGTGAGGCGTGATGCAGTGCATAGTGCCATTAAGTATTTGCTGTCAGAGAAACAAATTCCACTTACTCATTGTAACATTGACTATAATGTGGTGAAGCATATAGCTTCTTTGTTAACACCCAAGGTAAAGCTATGGGCAAACCGGTGGATTAAAAAGGATGAAGATGGGTCAGAAATAGTAACCTCTTATATGAGAAAAGAAATCCCACAACAGGTGGTTGCATATGTGGAAAGATTAATCAGCGAGATAAGGATGCCGACAGATATGCAGCAAAGCTTTCAATTCAATGTAGAGGTTACGGCAGAGTCTGGAAAGCTTTGTGAACTTCAGGGGAGTCTCAGAAGATGACTTCTTCAAGAATGAGTCAGCATGGGATAAGCCACAACTATTCTTTATCAATGAAGTTTCTAGCGATGATATCCATAACTTCATTGATAGAATAGTATATACCACCATTAGCAAAGTGGCGATTTGCAACATTGTCATTTTTGTTGATAAAAAAGACAAAGAAGCCATGCAGGTTACTCTAGAGTGAGCATACTCATCAGATTTGAAGATCTATAGTGGTGTTTATGCAGCAAAGAGAGGCAAGAAAGAATGTGGCATAGCAATTTAAACTCTTGAATCATTCTTTCTATGTATGCAGAGTCCCAACCCTGATCACTCCTTACAAAAGAACATAAGAGGGAATTCCAATAATTTGAGATTGATGCTAGAAGAGCAAGATATTCCCAGGTCCATACATTATCAAAAATATAACTATGAAAGTCTTGCAAAAAGTGGGAGTCTCTTGCTTACCATGATGGAGAATTTGCTACCGGCAGGTTGGGAGGTCACCTTGTGCAGGATGGGATATTTATTTGAGGATCTCCTAAGAAAAGGCAACTCCACAAATATTATTGAAAATAAGCATTTCATGGCTTATTTCCAGCTTCAAGCAGATCTAACCACAGGCTATGAAGAAGAGATAGACCACAAGGACACCGATGACATGGATGATTACCTTGAAGATCATAATGTCCCAGTTGATGATGATGAAAAGATGGACTTTACATGACCCGTTCACAGAGAGGTTGGTGGATGAAGACAAACATGATGATGCCTTCTTTGATAATTATGGCTTGCAGGGTTATGAAAAAAGGCCACTACGACAATACTTAGCGGTATGGACTCTTTATTTCTCAACTAAATACAATTTTTTAAATAAGATTTAAATTTAAAGATAATGAATCTAATCTCTCATATTTGTTTACACGCAATAGAGGGAGAAGAAATGGATGAAGTCAATATGGAGGCACTCCCTTCTACTTCAACAATGCAACCACCTCTAAATTTGATTGAAAAATCAAATTTAGCTGCATTGGATAAAATGGAGAGCTCATTTGAAGTTAGGATTGTTTTGAAACGAGAACCTCAGTATTTAAGCTTTGGTAGAGAGGAGGTTTCAATCCTCTCCAACCCTTTAAAAGAGGTTAATGACAATGTTATCTTCGCCATTCTCAAGTAACGTTTATTTATTTGTTGCTACTTCAATGAGCTAACATTTGTTTATTTATTCACATTGTAGTTATATATCAGTTTCCTAGTGCAGAATGCAAATAAATTCTATGAGCTAATGTTTGTTTATTTCTTGGTGCAGTGTAGTTATTTCTCAGCTTCCTAGTGCAGTGCAGCATCGTGTCTCCATGCTCGATGCTCTCCTTTCTTCTATTCTTAGCTCTCCTCAAAAGACTATAGAAGATGTTTGTACCTGGTTAAGCCCTTTGAATTTAGATGGGTGCGAGTCATCTTAATGCCTTATCATGAGGCGTAAGGAGGGCATAAGTATCAACTCTAACCTTATTTTTACTATTTCTTTGGCAAGTTTGTGTAAAACAATAATCATTTTTATTCTGGTCATGTAGCTCACAAGGTATCATGCCAACTCCCCAAGGTAATTATTCTCTTAATATTTTTTATGGTTTGTGAATTCAATAGAAGGCTATCATGCCAACTCCCCAAGGTAATTATTCTCTTAATATTTTTGATACTTTCTTATTTTGTATCTTATGATCATGACATATTAATATATTTAATATGTCATGATGGACAGTGCTGCATATCGGCTAGTATCTGCTATCAGAACAACCACGGAGCAACAAGATCAAGTAGAATTCAAAAGATGTCTGCCAGTGGAGCAAAAAGATGGACACAGCTGTGGGTGGAGAGTTGCCTACAACTGCATGTTGTTTCTTAGAGAGATTTTTTATTTGGAGTTACCAGTCAAAATGGAATCATATACAGAAGCCGATCTGCTAGCATTTCGGGCTGAGAGTATTCAGCATCTAATTACTACCATTGGGAAACAACCTGAAAATATGACTACATTGCAGCATGTATAAAACCTTATCTTTATACTTGTATACTTGTTTCAGCCTTTAATTGGGACCTTTAATTGGGATGTGTAAATCTCATAACTCTTTTATATTTTCCTCCAAGAGGAGAAGAGACTGAGTCTAATGAAAGCATGCTATCTTTATACTTTTATGATTATTTAAACCATTATTTTTATTTGGGATGTGTAAATCTCATAACTTGTCTAATGAAAGCATGCTATCTTTATACTTCTATGATTATTTAAACCATTATTTTTATTTGGGATGTGTAAATCTCATAACTTTTTAAATTTTTCCTCCAAGAGGAGGAAAGACTCACTCTAATGAAAGCATGTATGAAACCTTTTTAAATTTTTTCTCCAAGCAGAGGAGAGACTCACTCTAATGAAAGCATGTATGAAACCTTATCTGCTTGTTTAAGCCTTTATTTGGGATGTGTACATCGCATAACTTTTTTATATTTTTATGGCAGAAGGAGGATGTGGAGGACATAGCAAGTGAAGAAGAATACGATGTAGACTACCCTCTCAATAAGATGAGTTATGAAAATATGAATCTATTGGAGCAGATTGGAAGTTCATTCACTGCTATGTTGTTAATTCGACAACAACCTCATTTTTTTGAATTTGGTGAAGAAGAGATTTCAATCCTCTTGAATCCTAAGAATGAGGTTAATGTCAAAGTCATTACAACCATCCTCAGGTTTGATATTGCAGCCTTTTCCTTGGCTTTATACTTTGCTTATTTTGATTAAACCCAAGAAGCTAATACTTTTTTTTTAAATATAGTAATGTTATAGCAAATTTTCCGCAAAATATACAAAGTGTTTCATATATGCTCGATCCTCGTATTTCGGAAGTGCTTAGCAACAAAGAATAAACCATAGAGACTGTTTGCAAGTGCTTGAAGCACGTTCCTATGAATGACACACGAGTTATTTTTACAGCATATTCTGAGAAGTAAGCATCAAACCCTACTTGTTTTTTCTATTGCATTACTAGAATTATCTCAAACATAGTAATTATTCTTTATTGATAATGCAGCTCACATTGGAGTCTAGTAGTCATGGACATCCTTGCGAAGAAGTGCTTCTTTGCCAACTCAATGACATCCGTCCATGGCAATGTGTTAGAGTAAGTATAGACTACACTTGTTGTCACTTCTTGACATGTAGATTGATATGCAATGCACATATTCATTGTTGTTATATGTTTTGATGTGCAGATCAGCTCAAAAGTTAGTAGGTGCTATCGACATAGTAATGTGATAATGTGACTTGGCACAACAAATAGAGTATATAACATGTCAGGTATCACATCAAGAGAATAGCCACATCTATAATTGTGGATGGAGGGTGGGCTACAATTGCTTTTTGGTACTTGGTCAAATTTTTGAGATACAAAATGACACCACACTGTCAACATATACGGATTTGCATCTCTATGCATTTATAATATTTACCATTCGAGCAATCATTGATTGTGAAATGAATGCCATCAAAGAGTCAAAGAGGATAGAAGACCTCAACTCTACAAACATGGCTTCATTGGAAGAATTGGAAAGCTCTTTTAATGTTAGGGTTATGATTCAACATAGACCTCAGTATCTTGAATTTGGGGGAGTCTAAGGAGATTTCAATTCTCTCTAGAGCTTCAAATGAGGTCAATAACAACGTTATGATGGCCATTCTCAGGTTTGATACAAACTTTTTCTCTGCTTGATAATTCAATATTTTGATTAAATCTAATAAGCTAATATTCATTTATTTGTTGGTGTAGTATAGTTATCTCACGATTTGGTAGAGTCATACAAAATCGTGTGTATATGTTGGATTCCCTCCTTTCTCCTATACTTAGCAATAGCAGAAAGATAATAGCCGATGTTTGTAAATTGTTACAGCCTTTACATTTACATGGTGTGTGAGTCCTATTTATGGCATATCATGAGATGTATCATGGCAACCTTTATTTTCATCTTATACTGGCAACATTGTATTAAATAATAATGGTTCTTAATTATTCATGTAGGGAACATTGGAGTCTGGTGGTTGCTTGAAGACAACTATTGTTGGTTTGTTAACTCGATTGCAGGCTTTCATGGCTCAGTGCAAACATAAGTATTCTATTAATTTGTTGTTACTTCTATATTATGTACCTTATGTAATAGACACACTAAGTTTTTTTAAATATGTCACGATGAGCAGGTCGATTGAGAAGTTGGTATCTGCTATTAGAGAAACAGGACAGTACAAAGACTCGGTAGACTTCCAAAAGCATTTAGTAGTAGAGCAGAAAGATGGGCATAGTTGTGGGTGGAGAGTTGCCTACAACTGCATGTTGATTTTCAAAGAAATTTTCTCACTTAAGCCACAGATCTCATCGGAAGACTCTTTGGAACTCAAATATTCAGAGGAGGATATACAATTGTTTAGGGCTGAAATCATTCGAGACCTAATTGCTGCCATTAGAATACAACGTGCAACTGAAGCAATATCAGAGCTTCCCTTTAAGGAAGAGGAGACTGAGTCTACTATGAAAGCACTGCACACTACAGAAGAAGTAGAGACCCAGTGTACACCTACAGCACCACAGCCTCCACTGGAAGCATCAGAAGAGTTGCCACCACCTCCGCTTACATTTAAGGAAGAGGATACTGAGTCTACTCTGAAAGCACTACATACTACAGAAGAAGTAGAGACTGAGTGTACATCTACAGCACCACAGCCTCCATTGGAAGCATCAAAAGAGTTGCCACAGTCTCCACTAGAAGCATCGCAAGAGTTGTGATGCATGTATGATGTTGTGTTTGTAGCTTTTGTTGATTATACACCAATTTGTGACTTATTACTTAAGTGGCATTTACTGATGATATTTATATAATTGCTTCATGCACACAATTTTATGATATGAATGTGTGATGATGTGATTATTTGGAAATAAATCCTTGTGTGATGAGAATTTTGATATGAATATGTGATGATGTAATATTTGTAATATATTTCTTCATGCACACAATTTTATGATATGAATGTGTGATGATGTGATTATTTGGAAATAAATCCTTGTGTGATGGGAATCTTGATATGAATATGTGATGATGTAATATTTGTAATATATTTCTTCAGGCACACAATTTTATGATATGAATGTGTGATGATGTGATTATTTGGAAATAAATCCTTGTGTGATGAGAATTTTGATATGAATATGTGATGATGTAATATTTGTAATATATTTCTTCATGCACACAATTTTATGATATGAATGTGCGATGATGTGATTATTTGGAAATAAATCCTTGTGTGATGAGAATTTTGATATGAATATGTGATGATGTAATATTTGTAATATATTTCTTCATGCACACAATTTTATGATATGAATGTGTGATGATGCACACAATTTTATGAAATGAATGTGTGATGATGTGATTATTTGGAAATAAATCCTTGTGTGATGAGAATTTTATTCAGTTGGACATTAATGAAGCAGGGTGATCTTAAGGGTCGAAATCCCACAATAACATATATGAGGTGTCTGCTAGGATTGGAAGACGAAGATGTACGTGCACTTCAAGCAGAGATGAGTCTAAAGAAATAGTCTTGGTCAAGTCAAGCAAAGACAAGGACTCCATTGAAATGTCTCAATGGGCAATGGAGATTAAGCATGATAGAGCCCTAAAAGAAGCACTAATCAAGGAGTTCAACTCACATCACCCTTCACCCCAACATCAAACATGGGATGCCCTTGCAACTTACTTCAAAATTGATTCAATTGTTTATCAGAGCTTCAAGGGTTCATGTGAGTCATGGGTCAAAGAGAAGCTGCAAGTTGGCAAGTCCACACCTGATTTCCCAAAAGCCACATCAATCTATGTTGATTGGGTGATTAGTTCAATAGAGGGTAACAAGTCTACATTGCAGTCTTGTTTTCCTTGGACAATTATTCAAGTGAACATGGAGATGGAGGGGGAGAGCTTTCTAACACGTCACTCCAAGGGACAACTTCCAATCAGCTTGTGTGTGCTTGACACCTCAGAGGGATCTGCCAAAGGCATGTGTTGGGATAAGGATGCCTTCAAGAAGTTGCTCTGTGGCTTGATGGAGACCATTGCCACTCCGTCATAGTATGTAATGCTATCATTTATGACAATGATAGAGATGGTAAATCTCAAGGAAGCAATGATAGAGGCTCGATTTTGGCATAGAAGGTTTGTGGGTGTTATCCATGAATCAGATAGTGCACAAAAGGGTTTGTCTGAGACCTTCTGTTTTTTGTCATTTGTCAGCTCACATGATGGGTTTGATGGATTTGAGCACATGTTAGAAAGCACAAGGCCATACACAATAATTGAGGACAATATTCTTTATTTTGATGAGGGCAATGAGTATGAAAAAGAGGCGGTTGTGAAGCATGGCATCATCAAGGAGTGCATCAGGTGCTATTGTAGTAGGGAACATGAAGTTTTTGTTGACGTCTTTACTAATGTATGTGTGGCATTACAAACATTGTCAAGCAAAAGAAAAGTGATCTCACTGCTGAAGACATCCCAACAAGTGACATAGGTCGAGGCTATGTGTGTGGCACATGCATCAAATAATCCCCATATTAAGATTTGGTCTAGCATTGAGAGGCCTCATATGGAGAATGGCACTAGTGCCATTCTCTCTTTGTGGTTATGTAGAAATGGTAATACTGTTATGTTCCTTTCTTGAATCTATGTTAGTTGAAAGCATTACAGAGATTAAAAATTGTATAGTATTAACTATGCTACCAAAGTTTTGATTTGGGTTCTTTCTACAAATCTATTGGACCAAAGTAATACAATATCTATGCTTTTAGATCATGCATTGTACATTTCTTTTGGGACATGGGGGGAGGCACTAGTAGTATTCTCTCCTCCCAATGAGGGTATAGAGAAAGGCACTAGTGGCATTCTCCATAACCTTATATGTAAAATGGCACTAGCACCACCCGAAGAGAAGAATGGCACTATTGCCATTCTCTCTATGAGTTCACAGAGAGAGGTTCCACTATTTGCATTCTCAATTGACCTTTAGAGAGATTGGCACTTTTGCCATTCGCCAAAAATACAATGGAATCAGTGAACGACGATGGATAATGTTCATACTTTATTGTTATTTATTAGTTTCATATGCTTTTGTGCTTCGACATTGTTGAATACACTCTAAAGAATCAAAATATTTCTATATTCCTCAACTTCCACAGGGACCAATGATGCATGGAAGGATGTGGAGACATCAAATGTAGAGGACAACATACCACCCAAAATGGGGACTATCAATTACGCAATGGATACAGGAGGTATAGAAGAAAACATAACCCCAAAAATGGAGAAAATTGCAAGGAATATCACGAATCCTATACTTTTAGAAGAGAACATGGATGAACATACTGTCTCAACATTGGGGACAAAACTAGATAATCTTATTGTTGTTGCAAACATGTATGAAATCATAGCACCTGACAATTTGGATGAGTCAGAAGCCAGCAACTTCAAGGAGAATTTGGATCTATATCCACATACAATTTCTTTGGATATGCCACGATTAACAATCGTATTAGAGTTGAATGGCCTGTTATTAAGTCGCTGCCTATTCAAGTCTCCAATACATCCATCTATTATGCATGGCAAAAATAGTTATATGGTTGTTCGTCCTGGGTGCATAGAATTTCTTAAAATCTTGCTACAGAGATTTAATGTAGGTATTTGGTCAATTGCGATGGAGCATAACGTACTTGATATGGTAGGAAAGTTGCAAAATTATGCAAATGAGAGCCTCCCTTTCTTTGTTATATGGTCTCAGCAAGGATGCTACACTTACAGTAAGACGAGGATAAATAGGCCTGACAAGGTTGGTGTTGAGGCCATGTTCAAACCCTTAGCAAAAATCTCAAAGGCATTTGGATGTGATGCTAGAAGGACAATCCTTGTTGATGACTCCCCATACAAGGCTTGCATTAGCCCTCCATCAAATTGCATATTTCCTTCAACGTTTGATGTACAAGACAAGGATGATAATATTCTACTGAGAGAGTTGATGCCGTACTTACTACAACTTGATGAGACTAAAGATGTGCGCAGCATGATTGAGACAAATCGGTATGGACAATTACCTATGATGGAGGGGCATAAGGATTTCAACCTTGTCCAGAAAGTAATTGATGAATGGAGGGAGGAAAATCATGCATGGTCAAGAATGGAATATAAAACAAGAAATCTTCCTCTTGCAGATCAACTAAGAGAGAGGGATATAGGTGGTAGAGCAACCCATGGTGGTGATGGCCAGGTGCCTAAACTCAATGCATCCCAAATAAGACTTTTAAGGAATGCTCCGCAACTCTCTAGCATGAATCTATGCAAGTTTCTCAATTGGCTATAGACCTAGGGTACAAAGGTTGCTATATCAAGAAATACATTGCTAAGGGCTACATAAACCGACTACAAAATGCATATTTTTCATGAAGGTACATATGTCAAAGTGTTTTTTGATTTTATCTCAATATATATAGCTGTTGTTGTAGCTAATTGAATTTGTCTTTTGTGATGTAGATAGATATACGTTCAAATCAAGCTTGAGTAGGTACATACCAGAACGAGATCCATTTGGACCACCAAAGTTACCTGTCCCTATCAACAATGTGTTCTGGATAAAAAATGTGGCTTTCGAGGTGCATGAGTCAACCATTACAGGTGCTGGCTTGGGCTTGTTTGTGCATGGCTCCATCAAGAGAGGGACTACTATTCTCCATTATGGAGGTGACAAGTACTCCTACAGAGACTGGAAGGAATTATGTAGAGTTCATCCAAGGCTAAAGAAGTACTCTATCCAAGAGGACCCTACTATCCCTGTGAAGGATATGGTGCATATTGTTGGTGATGTTCAATATGGCAATGTGGCAGGATTTATTAACAGCAATAGAAATACCAATGTAAAGCCAAATGTTTGTTATGTATTTTCCCCTGATGTTCCACCTTGGTATGACCCCATGATGAACATAGATATTGCAGAATATGGTCACATTTGTATTGAATCCATAGATGATATACATGCAGGAGAGGAGCTATTTGCAGACTATGAGTTTTGAATAACAACATTGTATTTCTTTATACAATCTTACTTATGGGAATTACTACTTTCTTGCCAACTATGTAAATTGGTGCGTAATTGTTGTGTGTGAATAATATGCAAACATGTTCATAACTACATTCATAATGTATTTAGAAGGAGTGTCTCTCGTGCCATTCTTTCCGGTGCCATTCTCTTTGGGGCTAGAAATTGAGAGTTTCTTTGGAATCATGATTTATTTCAGGGATTTCAATGGTGTATCAACAAGTTGTTATGTTTTCATCCTAAAGTGTACTTTTTTACTTTGCAATGAGTAATCAACATGACATGTAAAGTTATTGTTTTACAATAATGCTAGTCAGTCCAAACATTGAAAGTGCACAATAAATGATTGTCATTGCCACCTAAATTACATCAAATGCTTTTCCATCAACTACATATCTTGCATTTATTCTCCTCAACTACATATCTTGATTTTCCATCAACTACATATCTTACTAAGTTAAAGTGCCTGTGCATTTTCATTGCAATACTCATGGTTATTAATTACACTCTACATTTTTTAAACATTGTTTTGGAGATTTTCAAATGAGAATGCTCACAACAAAAGCGAGTCTCAATATCAATGGAAATTCCAGAGACTCGCTATTATGAAGGTGTTTTTGAACATCACTATGGCTCACGAGATGAATCTAACTCAAATGGGTTTTAAAGTTTATTATTTTGTTGATGATAACGTAGTTTAGACATTGATATTCTATTTATTATTTGAGAATGTAGTTGATATTTCACACTTCATGAATGGCTATCTAGTCTATTTTCACATATTTCTCCTGTTTTTTCATTGAGGGGAGCTACAATTTCTTCCAAAACTACCATTCTGGGAATTGGGTTTTTCCCGAATTATCTAATACGGTCTTACAAGAGAGGCATGAAGCCAAGCCAGTGGCTTCAATTACCAAAAAGAGTAGCTAGCACTACTTCTACGACTAATCTAAGTTCTCCATGTCCTCACTCCCTTCTTCGGCCCCTTCTTCCTCATCTTCTTCCTCTTGATCAACCGCATGGCCCTATAAATGAGGGACAACATGTATCAATATATGAAAATAAAATCTTTACTTACAATATTAACATTATTTAATTACTTTCAAATACCTAGGAAGATGCTCCAATAACCTGGATATACTACTACTCAGTAATCAACCCGTCATCATAGAAGTGCCTCCATGTATCTCCTATGTGATGGTGGTAGTGGTACGCTATCTCGAGAGGAGTATAGTACCTACCCACAATATCAAGCTGCAAGATGACACAATTTGCGGAGGGGTTAGTACAAATAAACAACCTCCTAATAAACTACAGAAATAATATAATTTGAGATCGATACTTACAAATTGGGCCTCCCATGATTCAACACCCCTTGCTCCAAAATGCACGCTTCCATTTAGATCCTTCGTGCCCTCACGAGCTACACACTACATTTAGATCCTTCGTGCCCTCACGAGCTACACACTACAGTCTGCCTTCACTGCCTTCATTGCTTTCTTCCACTCACGCTTGTGAGTGGTGTGGGGCTGGCCCCTTGGTGGTTGACCTCCCTCGAGCCTGGCAATCTTGGCTAGTACCTGTCTCTTAAGCGAAGATCTTTTATTGCTAAGTATCGTAACACTTGGCCCATTCATCTGTGAACTGAACATTGAGGGGATTGGGATACCTAGAGCGAACAACAATGAGGGTCTCATCAACCAACTTTTGTGGATGGTCTTTGTAGTGAATAAAGCAATCTCTATAGTTGTTAGCAATTATAGAGTGCATGAATGTCATGATGTACTTCCCCTGTGCATCCATCAAGATGCCTCTTGTCTAGGTGATGTCATTGAAGATCGTGCCATAACCCTCTGGCACGTCTGCATCATCTAAATCATCCTCGTCCCTACCACTACCCACCCCAAAGCAAGCTACCATGCATCCCCCACTGCTCTCCCTGCTACTATGCCTGTTGCCCTATCATGTTGAGCTAGTACACTGGCCACTTGTGGCTGGAGAAGTGACTCTCGATTGCATGAGAGTACACTAATCACTCATAGCTAGAGAAGCGACTCTCGATGGCATGGAGTACACTGATGGCTCTGCGAGGTGGAAGGACCTCTTGATTGTAGGGGGGGACAAGGGGCTCAGATCTGTAGCTAGCTAGGCTATCTCGACTCTGCTAGGGTAATCTCAACTGGTGTGGGATTGGGGTGGTTTGGAGTTTGTATTGTCGACTCCTGGGGGGTGTTTGTGGTACCTGTCATGTATGTGTATAACTCTGAAGGAGTGGGAGGGTACCCCAAAAGGTTATATAACTCCTGAAAGATAGCATCTCGAAGATCAGGTGAGGTTGAAGAGCTTCCTGGTCACATGATGAACTGAAGAAAAGAAAAGAAGAAGATTACCATCGAGCATGTCCTTGTCACGAGATGCAAAAGAGAAAATAGAGTGACAGCCTGACATTGAGCAAGCATTTATAAACTCCTGCATTCTTTGAATTAGAGTGACAAAAGTCTGTATCTATTTGCTCAATGTCAAGCTATTGATGCTTCACATGGGAAAAAAGAGAGGAAAAGAGAGGAGAAAAAAGATAGGGGATAAGAGAGAGAAAGAGAGGAGAAAAGAGAAGGAAAGAGAGGAGAAAGGAGAGGAAAAGAGAGGAGAAAAAGAGAGAAAAAGTGGGGATAAAAGAGAGAAAAAGAGAGAAGGAAAGAGAGGAAAACAGAGGAAAAGAGAGGAGAAAAAAAGAGAGAAAAAGAGAGGAGATAAGAGAGGAAAATTACCACAAAAAGAGAAGGAAAGAGAGGATAAAAGAGAGAAGGAAAAAGAGAGAAAAGGTGAGGATAAAAGACAAAAAAAGAGAGAAGGAAAGAGAGGAGAAAGGAGAGGAAAACAGAGGAGAAAAAGAGAGAAAAAGTGAGGATAAAAGAGAGAAAAAGAGAGAAGGAAAGAGAGAAGAAAGGAGAGTAAAAGAGAGGAGAAAAGAGAGGAGGGAAAGAGACAATAAGAGAGAAGGAAAGAGATGAGAAAAGAGACGAAAAGAGAAGGAAGAGAGGAGATAAGAGAGAAAAATATAGAAGGAAAGAGAAGGAAAGAGCGGATAAAAGAGACAAGGAAAGAGAGGAAAATAGAGAGTGCAATCCCTTTCTTCAATCATGCTTTCCCTTTCCATCATTCATGCAATCCCTTTCTTTAATCATGCAATCCCTTTCCATCATTCATGCAATCCCTTTCTTCATTCCTGCAATCACTTATTTCCATCATTCAATATGCAATCCTTTTCTTGGAAATGGAAGTGGAAAGGGAAGGGAAAGGGAAAGGGAAGAATACGAACTATCGGAGCATGTCTATGGACGCATCTAACAATGCGTCTATAGGCATGACTATTTTGTTTTTTTAAAGAGATGCATCTATGTTAGATGCATCTATAGAGGTGTTGTTAGACGCATCTATAGACGCGCTCCGACAAATGCCTTTTTCTAAGAACTTGAAAAGGACATGCGCCCGACACAAAAAAGAATAGCACTAGTACCAAAAACATATGTTCCCTACATAAGACAAAGGACGAATCCAAAGAGAGCAACTTCAAAGAAGATCAACCATCAAGAGACTTACCTTGGATAGAGGTATGGAAGCTTCTTGTCCTTCTTCAAAGTTGCTTCTCTTTCTTCTCTTTCTTATTCACCCTCTGCTTCTTTTTTTTCTCTTCCTTGTTCACCCTCTTCTCTTGTGTGCTTGGGGATGATTGTCTAAGCTTGGAGATGAGTGTGGGTGCTTGGAGATAAGTGTGGACGCTCAGAGCTATATGTGAATAGGAAAGCAAGCTGCATGACACTAAAAGTATGGGAAGAAAAGCAAGTGCACTAAAAGTAGGTTCGAAAATTAACTCACAATCTACGCATCTAAAAGCATGTCTATTTGTGTGTCTATATGCACATCTAATAGCACGTCTATCAGTGCCTTCACATTAAGTTTTAGATGCACCTATAGACGTGCTCCATAGTGCAAATGCGGTGTTAGATTGCTTTTAGATGCTCCACAGACTTTTGACATTTACAACTCATGCAAGAACACATTTTTTGGGTTGTTTATCTCTAAGATGTCTTCACAATAGCTCCAGTAAGGATGAATCCCTCCATATCCACCATCACAAAATGTGGTTCGAGCAAAAAGTCAAATGTATGTGTGATCGATGTCGAGGAAACATGTATCATGCACGAGTCATGCACATAGAATTACACTCAATCACGTCTCAAAGTATGGAGAATGGGATGCGACCATAAACATGGTAAGTGTTAAAGAGTTAAGGTTGATTGAGTTACCTATGGGTGTTCATGTGTTTGAGTTATGATCTCATTTTAATTTGATATAGGATGCGCTGCCACACCCACATATATTTCCCTATGCTCATCGTGAGGAGGCGAAGCATCAATGATATGAGGTGGGATCTTTAGGAGGGACTGTTACGGATGCATGGAGTGATGGTGATAGTAGCCCTCCTCCATTACCTCATGAGGCCGTGGAGGAGGAGGTGTTTTATGATATGGTGTGGGATTTATATGTCCATCAATCCTCAAGTAGGGATGAGAGCATAGAGTAGGATGATCTTTTTACCGTAGCATCGACTCCACTATTTGAGGGGCACACATTCTCTATTCTACGTGCCTACCTTGAGTTACTAAACTTGTAGACCATCTATGGATGGAGCAATGCAAGTTTTAATGCATTACTCAAGTAAGCTTTAAAGTCTATTTTGCAAACATGGTGAATTCTCGAGGGGGTCACTCATCATATGTAACCCTATCACGTGAGTTCAATAGAAGGATATTTTGAACTTCTAAATTTTATAGAAGTTAATTTACATAAGGGAGTATTTAAACAATTTTGGAAAAAAGTTACAGATTTGTATAGAAAAAGGGTATATTTTATTAGTGAAGAATTTACAGATAAGGGATTTTAGAAATAGACCTTGAACGCACGTGATATAGAGGGTTTATACATAGTGACCCCCCCGAGGGTGAATTATGCTAGTGGGTCAATTACTCGAATGCTTTTTCTCATTTATGGTCTTCACATGTAGGCTATTGTGTAAAATGCTTCCAAGGGAGAATAAATTACCGACCTCAAGAGATATGGCAAGGCAACATGTGACCTCTCTTAAAGGATTAGATTACAAGTACATCCATGCATGTGTCAATGATTGCGTTCTGTTTCATGGAACACATAAGGATGCAAGAGAGTGTCCTACTTGTGGAGAGGCAAGATATAGAGCAAATCTCAAAACTTTGGATGTGCCTCATAAGGTTCTATGACATTTTCCCATAATCTCTCGCATCCAACATATGTTCAAGTGCAAATCCATTGGAGAGCTCATGTCATGGCATTCCTCCCATCGATCAACCGATGGCAAGTGGAGAGCTCCCGTAGACACTCCTGCATGGAAGCAACTAATCAACCATTCCAAGTGTGTTCAGTTCATACTACCTACTAGCATTTCTCGTAGTGCATCGAAGGATGTGAAGGATTGTATTTACAAGATGGGCAAGCTTGTGAGGTACTATACATGATGCAAGATGTTCATATTGCTAATATTACATACTTTTTCCTTTCTAGGTATGTGAGCTCAAAGGAAATAGATCTCACCACGCTTGAGAATGCTCGAGTTATGTCAGTGGAGGTGGTTTGTTTAGTGGAGGAGATATTTCCATGTTCTATTCTCACAAGCCAACTACATCTCATAGTGCATTTGGTGGATGAGATTGCTATATGCGGTATTGTACATGCGCGATGGTTGTTCTTCCTTGAGCACTTCATGAAGACCTTGAAGTATTTCATGAGACAAAATGTAAGACCCAAAGGTAGCATGGCCAAGGGTTGGTTGATACAAGAGTCACTTGTATATATTTTTGAGTTTCTTGTTGATGTGGATAGCTCTCTCCCATGACTATGGAGAGATGATGAAGACCTAAGGATGATCTCTATTGTGCCTCAAGGGAAAGGATGCAGCAAAGTAATAGACACGGAGTGGCTTAATAATATCAACCTCTATTGCATGCTTAATAATGATGTCATGAAAAGATGAGTGACAAGATAGAGGATGCAAAGATGAGAAGAAAAGGAGAAAGGTCCCTCTTTCGTACACACCACATATCTCGTGTGCCATACCCTCAGCATCTAAGAGCATTTCCAAAGGATATTTATGTGGATTGGCTACTTGACAAAATGGAGAGAGCAGAGAGAGACAAGGGGATGCATATCACAATGAAAGAATGGGAGTATGCTAGGGGATGCATGAGCAAGGTCGGTATATAGAATGTTATGCATAAGTTAGGAGCTTTCAATAATTTAGATTGCTTATTTAATTGATTTTGTCTTAATGTAGTGCAAGTGGCTTGTAACTATTAACTTCACAAAGTTTCAACAAAGTAAGGACACACTAGTACTACCACAACAATGTGAATAGGTATTGTACACACACATAAAAATACTCACTTTTAAATATTTGATACCTTTGATGCAGGGAAAATAACATGATTGTATTTGTGTTTGAATTAGGTTGTCTATCAACCAATGGTGGGGATAATAATAGATGGTGGCATGTCATACCTATTACACCATGTTCCAAAGTGATGTATAGTACATTTACTAATATGGAGCATATGGAGGATGATCATGGCCATGGAGGTGATGATGACCATGATATGAGAGAGGAGGATGATCATGAGATAGGAGATATAGATATTGAGGCCATTACCCGTGAGGACAAGCCTATCATTAGTGATGTTGGTTTCGATGAGCACATGAGTAGCACAAGTAGTAGTGGGTTGAATGTGTTTGTAGATCTCAACACTAATTTGGATTTTGAAGTAGATAGTTGAGAGTGCTCTCAATGGAAGCAAGAACGGAAGAGGGAGAGAGAGAAACAGAGAGCCACACAAGTTTTGGTGGGTGCAGAACCACCCTAATCTTCTTTTTCATTCATTTATATATGTGTTTGAGTATTGTACATAACCGAGGTAAAGGCATAGTGACCTTTAACCCCCACAACCTCCCACTTAAAGGACAATGTGCCTTTAAGGGAGAACAACCAGTGAGCATACCATCCAATGTGCATCAATACATGACAATACTCAAACCGCTCACTAGGTAGACTCTTCATAAGCATATATGTAGGGTTATCATCTGTATGAACGTTGACAAGCTCTATGCACTTGTCCTCAAGTACCTCCCTGATGAAATGGTACACCTGACCTCAATGTGTTTGGTCTTTGCATGAAAGACCGAATTTCGTGCTAGCTGAATAGCACTCATGGAATCACTATGCAATGTCGGTACACCTGTGTGAATCCCCAAATCTCCCACTAGCTGATCAAGCCATATAGCCTCCTTGCAACCCTTTGTGGCTGCAACATACTCAACCTCTGTTGTAGACAAAGCAATGCACTTCTGTGCGTGAGACATCCACGACACTGCACCACCTACAAAGGTGAACTCTCCTCTATCAAAGCAGATGCACATCTCCTTGGTACCATTCATGTACCTCATGATGCACTTAACTGCCTCCCAATGTCTCTTTCCTGGATTAGCCATATACCGGCTAACAACTCCCACTGCAAATGCAATGTCTAGTCTAGTAGCTATCATAGCATACATAAGACTCCCAACTGCTGATGCATAAGGAACCTTGGCCATCGTGGCCCTTTCGTCATCTGATTCCTCAAATGCATCTAAAATTGTGCACCCAAGGCCTCACAATAAATAGCAAGGGCTCCATGAACTCTCTCCAAGATCACTACAATGCCCTCTACCATACAAGCTTGTGTCATTTGCAAACACTAAATGTAATAGCTCCTCCTATCTGATTTGGCCTCAATCCTATGAGGCTCACCACCTATCATCTCAAGTTGTATCCCAATTCCTGTACCACTAAAGAAAAGAAAGGGAGCTAGGGGAAAACCCTGGCAGACTAAGCGAGAAAGAGAAAAGGCCTTGCCCATGTGTCCACCATTAAGCATCTAACTAGAACTCCCCACATAAAGCATAGAGACTCCTCTAATCCATCTGTGTGAGGAACTCAATGTCTGCATAGTGCCCTCCAGGAACGACCACTCCACCCTATTGTAAGCCTTGCCAAAATCCAAGAGAAGGATGGCCAAAGGCTGTGACTCCTCCCTACCCAATCCACTACCTCCGAGAACGTGAAAAATATTGTCTAGGATGCTGTGCTCGTGTACAAATGTAGTATGTGCATCATGGATGATGTCACTGAGATGAGGCTACAATCACAAACTCAAGGTCTTAGCAAGGATCTTATATGTGGTGTAAAGTAGAGTGATGTCTCACCTATCTCCCCCTTTTGGGATCAAACAAAACCAACCCCTACTCAGGGATTGAGGAAGGAAGCCCATGTTCCTGGCACGCGAAGTGGAAAGGGGTGGAAATGTAAAGTGTTGTTACTTGAATTTGACACTACGACCAACTTAGCAATCATTCTAGCTACCTTCTTATACAAAAATTAAAAAATAATAAAAAACAAGCTCAAATATAAGAAAATGGGTTTATATATAGAAAGTTGAAAAGTAAGTTTTTCTACTCTTAAATCACTCTTTCGTCACTCATTTCCACTTCAAATCCACTCCTAATTTATACTACCAAAGCCTAAGGATATGTGCAGTGGGTTGTTTAGGAGAGGAACCTAAACACATGCAAAATCATACCTCGTACCTCCCTAGTAGTGGCATTAAAGATGTGTTTTGTGATGGACACACGTGTCGTGGGGACATTGGAAGTTGACTGATGGAGCTTTTGACTCCCATGATGTCCCTTGTGGGAGCCTTGGATAGTGAAGCCTTCACTAATGTCACTTGAGTGCCTATTGGATCATTGCAATGGGGTTTCCATCGAGAAGGAGGTGAGAAAGAGAGAGGGGAGGGGGAGGGAAGAAGGGAAGGGGATGGAGCAGGAGATGAAGGTGAAGGGGCATAGAGGTAAACACCAAAGGCATACAAGGAGAGTAAGCAAACCTCAATCTCAACACATGAGCAAGAAGAGAGCTTATACTTCTCAAAGGTTGCATATAACAATAAAGACCAAAGTCAACCACTTGGTCTTTTATACATGTTTATATTACTTCTCTCATGGACTTTAGGCCATACCTCACTAAATGTAGGCATGGGACTGCGCCTAGGTGGAGGGGTGGCACATGGAGGAACCATGCTACCTTACATTTTATAATATTACTACCATGGATTATGTACAACACACCTTATGGGTCCTCTTAGTGGAAGGGTGGCACATGGTCATGCCTTGCCACCTCAACCTTGGGCCCTCTGCACACCATATTTTATTATACTATTGCCACACATACAAATACACACACATATTAATGCCTTTTTCCTTAGACAAATTTATCCATAACAGTTCCCCCCCCAGGCAGGGAATGCATAGAATTTCCATGCCTAGATCCATCACACACAAAGAAGGGCTTGAGGTAACACTTATTGATCACCTTGTTGCCATATGGCTCATGTAGCTCTCGAACTTGTACATACCCATTGCTACATTCCTTGATGACTTTGTATGGACGGGTCCACAATGGAAGGAACTTCTTATCCATTTGGTGGTCCAATCTATTATCAAAGCATAGCACAACATCCCCCTCAACAAAGTGTCTTTCCCATCCCTTGCGAATCTTAGCATCCAAGCGGGACTTTTGTTGATTCTTTTGAATCTCTGTTCTCAAGTTGCACCAACCGCGGGCCTCTACATGTTCATCTTCTATCATCCTCTATTCTTGTGCCAATCTCAAAGCTGGAATCTCTCTCTCTAGTGGTAAAACGGCCTCAGTACGGTACACCAACTCCAATGGAGTGTGACCTATAGACATTTTATGAGTGATGTTGTAAGCCCGTGTGGCTTCTGTGACCTTCTGATCCCATTGGCTCATGTTCCCTATAGCCATTTTTCCCATGGTTTTACAAAGTAGGCCATTGGTCTGCTCCGTTTGACCCATGGATGCTGGATAATAGATGCTAGAAGTGCGATGATCAATACCCATGTGATCCATGAGTGACTCCACTGCTTCATTTAAGAATGAACTCCCATTGTCAGATACTATTTACATGGGTGTCCCAAACCTTGTGCAGATACATTCAAATATGAAATTTGAAACTACCTTACCATTTGCTGCGTGGAGGGTGATAGCTTGAGCCCACTTAGTGACATACTGAATGGCTACCAAAAGATACTTCTTTTTGCAGGCAGTCATGAATAGGGGCCCGACAAAATCTATTTCCCACTTCTGAAATGGATGGATGAACGTTACTGGGTGATGTTGCCCAGGATGCAAATCCTTCCTACCAAAGAATTGGCATGGTTCACAAGTTTTGCAATGCATAGTGACATCCTTGATCAAGGTCGGCCAATAGTACCCAGCATGTAAAATCTTCTTAGCTATATAGTCACTAGAAAATGCGCCTTGAAGTGAGCTTCGTGTTATATAAGTTTCATCAAAATCAGACTATCGAACAGAAAGTTATGAGCAAAAAACTAATAGGGGGTCAAACTATTATCAAGACTACCCTCCACCCATGTTATTTTTGCCTGAGCAAACTACTCCCTCAAGGCTCCACAATTATCAACGATCCAATACCCCTATAATTTGCCTAAAAGAGAGGAAGAAGCTTGCATGGTGGCTTGGGAAATGGATGGACCATGTGTGCACAGTGAGCATCCGAACAAGAACTACTTTAAAGACTTGAATAGAAAGAGAAAGAACATAGGAATGGAGAAAAGGAATGGAGACTCAAGGAAAATGATAAGAAGTGACTTTCATTGCCATGAGAGTAAGACTCCACTCAAATACACTCAAAATACTACAAACACAAGGAAGAAGAAGAGGTTTCATACATACAAGAGGGAGCGGAATCTCTAAGACTACTCATAGAGAGAGAATAAACTAGAGAGAGATGGACTCAAGAGTCTACATAAGAGAATATCTACAAGAGGGAGAGAAGGCTCATGGAAGAGGCTTGAGGAGACTAGAGCTATAGCAACATGAGGCTTAATGGGGGAAGAGATGTTGAAAAAGGTAGAGGAGGGCTCGTTTTATAGAGATTTTGTCACGCTCCTTCACCCATTTACAATTGCTGCCTGTAGATTGCTTTCCCCATCAATCACATAAGCCCATATGTCACCATCCATGTCCTTTTTGGCTACTCTTGCCATGTGTCAATATGCCTTGGCACCCTATGGGCCCAAGAGCCTTTTATTGTAAAGAGAAGGAGAGTGCTAAAAGGAAAAGGGTTGGCCCTCATTTCAAAAGGTGACATGTATAAAAGGCCAAAGTGTTGACTTTGATCTTCATTGTTGTTTGCACAAGTTTGAATACAAGCTCCCATTTCTCTTCCAAGAGTGTTTTGGGTGTTGTGACATGAAGTTGGGGGTAATAAACTTCACGCACCTCTTCACTTCCTGCAGCATTCGAACTGACTGCCAAAGATACTTATCATTGAGAATGAGACATTAGAAAGAAGCTTTTATGCCAAGATACCACACCATACTTTCCTCCCTTAGATGAGAATGAAGATGGTAACATCCCAAGTGATGTTGTAGTCAAGCATAGGGAGAAGGAAAGGATCAGCAGAGGCCATAATCTCAGCGATACGTTGTTGAAAGAAGATTTTGCGGCTCAACATGACATGAACTGATATATATCGAGGAGTTTGAAGGGGCTGATTAGGTCAGATGGGTAGATTCCGAGGAAACATTGCACCTCCTTCATAGACACCTTTATACTTAGCTCAAAACACTCTACGAACTGTCATTATACACAGAGGCCTATAACTTTCATTAGAGACATGATATCAAGGAATCAAGCACACAAAGAGATGCGCATTGAGATGGGCTTTGCGCTGATATAAGTTTCATTGAAAACAGATAGACGGTTGAAGAGATATGGACAGTTTACTGGAAGGGGGTAAAAACTGTCATGAAAATAGACTGTCAGACACAGAGACTCATAACTTTGTGCAATAGTGACTGATTCACTGATCACATAAAAACATGCGCCTTGAAGAGAGCTTCGCGCTGATATATGTTTCGTAAGAAACAGAGAAGCGATCAAAAAGTTATGGACAGTTTACTAGACGGGGGTAAAAACTGTCATGAAAACAGACTGTCAGACACAGAGACTCATAACTTTTTGCAACCGTATTTGATTCAAGATTTGATCACAAGAAACATGCGCCTTGAAGAGAGCTTTGCGCTGATATAAATTTCATTATAATCGGACTACCGAGCAGAAAGTTATGAGCAAAACACTAATAGGGGGTTAAACTATCATGAAAACTACCCTCCCCCAGGCTAATTTCACCTGAGCAGGATGCTCCCTCAAGACTCCACCTTCATCAACGATCCACCCCTCATAGATTTCGCCTAGAAGAGGGGAAGAAGTTTGCATGGTGGCTCAAGAAACAAATGGACCATGTATGCACAGTGAGCGGCCGAATAGAAAGAACCTTCAAGGCTTTAAAAGAGAATAGGGACGAGACACTCAAGAGAGAGAGAACCTGAAGTGACCTTCATTACAAATAGAGTGAGAATCCACCTCAACACTACAAACACAAGAGAGAAGGAGAGGTTTCATACATACAAGAGGGAGCGGAAGCTCCAAGACTACTCATAGAGAGAGAAGGACTCAAGAGTCTACATAAGAGAATATCTACAAGAGGAAGAGAAGGCTCATGGAAGAGGCTTGGGGAGACTAGAACTACAGCAACATAAGGCCCAATGGTGGAAGAGATTCTGATGAACAAGGGAGAGGAGGGCTCCTTTTATAGAGATTTTGTTACCCTCCTTCACCCATTTACAATTGCTGCCTGTAGATTCCTTTCCCCATCAATCACATAAGCACGTATGTCACCATCCATGTCCTTTTTGGCTACTCTTGCCATGTGTCCCATCAAAAGATGCTCAAGACTCTTAAAATATTGAGAAAGTCAAGAGTCTCCACACATGGAGCCCATAGGGACCCTCTCTTTTCCACATGTCCACATCCTTCTTATTCCACATAGGAGTTCTAGAAGGATTCCTCTTGAATTCACACTCCTCCACATGCCTTCCACATGCTTGGCATGTGGCCTCTCTTATATTATTGGAACACATGGACATGAGCCCACCTCTTTATATGACTCACTCTTCCTATTTTCTATAAAACTCATAATATCCCATACACAAATAACTCTCACCCCATACCAAGGTATTTATAATTCATACCTATGGTATTTACAATGAGCCATTCCACTCATCCTCTCAATCCCATACAATATCATAGAAAATAGAAATAAGTGAGAGCCGCTAGGCTATCACTTGATACTCAAACTCTTATCAAACATAGAGAAAAACAATATCAATGCCAAGTTAAAAATATCAATTTTTGGCGTCACAATGTTCTCTTGTTTCCATTGTAGTGCCCTTGTGTTTACCACTCCACCCCCCTTCACTCTCCTCTTCCCTTCTCGTTCTCTCTCTCCTTTCTCCCCTCTCTTCTTCCCTCTCCCCCTTCCCTCTTTCTCATGTGAAAACAAATTGCAACAATCGACAGGCTGCTTGAGTGACACATGTAGACCGCTAGTGCCTTGTATTGCTTCATAAGGAGTAGCTTGGAGTGGAGGCTCCATCAGCATCTCTTCAACATTATTTTTCTATTTTTGCGTATTGAAAAAACACAAAAAGTTCACGACAAACCATGAGGATGTTTACCGAATGTGTATGTGTTATGCCCATGTTCATTTGTTCATATAGCTTTTAGATATTTCTTTGGTGGTGAGCTTTGAGGGTTATGGAATTTACAAGAAAGCACCCAACAATATAGGTAGCCCCATATTGAATTTGGAAGTATTAATTAATTTCTTTCGATAGGAGGGGGGGCACAACGGTTGATTAATGTAAGTTGTGATTAATTAATTAATTATGTAAGGCAGTGGGGGGCGCAACGGTGGCTTCTTCCAAAATCCTCCATATCCAAAAGATTATTCCACTTAGTATAAAAGAAGGAAAGGGTAGAATGTAGGCATTGAAGGAGGGGGTTGTGAAATCCTCTCAAAGATGAGCAAGAAAAGAATAGGATGAAGGGGGAGAGAGTGTGGAAGACAAGGGGAAGGGAAAGGAGTGGGAAGAGTTAGAGGCAAGGGGGAGGAGAGAGGGAGTAGAGGGAGGGGCAAGTGAAGGAAGGTGGAGATAGGCAAAGGGGAGAGGTGGAGGAGACATGAAGGAAGGTGGAGGGAGGCAAAGAGGAAAGGGCAGCAAAGGGCATTACAGGAATAGCAAAGGGAGTTGCAGGGAAATTGGAGTATTAACATAGAGATCTTAGGTTAATTAAGAGGAAGGGGAGGGGAATAGTAATTAATTAATAGGTTTTGAATCAAGAAGGGAATAGGCACCCCCAGATTATATACCTAAGAATGTCATGTCCTCTATTTGTTGCACTACCTCGAAGCACACATACTTTTTGTTCTAGAGAGCAATATGCAAAGCATCTTTAACATATGAACCACAGATAGGAGGGAAAAAAATTGAGTACAGGTGGTAGCTTAGAGAATAAGAGCATACCTTGTGTCACAAAGAAGGAGCTTCTATATGGACGCTTTGAGAGCCGGGAGGAGACAAGAGGCAAGGTTTAAGTGGGGAGGTGGAAAGGCAGAGGCAGCTTTGAGACAAAGGAGGAAATGACAAGCCAATGGAATGAAGGGAGGAGATGGATGGTCTCAAAGCCTTCGGTTAAGACTTAGCCAGAACTTCACAAGCCAATCTAAGTTTGTACGGCACACATCAAAACAAAATGAAATCTTAAAGAGGATGCCGATCAATGCATGTGCCAAAAATAAGTTTTGAGTGTTTAAAACTTGCATTTGTTTTGACCTAAGGTTGGCCATTTTTTAATTAATTTTTGGTTAATCAATTTTCTTGATTCCAACAAAGTAGACAAATGAGACCTCCACTGGATGTATACAAACTAGTAAGCTGGGCCAAGTTGTTGTAAGAATACACAATGAAGCGAGCCATGTAAGAACTAGTTTGATAAATATATACACCGCTGACTTTTGGTAAAGTGCATCGTTGGATTGTTTCTTTGCTGTATTTTGGTAGATATGAATATTTGGAGTATGCAAATGCCAACATAATCATGGGAAAATAGTTGTAATAAATGTATATAGTAGTCTGAGAATTGAGATATGTCTTTGTTACGTGAATAGATAAACAGATCTTAAATTGTAGATTGGAAACAAGGCAAAAATCAATGCTGAATTTTCAAAAAAATATGGATACATTTATTTATAGTAGTTTTCTTCTTCTCAAAAAATAATACTTTCGAGACCAAAATGGCCATCGAGAGTATTGTATCCTAATGGTCTAGTGGAGTTGTTTTTGTTAATGTAGTACTACTCTAGCATGTGAGCTTTATTTGTGTTTTCTCAAGTTCCAAAACTCACTTAAAAATTCTCATCGAATGGTTGATGAGTTGCAAAATCAATTGTCATCATTGTTGGTGGGTTTTTTCTATGTCGATCTGTTGATAGGGCTTTGGTGAAGATATTTGCCACATTGTCCTTAAATGGATAATAGATGAGACTAGTGAAGCCATAAAAAATACAATCATGTACATAATGATAATGATTTTCAATGTGTTTCATGCGAACATGAAACATTGTTGGCTATGGCAATGCAACTCTGGCTATCACAGAAGATAGAGTTTGCTTCGCCATCCTGTGCATGATGCAAGTCATGCAAAAGCTTCCTTAACCACATTAATTCCATAGTCATTGAATTTGCAACTTTGTACTCTACTTCACTGGAGGAAAGAGAGACTCGCTCTTGCTTCTTACTGAGCCATGAGACACAAGCTGAACCCAATGAGAAGCAATAGCCAATAGTAGACCATCTGTAGTGAATGTCCCCTAACCAATCTGAGTCGGTGAAACCACTCAGCTCTAGATCACAATCTGAAGCATAATGCAAGCCAAGAGAGAGAGTGCCATGGACATATCTTAGAACCCTCTTTGCTGCATTCCAATGTGTGATCGTGGGACAATGCATGAAGTAGCTCAAAATCCCTATGGTGTAGGCAATATCAAGCCGCATGGAGCACAGATATATCAAACTACCAACCAACTTCCTGTACAAAGTGCTATCAAACTTTTCAGTAGCATCATGCTTACTCAGCCTGAGTCCCTTTTCCAATGGAGTAGCCACACGCTTACCATTCTCCATTTTAAATTTCTGCAACTACCCCTTCGAATACTTTGTCTGTGATAGAGATCCCATCATGGGTCTACCAAAACTCAATGCCAAGACAATAATGCAATAGGCCCAAATCTGTCATGTCAAAGTTGTGACATAAAGCGGACTGCACTACTGTAATTTGCTGCAAATCACTACTAGTGAGTATGATGTCATCCACATATAGTACCAACATGACCAATTCTGATTTTTGCTATAGAACATATAGATTTGGCTCTGTATGAGTGTTTACAAAGCCCTGGGACATCAAAAACTGATGCATCTTCTGATACCATGCATGAAGTACTTGCTTCAGCCCATATAGAGCCTTCTTGAGCTTGCATACCTTGTGCTCTTGTTCCTTCACCTCAAAACCTTGGGGCTGATGTACATAGACCTCCTCTTTAAGATCTCCATTGAGGAAAGTGGTCTTGACATCCATCTGGTACACTGTCCAACCATAAAATGCAGCAAGAGAGATGACAAAATGAATGGTGGTCATCTTGACCACTGGAGCAAAAGTCTCCTCATAATCTATCCCCTCCTCTTGTGCATACAACTTGGCAACCAAATGGGCTTTGTATTTCTCAATTGTGCCATCTAATGGTATTTCATCTTATAAATCCATTTCATGCCAACCACATTTTTCCCAATGGGCGCTATTAACTAGAAAAGAAATCAAGGCATGAGGCTAGATGCCAGGCATGGTGATGCTCGAGGGCTATGGAGGAAAACGGAACGTGAGGGGAGAAGCATTAACATAGGTGGGGAAAAGGGATTAAGAGGGGTGGGAATGAAGAGGGGGACTATGGCACAAGGGGGAAGGAAGAGGGGGAAGAGGAGCATGTACATGATGGGAGGTGTAATATAGAGATGGGGACATCAAGGGAAGAGAGTCATGCTTTATTTGAAAGGAAGGATGGGGGGAAATCAAAGTACTAGCTAGGTGGCTTTACAAGAATGAGCGTGTTACATCAAGGAATAGCCCCCTCCTTTTATAGCCAAGGGAGGGGGTCTCTCCCAATAAATGCATCCTCCCACATGCATGGTGTGTGTGGAAGAGTCTCCCATGTGGGCTACAGGGGTATGCACTCTCAATTGTGTGCAACAACCCTTTGCCTCATTTTTCCACACAAATCAAACCCCATATCTCAAGTCTAAGATACTCCCTTGGTCTCTTCCCAATTTTATAATATGTTCAAACATCTAGGAGGACAAGTGGAGGGTTGGCACAAGGAGTCTTGCCACATCATCCTACTTTCCCCATTATTTAGCTTGCATTCTTTGACTACTACACCCCCCCCACATGGGCCTATCCTACATGGAGGGAATAATCCAATATAATATCCATCTCCACCTATTTTATATTGCTTCTCCCATGGTCCTTGGGACATGTCTCACTAAATGCAAGCATGGGACCGCCTAGGTGGAGGGGTGGCACATGGAGGAACCATGCTACCTTAACATTTTATAATATTACTGCCATGGATTATGTACAACACACCTATGGGTCCTCTTACGTGGAAGGGTGGCACATGGTCATGCCCTGCCACCTCAACCTTGGGCCCTATGCACACCATATTTTATTATACTATTTCCACACATACAAGCACACACACATATTTGTGCCTTTTACCTTGGTCAAATTTATCCATAACAGTTCCCCCCCCAGGCAAGGAATGCATAGGGACCATCATGCACAAAGAAGGGCTTGAGGTAATTCTTTTGATTACCTTCTTGCCATATGGCTCATGCAACTCTTGTACTTGTATAGACGCATTGCTACATTCCTTGATGACCTTGTATGGACTGGTCCACAGTGAAAGGAACTTTTTATCCATTTGGTGGTCTAATCTCTGTTATCAAAGCGTAGCACAACATCCCCCTCAGCAAAGTGTCTTTCCCATCCCTTGCAAATCTTAGCATCCAAGCAGGCCTTTTGTCGGTTCTTTTGGATCTAGGTTTGAGGTAGGGCAAGGCGTCAGGTTTCATCTAACTTTTCAAGTTGTACCAATCTGGCCTCTACACATTCATCTTTTGTCATCCACTATTCTTGTGCCAATCTCAAGGCCGGAATCTCTATCTCTAGTCATAAAACTGCGTCACTACCATATACCAACTCAAAAGGAGTGTGACCTGTAGACGTTTTATTGGTGATATTGTAAGCCCACATAGCTTCAATGACCTTCTGATCCCAGTGGCTCATACGCTGTGGCCAACTTTCCCATGGATTTACAAAAGAGGCCATTGGTCTGCTCCGTCTGTCCTATGGAAGCTGGATAATAGATGCTAGAAGTGCAATGATCAATACCCATGCGATCCATGAGCAACTCCATTGCTTCATTTAAGAATGGACTCCCATGGTCAGATACTATTTCCATGGGTGTCCCAAACCTTATGCAGATACGTTCAAATATGAAATTTGAAACTTCCTTACCATTTGCAGTGAGGAGGGCGACAGCTTCAGCCCACTTATGACATACTGAGTGGCTACCAAAAGATACTTCTTTTTGTGGGTAGCCATGGGCAGGGGCCCGCAAAATCTATTCCCCACTTCTGAAATGGATGGATGGACATCACTGGGTGATGTTGCCTAGGACACAAATCCTTCCTACCAAAGAATTGGCATGGTTCACAAGTTTTGCAATACATAGTAACATCCTTGAACAAGGTCGGCCAATAGTACCCATGTAAAATCTTCTTAGCTGTATAGTCACTAACATAGTGGCCCCCACAAAATCCATCATGATAATGCTTCAATACCTTAGGTACTTCATTTGCATCAATGGCTTGTCTTAGTACCCCATCCAGGCCTTGACAATACAACACCCCATCAAAGAGAGTGTAGCACCTATTATCTCTACAAATTTTCTTTCTCTCATAGCTAGTACTTTCTAGAGGAAAGGAGAAAGCGGTCAAAAACCTGTAGATACCACCATACCATGAATCCCCAACTTCTATGGCCACTACAAGGGTTACATTGAGGCACTCGTCTAAATTAATCAAAGCATTCTTCAAGTTGTTACAACCCCCTTTTACAATTTTGAAAGAATCATATTCTTGTAAAACTGCCAACCATTTGGCCAACCAACCCATGAGATTTGGTGATTGAAGAACCTGCTTTGCAAGACCATTGCTACATATTATAATGAAGGACTTTCCAGGCACATAATGCCTAAATTTCTCAATCCATAACACCAAAGACAAGGCATGCTTGTCAGCCTCAGAGTAGCATCGTTCAGTTTCGAGCAATTGTCAAGAAGCAAATCGAACGGGATACATGAACCGATCCTCCCCTTGTTGAAGAAGAATACCTGCCAGAGTGTGCTCACCAATCCCAAGATTGATATAGAAAGTTTTTGACCAATCAAGATTGCGTAGAATGGGTTCTGAAGCCAGAGCACTTGATTTGTACAAACCCATGATCACAATCCTCATCCCAAGAGAAATCAACACCATCTTTTAATAGTGTGGTCATGGGTCGCATCAAAGTAGCATATTGATCAATGAAGCGGCAATAGAAGCCCAACCTAACCTTCATGATGTGCTCCTTAAGGTAACAGGAGCATTGGTGAGGCCAAATGGCATTACTTTGAATGCAAACGTCCCCCAGGGTGTGGCAAATGCGGTTTTAACCACATCCTACTCAACAATTCTGATTTGATAAAACTCAGAGTAACCATCACAGAAAGTATACATCTCATGACCGCTTACCTTCTCAAGAATGAGGTCTTGAAAGGGTAGAGGATGATGGTCCCTCTTGGTGGCTTCATTGAGTTCCTTATAATTGATGCAGACCTGCCACTTGTTGTTTTTCTTTGGGGTGACTACCACTGGTGAATCCCATTCAGTATTGTGAACCAAAACAATAAACCCAGTTTCTACAACTCTGAGTGCAAAGCATCGGCGGTCTGTGGGGCCCCTAATCTCTGATACTTCTAAGCCACTAGCTTAGCATCAGGCTTCAACTCTATCTTGTGTTCTATGACAGTCACGGCGAAGGTGGTGGTAGCTTGTTGCGAAGAGGTCAGGGAAGTCTTTGAACATTTCTAGGAACTCATCTTTCTCACTCGGAGTGAGGTCAGGGGAAAGCATAGATTCAAGCTGTTGAGGACTAGCTTTACCTTTTCTGCGGGTGGCAGGGTCGGAGACACCCCCATCATGTAAACTTTCCTCTGAGAACTCCTCCCCCCCGGTGTGAATCTTCCATTGACTCAGACACCAAGGATGAGCGAGTATCAATGTCTTGCTCCTCTTCTTCTTTTGGTTCAGTGGCACCTGGTTGCACTGGGATCTTCTCCTTTGAAGCACCAAAAGACATGTGTCATATCTTCCAATAGCTGACTGCATCACTCTTTCTCTCAACCACAATGTCCCGAGTATGGCTAGATAACTCCTGCCTGTATCTTCAATGTCCACTACATAGAAATTGATAGTGGTGGTCAACCCATTGACAGTGATGGACAAATCCTCAATGACTCCCAGGGTGGCGAGTCGTTGACCATCTGCTACCTTGATTCGAGTGGAGGAACGCCTTGTGCATTTCAAATTCAACTTCTTCATGATACAGGGCACCATGATATTACATGCAGTTCCCTCATCAACACACACACTTTTGATACGGCAATTATCTATGATGACATCTACTGTATGCGGGTTCCAATGCTCTAAGACCGATGAGCAAGGTCTTAAACGACAGAATAGTCTTCTTGCCCTGAGTTGATAGGAAAATCTGAGGGTGACCACTTACTCTTGCAAAATCCTTTAGCCTTCTCTATTGGTGGGTCTGCCATCTCAGCATCTAAGGGCTCTGAGAAGGACGCCTTCTTCTTAGGGTGGCCTGGTTGGAGAGGGGTCTGAGGTGGTACAACTTCTTTTCCTAAGGTCAAGGATCTCTACGTGAGAATCCTCGATGCTTGATTTACTTAGAAGATTCACCCCTAGAATATTGGAACATTCGGTGCAATAATGACCCTTCTGGTGGCACTCGTAGCACACAACATTGGCACATTCTCTTGGAGGGTGATTGGCTTGATTTCTAATGCCCACCATTTCAAGCCATAGATCATTCAGGGCCTTGGCTAGGTCATTGACTCCAAGTTCTTTAGCAGGAGGGGCCGGGGGGTAGGAAGGAGGGGGGCTCATGGGGGAAAATCTTCTCGACAAAGAGTGAGGATATAGACCTTGTTGAGGGTAAGCATCTAAGGGAGGACCATACATTTGAGGTGGAGGCGGTGGATACATCCTTGATGAGGGGTGGGTGTATGCCCCTGAGTTGGACCCCCCAGGTTGTTGCAAGAATTGAGGGGATTGCAGAAGGACAACCGTCTTCTTTGAAGCGGGGTCAGCCTAAACTTTATCAAACTTTTGAGCAATCTCTTGTGCTAGCACCATGGTCTTTGGATTCTCCCATTTAAGCTTGAGGTGGAACTCATCATTTGCTCCTACTACAAGGTAGCTCAGCACATGCTGAGTCATTCCAGCTCAAAATCTGATGTTGTCCTCTTGCGTGGCAATTAAACGGTCTAGGAGCACGGCCACTCGATCTTCATATCAACATGCCGTCGCACCTTCTAACTGCTTCAGGTTTGCCACCTGCAGCTACACATTCTCGAGCTCCTCTTCTTTGCCGAAATACTCGATCATAGATGCTGTCAACCTTGGCCAACTTTGGCAAATGTCTTTGGCCTACTTCTCATACCACACTTGAGCCAAACCCTCTAAAAATGTGGGAAGAACCAACATCCATCTATCTTCAATAAGAAAGTTGAGAGAAACACAATGGCACTTGAAGGCCACAAGATACTCATTTGGATTTTCTTCAACCCATCCACAAAACATGGGAATGTCAGCCATGCTTGGAAAATGGAAAAGAGAGAGATGAAATGAGGCTTATCTATTGGCAAACAGTGGAAAGAGGTAGCTTTAACTGAAAATCAAGTGAAGATACATCCACAAAGCACACATAGGTAGGGTAGGGTGTGACTGGTGTATTGTGAAATACTATACGGGAAGAATCTTCAACATAGAATAGCTCATAAATAATTTTAAAAGGACCAACCCTCATGATATTGCATCCATCTTTACAAGCGAGGGTTAGAGACATTGCACTGCATGAGGTTGGTGGATAAGGCCACAACTTTGTGATGGATGTTCGAAGATTTTTGTAAGCCATGGTGAAAATTTATTATATGCCTATGGAGGAATGTGTTGAGGATGACCTCTCCACCCACATGGACCTCAACCAAGGAGGGTGAGTAGAACTCTAGTAAAGGGGGGTTACAATGGTAAGTAGTGGATAATTTTATAATTGTAGGGATAGTAATAACTGTCCCTAAATGCAAACAAGAATGCCATGACAAATGTCAATAGTTGGAGAGCTTGCACATCACCTTCAGCTTCCTCCAATTCTTGTATAGTTAGAAAATAACCAACAGAGGGTACGGACAGCGGAAGACTTATAGTAATGCCTAGGAGCTCACACAGTGTGCGTGTGGGGTGTGGAATCACAAACTTCTTTACTTAATGTGCATCACATAGATGTGCAGACTCATCAATAGACAATGAACTAGCCAAATAGAGAAACCACCAAAATATATATTTTCGTCCAAAACTATGGACACAATATCAGAGAGATAGATCCAGAGTCCCACCAATGGTGTGGTCCTTTGATCTAACCACAAGGTCCTTCTCCTATCTACTGGCACTATCTCTAGACTCAAGTCCTAGACTCGAGTCTGTACGCTCCACCTCGAGCGTAAGTAGACATTCCGTCCAATGTGTTCTTCTCCACCTTACTGCCTGTGAATTAGCCTAGGTGGGCAGCCCCTGCCAAGCTTTGTTTGCAGCACACAAATCCCTATTCCACTGCTCCAACCTGCTTGTGAATGGCTGCTCCAGAAGGTATGATGATCACAACACCTTGCTACCCTAGAAGATAGCCAAGATCCCAGCCCTTAGGGAACTCAGTCTGTAGCACTCCTTCAACTCTCCTTTACCTCCAAGATGAGGCCAAAGGAAATGCCTTCAGGTTGCTCCTGTCTGCTCCACTTTCTACTGGATGTTGGATGAGAAATGAGGCCACAAGCCTCTCCTTTTATAGGCCCTAAGGCTTGCTGTAGAAAACCGACCAGGTAGCCCCATACTGGCTGACCCAAACTGGTTGACTAGTCTACTTTTGGTCCAGCCCCTTAAGGGCTCACAAAACCAGACTGGCCGACCACTTCTGGTCCAGCCCCTTAAGGGCTCACAATACTTTTAGGGCTCTCTAGGTAAGGGCCCTAGCCGGCCCTTTTGTGCTGCTACTGGAGACCCTATTGTAGGCTATACTCCTACCCATAGCCTTTCTTCATGCAAGTGCCTTCCTGCTATAGCATCGTTGCCTCTTGTCAGGCCTTCATTAGCCCCGTACAGCCACATATGCATATTGTACCCTTCCGTACTACTGCGCCATCTGTCCTTGCTAGAAATCCCTGTGCAATCAGGCTGCTGCAGGTCCTTGATGTCCACGTGTCTGCCCTATACATCAGGAGCTCCATGACTTACCAGGTACCCTTCTTGCTTTGTGTGAGGTGTTGCCCATGTGGTAGTCCCCTCCCTTTCTCTTCTCTGGGCATCTTCTGCCCTAGGCCTCCCTCCCCCATGCTCTCCTCATTTGGGGGCTTACAGATGGGGAGGTGACCTTTCCAACAAATAGCTCATAAATAATTTTAAAAAGACCAACCCTCATGATATTGCATCCATCTTTACAAGCGAGGGTTAGAGACACGGCACTGCATGAGGTTGTTCATCAAGGCAAACAAGGATGCCATGACAAATGTCAACAGTTGGAGAGCTTGCACATCACCTTTAGCTTCCTCCAGTTCTTGTAATCACCATGCTATTTCTTCAAGAGGTGTGCGGTCTGGCATCCTTCTTTTGAGCATGTCCTTGAGGACCTTTCTGATGATCTTCTGAAGTCGGTAAACTCGTATCAAATATGCCCAACACTTAGTTTCATGATGACCACAACCTTTGCATTCCTTACAAATGATCACCCTTATTCGTGGCTTGCGGCTTTGTTGGGGCGGTGCTTCCACTCGCTTCATGCATGACTGAAGTACAAGCTTCTCTTGTTAAGAAATCAGCAACAAAATTTTGAGCTTGAGGGATATGCTAAATTTTTACCTCTTCAAATTGTTGGCAAAGTTCCAATGCTTATTGATGTCATGGAATCAAGCCTTCGCTTTGCACCTTCCACCTTCCACTAACTTGTTCACACACGAGTTTAGAATCTCCTTGCACCTCAAGTTTCTTGATGCAATGTTCTTGCACCTTTTGTAGCCCAAAAATGAGTGCCCAGTACTCAGCTTAGTTGCAAGTTCTTACTGGTGCTGACTTACTATAACAATACACCTCACCCCTTGGTGAAGTGAGCTTCACACCCACACCACACCAGTAGCCTTGGTCGAAGGTTTGTATGCGTCATTAAATTGGAGGAGCCAAGATGTCATCACACCAAGACTAAAATCCAAACATCCCAAGTTTCTCGGTAGTCCAAGATAGATAGAAGGAGAGGGTGGGTAGAATTCAAAACCTGAACAAGACGTTCAGCACCAAATAAACTTGCAATCCTTTGTTGACAATTTATCACCAAAAAGATTACAACTTGAAGCTCAAAATGTGGCACAAAGGGTTGATTAGGTACAAGGGGATTCCTTAGTCGAAACATTATCGACTATAGCCAAGCCCTAGAAACGTTTGTAGTGAGGTTGAGAAGAAATCATTCACGATGAGCTTATCCATAGGAATTAATAAGCAGATGTACCAAATCCCCCCCCAAGCTTATGGATCATCCCACCCTTGGAATAATGTCACCTTTTCAATTACCTCCGATGCAACAAGTAGCTCAGATCACTGCACAATGAGTAGAATTGGAATCAAAGCCCTCCCAATGTATCACTAGTTCTTCACCTTAAATCATCCACGGTGTATCATCCCACTCATCGTCTCCTTGAGCAACGCATTGTACAATTAGTTATTGAAGATCGACATGAAGATCAAGAAAGAGATCTTGGCAATTGGTAGCCATAATGAGTAGAGGACCAAGCACCAAATCGTTGAACTCGTCGAGAAGTGACATAAATATCCACCCTCCTCGTGTGGTGTGCGTCCAAGGAATGAACTTGAAAAAGTTCAAAATCTACGATCTAGTATGAGACATGAATAGAGCACATGAAATGAAGTACTTTTGCTTTTTACAGCAAGAGGAATTTCCCTACCGTTAGAGAGTTACAGTTCATGAGATTTTAACATAAGCAATATCATTACACTTTAATCACTTCCTATTTCATGGTCCATTGGTAAGTCTTTTTTTTGTGAATGGGGAGGTCTTGGGTTCAATTCTTACTCCTTAATAAAAGGAGAAGAGAGGAGAAGAGAAGAGAAAGAGAAGGAGAAGAGAGAATGGAATAGGGGGGGCCGCGAGGTCTGTCGCAAGATAGTCATGTCAGACAATTTAAAACAAGGTGAGCTGCAAGCGGATTCGGACAACTTCTGAACCTCACCAAAAAAGAGTAGTTTACAATAACTTTTAATGGTAAGGCAATGATTTGGCTTATGCAATATGGTGTAGCTCATTTTGTTTCTTATGATGAATTGAAAACTGCATTTTTTAGCCATTTTTGTAAAGAAAAAACTCTAGAAGACATACTCAAGAAGCTTCAAAATATGAAGCAAAAACATCTCTTAGTTGAAGACTATGCACAAATGTTCAAAAATTCGAATAGAAGGTTGACAAATTACAATCAACAACCCACTGATGAGTAGTTGGTAGATTATTTCTATAAGGGACTAAACAAAGAATTATAGACATCAGTAGCTAGCAGATATCAGCTTGGAGGGGTAAAAAACATGGTTGATGTGGCACAGAGAGCAAAAAGAAGACTAGGCATGAAGTCAAGGTCTAAAAAACAAAAGAAGAAAAGGCATTCCAACTTTGACACAGATTGTGAAATAGAGATAGACACTAATGCAAAAGAAGAGGAAAGTGATGATACAGACGATTGACAATTTGCCCCCTTAGGGATCGTTTCTGCAACACGGCAACTGTTTGTGTCCCTTGTAGCTTTCTCTTGTTTGGGGAGAGAACATCCCGTCCATGGGGACCAGCTCTTAGGCAAAGAAACACAACAAGATAAATCATCAACGTACATGGCATCTAGAATGCAAGATACATGTCTCCCGAGACAAACCTCATGACATAAGGACGGACAACAGAATCTTTTCTAGGACATACCCATCATATAAGACCCGTCATAACAACTTTCAAATACAGAACACGGTTGCAAATAGACGTTGAAATTTCCCAAATTATCTCTGTAATAGGTGAACAGAACATAACAGATTGCTAAAATGTTCTTGATACAATTCTTCAGAGTTCAAGGCATATGTGAATATACAGCACCAAACAATAACAAGGTCGAGCACGACACAGAAAGTATTTCTAATTCTCATAGGGCTGCCATAAGCTCTGTACACATATCCATAAACGACGAACACACACATTCAAAAAAAAGACTTTAGATGCTAACAGTAAACACAGAAACTTCTTCAGACCTAGTGCGACTGTGCTCTTCAAAACCGACAGCTTCTGTCCACCTCGCAGTCGAAGGACCAGGTGAAGGGTGGATTCTTTCTGAATATTATAGTCTGCAAGAGTTCGCCCATCTTCGAGCTGCTTCCCAGCAAATATAAGTCTCTGCTGATCAGGGGGAATACCTTCCTTGTCCTGAATCTTCGTTTTGACGTTGTCAATCGTGTCTGAACTCTCCACCTCCAGAGTGATAGTCTTACCAGTGAGAGTCTTCACGAAAATCTGCATGCCACCTCTCAAACGAAGCACAGAGTGGATTCCTTCTGAATGTTGTAATCGGCCAAGGTGCGACCGTCTTCCAACTGCTTGCGTGCAAAAATCAACCGCTGCTAATCTGGAGGAATCCCCTCCTTGTCTTGAATCTTGGTCTTGACATTATCTATCGTGTCAGAACTTTCACCTTCGAGGGTTATGGTCTTCCCCGTCAGCGTCTTCACAAAGATCTGCATACCACCTCGCAGCCGCAGACCGAGATGAAGGGTGGATTCCTTCTGAATATTGTAGTCGGCGAGAGTTCGGCCGTCCTCCAGCTGCAAAGATAAGCCGCTGCTGGTCCGGAGGAATTCCTTCCTTGTCCTGAATCTTCGTCTTAACGTTATCGATGGTATCAGAGCTCTCAACTTCCACGGTGATGGTCTAACGGGTCAAGGTCTTGTCGAAGATCTGCATGCCACCTCTGAGGCGCAAGACGAGGTGGAGGGTGGACTCCTTCTGGATGTTGTAGTCAGCGAGGGTGCGGCCATCTTCGAGCTGTTTACCGGCGAAGATCAAGCGCTGCTGGTCGGGGGGATACTTTCTTTGTCCTGGATTCTGGATTTGACATTGGCGATGGTATCGGAGCTATCGACTTCGAGGGTGATGATTTTGCCGGTGAAGGTTTTGACGAAGATCTGCATGACGATGAAGAGATGCAGGGCTTTCGAATTTTGCCGCGTAGCTTTTTGACCTGCCCTTACCGGGTAGCCTTAGCAATGGCTCCACTTTGGCAAAGCTAATAGGGGACTTTTTAAATTTCATAAAATCCAGATTTTTTTTATCAATAAATGGGGCATTTATGCACAAACTAACGATTTTGGGTTTCTCTCTCTAGCTTCCCTCACTCCATGACTACTCCCACCCACCCACCCTTCGCCTCTCTTAGCTTCCCTCACTCCACCACTAGTCTCTCTCTTTCTCTCTCTTAGCTTCCCTCACTTGAACTTGTTTGATTCAATTTCCCTGTGCTCCTTCCAGACTCGGTCCACCTTCCTCGAACTCTCTCCCTAAGTACCTTCATCAACCTTTCCCTTGCCCATCTCTCGTCCCTTCTCCCTGGGTCTTTGATCCCATTCTTTATCGACCTCTAGTTTGTAGAGTAGTGTTTGAGCTATGGACAAAAAACTTTCAAGTGTGTGCAATTATGCATCTGTGCATCATCATCCTCTTCACAACAGGGTCTTGCAACTAGGCATGTTCATAGTGTGGGTCTTGAATTTCAAAATCTCAATCATACCACGATGTCCAAATCAAAATGGTTGAGACCTAGATCACCATGTGCACTCCTCTGCACCCTTTTTATTACTATGCCACATGTGGGTACTTAATGATAGAAAACCATCCTTTCAACAAAGTGATTCATGACCTTTACCTTTGCCAAACCTAGTGGCCACAAACGACTTACTTGATGGTACCACTACTCCTAGAGTAGAAAGGCAACATCATATCATATTATCTTGACCCATTTTTTGTTAAGACAAGTAGTTAGTACTAAATTGATGATATATTAAGAAAGCTTACTAAAAAATTGAAGGAGATTCAAAAATGATTTAGACAACCATGAAAAAGACTTAGCATTTTGAGAGAAAATGTTATGCCACTATAGTAGCTTTGGCAAGTCCCAAAATGAAAACTACGTTGTGTTACACATCAACTTGGTAGACCACATTCGAATATATATCATATCTTATGTTTGCAATAATGCTACACTCATGCTACATATGCAAACATAGTGCCAAGCTAGAGTGCAACAATTGCATGTAGATCGAATATGTTCTATGTGCCATCAAATCAAAATTAGGGCGTGGAGATGTTGATTATCTTTTGCAATCTGACAATTACACCATCTTAGAAGTTATCTATCCAATGATTAATCACAACGTTAACTAGCTTTTCATTATCTCATAAAATTTGCAAATTCTCTTTTTACCTTTTCAAAATCTTATGTAGCCATCATAAATGCAAAGGAATTGTTGGTAAATGGAATGATCGAGAGTAGCAGGCAACATGATGTTTTCATTTTTAGTAAAAGTTGCTTACTAATTTTCTCATGATTTTTTTAATACCTAAAATATTAGCCTTTTCCATGTGATTGTGACTAAGACTTGGGATCAAAACTACTCATGTCATGATGAATGCCTATTGGTAGAGTTCTCCCAAGGCCAAAAACCTTGCGTTCTTATGAAAAAGGGAGTCGCTATTGCTAGTTAAGGAGCTCACAATCATGTCAATGTTCCATACAGCATAGTTGTGGATGTCTATGACCTAGGTTTGAGAGATGATGATTTGGCAAAATTTCATCTTCATCACCAAAATATTCTCAAGGCTTCAAGAATCCACACAGTACAAGGTGAACGTAAAGCTTTGAACATAGCTTTGCCTCCATTCATACACATGCAAAGAATGTAAGAAAACTCTAATCTTGAGAATATGAATGGAAACCTTGTCACAAGCAAACTGTATGTGTTTTGAACCCCAAACCTTAATGTAAAGAACAGTGTCAAAGATGACAAACCTTAAATGTTTGTGCTATAGAGGAGCTTGCATAGATTCATTCATAACCTTTGATATAGAATTCTTGGATGTGTATGCAAGTGACATCATTGAGGTATGAAATGCACTAGGAAGGGCCAACCTCATTAGTTAACCTTGTGGCAATAAGGGTTGAAGAGTAGCCAATATGAGATCATTGTGTTTGTGGAGTAGCAGATCAATAGCTCCACTTATAATAATAACTTGAGCTTGAAAGTAGATTTGATGGATCTATTAGGATGGGGATAGCCAAAATACTATCTAGAAATGATCTGAACATACATGAAAAATTCATGCTCTAGAGAGAAAAAGACTAAAGGTAGAGAGAGAAAGGCTAAACACTTTGTGAGGTTCCCTATAAAAAGTGTAGAGACCCTTGAGGTCTTTTACAAAAAATGTAGAGACTATTAAGGCCCCTACATTCTAAAACTCAAGAACATGCATAAATATATAAAAATCTCTGACCTTTGGGGTCCAATATTTTGCTCGCATTTGTGTCCATGTGCTTGATCTCCTTGTGTCCATGCTTTCTCAATAGTAATGTATGATTGCATGCTTCAACCTTGCAATCTCCCATCCTGCTCCCTTCTCCTCCTTCTCATCCATCTCCCCCTTCTCACTGTCCTCCTCCCTTCTCCTTCTCATTGTCCTCTGCCTCCTTCGTTCATCATCCTTCCCCCCTCCTCCATGTCCTCCTTCCTTCTTCTCTTTCCTCTCTTTAGGAAAAAAGGGAGCTCATTTTGGGGCCTTTTACGGTTTGGAAAAATAAGCTCTCAACCAATCAATAGAAGGCCAACGTAACGTTGAAAATTCACGAAAATAAGAGAAAATAGAAAAAAGAAACAATACTTTATGTAAGTACAAGCGTGCTACATTAATGAAGAGATTGGTTTTTTATTCGTAGAAGATCTTTGGACAAGAAGATAGAATCTAAACTGACATTTTATCTGACAAGCTCCTTCCCGCTTCCACCTTCCTTTGAATTTTCAAATATTGTGCCGCCTTTCGTGCGAAAGGTCTACCATTCTACACCATTGCCTCATTGTGCAACTGCCTTCCTTTTCCAAAACTGCTCCCTTGATCCTGTTTGGCGTAGAGTAAGATGTTTCTCGTCAACTGTCTGTTTGCCCACTTTCTCTTTCTTGAAACTTCAAATTGTTATCTTAGTTACATTACTTTGCTATTGTTACAGATTCAGAAAATCTCCATGGTGAACCAAAACCACGGCCGTTCTTGTGCAAGACGCTCTGTGGATGATAATGCTACGAAGGCAGAATTATACCAAACATCCTTACACCGTCGACCTGCTTCTTCTATTTCGTCGGTAGAGAATTCAAGTACAGTCAAAACAGAAGGAACTTGGGAAAGGTTTAGTGTTTCGAAAGGAGCATGGGTGCTCATGCAACCTAGCAAAAGAAAAAGACCCCACACAAAAAACATTTTCTTGGCATCGTGGAAGGGAAGAGTACGAGATTTTAAAATCACCAAAGGGAAGATATCCATGAAAGAAGTTTTGATTCAGCACGTGTACATGCATAAAGAACTTGTCTTGCGAGACTATCCAAAAAATCTTCCGCAACACAGGCCTAATTGTATATTTTTCTATTGTGGTTTTTTCCTTCATGAGGTGTATGGATTTTTAAGATGAAGCTTTCTCTCTTAACTTATTGACATTCTTGTGTTGTTTTATTTCAGATTTATATCCTTCATCGTATGAGACATGGCAAAACATCGATTGTATTCTGGGATTTATAGATGTTCTGCATGGATCGATAGGAGAACAACAATACCAAGGTCGATGTGCAACAGAGCTAGCTCAATCCGGTATATTTTTTACTGATCATTTTTATCAGTTGCTGGACAAAGCTAACACACATGGTGTATTAATAAAACAAGACCTTCTGGCGTGGAATTCGGTGGATTGGCCTCACCCACATTCTAGTGTTACAGAGGCATATAGGGCGAAGCTTTTTACAGAAGTACAGAAAGCTCTGAGGCCCAATATTGCCACTAGGATAGTAAAAATTTCTTTGTGCATGCCTCTCACAGTTTTTGTAGACTTGTTTAATACCTTTCCAGTAAAGGTTTCAAAAACAATGCTCACAGTTAAAGCAACAAATTCGGCATGCATGCCACAATTTTTGGATAAAGGTTGGGATAAGAAGACATGTAGTTCAGTGTTTTGTGAGGTGGTCCAACCTTCTATGCAACTGAAGTACATGGTTGCATCACAAAATTTTATTTTCTCTTTTTATTACAAGCGCAGTCGAATGCTAGGTTCAAAGCTTGTCCCAATGGACAAAGATGAAGAGTCGTTTGGTGCACATAATAAACTTATTGATATTGATGTTCTTGAGAATGGTGATGTGGTAGCCAGTATCTCGTTAAGAGAATGTTGCTCCCTAGCTCAATTACGCAGTGACATTCTGTTTGAGACTGAAGGTTCTATCTCAAACGACTTTTTATTTATCTACAAGAACAGAAAGGTACACCATCTGATTTATCCTAGTCTCTATAAGCATTGCTATTAGTTTAATTTACCACTCTAATTCATATTGCTTTTTTGCAGTTACTCAGAAGAAGAGAGAGCTCAGTTAAATGCAAAGACATAGAAAATTTTAAAATTGAGATCACACATACTCCATAAAGAAAGGTTTTGTATTCAATCAAGTAAGATTTTGTACAGAATTGTTTAGCTGAATCTGTAGAACATATTTCTAACATCCATTTTCTATTTATGTACAGTTTCATCCAGAGGCTGCTCTACATTTTCTGGAGGATCTTCTCTCTGCTGCTCCATCCTGTCCGTGCTCCATCCTGTCTCCTCCACTGCCCCAGAAGCCTCTCTTTGCTGCTTCTCCACCTTCTCCTCAACATCAGCAGCAGGTCTTTGCTCCTGTGTCTGCTCCTCCTCAGCACTCTGTGATTGCTCCTGTGGCTTCTGGTCCTCAACATCAGGTGCTTCATATGTGGGATCAAGGTGTATGACACCTTCTTGTACTTTAGAGCTTTCACCCAGCTCCACAGTAGCTACTACAATAGGTTTGGGGGAGGCATAGCTCAAAAACCTCAAAATTGTATGAGCTCTAAAATTATGTACATAGTTGGGGCTGAAGCTATCCTCTTTCATCTGCAATGGCAGAGGATAATTTAGAACACTTTGTATCATTATGAATTATATTCAAGCTAAATGAAAAGTATTTTTCCTTACCAGATCTGGCTGTTCCTTTTCAAAGTAGCTTGAAAGTATATATTTTGCATTGATCAGCACCCTCCATCCACAACTACTTGAATCATTTTGTTGTGGTGTTTGTACAGTTAGAAAAAAATGTTAGAAACTGTGAGCATCAGCACAAAACAAAATTATTCAATAAGTTCAAAGACATAGCATTTAATGGACTTTTTACCTCTAGACTTAATGGCTCTATTGAATCCAACAGAGAGACATTTGCAGGACAATGATCCAATGCATCTAATAGCCTTCTAATACAACTGCAATATGTATAATTTAGTTAGTATGGTATCAAAATAATGAAGTTTTGAGTTCAAAAAGCACACACAGTACTTACAATTTCAGCTCTCTGTGTGTGTTTTTTAGAGAGTTGAATAGAAAGCACTGCCTCTGCTGGATGTCAATAGACACAAAACTCCAGTGGTCACTGCATAAGGAAAAAAGCATAAGCAAATGAAAGGCTACAAGAGTTCCCAATTTTAAAGAAGAATCTTAAAAGAAGTAGTCACCCACATACCTGCTATGATATGGAAGTAGCAAAATGTCAATTACTTCAAAATTGCAGTGTTTGAACCAGTTGGAAATACTCATGGGAGTCTCTTTTGCATCTCTTAATCTAGAAGAAATGGCTGGATCAACAATATGGACTATATGTTGTACAGAGGGATGAAGCCAGCTTCTCATCATGCTGCATAGGATCAGAACATAATTAGGGTAGGTTATAAAAGAGTTACAAGGAGGATTGATTTGCAAAAAATGTAAAATTTAAAGACACTTACTAGAGCATTGCAAGAATGATAGTATCTGAGCAATACTCATTCTTGTTAGCCAATGCTGCTAAGCATTGTTTTGTCAAATCAAAATCATTGACTGAAACTTCATCCTCAATATGTACAACTACATCAGGGCCCAGCTCCTTCAACCTTCTATGTATGTGTAGATCCTTCTTTCCAGTTTCCACATCTATAACAGATTTTGTTTCTTTTACTTGCTGCTTCAGTGATTCCTCATAAGCAGCCTTCCCTTTGGTGTTCTTTGAGTGTGTTACCTCAACAACCTTTACCTCATCAACCTTGACCTTCCTTGTAGGTGGAATTAGCAATATATCTCTCATTTTGATGTCCTACCATTCCACAGGATGAACCAGCTTGTCATATCTCCATCTCACTCTGGACAAAGTGTTGAAATCTTTGGCCATCAAAGTCACCCTGTGAGCATGGGCTGCTACAAGCATTGCATCCTCAAAATATTTCTCCAGGTAATCCTCTGCCATTTCCTGCAAGGAAAGAATGGCAGTTCTATTCCACCTGAACCCAAGGTTCCAACTGTCACAAATTTCTCTCACCAGTCTTTGAAAGGGTGCTTTGGGTATTGCAAAACCTATGGCTTTCTATTGCCTCCTTATTTCCCTAAGCACACCTGCACCCTTATTCAATCTTTTGGCCTTTTGCTTGAGCAAGCTCATTGGCTTACCCTTCCTGCCATGTGAAGCTCTTCCCTTTGGAGGCACACTAAACTTCTTGGAACCTGTCCCAGCTGCTGTTGCTGCAAGACCTAGTCCTTTGCCAACTTGCATTGCAGTTGATTTGGTTCTTGCCATCACTCTGAAAAACTGCATACAAAGGATTGGAAAGAGATCAAAGACATGAAGAACATGTTCTAACAAGGAAAAGGCAATCATAGGGGTGGTAGAAGCCAAATAGAGAAATTTGCAATAAAATGCGATATGAGCAGTTTGGAATTTCAAACAGGTCCACATCGCATTTTGCTGCAAATTTTTTAAATGAAATGCTGGTGCACTCCTACAGTGATTTCTATGTTTCTCCAACCAAATACAGTATGAATGGAGGTCATGCAAGAAGATCACATGCAAATATCACACTTGAAGATCTGCATTCCTTCAGTGATTTCTCTGTCTTGGTTTAAGCCTATGCATTTCCATACAGGATGTAATTTTTCTATTTTAGGCAAGAAGATTGCAGAGACTAAGGGGAGTCACAAAACCAGACATGTTCTCATTAAGAAAAGGCAATCACAGAGGTGGAAGAAGCCAAATAGACAAATTTGCAATAAAATGCGATATGAGCAGTTTGGAATTTCAAACAGGTCCACATCGCATTTTGCTGCAAATTTCTGAAATGACATGGTGGTGAACTTCTACAGTGATTTCTTTGTCTCTCCAGCCAAATACAGTATGAATGGAGTTTATGCAAGAAGACTACAGCTATGGAAGTCAAAAAACCAGAACATGTTCTCACAAAGAGAAGGCAATCACAGGGGTGGAAGAAGCCAAATAGAGAAATTTGCAATAAAATGCGATATGAGCAGTTTGGAATTTCAAACAGGTCCACATCGCATTTTGCTGCAAATTTTCTAAATGACATGCTGGTGCACTCCTACAGTGATTTCTATGTTTCTCCAACCAAATACAGTATGAATGGAGGTTATGCAAGAAGATCACATGCAAATATCACACTTGAAGATCTGCTTTCCTACAGTGATTTCTCTGTCTTGGTTTGAGTCTATGCATTTCCATACAGTATGTATTTTTTCTATTTTAGGCAAAAAGATTGCAGAGACTAAGGGGAGAACCCATTGTTCCTGACCTGGAGTCTATCTGTGGATGTGCTGTGCTGCTGAGGAGTAATCTGAGCTGAGGATGATTCTGTGCTGTTGGACAAGATGCTGATGCTGCAGAGTATGGAGGTAGGGAGGCAAGAGAGCAGAGACTGGAGGGCAAGAGTTCTAAAACAGGATACCACAAAGAAGTGCAAATAGAATTAAAGAATCACTAAATCCCACACGTGTGGAATCTAGTCGTTTTTCACACGTGTGGATGGGACCCAGATCTCTTGGAGTTTGAAATCTGGCATGTGTGAAAGTACACTTTATTCCTTGGAACTTGTGCCATTCATTATTTCATCATGAATACCACAACCACTTTTCCCTCCCCTGGATTCCAATCTCTCATCCCTGCCACGACTCTCTCCTGATCCTTTCTCTCTGATTCTTTCCTACCCAGCACACTCCATCCAGACTGCAACCTGCCTGAAGACAGTACTGCCAGATCTCCAGGTTACCTAGAGTGCAAGGTTCAAGCTAGAGAAAGAGCAGGAGATTTACCAGTGCAACTCAATCAGCATGGAAAAGGAAAAAAAAGGTCAGAGTTCTAGTTTGGTTTCAATGTTTTTCAACATTTATTTCTTCCATCCATTGGATTTTTTATGTCCCAATGTCTTCACTCAGCTCCATCCTTCTTCCACAATGTGGTAAATCACCCAGAAATTAGATTGTAGGTTGATATGAACAGAAAAAAGAAATTTGCAACAAAATGCGAGGAGAGTGGTTTGGAATTCTCTAAACAGCCCATATCGCATTTTGCTGCAAATTCCTGTTGTGGACTCCTTGCTCATGAAAATATTCATTCATTCCATTTTTTCTCTTGCATATGAGATCATAGTGTCCAGGAATCACTGAAATGAACCAAGTGCTTGATTTGACATGCACATGAACAGAACTTGAGAATTTGCAACAAAATGCGAGGAGAGTGGTTTATAGTTCTCTAAACAGCCCATATCGCATTTTGCTGCAAATTCCTGTTGTTGACACATTCCTCATGAATAGTATCACTCATTCCATTATTTCTCTTGCATATGAGATCATAGTGTCCAGGAATCACTGAGATGAACCAAGTTCTTGATTTGACATGCACATGACCAGAATTTGAGAATTTGCAACAAAATGCGAGGAGAGTGGTTTACAATTCTCTAAACAGCCCATATGGCATTTTGCTACAAATTCCTGTGTATTATTTGTTTCTCACTTCTACCTCATTAATTTGCTACCTTTAGCCCTGTGGAGATCTTCCTTGATGATGAGAAATGTTTTTGTTTTGGAACAGTTGGCTCCCAGGCCCCACCTTTCAAGAGGAAGCTGGACTTTTCTGCTGCTATAATAAAACCACAGCAATCACCAGGTGAGTGATGAGATGTCATGAAGGAATTATCTGGTGATATACAATGCATTCACTGATTGCATATGTCAGCATATAGAATTCATAGTATATAAGTTTTTGAACAGGCAAAAAGAAGAGGCTGGAGCAGAGTGCTGATTCTTCCATCAAAAAACAAATGGAACCAGAAGAGGACAGTTCTCCAGATTTGCTCCTATTTGAGTTTCTTCACAAATGCAAGGCTCAGAGTAACTTCCATTTATACCACAGTATTTTCAACATGGAGTTCTCAATGAGCTCTGTACTGGAGCAGCACAAAGATTTTCTTTCAGACTATTGGGATGCCTTCAAAGAACTGACAGAGGCAGGAAGAATTGTGGGAGGTGAAAAGGTTTTTGTGCACATTAATCATATTGTCTCCAATGACAGGCTGAGGTACCATGTGAGCAGAAGATTTGACAGCCTGCCTGATCACTATAAATTCAACTGTACTTTGCACACCAGAAAGTGTAGAGTGCTGAGGAGAGCATGGCATTTCTCATGTACATTGTCTTCAGTCAGGAGTCTTTGGATGAACAAGGGCAGGAAACAGAAGAAGAAGACACATCTGAAGCTTCTGAAAAGGAGGATGTTTCTTTGGGCTCTGAAATGGCAGAGCAAGAAGAAGATATCAACCTTCAGGATGAGGGGCTGCAAGTGGCTGCTCTTGACCTTGTTCAACTGAGGAATAAAACTCTGAGGGGAGCAGAGCCAGTTGAAGATTTTGATGTTCAGAGCAGCAACTATGCAGTGCCCATGCTTCCACGTGTGTTGATTGGTGGAAAGGATTATGTTTTCCTCCATGATATAGAGTGTATGTTTGATTTGAGGGAGGACTATGCCATTTCCCTTATTGCCCAGGCTTCAAGGCTTGACAAGGAGGTTGGCATAGAGGATGACCAATCACTTCTGGCTTTGGAAACAATGTTTGATCCTGTAGAGGCCCTTTCATTTTGTTTCAAAGAGGCTGAAAAGTTCCAAGAGCCAAATGAAGCTGCCTTCCAGCTCACACAGGAAGCTATGAATCTCTCAGCTCTATACACAGAAAAGACTAGAGAAGAGGCTGTACAAGAAGGGAGAGGGATAAATCTTTGGAAAGATGAACTGCTTGTTGCTGATGAAAATGAGAAGGTACTTCAAATCATATACTTTGACTTCTGCTTAACTTTAGTTTTGTAGGTTGTGTATTGTCTCACTCCAATCCTTTGATATGTTGCAGCTACAAATTGAGGATGACACATTCCTCTAGAGATCAAGTGGAAGCAAGCAGGTTGGGTTTCGCAAAATGTCAGGCCTAGCTCATTATATTCATGATCTAGGCAGTGCCAAGATCTTGATTTACCATAGGCAGTTGAGCAACAATGGAGAAGCCATTGTTTACTTCCTAAAATGTTTGTCCAGGGCTTTAGGTGGACATGCTCTTTCATGGCAAAAGGAAAAGATCATTTTGATAGAGAGGTTGTCTGCCATAGATATATTTGGAGATTATGTGAATAAGCAGGCCTCTAGGGCCACTTAATTTTTGTCTTACACTTCTTATGCATTAGCATGTGGTGTTAAGGACCCCAAATATCTGGAGGGCTATGGAAAACACCAGCTTGTAAGGTTTCGAGAGCCACCCATGATTGCATCAGGCCACACAGTCCAAGAAGAGGAACAGGTGGAGAGAGCTGAAGAAAAGGATAAAGAGACAGTCGACATCAAGCCAATAAAGAAGAAAAAGACTCCAATCAAGATCAAAAAGAGAGTTCCGATGAACAGGCCCTGGGAGAAATAGGATTTAGTCATCGAATATAGCACAAACATTATATTAAATTTGAACTGATTTGTATAAAGTCTTTGATATCTGGTATGATCTTGTATAAATGATTAATAAGTTGATGATGAAATGATTTGTACATTTACATAGAGTGGTGTCGTTAAATATTAAATGAACAATATATTGAAATTGTAAACAAATTGTATTAAGTTCAGATCATATGTTTCACATTGAAATTTTTTTCATGCATAACACCAAGAGTCACTTGTTCCACTAAAAAAATTTCTATTGAATGAGTTTGAAAACATGTGGACATAACCCCAATAAGTTACAAATGAGTCCTATTCATGTTTACTTGTCCATTTATGGTTTCTAAATATCTTCGATTCCCTCCACTGTCTATGTCTTTCTGCTGCAATTGAATTGTCTAGAGCTTGTCTTCGTCTTTGCTTTTGGGCTAGAAGAAAAGCAAGCTTGATTTTGGAGCTAGCAACTTTTCTTTTAGCATGCAGCCTTTGTAGTATGCCTCGGTAAAACCATTGGAAGACTTCCTTCAGACTATTCGCCTTCTGACTCCCTCCATAGTGTTGTGTGTGTCTAAAAAATGCATTACGTGCCATGTAGTGAGACTTCTCCATGCCTTGGGTAGACCAAATAGCTGGGCATCCATACTTTTTGACAAAATAGGGAAGGTGGTTGTATATGATATGCTGTAAGACATAAGAATGCATAGTAAGTAATAAAAAAAAGAGGATCACACTTAAGTAAAAGAAAAAGACAGAACCTTACCATGTAGTGAGTTATATTGCAGGCTGTCCACGCGTCTTTCATTGACTTCCCAAAATGTTTAATTGCCTCCTCAAAGTTCTTGTAATCACTCTTTGTCCATGTTACTTTGTCACAGAACATGAAGAGTTGATCAAGAGACCTCCACACCTCTGCCTTCCTATTTCGTGCTTCCCCATCTGCCTCATGATCTTTCACAGCATTATGGACTTGCTTCCACAATCCATAATTAATCTTTGAAACTGCTCTACCTTGCCTTACTTGCTTAGTGTGTTTGGGTCGAGACAAGAATCTTCTTGCCTTAACACCACCAATAGAGGGCTTGATTGGTACCTCCTTGCCATTGGTAGACTTTTTAAAATCCTTTGTGATTTGAACATCTCCTCCATGCAGACCTATATCGGATAACACTTTTTCCAATGCTTGAAGAGCATCCTTTCTATTTTTTTCGGGACGGAGTTTCCAAGCAAATTCAATATATAAAAATACCAATTTCTCAATAATTCGACATAGACCATGCAATGTGCAGATGTGAACATTACATAGTGGAATGTCCAGAATGGCCTTGAAGTCAGGGTCAACTTTATCTCTATTAGGTGCTCTCTTCCACCATTTTGAATCCATTACTTGAGCTGATTCTTTGCAGTAAAGACAAGGAGACTTTGAGTTGCCTCCTTTACTAATGTTATACATGCACTTAAGTGTTTTAAGATCCCCGGCCATGTGCCACTCTACTTGAAAATCACCTTTTCTTGCAACATGGAGATTCTCGCCTTGCACTTGTCTTTTGATTATTGTTGGTATTTCCGTGTGATGAAACACCCAATCTAGTGTTTCATGGTCTTCGGTCTTCACCTGTGAGATTATAGAAAACAAAAGTATTACTATATCAGATTTGAAAACAATGACCAAAATCAAGTATAAAATAGCCCATGATTATACCTGGAACGAGCCTAACCACCATATGTGTTTCTCTGATTGCACACTAAAATACTTCGAACTCCCTTCAGTCAATGATGTATCAATCGCTCCATTCATCAATGTAATAGTAACTCTTTCCATTTTCTTTTCCTTTACAACCTCACACTCATCCAGTTTGATAACAAATTTCAAAATGCCTTTGCACTCCTCAAATGTTATTCCATAAAACTCGACCATTCTTTTTTGAAGTTGTTGCAGATCTAAAAATATATTGTTCCAAGGATCATACACAGTGGTTCCTTTGACAATGGCATTGATGTACTTAGCTTTTAAAGCTTCTAAAGGATTTTCTAGGCGTGCTCCCCCCCAGTGCCCCCTCCATCTCTCTCTCTCTCTATATATATGTGTGTGTGTGTGTGTGTGTGTGTGTTGGGGGCGGGGGGGGGGGCCTGTTGTACCTCCTAGTTACTACAGGCAATTGCCTATCATGATCTCCTCATTAGTTTGGGCCCCATCTTTGAAAACACATTACATAAGCTACATAGACCATTGTGAGGTCACACATGCCAACATATCTAGCCACTCGCTTAAAGAGAAAAGGAACTGCCCATTGTTTGAAAGCCACCTTGACATTTGCATTGATAGTTGCGACAAAACAACCTTTGAGGTTGAAAGATACTATTTGAAATTTATTTGGGCTCACTTGCATGCACTTTCTCTCTACCTATTCTTACAAGAATTTGTTCTTAGGCGTGTTAAATAATTGACAACATTTGACTTGCTGATGTCATTCTAATGGGAAAAAAGCTTTGCAAATCATCTATGCAAATCCCTACCAATTGCATTAATGAAAACCGATGATAATATCTTTGCCGCTAATAGTTTCGTAGAGGATTATGACTCTTCTTATGTCACAACCCGAAAAACCATTCCAAAGGCTTACGAAAAACAAAGAGAAGCTACAAATAAAAGACAGAGGGCCTTTGAGATGAAGGAAGGCCAACAGGCTCAACTAAAGTTTAAAAAAGCCAAACGAAAAAGTAAAGTGGGACAAAAGAAGATCTATTAAAAAAGATCAAGTATTGTGGCCATCTCAGAGTATTGGAGTTATTAATCAAGTTTCACTTTGGTTGGATCTCCCATCACATTAGAAGATACAAAACGTATTCCATGTTAGTTTGATCAAAGCCTATGTTGGGGATATTCCTCATAATCCGATCTATGAAAATCCACTAGAATTGGAGGATAATGAGATACTTTTGGTTCCACGATGAAGTTACAAAAAAATGTCTCTTGAAGTTCGAGGGATTTCCATGTTTCAAGACTTTCTTGACATTCTTGATGCTTATGAGACAACACTTCAGTTGAGGTCAACAGAATAAAAGACAGAGGGGATGTCAATTCTCTTTACAAAACACATCTCCACTTGCTTAGTAATTCAGTTATTGCATATATTTATTTTCTAAAATTTCAAGTTCTTTGAATTAGGATGTTTTGTAGGAACAAGAATGAAGATGGATTGTGAACACAAGAGAGCAAGAAGTTAACACAAGTGAACTCCAACTAAAATGTTCAAAATGAAGTACAAGTACTTGGTATATATAGTACCCAAGCACTAACACACAAAATAGAATAGACTAAGTCCTAGTCTATCCTACACCACCATATCATTGTATATCTCTATAAACCCCCCCTCAATGATATGGTTGAAGTACTCTGGAATGATCTCAGAAGTACCTGATGTACCTAAAGTACCATGGTTGCATAAATTCATCCACATGCAGATATAGCAACCTATGGGAGTACAAAAGAAAAACAATGTCATTTTACAAACCCCCTTGACATTTTTTGAATGTCTTTGATCCCCAAGCCATATCGATGACGTGTGAAGAGAGGTGATGACAGGCTTTTCGTGAAGATATTTGCATATTGTCCTCAGTGGAACAATATGTAAGATTACAGCCATCCTGAATACAATCCTTCACATAATGATAGTGATTTTCAATATGTTTCATGCGAGCATGAAAGACAGGATAATGGCGATGCAACTCGTTGTCCCAAAATATCAAAGGTGAATATGCAAGACATGGAATGGAAAGGAAAGTAGAAAAGTAAGACTAGGCAAACATAATGGAAATGAAATAAAGCTAGAAAGAAATGTACAACCAAGCAAAGTACTTACATGATCAAGAAAGACTAGAGGATCGATAGATTTGACATGAGAAAGTACAATGCCTTTATAGGATAGGCACACACACTCTAAGTGTTAAATGTATATGGGATATGTCCCATAGTGACACGTGGCACTCTAGGATATAAAGTAGTATAGTACTACTCTAGGACACACTAAAAGTCACTCAAATTGACTCCATTTCCTAACACCCCCCCATGGAGGAAAGGTGAGGGACTACAAGAATGGAAGTAAAGTCATGATAATGACAGTTATGAAAACTATGCATGCCGGTCTAGAACTAGACATAGCTCCCACACAATCTCAGAGGCAAGTGAGCATGGCTCAGAGACTAGTAAGCATAACATAGAAATCTCATCTACCATGGCTCAGAGGCTCATCATGCATGGATGCATGATTAACTCAGAGGTCTAGGAGACCAATGCACCAACAAATATATCTATCAAAGCCAAAAAACCATAGCTCCCACAGTACATCCCCTCCTGGCTTCAAAGACTAATGAGGAACATGGAGCCACACACCAAAAATAGAAAAGAAATACATCATTTTAGCAGGACTATCCAAGGCAGAGTACCTTTATTGACTACAAACACATGATTTATTGCATTCATTTTTTGGAAACACCCTAGGGCAGAGTACCCTATACATCATGCTTTAGAAAGCAAAATCATGATCTTCATCATCCTCTAGATGTTGGAGACAGGTAGTAAGAGGATGATCCTGTGTCGGATGGTCATCTTTGTCTGCATCATCACTAGTAGTAGAAGCCACCCAACTGGCATGATCTTTCGATTGTTATTGAGCAAGCTTCTGGTAGCACTTGTCCTCCGTATGTCCAAGCTTGTTGCAATATGTGCACTTGAATGGCTTGAATGGCTTTCCTCGTGCTGGTGGAGTCGATGGCCTAGGTCTCCATTTGCTGGTGGAGGCAAGAGCATGTGTAGTATCCGCTGAGTAGGATGGAGATTCTTTGTTGCGGCGATCCTTTTCAAGAAGAAGAGATACCATATCTTCAAAGGTAGTTGATGCAATGCGAAGTACTTCAAGGGCATTCTCAAAGTGAGAAATACCTTTCATACTTGTCATGTGGATAGCCATTTCGTCCTCATCATCCGGGCAACACTTCAAGTTGGAGAGTTGTTGAACTAAAGACTGAATTTTTGCTATATGTGCACTCAAGGTATCAAATTCTTCAATTTTAAACTTATAAAATTGCATTTTCAGAAAAACCTTAGAGTTGGTGATCTTGTTACCAAATATATTCTCGAGGCGTGCCCAAATCTCCTTAGCCTTGGACTTGAAGTCGGTATGATGAATCGATGAATCAATGAATCATCTAGGCAAAGCCCGATGATTGTGATGGCCCTCGAATTGTGTTGCTTCCAAAGCTTGTGTATTTGAGGCTCCGTTGATGCCTCAAGCACTTCATCATCTTCGATGGCATCCCAAACATTCTCCTTCATGAGAAGAAGTTGAACTTTTGTTTGCCATGTTGGGAATCCGTCCCTTGAATTTGTCCACAAGGAGAGAGTTGGTGGAAATCGAACCCATGAAGATGACAACTAGGAGAGAAAGTGGGATAGTGAGAGTGATGGACGGAATGAAGTTGTAGAAGAGGAGGAGTAGATGGCAGCACAATGGAGCTGTAGAAGAGGAGATATTGGGCACAATGGAGCAGAGGAGGAGCAATTGTAGATGGCGGGTAGAATAGTAGCAGGTAGAGAATAATGGCCAGCAGAAGAGTAGCAGGCAGAGAATAATGGTGGGCAGATCAGATAGCAGGTAGAATGGCGGGGAGAATGGCGAGCTGAGTGGCAAACTGAAGAGCTGAGTGTCGAGTTGCTAAAGAGCTGAGTGGCAAGCTGAATCCCATGAATTGAATGGCGAGCTGATTCCCACGAACTGAAGCATAGGCTGAAGTGACGATCTCTTGGCTGAAGTGATGGGTTGAAGTGACTACCAACGCTATCCAATGGTGAGGCTCAAGGTGGAAGAGAGGTTGAGCTCAAGATGGGATTGGAGAAGGCATTCCTCCAAGGGGAATGAGGGAGAGAGGATTCATGTCCTCAATCTCTTACCTCAACCTCTTGGAAGATAGCCTAGCTCTGATACCAAATGAAGATGAAAGACATGGAATGGAAAGGAAAGTAGAAAAGCAAGACTAGGCAAACATAATAGAAATGAAATAAAGCTAGAAAGAAATGTACAACCAAGCAAAATACTTACATGATCAAGAAAGGCTTGAGGCTTGATAGATTTGACATGAGAAAGTACAATGCCTTTATAGGATAGGCAGACACACTCTAAGTGTCAAAATGTATATGGGATAAGTCCCATAGTGACACGTGGCACTCTAGGATATAAAGTAGTATAGTACTACTCTAGAACACACTAAAAGTCACTCAAATTGACTCCATTTCCTAACAAAAGGTGCCTCACCATCTTGAGCATGATGCAAATCATGTAGTAGCTTCCTTAACCACATACATTCCATAGTGGCTGCATTTGCCGCTTTATATTCAGCTTCACTAGAGGAGAGAGAGACGCGGCTTCGCTTCATACTGAGCCATGATATACATGTGGAGCCCAATGAGAAGCAATGATCTGAAATGGACTTACGGTCATCAATGTCCCCTGACCAATCTGAGTCTGAAAAACCACTCAACAATACATCACCATCTGGAGCCTTTTCAAAACCTAAGGATGGTGTCTTTGCTAAGAAGGAAGGAGCTTCCACATCTAGGTGTGTTTGTTTGTCTTGCATTACCTACTTTAGGTTTCTTGAATATAAGGCAAGGCACATACTTCAGGTCATGTACACCCTTACAATGTTGAACAACTCACTCATACCAAGCTCTGGTAAGGCTGGAAAGTTCAATGTTCAAATATCCAATCTCGACGTACCCAAACATGGGACCAATCAAATGCATAGAATGCATACCAACCCAACAGCCTTAAAGATAATGTTTACGAGAGCCTTGGATGTGGGCTTATGAACATGAAAATGTCAAAGAGAGACAAAAGAAGATGAGAAACCTAGGGGGAAAATAGAAGTAAAATAGAAGTTGTATTGATCGCCTTTTAGTCCCACAAACAAATAGTGGTTAAAATGACCTTTAGTCCACAATTTCACATGACATGTAGAATGTTGATGTGGTAGCTTAACATGGCATGTTGAGGTGGCATGCTGAGGTGGCATGCTGATGTGGTAGCCATGACATGTGGCATGGGACACATGGCAACTTGTGGGGAGGTAAAAGGCCATACTTGAACCATGGCACCACTTCTCACTGCTGGAACTCCCCATACAGCCCACCAAATTCCAAGAGAACTGCCCTCCATGTGATGTTGGGCACATTTTCTAATATTGGAAGCTGGCCCCTCCCTACATCTAATAAAGAAACACTCCCCCTATCATAACCCTCTTTCTGGTTGCATACTCTCCAGCCTCCTATCTCTGTAGCCTCTCTCCTGTGCACTGTAGCAGTCCATCCCCTTGCAAAAGCCCCTCTTGCCACTATAGCAGACCATCCCCTTACAGAAGCTCCTTCTGCAGCAATCCATCTCTTTGCAAAATCCCCTCTTGCTACTGCAGCAGACCATCCCCTTGAAGAAGCTCCTCCTAAAGCAGTACATGCCCTTGTAAAGTTTTCACTGGATTTGAAATGATACTATGTTTTGCATTTTCATGGAGGTTTTGGGATGGAGATTTCTCTCCCACCTTTGTTGTAGTACGAAGTCATTTTGAATGGAAGATATTATTGTTTTATGTTCAAAACATATCTTTTTCGTTAGTGCCTTATGCAAAAATTAGTTTCTACAAAAGTATGTAAAATTTTTGCTATGGAGTCCAAAGGAAGATGGGGAATATCAAGAACTCTGCGATAACTCCGAAATATTGAAAATTGGAGTCACGGAGAGAGAGTTATGGGGTTTTCTTCCCGTGTGTAAGATGTGATCCCTTGGGGGGAGAGTGCTTGAGTTTCTACAATAATGATAAGTGTAATAAGATTGAGGAGGGAAGTGTCTAGATGTTTGGGTGTCGATAGAGGGGATTTCTCTAGAGAGAGAGAGAAGGAAGCGCTCTCGTGGTCTAGGAAAAATACATGAAAGAAAGACATGATGTACAGGGTTTGGAATGAGTAGAACGAGGCTTTTGTTGCTTTTTATGGAGGGGGCTATTCATAGCATCATGCTATTTATAGTGAGGTTTCCTTCTATATAGAGGAGGGCTAGTACTATTGTGGCAACTCAATTGAGCACTCCTCAACTGACAATGGGGCTTGGACATGAGGCTAACACTCCAGCCATCTACATGGCTGATCATAGGATCATGTACCAAAGGTCTTCAGGATGGGCTCAAGTGATATGGGATGCTTGGGTGAGATATGGGCCTATGGATGAGTCAAGCTGTAGACACGTGCTCGTGGGTGGATGGGAGGATCGAGATTGCGTGCACTTGTTTTTGATCGATTGGGATCAAGATTATTGTTAGTGCAGATCTTGCAGGGTCATGTCAGTGAGGGCCTTTGTTGTGGGTGTGTCTGTCGTCCCCTGTGAGGTTAGTCTAGTGTAGGGTTGGGGCATGTGCATATGCCAAATGGATCAAGGCTTGTTTGAGGACGTTGTACTGGAGGCACATTATAGGCAGGTATTCCTAGGAGGGGTGCTGGACAGATCGTGGTTGTGTAGGGCCTCTTTGTGGTTTGCTTGGTGCCATGATGAAATGCTCTTTGGAGGTGTCCTAGGTAGGCCTATTGAGGGGGATAGTCAGGCCACCATGTGGGGCAGCATACCCAAACTGCTTGTCACATTACCAAGCCCCTGTAGGCGGGTGCTTAGCTAAGGTGGGCCGACATGCTAGTCGAGGAAGCCCCTTTTATGGCTGTGTGAGAACCCCTTGTGGGGCAGATCTAGGTGGCCCATATAGGTCAGGAGTTGGCCCCCTAGAGGCAAGTAATCAGCCCCCATCTAGGGCATGTGGTCGGTCCACCTAGAGCAGGGAGTCGGCCTGCTTACATCAGCTGACTGAAAGGCATGGAGTGCCTATTTACAGGCCCCCTCCTCACTTGTGGTGGTCACAGTGGAGGTTTACTCTAGCTGTTTAGATGGTTTTCCTGTGATCAATTGTAGTGTCTCCTTCTCTTTCTTTCTCTCTCCTTCAGTTCAGTTTGTGGTCTGGTTTGCTTTCTCCTTTTTTGTTAAGTATCCACTGTACTTCTCACAGCTGCTCCAGGGGGGATAGGTTTGAGATTACCAGATCAGTCCGTCAGGGATGCCCCTTAGCTCCCTTTTTATTCCTTTTTGTGGCTGAGGCTATGAGCTATTACATTAGAGCTCAAGCTGGGATTGTAGGGTTCAGGTTTCCTCTGAGGTAGGAGGATGAGGTAGCCACTACCATTTGTCTTTGGTTTGAAGATTGGGGCAAATTTCCACAACGATTCATTGGGGAAATCCATCAATTTTCTCAGCTCAGGCCTTGTATGGTTTTGACGCTCTAGTTGAGCATCTTGAAAGAAATCATAGAGGACTCAAGGTAGCCTTTAAAGAGCCGCACCTTAGTGGCAGACAATCAAGTCGCCAAGGTTGAAGCCCAAGACCACAGATGGGAGCTACCACCAATAGCAGCCAATTGAAGCAAGCCAATATAGAAACTCTGTGCTGTGACACCAAAAACCAACAAAGCACACAAATGTGATGAAGAAAGACGTAGCCCCATCATCTAGACGAATTCAAAATATTCAAGCCACGAGAACCATACCAACAAGACTTTGAGAAACAATAGCAACCGGCATTCTAGCAATTCACAATAATGCAACGTCCAAGAAACTACAAGAGATTACAAAGATATGGTGTTGTAGGCATAAAGTCAACCCTATGGTTGACCAGTAGTACTTGGGTACTATATATACCAAGTACTTGTATTGTTTCATGTGAACATTTCTATTGGAGCTTTCTTATGTGTGCACTCTTGCTCACTTGTGTTCACAACCTGTCTCCACTTTGTTCCTACATTTGGTATCAGAGCGCTTCCATCTCTAGAGCCTATTCCCACGCTTGCTTCCAGACTCCTGCAAGCTTGGTGCTCTAGTGCGCCTTCGTGGTTCTCACATTCAGCTCTCAAGCTTTTGTTTGAGGTAGCTCCAACAGTCCAACGGCTGTTTTTGGATCTTTTGAGGTCTGATTTTAACATTTTTCAAAATTTCTGAGCTACCCGCATACAAACAAGACTGTCCCGCACCATTTCAGGAAGGGGAAAAAAATTATTCTATTTTTTTTGTCTGTACAATCTATACGGATGTGTCTGTACAATTGCGCGACAATGCCGCGAGTTCGTAAGACTTGTCGGAACCTGATTTCGAGCCCGTACGACTTAGGCAATTTGAGAAATTTCGACTGTTTTTGGCTGTTTTTGCTCAAATCTGGACCTTTTTCAGCTCCAGCCTCTACCGGGTGTGTTCCAGCAGCTCCAAGCTCTTCTCTACACATGTGTTGTGTTCAGAAGTACTCTTGACAGCTTCATTTAGCTCCAACCAGCTCACTTCAGCTCCTTTGTCATCTCCGGCTTGCCCACATAGTCAGTGGACTGTTTTGCAAGTGGTTCGGGCCAAGTTGCACTTCCAGTAAGTGTTTTGAGCTATGTATTTTGCTTTGGGACTGTTTTGGCAGCCCATACTCTGGCACTCTCAGGTGCATTTGTAGATACTCTACATTGTTAGGTGCATTTCAGTTACTTTACAGTTGTGGATGCTTTTGAGTTCTGTTGGATGCATTTGAGCACTCGTGGGTGCGCTCTTTCAGATTTGCATTGTGCATTTTACGTTTGGGATTGCACTTTAGATTGCAGTGATTGGTTTATGCCATTTTTGCAGTGATTGCATTGTGCAGTCAGTGGCATTTCAGAGCAGCTAGTCTTACTTTGCATTTGCAACAAGCATTTGTTTGGGATTTGCAGGCACATTTGCAGCTAGTTGCACTTTTGGGACTTGCAGTTCTTTTTGTAAGTACATTTGCAGCTTGTGGGTATCCCATTTTGCATCATGTCGACTCTTTCAGATAGTTTTGGCAATTTGTCCGAGGGTGATAAGCTGGATGGACAAACTATGCCTTGTGGTCATTCATGCTTAAGAACATCTTGGTTGGTAAGGGCTTGTGGGATATTGTTAGTGGGGATGAGGTGAGGCCAACATGCTCATCTACATCCAGCACAGCTTCTTCGGGTTAGACTACAGTAGACAGCAAATTGCTACAGCCCCTCCAAATAGTCCCGTAGCATAGACGGAGGAGCAGAAGAAGTTTGACCGCCGTAGTGCCCAAGCGATGCTTTTGATTGCCACAAATGTGAAGAGGCACATTATGACGACTATCAAGTTGTGCAAGGATGCAAAGGCAGCAAGGGAAAGATTGGCAAACGTGTATCATGTTAAGAATGAGGCAAGGGCCATTGCCTTGACAAATCAGCTCAAGGATCTCGAGATGCAAGTATGTACGAGATGTTTGGTATGTTCCAGATTTGAGGCAAAATCTGATTTCAGTTTTGCCCATGATCAACATATGTTGGTCGAATTTCAAGATAACCAATGCAGGATCAAGGATCCAAAGAAAGGGTATGAGGTTGTAGCAAGAGACACATATGACAAAGGCTTATACAAGCTTGATGCTCAGCCTTATGATCACAAGGTATTGGCTGTAGTAAATACTTCCCAGGCTCATTTATGGCATGCCAAGTTTGGACATGTCCATCACAGGCATTGTCCTACTTGTACAACAATAATATGACTTAGGGAATGCCAAAATTACAGCAACTAGCAAATGAAGTGTGTGAGGGGTGTGCACTTAGCAAATTTCATCGCTTGCCATTCAGTAAAGAAGGCAAGAATCGGGTCAAGGCAACCAGACTGTTGCAAATAGTGCACAGTGATGTATGTGGCCCCATGACTATTCCCACGCATAGAGGAGCAAGGTACTTTGTGACCTTTATAGATGACTTCTTCAGGTTCACATGGCTTTTTCTCATGAAGTATTGGTTTCAGGAGTTCAAAGCTATGGTTGAGAACCAAACAATTTCTAGAATTGGAACACTTAACTCAGATAGAGGGGGAGAGTACATGTCACATGCATTCCAGGGATTTTTCCAAGGATTTTTGAAGCAGCATGAGATTAAACATCACTTGACCTGCCCTTACACACCACAGCATAATCCACTCTCTGAGAGAAAGAATCGTACTCTCATGGAGATGACGAGATGCATGCTGAAATTCAAGAGAGGCTTTTTGGGGAGAAGCAGTTGTGACAGCCACTTATATTCAGAACAGATGCCCTACCAAAGCTTTGGTTAATGTGACTCCATTTGAGGCTTTGTATGGCTTTGAGCCAAAGGTTAGTCATTTCAGAGTTTTTGGCTCAGTGGCATATGCTTTGGTTCCAGATGCACATCCGACAAAGATTGATGACAAGAGTGTCAAATGCATTTTCGTGGGGTATAGTACTGAAAGAAGGGGATTTAGGCTTTATAATCCCACTACCATGAAGGTAATAATCAGCAGAGATGTTCTCTTTGCTGAGAATGAGTGCATGCAGCCCGCTAGTGCAGACTTGCCACCATATGATTACACCTCTTTGGACATCATTCAGTTTGAGGATGATGAGATGGAGTCTCTTGATGATTCCCCTTCTACTTCTCATAGTTCAGATGGCTTGCCACATGTTGAAAATGGATCTCCCTCAAATGTTTCAGATTTGGAAACCTTGAAGAGATGAGCTGTTGCTCCTCCCCGTGAGCTACTGCCCCTCCCTCTCCCTCTCTCATCCAACCCCCTCTCCCTCTCCCTCTCCCTCGCTGCCCCCCCTCGCTGCTCCTCCTCTCCCTCCCCTCTCGCCAGCCCCCTCTTCCTCCTCCCTCACCCTCCCTCTCCCCTTCCACCTCCCCGCCCTCCCTCTCCCTCCCCTGCTGCCCCTTACCTCTCCCTCCCTGCTGCTCCTACCTCTCCCTCCCCGCCCTACCTCTCCCCCACCCGAGGAGAAGGACCTACCAGGCCTCTATCAGTAGAACTGGAGCTGGGGGTTGAGGAGGCCTGTGGCTGGGGTAAAGAGGAATCATGAGCCCTCATCTGCGCCTACACTTTCTCGGTTGTCCTGACTATGGCAGGAACAGTCTGCAGGGAAGAAGTACCTGTAGCCCCCTCGTGGTCAGAAACCAAGGGGTCAGCAACCAAAGTGACTGGGGCTGGTGGATCTAAAGGCCCCTCCTGATGTGTGGAACTGTAGTGTCTAGGGTTGCAGCAACATCCTCCTCTAGAGTCTGGAGGGCGTCTATCTGAACAGGATCAAAAGTCTCCTCCTGAGGTAAGAGAGCCACTCTGATAGCTCTCCATTGTGTTACTGGGTGTGCTGCGGGCATTGGGCACCCTGCTATCCTTGGTGGTCCTGGGGTGCACGAAGCAGGGTGCCCTATTGCTCTTGGTGGTCTTGGAGTGCATGGTACAGGGTGCTGGGGAGGTGCAGTCGTGGTAGTACGTGAAGGAGCCACACCAGAAGACCTCTTGGGTCTTTTTCTCTTCCTTGGACACTCTCTAGCAAAGTGCCCAAGGGTCCTGCAAATCTTGCACTAGTCCTGTCTACCTAAAATTTGTCTACCTAAAATCTCGACTCTCTGTTGAAAGAGAGAGCCGTTTGGACGCTGAAGCATAATGTGGTCATTTGAGATGTTAGGGTCAGAGACAATGACCCTAACACGAGGCACCCCGTCTGTACTAACTGCCTCTACCGAGGAAGAAGGCATGCCAGGAAGGGAGGGGATCTCAGTGACCACTCCAAATGTGGCTCTGATAGTGGCAAGCAGTCGATGGTAGACTTGAGGAAAACTAGGAAATCTAATGAACAGTGATGTGACCTGCCTATCCTCCTCGACTGGATCGAAGCCCAAGGTGTAGGGTAAAAGAAAGATCCTCCTCAAATCCAAAGCTAGGGGATTAGCTTTGAGAACAAGGGCTGTGGACTCGTGGGAGTCGAAAACCACTTGGAAGAATCCACGCCCCAAAAGTCGAATATCCCTGAGGTGGTGTGGGGCGAGGTCAACTAGTAACGCCACCAGCATCCAGTCTCTAGCCTATGATCTGTAAGGGTGTGACCCAAAGATGTGGGCGAAAAGTGATGTGGAGCCCTCTAATTCCACATCTTTCTTGAGTTGCTGCAACTCGTCTTCTAAAAAAATGACGGTTCTCGCAACCGGTGGAGGTGGACAGAGATTGGCTGAATGGGGATCCATTCGCCAATCGATGTGAAAAGGCCGATTCCAAAACTGAAAAAGCTTCGTTCGTGAAACTACTGCCCAGGACGCCCTGAATGCAGGTGCAGGAAGAAGGAGAAAGAGAGGGTAGGAGAGAGGGGAAGGGAAGGAGAGGATAGACTGAAGGGGGAGATGGAGGTAGGCTGAGAGGGAGGCATGGGGAGCTGAGTTAGGAAGGAAGGGGGCGGGGAGGGAGAGGGAGGAGGTTTTTTTTTAATTTTATAAACTCCCTTTTTTTTTTTTTTTGGGTCTCCTAGCCGGGGGGGGGGGAGAGGGAGGGGGAGGGAGGGGGGTAGGGGAGGAGAAGGGGGCGAGGAGAGGGAGGGCAGAGGAGAAGGGGGCAACGGGGAGGGGGAGAGTAGCAGGGGGGGAGAGGGAGGGCGAGGGAGGGGGGCAGGGGAGGAGAAGGGGGCGGGGGGGCTGGCGGGGGAGAGGGAGGGCAGAGGAGAAGGGGCAGTAGGGAGGGGGGCAGCGGGGGGGGGAGAGGGATGATGGGAGGGGGGGGTAGCCGAGCACCTCCTCCCTAGGCATCTAGTTCAGCAGGAGGCTTCCACAACAGTTGGGGGAGTTCCCATCGCATTTTTGCAGTCGTTTCAATCTTTATGCTCCCAACAATAGAGGGAAGCGGATCTCCTTTTGGAAGGAGTTACGGGCCCCCATTGCAGATTCTTGGATCATTGGTGGCGACTTCAACATGGTTGAGTGGCCTTCAGACAAAAAGGGAGGCAGACAGGGTGGAATTCATTCTTTGGAGAGGGCAGCCTAGGATGCCTTCCTCTTTCAGTTCAGTGACAGGGACACTTCGTTGGATGATGTCTTTCATATTATGCCACAGTCACTCCTGTACTCTTAGTCAAACAGGAGAATACGCATGCCCATTCATGCACGGATAGACAGATTTTATGTAGACGATTGGGCACTTGACAAAGGAGGATCTGTATGCATTTCTACTGGGGTTTTCACCTCAGATCATTTTCCAGTGATGTTGCAGATTCTTGAGCCTCATCGGAGAGGACGCTCTGCCAGTGTCAGGATTCCGGATGCTTTTTATGCAAAGAAGAGCCTCACGGAGGATATTTTACAGATTTGGATTTCTCACATATAGGGTGGAGCTGTCCACCCATCTCAAGTAGCTGTAGCCTTATCCGGAATTAGTGATTATTATCATACAGTCGTTGATTCTAGGAGATGTGAGATTCTCAGATGTGAGATTTGTATACGCCAGCAGTTAGCATCCCTTCAGAGAGAAGAGTAGAAGAAGCCCACAGATGCTTGGATTTAGGAGCACCTTGCTGCAACAAGGGCTCATTTGCAGACATTGTTGGATCAGAGAGCAGAATATGCCTTTCATGCACATGAATCCTTTTGGATTCAGATGGGTGGCAGGGTCAACAAACACTTTTTCTCTACTCATGGGCCCAAACATAGTAGAGATAGTAATCGCAGCTTGTTGACTCAGACGAGGTGTTATAGTCAAATCCTGATGCTGTCATGCGTGTAGCTTCAGATTTTTTTGCATCCCTTCTTACTACAGATCCAGGCACACAGGCCATTGATGATGCTAGAGAGGTTATTTGGCAGACTTGTATCCCTGTATTAGTGAAGGATGAGATGTATGTTTCTCTGGATGCACCTTTCATCAATGCAGAATTCAAGGCTACATTACTTGCCCTTCACAAGGGCAAGTGCCGAGGTTCAGATAGACTTACCCCCTCCTTTTTTATTACTTTTTAGGAGCAGATTGGTGATCACATTACATCAGCTCTGCAGGGCGTGTGGGACTCTGATGAGATACCGGACTCACTTATAGATGGTCTCATTCATCTCATCCCAAAGGGAGGTAATAGGAATCTTGTGTCTCAATGGAGACCCATCACTCTATTGGGCACTTTTTACAAGATTCTAACGAAAGCCATCAGTCTGCGGCTACAGGTTTTTCTTCCAGATTTGATTCATGACACGCAGACATGGTTTGTGCATGGCAGAAGTATTTTTGATAATATTTTCTCATTTTGAGAGGCCTCGGAATGGGCCATGCAGAGCCGCCAGAGATTGGCCATTCTACTCTTGGACTTTGAGAGAGCTTACGACAGAGTAGAGTAGACTGGGTTTTTTAGAGGGTACTCTATCTCGCTTTGGTTTTTTAGATGCATGGATTAGAGGAGTATCCTCTCTCTACACATCAACCCATAGCCAGTTGCTCATTGGGGGGGTAAGAGGGGACAGGTTTCAGATTTCAAGATCCGTCTGCCAGGAATGTCCTCTTCCCCGTTTCTTTTTCTATTTGTGGCAGAAGCTATGAGTATCTACACTGATATTTATGGGCTGAGGCTTCCTATCCGCCGGGAAGAAGAGCTCTTGGATAGTGAGTTTGTAGATGACAAGGCTGTTTTTTTGGATTCGTCCCCTAGGACACTCACTTCCTTCCGGACAGCCTTGGATTTGTTTTGCACGGTTGTAGGTGCACACATTAATTGGCATAAATCCAGTGGCTTTTGGATTTGCGAGGATGACACCCCGGATTGGGGTAATGATATTGGCTTCACTTGGGTACAGAGGGGCGTCTCCGTTAGATATTTGGGCTGCCAGGTTGGGGTGGGCATCTCTCCTTCACAACAGTTTGCTCCGGTGTTGGAAAGCATCAGAAGAAAGCTCCTTTTTTGGAGCTCAGCCAAACTTGACTTGGCCTCTAGGGTGGTGGTGGTTAACCAGGTTCCTCTATCCACAGCATGGTTTGTATGCTCTTGTTGGTGCCACTCTAGGGATTGTATCACTCAGCTTAAGAGGCCTGTACAAAACTTTTTATGGAGTGGTCTAGATGGCACAACTGATGTTATAGCCAGGGTGGCTTGGGAGACCTTGATCTTTCCTACAAGAGAAGGGGGTTTGAATATCATTGACCCAGATCTACAGTGCAGAGCTTTACTTTGCAAGTTCGTTGTGAGAGGGCTTATGCCAGGGCAAGAGCGTTGGAAGGATTTTTTAATCAGATGCATACAATCTCGCACGCCCACTTCAGGAGAGGATTGGACACACAGTACTAGATGGGTTTTCACCACAGCCCACCTCAAGTCTCCCTCTTCCCCTCTTATGGTTGCTATCCTGAAAGCATGGGCCATCTTCAGGAGTACTCTTCGCAGGATTCCCCCATCCACCCGTCAAGAGATTGAAAGGCAGCCTATCATGTGGAATGACAGGATTTTGGGTGAGCTTGGCAGACCACTTGGAGCTTCTCCTTACATGTAGTGGCCAAGATGGGAGAGGGGCCCTGCATCTACAGTGGGAGCATGGAAAGCCTTCACGAAGCTTCCTGTAGACCAACAGGCCCAGATGGTTCTTAATCTCAGAGGGAGTGCAGGGAGAGTCCAACAGATTGATGCAGCCTTGCCCTTGGATTGGGTGGACATAAATGACATGCCTATTACTTGCTCCCCCTGGATGAGGGCATTTTTTAGATTGGGAGTTCCTTTACAAGTGATTGCTTTTCTTGACCCACATGAGGATGCCTTAGTATTTGATGTTTCTTCGGGGGGCAGGCTGTCCATATCCAAGACGATATCTTGTTGGAGGTATCGTTTCAGCTAGTTAGGATAGTGGGCTTCATGGAGCATGGCTCTCTTTCACAGTGGTACTTGGATCCACTTCTCCTTGCCTTTGGCTCATGGAGGCTGTGGCTCTATGGAGGTGTCCCAATTAAGTTTTTGCAGTGGGACCTTGGGGAATGGGAATGGATAGATGAAGGGCACGGAGAGAAGGGCATCCCCTTCTTTCGTTACATGGTCAGTAATGCCAGGAAATTCCAGCTCAGCGCTAGGGATTGGAGGCCCACCAGAGCTCATCATTGGGAGAACTTTCAGATTCATGCTGACTTGCAAAAAATTTTTTGGCAGACTCTCGAAATCCCACCGGAATAGAAAATTCACTCACTTTTTTTGGCTTTCTATCATGGTGGGATAGCAGTAAACCATTGGGGGTCCAAGTTCGGAGCTGACCCTTCTTGCCCTCACTGCCTTTTTGCTTTTGGAGACAATACAGCACTGCCTATGGGATTGCAAATAGGTGAGAATCATATGGAAGGGGATTGCAAGACTTTTCAGCACTTTTGTTCGCCTACCTTTCTATATGACCTGGGGATCAATGGCTTGGCTTACTCTTTTAGGGCCTTGATTCCTCTTGGGCTCTTCACATCCGATGATAGCTTGTGGAGTCGTGCTCTCTAGAGGATGTTTCGGCCACTCTTTTCACGGTTGCTCACTCCTCGGTCGACTCTCCATGGGAGATCCTAGCTAGCATTGCAGCATGGCACATTAGAAGAGCCAGATGCACTGAGGCTTTGGAGGGTTCTCAGGTTCACCCTTCTTAGATCAGGTACTTGGATAGATACGATACACACTCTGATCACCATTTGGGTGGCCATGCAGGGATCATCTCGAGCAGCCTCCTCTAGGAGAGTTACTTTTTCCAGAGATTGGAGAGACTCTCCCTTCTTTGCTGAGACTTCTACAGGGTTGAGATGGCATTTTCATCCTCAGTCTTGGTTTCTTTCTACCTCATTCCTCTGAGGTGTTTTTTATTACATGCTTAGTATGGTGTATTTCCGCACAGAGCTTGCTCTAGCAAGTTTCTTTCTTACTTAATGTCTCTTTTTTGGAAAAAAAAAATGTTTCAGATTTGCAGCCAATTAATGAGAATAGACAGCCTCATGTTTGGAGGCATTATCAACATCGTGAGGCCACTAAAGATGTTGATGCAGCTCTGAGTGGTACAGCAGAGAAATCTATTCCACATTGGGCAAGCTTGACCATTCAAGATGCTAAGGATCAGCCTACTTTGGGGAAAACCAGGGCCAGGCAGTACTCAAAAAAATCAGCAAAAGGTCAATTTTGCTTTGATGACCTCAGTGATGGAAGCTGAAAATGAGCCTCAGAGCTTCAAGGATGCTCAGCATATTCCGGCATGGCGGAAAGCTATGGAAGCTGAGATTAAATCCATTGAGAAGAATGCCACATGGGACTTGGTTGATGCACCCATTGGGAAAAATGTGGTTGGCACAAAATGGATTTATAAGGTGAAATACCATTTAGATGGCATAGTTGAGAAATACAAAGCCCGTTTGGTTGCCAAGGGGTATGCACAAGAGGAGGGGATAGATTATGAGGAGACTTTTGCTCCAGTGGCCAAGATGACCACCATTCATTCTGTCATCTCTCTTGTTGTGTTTTATGGTTGGTCAGTGTACCAGATGGATGTCAAGGCCGCTTTCCTCAATGGAGATCTTATAGAGGAGGTCTATGTACATCAGCCCCAAGGTTTTGAGGTGAAGGGACAAGATCACAAGGTATGCAAGCTCAAGAAGGCTCTATATGGGCTGAAGCAAGCACCTCGTGCATGGTATCAAAAGATACATCAGTTTTTGCTATCCTAGGGCTTCGTAAACACTTGTACAGAGCCAAATTTGTATGTTCTGCAGCAAATTTCAGAATTGGTCATGTTGGTACTATATGTGGATGACATCATACTCACTGGGAGTGATTTGCAAAAAATTACAGTAGTGCAGTCCGCTTTATGTCACAACTTTGACATCACAGATTTGGGCCTATTGCATTATTGTCTTGGCATTGAGTTTTGGCAGACCCATGATGGGATCTCTATGTTACAGACAAAGTATTCGAAGGGGTTGTTGCAGAAATTCAAAATGGAGAACTGTAAGCCTGTGGCTACTCCATTGGAAAAGGGACTCAAGCTGAGTAAGCATGATATTGCTGAAAAGTTTGATGGCACTTTGTACAGGTAGTTGGTTGACAGTTTGATATATCTATGTTTCACACGATCTGAGATTGCCTATGCCACAGGGCTTTTGAGCCAGTTCATGCATTGTCCCACGATCACACATTGGAATGCAGCAAAGAGGGTTCTCAAATATGTCCATAGCACTTTGTCTCTTGGATTGCATTTTACTTCAGATTGTGATCTAAAGCTGAGTGGTTTCACCGACTTAGATTGGTCAAGGGACATTGACGATAAACAGTCCAGTATTGGCTATTGCTTCTCATTGGGTTCAGCCTGTATCTCATGGCTCAGTAAGAAGCAAGAGCGAGTCTCTCTTTCTTCCAAAAGGAAGCAGAGTACAAAGCTACAAATTCAAGAACTACTGAGTTAATGTGGTTAAGGAAGCTTTTGCATGCCTTGCATCATGCACAAGATGGCGAAGCAAACTCTATGTTTAGTGACAACTAGAGTTGCATTGCCATAGCCAACAATCGTATCTTTCATGCTCGCATGAAACACATTGAAAATCATTATCATTATTACGGGATTGTATTTCTGATGGCTTCATTGATCTCATCTATTGTTCATCTAAGGACAATATGGCGGATATCTTTACCAAAGCCCTGTCAAGAGATCTTTTCCTACGACATCAACATGGCTTGGGGATCAAAGACATTCTCACAATGTCAAGGGGGGTTGTGAAGTGATTCACAATGACTCTGTGCAACCATGTACTTTAGGTACTGCAGGATACACCTGAGATGTTTCAAGGGTACTTTCAGCCATATCTTTGAGGGAGGATTTGTAAGAGATTACAAAGATATGGTGTTGTAGGATAAAGTCAACCCTATGGTTGACCAATGGTACTTGGGTACTATATGTACCAAGTACTTGTATTGTTTCATTTGAACATTTCTATTGGAGCTTTCTTGTGTGTGCAATCTTGCTCACTTTTGTTCACAACCTATCTCCACTTTGTTCCTACAGAAACTGTAAAGGATTTCAACCACAAAATCAAGCTTCCACCAGAGTGGGGATGAAATTGTGCTATCAAGATGGTGATGATAACAACAGAATCATGTTGGGCCCCAAAACATAAGCTCTTTTATGGAACATCAACCTTTTGATGCAAAAATGATAACACAGATACAAAAACACATTTTTTGGTGAAATCCATGTATCTTTATATTAAAAAGAGGCTGTCCCCACAGTGGGGATCAGCAAATAAGATTTCATTGTAGGACACATAGACATTGTACTCTATCTGACGAACAACCAGGCAATCATAAAAGGATTGCCTGAGTGACATCTGTAGTAGAACATGGAAGAAGTAGGCTCGCGAAATACTCTGTGATTCCTGTCTTTCCATAGAGTCCCAAGTGCCCACTATAGAACCCACATGAAAAATAGATCAAACTCCTCTTATTGTGGGAGAATGCCAAAGTCCAAAAAAGCTTGCCAAAGGAATATGTTGGAATGCGAGCCTGGAGGTGCTACTGAAGAAATAGCAAGAAATCACGAGTCTCTCTCTCTCTCTCACACACGCACATAGAGAGAGAGAGAGAGAGAGAGAGAGAGAGAGAGAGAGCATCTAGCCTTAAAAGGTGGTGGGAGATGAAAGATTTATTAATTATACTAGTTATTAACAAAAACAATGTAGTACATAATGTTGGCAAGTCCAACTTTTGGAACTATAGCAAAAGGATAGAATTATAATCTTCTACCTATAGCTTTGCCAATACCAAGGCCCACTCCCATTGATGAATAAGACAATGACATGAAAGCTACAACTATAGATAACCACCACAGCTTATCAAAATCTAGAATCTGAGAAAGAATGATCTGTACTGCTCCAAACAATATCATGTATGGGTTGTTAGAGATATGGCATGGCATTTTTTCTCCTTCTCGATGGAAACAGTTTGACCGGTGAATGGCACTGCATACAGAAAGAAGGGAAAATATTATGGGCCAAGTGCTTCTAATGGCAGTTCACAATATGGGATAAAATTAGGGACAGATTCCACTTTCTAGGTTCATTCCCTTACAACATGCACATTCCAGCACATAGGTATCTCAAGCTGAGATTCCTCTTACAATAATCTAGAGATATGTACTGAATCAAAGTTCAAAAATCAATTATACATTTCATATTATGCAAGACCTATCTCTGGCACATGCAACACTTCAGTCAATAACTTACACCATGCTTGTTGAGGTAGTAATCGTAGAGCCAATTGCAACCCCAACAAGATTGCTATATTGCACTAGTCCACAAAGCCATACTTGTAGACCTTCTGTCAAAATAAATAATAGATATTTAGACCAAGATGTTTGCATAGAGGGATTTCCAGTTTTGGCAAGAAAATCATAGAATTTTGAATTTAAAAAACGTACTCATGGCCCTAACTCACCAAGGTTTTAAAGGTATAGATGTGTCTAATGTCAACATCCAAGCTCTAAAAAATCTTTTGTTGTAACAGTTATTAGACCCTCATTAGCCCCATTAGAAACTCAATCAATGCTAGTACTATACACAGTGAAACTTTCCTTGAACCAATTTGCAGCTCCACAACTAGAATTGCAGTGATTCTAAGTGCTCAGCACTTTAAATACAACTTCTAAAAGTGGCTGGAAACTTCAAACAACAAGGGAAACTCTACGATGGGGCTAGGACAGAAATCATAATAGAGGGGGAGAGAGAGAGAGAGAGGGGGGGGGTGGCACCCACGTAGGTATTTATTGCAATAGAAAACTATTGCAAGAGCTAGGTACAAATTGTCATTCTAAGAGAGCACTGAGGCTCTGAATTTATAGACAAGGGCAGGCAGCTGGAAAGCGTATGCTTGCTAAAAGCTGGCACTGCTTTTTAAAGAGCTAGACATTTCTGGCCTAGAATATGGGCCAGCTTTCTAAAAATTGAGTTCTCTTGGGTTATCTCCAAAAAGTTGCACTGCAACTTACTCTTGGTCTAGTAAGCCCTCTTTTAAAGTTGAGTGCCACTTGTCTTAGTGTTTTTCCCCTTTAAAAATTGGGAGTCCAGCACTTCCAAGGTCCTACACATTCAACAAACAGTATCCAACACCTTTTCAACCCTATAATAGTCTCATAGAAGAAAGGAGAACCCCTCCATTCTTTAAAGAAAATAGCCCTACTAGTAGTAGTTGCCCGAGAGGACCCCTACATGCTCGCCCAAATGGCCATCAGCATATGTATAGTGTCTGTCCATATATACTAGCCAAAGTGTGTGAAGGGTGGATGTTATGCTGTAGCCGGGATAGCATGACCTCGGATGATCGGTGGGCATTTTCTCTTAGATGACCAACTTTTGTAATAGTTAATGTGCGTAATTGAAATGGTCAAGAGAAGTAACTGCCAAGGTCCTAGGTGAGGGCGGAATGGCATTGACTAGATAGTTATGAGTACTAAGGCCTAGGTGCACCTAAATGTGCAATAATGCCAAGGGGCAAGTGGTTTTTAATGTGACCCAAGAAAGGGGTAAAAAGGTGCACCAAGTGGAGAGGCTAAATTGATGACATTTGGCAAGGAGAACTATCTAGGGAATTGAGGGTCTCATGGATAGGTATGAATGGAATAGCGTATGCATCTGACGTTGAACTATCCTTTGAGAAAAGGCTGGGTGGAACAACAGAAAGCCATCGCCCGTGATTATTTTAATGACGAGTAGAGATTTAGGCTTTGAGGAAAGATGAGGATAGACGAAGTCTCTTACATTTTGGTATCAGAGCCAGGTTAGAGGATGGAAGGGGGATTCGTGAAGAGATGAAACGATGGAGCGCAAGGTTCGCGGAAGGTGACGGGAGGATACAAGGAGATCGACAGTCAAATTCTGTTTGGCATTTTGCGGTGATGGAATTTTTGGTGATGCCTGTTCGGTGGCGCTTTGGACGATCGACGGTGAAGGCGCAGGTGCCTAATATCGCTAATTATAGACCGGAGAAGTACACTGGTCGGATGACCGAGCGCAGCTCTGATGTGATCGAGGTTTGGTTACACAAATGGGAAGAAGCCTTCACCATTTTTGAGATCAGATCTGATCTAAAGAAAATCCGCGAGGCCACACACCTGTTTATTGAGGCAGCGGACAGATGGTGGATAAAGCAACAGAAGGATCAAGTTGCTCCAACCACCTGGGAAGGGTTTAAAGCAGAATTCAAGAAACACTTTCTTCCACCTGATGAAGAGTCCCGAGCTTGGGATGCTTATAGAAATCTTCGTCAAAGGAGCTTGTCAGTGGCAGAGTACACTGACAAATTCAGGGAATGTGTCATGAAAATAACAGACCCTCTCCCTATGTCAGTTCAGTTAAAAGACTATATCTATGGACTAAACGACAAGATCAAAATGGAAGTTTGGGCTAAATATGTGACTACACTAGATGAATCTATTGCAGTAGCCTTGAACTATGAGGATGCCAGAGGCAGATCTGGTGGATTTGTGCAGGCAGGGACTCAGTATGAGTACCCGAAAAAAGGGGGATTTCCGAGGAAATGGGTTTCAAAGACAAGTGTCTCGCAGCCAAGTGGCCAAACCAAGCAGGTGAAGCCGGTTGAGGGACCAGTAAAAACAAGTACCACCGTTGGGGTGAAAAGGAAAATAACTCCAATGGCAGCCCGGGCTTGGTCAAAGTCCTCGTTGACCCCTGAACAAAAGGAGAAAGCTAGAAAAGAAGGATTGTGCTTCGGCTGCCTTCAGAGACATCAGTGGAAGGACTGTCCATTGAATAAAGACCGTCGCACGGCTAATATGATAATATCTGAATGCGACGTAGAAATGCAGGAGAGTCCCAATGCGAAACACATGCAGATGCAACTAGCGGGACCTTCTCAGAGGTTAGTACCTTGTTTGTTATGTGTATCGGTTGCTAAGTTAGTGACGAGTGCACCTGATAACATCCTATCTAAGCCTGCAACAACGGGGTATACAGCCTTTAATGATACGGAGTTAATTAAAATGAAAGGGCAAGTAGCCAGTCATGATGTCATTGTGTTGTTTGACTTTGCGTCAACTCACAATGTGATTAACTCCAAGCTCGTGAAGAGGCTGAAATTAAAGACAAGTCCATCTGACTATGCATATACAGTCAGGATGGCAGATGGAAGTTCAACTGAAGTATGGGACCAAAGGGTTACCCAGTTGGAGCTTCGGATTCAGGACTATGCCGAGAAGCTTGATTTTGAAATGACCAAGCTTGCTCATGCAGATATAGCCTTGGGTATGGCGTGGCATTCTAGGAAGAATCCAGCCATTGATTGGAAAAAGCACGTATATCAATTCAAGATGAATGATGTGCTTTATGTCTTGCGAGGTGAAAAAGATATACCTCATAGACCGTTGGTTTTCGTGATGGAAATCAGAAAGGCTCAAGTAGAGTTTTTATTCCTTTGCACAGCATCGGTAGAGCCGGTGGATGAGTCTTCCACTAGCACTGATGTTACGCAAAGTGGTGAGATGGCCAAGCTGGCTAATCTTATGGCAGAGGAGTTCTCTGAATGTTTTAGGGATGAACTACCATATGGGTTACCTCCAGAGCGGAAAGTTCAACATAAGATTGAACTGATCCCGGGGGCAGAACCCGTGAATAGACCTCCCTATAGAATGAGTTTTGCTGAAGAAGCGAAGGTGCGTAGACAACTAGAAGAATACCTCAAGTTGGGGAAGATTCAACCAAGTTTCTCACATTTTGCTTCGCCAGTGATATTAAAGAGGAAAAAGGATGATACGTTTCACCTCTGTATAGATTACAGAGCATTGAATAATATCACTGTTAAGCACAGGTATCCGATGGCTCGGATTGATGATTTGCTAGATGCATTACACGGAGCCGTGATTTTTAGCAAGATAAATCTTAAGTGCGGCTACCATCAAATCCGGATTAGAGCCGAGGATGTGCATAAAACCGCTTTCAAAATCAGGTTTGGTCATTATGAGTTTTTGGTAATGCCCTTCGGACTTACCAATGCTCCAGCGACCTTTGTCACATGCTTATGAACAATTTACTACGTCCGTATATCGGAAAGTTTGTAGTACATTTTATTGATGATATCTTGATATTCAGTAAAAGTGTTACTGAGCATTGTGAACACTTAAGAATAGTGTTCAGTACTTTGAGGAAAGCCAGTCTTTACATGAATAAAAAGAAAACTATACTGTGTGTGGTTAGGCTTGAGTACTTAGGGTTCATAATTACTCCACAGGGGGTAGAAATGGATCCGAAGAAAGTGGTTGTGATACTAACTTGGCCAATCCCTCAGAGTCTGACCATGTTGCGATCATTCTTGGGATTTGTCCAGTTTTATAGAAGGCATATCAAAGGATATTCCGGAATAGTATCGCCATTGAATGATCTGACCTCAGATAAAGTACCTTTTATTTGGGGACAAAATCAACAGGAAAGTTTTAACACCATAAAACAAGATGTGGTCTCAGGACCGGTGTTAAAAATAGTTGATCCCCAGAAACCATTGTTCCTAGAAACCGATGCAAGTGGCATTGCGGTAGGAGCAGTCCTCCTTTAAGAGGGAAGGACAGTAGCCTTTGAAAGCAAGAAGCTTTCTCCCTCTCAAAGGAATTGGCCAACTCATGAATTGGAGTTATATGCAGTTATCCATGCTTTGAAAACATGGAGGCATTATTTGTATGGTTCAGAGTTTTATGTGGATGTAGATCATGATACTCTGAAACATTTTTGTAAACAGCCTGACTTGAGGGGCCGCCAAGCTAGGTGGGCAGAGCCCATGCAGGAGTTTAATCTAACGATTCGGTACCGAAGAGGAAAAGACAATAAGGTGGCTGATGCGTTGTCTCGCATTATGCACAACTTGAGTTTCACGGTATTAGAGAGCGCTCTAATGACCGAGATAAGAGAAACTCAAAAGGTGGACGAGTTTGTCTAGAGCTTTTGGCCGAAGGCTCATGTGTTAAAACCCGGGGAAAGTCAAAAGGATGACCTGGCATCCAGAAAAGGCCAAACTTATGCAAGATATACCATAAGGGATGGTATGCTAGTTAGAAATAGCAAGGTTGTAGTACCTGGTCAGAATGATCTCAGGTAGAGAGTCATTCGACAATGCCATGATAGCCCGTGTGTGGGACATCCAGGAGTCGAGAAGACATATGATCTCGTGAAGCGAGATTTCTTTTGGCCAAGGATGAAAAAGCATATTCATGAATATGTGACACGGTGTTTCTCGTGTCAGGTAAGTAAGGTCGAGTGGGTGAAGACACTCGGACTCTTACAGCCCTTGGAAATACCACTAAGTAAGTGGGAGAGCATTTCCATGGACTTTATTGTAGGGATATAATTCTATCCTTGTGGTGGTTGATCGTGTAACCAAGATGGCTCACTTCATTCTGACTAGAGAGTCTGTTAGTGCCCCGCAAGTGGCGGATTTGTTCATTAGACATATTTTTCGTCTGCATGGATTTCCTAGATCCATAGTGTCAGACAGAGATGTTAGATTTACCGATCATTTTTGGACAGCCGTATTTGAGACACTAAGGACTGAGTTGGGAATGAGTAGTGGGGATCATCCTGAGACGGATGGTCAGACGGAGAGAGTCAACCAGACTTTAGAGGATATGCTGAGGGCATATGTGTCATTGAGGCAACATACATGCGACAAGTGGTTGGCATTGTTGGAGTTTGCCTACAATGATAGGAAACATTCCTCTACCGGGTTCAGTCCGTTTGAACTGAACTATGTTTATAGACCAGCAAATCCAACTATAGTTAGAATACCTGAGAAAGTGCCTAGTGCCGCGAACTTTGTAGTTCATATGCGGGAGATGCTAGCACTTGCGAGAGCTAATAACTGCCAGGCTATGGATAGAGCCAAGGTGTATGCCGATGAAAATCGGTCTATAAGAGTATTTGAAGAAGGAGAAAAAGTTTTTCTCAGAATTCCTTCGCACTCGAAGTCGTTGACTTCAGGAGAGTGTGCTAAGTTATCACCTCGATACTGTGGGTCGTGGTTAATTCTAAAGAGAATAGGCAGTGTAGCCTATAAATTAGAATTACCACAGGGGTGTAAGGTGCACCCGATTTTTCATGTTTCGCGCTTAAAGAAATTTTTGCATACAGGTGACTCACTAATCAAAGGTGTGGTTTTGTTTCAAGAGATAGAGGATATTGCAAGGCGCAAGCCTACAAGAATCTTGGACTGAGGAACAATGCAAATACGAAATCGGAAGATACCCACGGTGTTGGCTCGGGGGGGTCACTCATCATATGTAACCCTATCACGTGAGTTCAACATAAGGATATTTTTTATTTCTAAAATTTACAGAAATAAATATACATAAGGGACTATTTAAAATAGTTTTGGAAAAAAATTACAGATTTGTATAGAAAAGGGTTACATTTTATTAATGAAAAAATTTACAGATAAGGGATTTTAAATATAGGCCTTGAACGCACGTGATATAGAGGGTTTATACATAGTGACCTCCCCGAGGGTGTTGGTTGCATGGCATGGTCAGCCTTTATCGAAAGCTACCTGGGAATCCGTATACCAGTTATGGAGAGCTTTCCCAGATTTCATCATCGAGGACGCTGATGCTTGAAGAGGGAAGGAATGTTATGCTCTAGCTGGGATAGCATGGCCTCGGATAGATCGGTGGGAATTTTCTCTTAGATGACCAACTTTTGTAATAGTTAATGTGCGTAATTGAAATGGTCAAGAGAAGTAACAGCCAAGGTCCTAGGTGAGGGCAGAATGGCATTGACTAGATAGTTCTGAGTACTAAGGCCTAGGTGCACCTAAATGTGCAATAATGCCAAGGGGCAAGTGGTTTTTAATGTGCCCCAAGAAAGGGGTAAAAAGGTGCACCAAGTGGAGAGGCTAAATTGATGACATTTGGCAAGGAGAACTATCTAGGGAATTGAGGGTCTCATGGATAGGTATGAATGGAATAGCGTATGCATCTGACATTGAACTATCCTTTGAGAAAAGGCTAGGTGGAACAATAGAAAGCCATCGCCCGTGATTATTTTAATGATGAGCAGAGATTTAGGCTTAGAGGAAAGACGAGGATAGACGAAGTCTCTTACAGTGGACTTGGGATCCATCCAAAGCCTCTGTGCAACCAAATATGTGACATTGTAATACTCACTAGTATCTCCTAAGAAGAGTCTACAAAGGCATGCACAGCTCTAAAGGGTAAGATAGTAACATCATCCAGAGAGCATGGCTCAGCTGAGTGGTGTCAAATCGATAAGCCCAAGAGGAGTCATGTCTCTCATAGAAAACTTGAGGACCTGAAAAAAAGAGCCAAGCAACTGAACCCCAAGTCATGAAGAAGGGGCAACGAATAAAAGTACTGAAAATCTTGGCTATCCTCTTCCTAATAATCGTAGCCAATCTGCAATCCCATAAACAATGCTAAAATGACTCCATAGCAGAGGGGCAACGAGAACAAGTAAAGTCAGCCCCGAACCTAGATCTCCATAGGTTCACTGCAATCCCTCCATAAATAAAAAGTTGGTGAAAGGTGCATCAAGTGAGATCTGCATATCGGGTATCACCAACATAGGAATACACTATCATAAGCATATTCTCTAGCCTATGTGTCAGAATCTACTATGAGAAGGGAGGCATAAAAATCTATAGCTATGTGCATGATGGCATCACGATCAGTTTGCAAAACCCCATCCTAGTCAACAAGCTGCGAGACACTTTCTCTACTATGTCTAGGGCCAAGAGTAGAGAAAAAGTGTTTATTGAATCTACCTCCCATCCGAGTCCAAAATGACTCTCGTACATGAAATACATACTCTGCTCTGTGATCTAGTAATACCTTCTAATGAGTCCTTGCTGCAACAAGGAACTCTTGAATCCAAGCGCCTGTAACTCTTCCCTCTGTAGGGCTGCTAATTACCTTTAAAACCCAACCTCGCATATGAGAATGATAGGGACCAAATGATAGAAATCACTAACACTAGTGAGGGCTGTAGGCCTATTTTGAAGGGGACAATACTCTAGCTTGAATGAGAGAAACCCATATCTGCAATGCTGCCTTTGTTAGGTCCTCCTTTGCATACAAGGCATCTAGAATCCTGAGACTGGTAGAGCATCCTCTCAAATGAGTCTCCGAAATCATCAATACCATGAGAAAGTGATCTGAAATGGATATCCCCACAAAAATGCATACTGGTTTATCTCTACTAGAGCCCAAGTATCAACATAAAATCTATCAATCCATGCATGGATAGGCATTTACAACCTCCTACTCAACCACAAAAACAAGAGTGATTGCGACTGAGTGTGAAAGGCATCATCTAACCACGTATCATTGCCATTGAACCAAAACAAGAAGGCATTGCAAGTTGCTCTCTCCAAAGAGTGAATGTCATCCTGCCAACCCCCTTTCTTAGATGAAGGCAACTCCACATATTGAAATCACCTCAAATAGCCCAAGAATCTACAATGGGGTCCCAAGAGAGCAGCTTCTTCCACATAAGGACATGATCCCCTCTATTGTGGGTGCCACAGAGGTTGAGGAAGCCATCCTTACATCCCCCAATCAAAAGAAAGACACAATAAGCTTTAGAGGGGGATGATGACTACGTGTCCAACAACCAAGGGGAGAAAATAATCTAAAGCTGAAATGCATGTACCACCCCTAGTGTGAGTAGCAAGTGACTAAAAAGTAACCTAAAAGCATCTTGCCTAACTTTACATAATCTTTGGCATCCAATTTATGCTTCTAGATGAAAAGAATATCCCGTAACACCTTGCTCGACCTGGTGGCAAAAATGAACATCTCCTGATAAGTCGTCCTCCTTCCAAAGCAATAATACATGATTTCTCTTTATTTCTTGGAACAAATACAATTTCGTGGAGAAACTCATCCACCTACTTGGCATCTAATGCCAAGTAGTACTTGAATTTGATGAGGTACCTATAGGTAACCTGGCCTTTGGGTTCTTTCTTCTCTATGTCATACACAATTTGTTTTGCTTGGAGGACTTCTTCCACTCTAGTGGCTCTTCTTGACCTGGTTATGTGGCTTCCTGAGCCCATGATATCTCTTTAGAAGACTCACATGGAGATCATTGTGAATCTTTCAATTCTCTGGAAGCTCTGGTCAATAAGCAACTTTGCTTATTGGCCTAGTGATTCGAAAAGGTCCGTAGTACCTATTAGATAGCTTTGTTTTCATCTTTTCTTTGCCTTTCATCTTCCTAAGCCTAGCTTTCTCAAACTTGAGAAGTACCCAATCCCCTTCTTGGAGATTCATTTCTCTTTTCCTGTAAATGTCTTTTAGCATCAAACAATCTCTAGCTTTCATAGGCCACTACATGACCATCCTGATCAAGAGCAGCTCCAACACACTCTCCACATGCATCGTTGACCACATCAAAAGGCTTGTGCAAGTCACAAACAATAAGGATTGGATCTGTGGTTAACTTTTCCTTGAGAGTGTTATATGTTGTCTTTTGCTGCTCCCCCCATTTGAAAATGGCAAATTCATTAGTCAAATTGCGAAGCATGGCTGCAATATCAGCAAAATGATAGATGGATCTCCTATAGTAAGAACAAAATCCTAGAAAACTGCATACTTCATGCAATGTTCTCAACTCGTTTCATTCTTGGTTAGCTTTGATCTTTGTAGGATCCATTTATACTCCATCCTTGGAGATAACATGACCAAGATAGTGGATCTTATACAAAAAGAAATCATTTTTCTTTCCATTGATGTAAAGCATATTGTCTCATAGTTCTTGGAACATGTTGTCTAGTTATCTCTTATGCTACTCTTTTGATGTTGAAAACACAATGATGTTATCAAGGAAGGTACCTTGAAATGTCACCAAGGTTGAAGATCTGGTCCATCATCCTATTGAAGGTAGCAGGAGTATTCATTAAGCCAAAGGGCATGACCAAGAACTCGTACAATCCAAAGGTCATGCGAAATGCCTCTTGTGACTATCTTGAGGGTGGATCCTTATCTTATGGTAGCCACTCGTTAAATCTATCATACAACAAATCATCTATGCATGGAATTGGAAACCAGTTCTTAACAGTGATCTTGTTAAAGGCTCCATAATCGACACACATACGATAAGACCCATCCTTCTTTTAACCAATACACAAGTGTGCAAAAAGGATAGGAACTAGGTTGAATGAGTCCTTTGCAGAGTAGATCAGCCATGATCTCTTCAGTCTAGGCTGCACTCACCCTTCACTTCTTGGACTGAGCTCAATGGCATGATCCTCCAAACGCTCTGGAGGTAATTCTCTGAGCAGTGACTCTGAAAACAATCTTTAAAATCCTCTAAAACTTGAAACTCTTTCTTGTCTTAAGGATCCAATTTAGCTTTTGGCTCATTCTCTTTTTTCTTTAATGAAAATGGTGTAAGAGGAAAATAGAAGATTTTATTAATTTCCAACAAAAACACTAGATATGACTAGAATAGTTTCTCCTCTTCCTTTAGCAACAATTTGATTCTCTCTATTTCTATGACTGAAACAAGTGTCCTTATGGGATGGAGATGCCACGGACGGCAACTTGAGTTTGGGAAGATCCAGGAGCAACTTGTTCGTCAGAGGTGATGGCACTCGTTCGTTGATGCCCATGAAACTCTAGATTACACGACCTGACAAACTGAATGATCAGTGGAGTCCATCATTTATCGCAATTCTAATTCCCATTGACGCCAAATCTATGGCCATCGCCATCATCTCGATGGACGCCGAATCTTGGTTCACACGTGGCAACAGAGTCTTTGCAAGAATTTCATCAACAAGCAGGATAAACTAGAAGGGCCGAGCATCCCTCTACACAACGTTTGCTATGCCCTGCGACGTCGCCTTCTGAGATCGCCGCCCTCCTCCAGTGATTTCTTGCAGAAGCCTCCTAACATGTGGTTGTGTGTGGGTGAAGTAGATGGTGTCAGTTCAGTTTTTGTAGGTGCTAAGAGCAAGATTTAGCAATTGTCCGCCAAGACGTGTTGCCAGGTCGCCCTACTTGTCGCAGCCCAGCTTGCCTAGAAGCTCGTCGCCCGGGCTATTTTCTTGAGGGCTTGCGATGCTGCTGTAAGAGATTACAAAGATATGGTGTTGCAGGCATAAAGTCAACCCTATGGTTGACCAATAGTACTTGGGTACTACATATACCAAGTACTTGTATTGCTTCATTTGAACATTTCTATTGGAGCTTTCTTGTGTGTGCACTCTTGCTCACTTGTGTTCACAACCTATCTATACTTTGTTCCTACATTTGGTATCAGAGCGCTTCCATCTCTAGAGCCCATTCTCAAGCTTGCTTCTAGACTCCCACAAGCTTGGTGCTCTAGTGCGCATTCCTGGTTCTCACATTCAGCTCTCCAGTTTTTGTTTGAGGTAGCTCCAACAGTCCAGCAGCTATTTTTTGACCTTTTGAGGTCCAATTTTGACGTTTTTTTGAAATTTTTGAGCTGTCTGCATACAAACAAACCTGTCCCGCACCATTTCAGACGATTTTTTTTGTTTCCTTTTTGTCTGTACAGTTGTACGGATGTCCACATAGTTGCACGATAGTGCTAGGAGTCCGTGCCTCTTGTCGAAAGGTGATTTCGAGTAGTTTTTGGTTGTTTTTCAGCGTTTTTGCTCAGATCTTGACCCTTTTCAGCTCTAGTCTCTTCCGGGTGTGTTTCAGCAGCTCCGGGCATCTCCATACTTCTCCAGGCTCTTCTCTACATGTGTATTGTGTTCAGAAATACTCCCGATAGCTTCATTCAGCTCCAAACATCTCACTTCAGCTCCTTTGTCATCTCGAGCTTGCCCACATAGTTAGTGGACTGTTTTGCAAGTGATTCGGGCCAAGGTGTACTTTCAGTAAGTGTTTTGAGCTGTGTATTTTTCTTTGGGACTGTTTTTGCAGCCCATACTCTTGCACTCTCAGGTGCATTTGCAGATACTCTTCATTGTTGAGTGCATTTACGATTACTCTATAGTTGTGGATGCCTTTGAGCTCCATTGAATGCATTTGAGCACTCGTGGTTGTGCTATTTTAGATTTGGGTTGTGTATTTTCATTTTGGGATTGTACTTAGTGTAATGATTGGTTTATGCCATTTTTGCAGTGATTGCATTGTGCAATTAGTGGCATGCATGCAAAAGATTGGCAAACATGTATCATGTCAAGAATGAGGCAAGGGCCATTGCCTTGACAAATCAACTCAAGGATCTCGAGATGTAGGAAGGCCAGGCCATCACTGAACATATTGCCAGGATCAATGATCTACGTGATTAACTCACAAGTATTGATGAGTAAATAGAAGACAAGAAGCTTGGCTCTATCACTCTCAATAGCTTAGCACCCTCATATGCCACATTCGTCACTTCATTGACGACACATTCTTCACTTCATTGACCATCGTTCTCAGGGTAGCCCTGTTGGAGGTGCAAATCTCTCATGGACAAAGGGGATAAGAAGAAGGAGAAAGGGTTGAATTATCCCACATACAAAGGTGTGTGGAAGATGAAGGGACATAAATAGTCCAAGTTGCCCCTCCTATCTTCAATTCCCCCAAGCTTGCCTTTTGTGGAGGTTGGAGGGCTGGCTAGGCAAGGGTGCCTTATGGCAGGGGTGGGGACCTGCCATACACACATGCCAGAGCCTCCGTAGTGGCCATGAAGGTTGTGCACTTCCGTGAGGTGCTAGCGGTCTTGGCGGGGGGCACGCTAGGCACATGCTCTTGGATTCTAACAAGCCCCACTCTCGTTCGATGAGTTAGTTGAGCTTTTGTTGCAGAAAGAGGAGAGATGCTTAAATTTTGCCAAAGCCTCTCATCAAGGTGAGCAAGCGCTTGCCATGGGTGGAAATGGCAAATTTCAGAAAAAGTTTGAGCCCAAACATAGCCATACAACTCAAACCAAGGAGGGGAATGCAAGTAGTTCAAGCGAAAATCAGAAAAAGGGTAAATGCAACTATTGCAAGAAGCCAGGACATTATATTGCAGAGTGTCAGAAAAGGATTGCAAATGAACAGGATAGGCAAAGGGACAACTCTAGCAGTAATTTTGTTGCCCCCACTGAAACTCGTGCTTCAAATGCACATGGTGAAACTCATCTTGCCCAAGGTGATATAGATTTTGTGTTTGCTGCATTTAGTGAGAAGATGGATGCCAGGGGGGATTTGAATGCTCAAAATCAATTAAGAGATGCTTCCCTTGTTGCAAGTGATACATGGTATATTGACAGTTGTGCTACTAAGCACATGACTCCTAACTAGAAGTGGTTTGACAGCATCACACCTGTTCATGGCAGATAGGTTACATGTGCCAATGATGCTTCTCAAGACATCATCGAAGTTGGGCACATTCCCATTCAGCTTGATAATGGAAAAATTAAGTATATCCGAGATGTTTGGTATGGAGATGACGAGATGCATGCTGAAATTCAAGAGAGTTTCAAAGGCTTTTTGGGGAGAAGCGGTTGTGGCAGCCACTTATATTCAGAACAGATGCCCTACCAAAGCTTTGGTTAATGTGACTCCATTTGAGGCTTTGTATGGCTTTAAGCCAAAGGTTAGTCATTTCAGAGTTTTTGGCTTAGTGGCATATGCTTTGGTTCCAAATGCATATCAAATAAAGCTTGATGAAAAGAGTGTCAAATGCATTTTCATGGGGTATAGCACTGAAAGCCGGGGATTTAGGCTTTATAATCCCACTACTAGGAAGGTAATAATCAGCATAGATGTTCTCTTTGTTGAGAATGAGTGCATGCAGCCCGCTAGTGCAGACTTGCCACCATATGATGACACCTCTTTGGACATCATCCAGTTTGAGGATGATGAGATGGAGTCTTTTGATGCTTCCCCTTCTACTTCTCATAGTTTAGATGGCTTGCCACATGTTGAGGATGGCTCTCCCTCAAATGTTTCAGATTTGCAGCCAATTAATGAGAATAGACAGCCTCATGTTTGGAGGCATTATCAACGTCGTGAGGCCACTAAAGATGTTGATGTAGCTTCGAGTGGTACAGCAGAGAAATCTATTCCGTGTTGGGCAAGGTTGACCATTCAAGATGCTCAGCCTACTTTGGGAAAACAGCACTGAGAAAAATCAGCAAAAGGTCAATTTTTCTTTGATGACCTGAGTGATGGAAGCTGAAAATGAGCCTCAGAGCTTCAAGGATGCTCAACATAATCCGGCATGGGAGAAAGCTATGGAAGTTGAGATTAAATCCATTGAGAAGAATGCCACATGGGACTAGGTTGATGCATCCATTGGGAAAAATGTGGTTGGCACGAAATGGATTTACAAGGTGAAATACCATTCAGAAGGCACAGTTGAGAAATACAAAGCCCGTTTGGTTGCCAAGGGGTATGCACAAGAGGAGGGGATAGATTATGAGGAGACTTTTGCTGCAGTAACCAAGATGACCACCATTCGTTTTGTCATCTCTCTTGTTGCGTTTTATGGTTGGTCAGTGTACTAGATGGATGCCAAGACCGTTTTCCTCAATGGAGATCTTATAGAGGAGGTCTATGTACATCAGCCCCAAGGTTTTGAGGTGAAGGGACAAGAGCACAAGGTATGCAGCTCAGGAAGGCTCTATATGGGTGGAAGCAAGCACCTCGTGTGTGGTATCAAAAGATACATCAGTTTCTGCTGTCCCAGGGCTTCGTAAACACTCATACAGAGCCAAATTTGTATGTTTTGCAGCAAATTTCAGAATTGGTCATGTTGGTACTATATGTGGATGACATCATACTCACTCGCTGTGATTTGCAGCAAATTACAGCAGTGCAGTCCACTTTATGTCACAAATTTGACATCACAGATTTGGGCCTATTGCATTACTATCTTGGCATTGAGTTTTGGCAGACCCATGATGGGATCTCTATGTCACAGACAAAGTATTCAAAGGGGTTGTTGCAGAAATTTAAAATGGAGAACTGTTAGCCTGTGGCTACTCCATTGGAAGAGGGGCTCAAGCTGAGTAAGCATGATACTGTTGAAAAGCTTGATGGCACTTTGTACAAGCAATTGGTTGTTAGTTTGATATATCTATGCTCCACACGGCCTGATATTGCCTCGGCCACAGGACTTTTGAGCCAGTTGATGCATTGTCCCATGATCACACATTAGAATGCAGCAAAGAGGGTTCTCAGATATGTCCATGGCACTTTGTCTCTTGGCTTGCATTATGCTTCAAATTGTGATCTAAAGCTGTGTGGTTTCATCGACTCAGATTGGTTAGGGGACATTGACAATAGATGGTCCACTATTGGGTATTGGTTCTCATTGGGTTCAGCCTATATCTCATGGCTCAGTAAGAAGCAAGAGCAAGTCTCTCTTTCCTCCAATGAAGCAGAGTACAAAGCTGCAAATTCAGCCACTACTGAGTTAATGTGGTTAAGGAAGCTTTTGTATGACTTGCGTCATGCTCAGGATGGCGAAGCAGACTCTATCTTCTGTGACAACCAGAGTTGCATTGCCATAGCCAACAATCCTATCTTTCATGCTCGCATGAAACACGTTGAAAATCATTATCATTATGTATGGGATTGTAGCTCTGATGGCTTCATTGATCTCATCTATTGTCAATCTGAGGACAATATGGCGGATATCTTTACCAAAACCCTGTCAACAGATCTTTTCCTACGACATCGACATGGCTTGGGGATCAGAGACATTCTCACAATGTCAAGGGGGGTTTTGAAGTGAGAATGTGTCCTATAACCATGGTACTTTAGGTACTACAGGGTACACCTGCAAGGGTACTTTCAGCCATATCTTTGAGGGAGGATTTGTAAGAGATTACAAAGATATGGTATTGTAGGCATAAAGTCAACCCTATGGTTGACCAATAGTACTCGGATACTATATATACCAAGTACTTGTATTGTTTCATTTGAACATTTCTATTGGAGCTTTCTTGTGTGTGCACTCTTTCTCACTTATGCTCACTACCTGTCTCCACTTTGTTCCTACATCTGCTACGTACGGGTTCCAAAACAGCAACAATTCCTTTGACTAAGGCTTCAAAGGGCATCGCGTGCACCTAGCAAGATCCCTCATAGCAGCTCGCCATCTTGAGTATTCTCCATGAGCCGAGATCTCTTCTACTAACTCCCAAGACTCGCCTAACATTGGTCCAGTTAGCTTAACCTTGCTGTAGTTCGTCTGACCTTAGTCTAGTTAGCCTGACCTTGGTCCAATTAGCCTGACCTAATCAGACTAATTTGGTTAGTGTAACCAGACTGGGATCAATCTGGTTAGAGCTCAATTTCAGACTAACTAGACCAGAGCCAGTTAGTTTGGTTAGTGTAACTAGTCGGTCACTCATCCAATTACTGTCGCAAAAACAAAAAAAGGAAGGAAGAGATAGTTGCAGAGTCAGTTTTTGCCTTCGGATTCCACCCATCTGTCAGTCGTTCTACTGTCAGAAAATCAACAAAAATTATGAGATTTGCTGAGTATAAAAGTTGCACACCTTTGCATAGCAAAAGGACAAGGTAGCTTCAGCTTTACAGCTCCAGCACTACTTGGAGGGCAGTGTTTGTTTCTCGAGAGAACTGACCTTGACAGCGGCCCTTGGTATGGCAAGGAGGGCTCACATGGTAGCACCTTCGACCCCCACTATGGTTAAGATTATGCTCTCTGCAGAAGACAAGCAGCATGTCAAGTGTGAAGTAGAGGCTTTGCAGGACAGGGCCCTGGTGAGTCGCATTGATGGGCTCACCCCGTCAAGGAAACAGGTCAGGGATTGGCTTTAGGCTAGCTTAGCCCTAGGGACTGACCACATCCAAGAGATCACAATCTATCGGAGAGGAGTTTTCCTCATGCAGCTGAACTCCACCGACACCATGGCCTCCCTTGTCAAGCAGAGCCCTATCCTACTAGGCCCTCATGTTGTCTACCTCCTTCCTTGGTACCATGGTTTCATAGTCGAGGACATGGATTCAACTCATCACGTGCCATGATTCCTAGTGATGCTCCGCTTCTCGGGGCTTTCAAAGGAGTACAGATCTATTCTTCCTTCCATAGGGAATTGTTTTGGCATAGTTCTAGCATCTCCAGCACAGACAATGGCTTTAGTAGTCCTAGAGTTATCCTAGAGCATCCAAAGTTCCTCGTAGAGGAGATCCTCCTGGAGACCTTATATGGAGCTGAGTTCAGATAGCGTGTGGAGATCTTTGGCTTGTGCCCGCCGGGCAGTATCTTTGGTGCAAACAAATGGGTCACCTGGCACGGGACTATTTAGTGGGCAGGGTCCCTCACCAGAGACAAGAGCATAGGGATGCTCAGAGTTATCCATCGACCAGGCCCTAGCAACAGGCAAGGTAGTAACAGACTCAGACAGCTTGGGTTGAGCCCTCCCAAAGGACTTGGACCAAGGTGGAGAAAAAGAAACCCTCCAAATCAGCTTGGAAAAACAAAAGGAGAGTTAGACTTAAAGAGCCCAAGAAGGTGCAGACTTCAGACTTCTTTCTCCTAGGACACAGGGAAGGGGAAGGGGAAGGTGCCAATGGAGTCCCCGGACCGAACATAGATGGAGGAGGAGGAGACCTTTTTCGATCTCCCCTCAGACCTGCAGGTGATAGCAGAATACCTAAGTTCCTGTTCAGCGGGAGTCTGGAGCCCCACTAGAGTCAGCTCCAGAGGTCCCTTTGCCTCCCCCGTCCCCTCCTTTGGCCCTCGCATTGCCCCCCTGATCCTGCCTCCCCACTCCCCCTCCCCCCAATTGCTATTATTCTCACCTCCCACCCCACCGTGTCTCCTTCTCGCCCCCCCCCCAGTCCCCTTACAGCAGCCTCCCTCCCCCCCTTGCCTACCTCTCGCCCTTCCTCATCTCGACCTATGGGCAAGGGGGTGCCTGAGCACTCTTTGGCACGGCCCAGCCCTAGCTCTACCTCCTCACAATCAAGGTCATCTGGACCCTTTTCTTAGCTTCCAGGTCCTAAGTCTCGCCCTGGTCATCCTCTGCTAGAGTATATTGGAGGCTAGGACCGTGGAACTACCTAGAGATTCTGGATAGATACCCGCTTGCTCTAGGGGTGTTAGTCCTGATTTTATAGCTCCAAAAAGGGGGTTCCATAGGAGTGTATGGCTCTCGCACTCATCCCTTCTAGGGATTTCACTTCTCAGATAGTGGGGAGTAGCAGTGGACCCCATGCTGTTTGATCCGATGATGGGGTAATAGATGTTGAGCATGATGGAGGAGTGGCTAGGCCCGTAGGGGATGAAACTGTGAGTCTTCCATGGGAAGACCGCCACTTTTCAGTTGGGTTTTTCTGTAGATAGACGGAACTTGGGAGCAGCTATTCGTGTGCTTCGCCTATTTGTGTACTTCGCAGGCATCATACTGAATGCTACAATAGTGCACTAATAGGCTTGGAGTCAAGGCCTCCTTCTTGATGTAGTGGGCCATCAAGATAGGGTAGCGGATCTCAGGAGGTCTCATCCGAGTCAGCCCTCGGTATGCAGAGGAGTTTGCATGTTAGCCTCTTATCTGGAACCTGAAGGTCAGATACTAGGATGGTTTGATGCTAGGGTGGCAGCTACACATTGGTTGGGCACAATTGGACAATAGCCCAACTCGTTCCGTGTGAACATGGTCTAGACTCCTAGCAGAGGCAGAGGCACGATTGGAGGTCCTTTCTCATCTGAGAGGGACCAGCCAGAGGATGGCAGAGATAGAGGTAGCTATTCCAAACTACTGGAGGGAGGGACTGCAGGTTTTCACTCTGGCACATTGGCTAGGATAGTTCTCTAGGACAGATGTACCTTTGAGGATTCAATTGTGTCTGCAGTTGCCAATCCCCATGAGCGCGCGGTTCTATGATGTGGGACCGGGTAGACTACTGTAGTTTTGGACCACAGGGGATCAGGAGATGGACAGGGAGTTAGGCTAGGTGGGTTGGAAAAGGGTGAGAGTGTGGGATGTTTGGGCAAGGAATGGTCGATCGACCCTTCTTGCATCACAGACATAGATGCCCCCCACTGGAGACTATGGTTATGGGAGGGATGCCCTCTCAGCGAGATACAGTGGGACCCCAGAGAGTGGTTATAGCCAATCAAAGCAGGTCTCTAAGAGAGAGTGGAGGAGGTTCTCTTCTTCTCGTACACCACACGAATAGGACGTCGCATCCAGATGGACGCAATGGCTTGGACTCCTTCATGGGAGAGACATTGGAGTGTGCAGCAGGTGCCCTAGGAGGTTAGATCTAGATTTTGGGCCCGCCTATGGTCTAGCTTGTGTCCACGAAAGATATCCTATTTCTTCTGGATGGTCGCGCACGGTGGTCTCCCAGTGGCCATGATTGTTCTTCAACCCATTTTGTTTTTGGCCTTTATTCGCACCTTTTAGGTTTTGCCAATTTGTATGGTTGGATTAAAAGAATTAATAGAAGTTCCTTTTCTCTGTTAAAAAAAAAATGGAATCCTTTCTTATGGAATCACGACATTCCCAAAAGTTCATCATACTGATCCAATGGTGAGATGAAAAAGTCCCACCTGATCCACTAAATATGGGTCCTAGTCTCGGTAATAAAAGGCGTCACTCGTACTAACTATCCTTGGAATATCTGCCAAGCAAGAGTCTCTAATTCTTCTATCTTGATTCCCATCTGCAAAGCTAGGTCATGTCGCTTTTGAACCAAACAAAATCAACATGTTCTGGTCTCTTACTTTTGCCCGAATTTGAGGAAAATTTCTCTAGCCTATGGATCAGCTACGCTCCCTAATATGTCAAGGACTCCTCTCACCAAATTCTTTGGCAGCTCTATGTAATTTTTCTACTCTTTCAATTTCTTGGAATCTTTCAGTTCCCAACGTAAGAAGTTTCGGAAATATAAGCCACATGTGCGGATGAAGCTCGATCAAGAGACTTCAGACAAAGAAAGAAAAGAAGAGCCTAACAAATTACTAAATGCAACTATGCCACCCAGTACTCATGACACATCTCAGGCTAGTTCAACCCCATCAGAGGTCGATCTTCGAGAAGTGCCGGAATACTTTAAGAATTATACAAGTGGCAGTGCACCAATAGCAATGCCACGACCAATCAGAGAATCTGAAGTTCAAGAAACCGATAGCATTGGAGAAACTCCAATCTATGAGGGACCAGCAAAAACACGCACAATAAACCTCGCCCTTGAAGGGGAGGAAGAAAAGTTGGTTTTCATTGGGAAACAGCTCCGTCAAGAAGATGAAAGCAAACTCAAAGACCTCCTAATGGAATACCGTGACTGCCTAGCATGGTCATACAAAGAGATGAAAGGAATTTCACCAGAAGTGGCAGTTCACACGATCCCTATAAGGGAAGGTGCTCGCCCTAAGGTATGTGGACCTTATCGCACAAATCCTAAATATGGCACCATGGTTTATGACGAGCTGGAAAAACTCCTAGATGCCGGATTCATCTACGAGATAGAGCACACTGATTGGGTTTCACCCATTGTCATTGTGCCTAAACGCAACAAGAAGCTCAGAATATGCGTAAACTTGAAAAATGTGAATGCCGCCACAATTAGGGATCACTACCCCCTACCCTTAACAGAAACAGTGTTGGAAAAGGTGGCAGGATCCGAAATATATAGCTTCTTGGATGGCTTCAGTGGCTATAACCAAGTACAAATTGCTCCTCAAGACCAATCAAAAACAGCATTTGCTACAGAATGGGGTATTTTTGCATATAGAGTCATGCCATTCGGCCTTTGTAATGCCCCAGCCACATTCCAGCGAGTCATGTTCACAGCTTTCAAGTCATTCTTGAATAAGCTTTTACAGGTGTTCTTGGATGATTTGTGCATCCATTCAACCAAACAGGACCACTTCAAATGTCTGGAAGAAGTACTAATCAAATGCAGGGAGTATGGCATCTCCCTAAATCCAACAAAATGCCAGTTCATGGTCACCCATGGAGTTGTTTTGGGACACATCGTCTCTCAACATGGGATTGCAACTGACATGGACAAAATCAAAATCATCATGGAATTGCCTCCTCCTACAAATTCCAAAGGTGTACAGGTCTTTATGGGACATGCCGGCTATTATAGAAGATTTATATTGCAGTATGCCATGATAGCTCGACCACTTTACAAATTATTAGTGGAGTTCTTATGGACCGAAGAGTGCGACCAAGCCTTTGAGCTTTTAAAGTGGCGCCTAATCACAGCACCCATCCTTATATCTCCCAAATGGGATATTGATTTTCATGTTCATACTGATGGATCCAAGTATGCAATTGGGAGTGTGCTTTGTCAACCGGGTGAACATAAGAAAGACTACCCCGTCTACTTCGCCAGTCGACAACTCAATGATGCAGAGATCAACTATACAACCACAGAAAGAGAAGCCCTAGCAATGGTGTACAGTGTAAAGAAATTTCGGCACTATCTACTCGCAAATGATTTTGCCTTCTACACCGATCATCAAGCATTGCTTTATCTTGTGAACCGCCCGTGTACCACAGGAAGAATAACCAGATGGCTCCTCTCGATGCAAGAATTCAACTTCAAAATTGTGGTCCGCAAAGGTGCCCAACATTACATTGCCGATCACATGTCTCGAGTCAAGACAGGAGAAGAAGCCACTGGAATAGAAGATGACTTACCAGATGCCACACTATTTCAAATAGATGCTGTTCCAGAATGGTGTGGAGATATCATTGGGTACTTGATGGCAGGAAGACCACCCCCTGACATGAAAGCAGTAGATGCCAGAAAATTGATTCTAAAGGCTGCACCATATCAACTCATTGCACGACAACTATACAAGATGGGCAAGGACCAGATATTAAGAAGATGTGTAATGCCTCATGAGATCCTGCCAATCCTGAGTGAAGTCCATGAAGGCATTGCAAGAGGACACTTCCAAGGGGAAGCCACAGCAAGAAAAGTTCTCCTCGCACGCTACTGGGGGCCAACACTATGGGCAGATGCCTATGAATATGTAAAAGGCTGTGATGTATGCCAACGAACTATTAAACCACAACACAAAGACTTCAATCCCCTAACAACAGTTGTTGCACAACAGCCATTTGAAAAATGGGGGAATCTTGATTATGTAGGTCCCATACATCCAGCAGCAAAAGGAACACAGGCACGCTACATCATTGTGGCCACTGATTACTTTACAAAATGGGCTGAAGCTAAAGCAGTCAGAAAGGCAAATGCCAAAAGCACAGCAAGATTCTTGTACGAACATGTGATCACCCGATTCGGATGCCCCCTTGAAATTGTTTCGGATAGAGGCACACATTTTGTCAATGAGGTAATCCAAGAACTCTTGTCTGGCTTCATGGTCATTCATAGAAAAAGCACACCCTACTACCCCCAAGGGAATGGACTAGCAGAATCCACAAACAAAATCATATGCAATATCCTCACCAAGGTAGTAGAACCACAGCGTTCTGATTGGGCAGAGAAACTGAATGCAGCCTTATGGGCATACAGAACCACATTCAAGGTCAGTACAGGGAACACACCTTTTCAATTGGTGTACGGCCTTGAAGCCGTGGTCCCACTCGAATTTGTAATACCAAGTCTGCGCATCGCAATACAGGAACGCATGGGTGATCATGAGTCCTTGAAAGAAAGGCTCTGTCAGTTGGAAAAGCATACAGAGACAAGACTAGTCGCTTATCATGCCATGACAACAGAAAAACGTCGAAGAAAGACATGGTTTGACAGGAATCTGAAAGCTAAAGACATCAAGGAAGGTGACTTAGTCCTATTATACAATGCCAAAGTACACAAGGGAAAACTGAAGTATCTAGGTCAAGGACCCTACCGAGTACGAAAGATGAATCCCATTGGAGCTGTGCTACTTGAAACACTAGATGGAGTCCAATTCAACACAACAATAAACGGGAGCCGACTGAAGCGCTACTACGTCAACACGCGAGCCATCCCCGACAAAAACGAAGATTTGGGAAACCAAGTCTTCCTTAGTTAGGATTAGATTGTATCTCAAGCACTCACTCACATATGCACCTTTTTGCACATATAGTTTGCACTAGATTGTTACACGCACACTCACTGCATACGCACGTTTTTTGCATATTAGGGATGTTTGAGTCTTAGTTTCCCTATCAAATCCCACAAATAAGCATATAGTTAGACACATCACATGCACTCACATGATTTTCCATAGGCACATAATAGATTGCATAAAAAATAGTATCACACACTTTCATTCCATACTCTCAAAGCATGCAATGAATTCACACGCAGTACACGAAGCTATGCCAAAACTCAAGATGAATTGGCAACAGAGTCTGCAGCCTCCGCAACGAGACCCCCGCCAAACATCACAGCCATCTCCTATATGCAAAAATATCAAACTTGCATACTAATTATCTACAAGCTCAATGCTACGGGTGCAATCGCATCCAACATGTATGCAAGATAGCAAGAAATGATAGCCTCAACAACGAGACCCCCGCCAAACCTCTTTCCAAGAAGATTCGATGGCAGCGTTCGTAACCTCAGCAACGAGATCCCCTCTGACATTCATGTGGAGATAAGCTTCTTGACCAACATCCTTTTATACCAATCCTCCACAACGAGACCCCCGCTAAACCTCTTCCCAAGAAGATTCGATGGTAGCGCCTGCAACCTCAGCAACGAGATCCCCTCTGGCAATCATAGTCATCTACCCCTCCTTAAGAGGAGATAAGTTTCTTGACTATTGACTACAAATTGTGTGGTGCAAAAGAATTATAGCAGGAACGACTCGCATACCACAAGCTAAATAGCCACTGAATTATGCACATGGCATCCCAACTCTGAAATCAAAATAAGCCATAACCCGAGGACGGGTAATAAAATGGATCCGGGAGTATGTTGACTCTGTGCCAACATGAACTTATGAAGAAAGAGAAGGTGTTACAACTTTGTGATACATCTTTGTGATACAACTTTGTGTTACAACTTTGTGTTACAACTTCTAGACACAACTTTGTGTTACGACTTTGTGTAACAACTTTGTGTTACAAGTTTGTCTACATGAAGAGAGAGAATGTGTTACGACTTTGTGACACAACTTTGTGTTACAACTTTGTGTAACAACTTTGTGTTACATCTTCTACATGAAGAGAGAGAATGTGTTATGACTTTGTGACACAACTTTGTGTTACAACTTTGTGATACAACTTTGTGTAACAACTTTGTGTAACAACTTTGTGTTACATGCAGAGAGAGAAGCTCTCCAACTTGTATAAATACCCCATAATGGAATGAAGCCCACACTCTTGGGGCATTGTGTTGAGTCTACATTGGTATTCCAAGCATTTGTCTCAAGTGTCCATGCTTCCTTGCACTGCATGTCCAAAAGCATGTCCTAACCTTGCAACCCTTCTCCCCTCTCCACCAACCCTGCAACCCACCCTCTCCCTCTCCTCCTCCCTCCTCCCTCCTCCTCCTCCTCCTCCTCCTCCCTCCTCCTCCTCCTCCTCCTCCTCCCTCCTCCTCCTCCTCCTCTCTCCTCCCTCTCCCTCCTCCTCTTCCCTCCTCCTCCTTCCTCCTCTCTCTCTTCCTTCACCCATGCTCTTACACCTTCTTCCTCTTCCACTCCTATGCTTTCCTAAACCCTTAAACTCCATGATCTACGAGGGAGACGAGTTCTCCACCATGTATTCTACTCTGAACCTTGAATCCTCCCTCTAAACCTTGGAACCCCCTTCTAAACCCTGGAACTCTTTCTAACCCTGAACTCTTTCTAAACCCTGGATCCTCCTTCTGAACCCTTGAACTCTTTCTAAACCCTGGAACCTCCTTCTGAACCCTTAAACTCCTCCTAAACCCTACAACCCCCAATGAAGGCGAAAGCCTTCATTACCCCAACAACAATGGTTTACGTGCCTTTTACACATGCTTGCATTTTCTTTACTCACCACACTTAAGCCTACGTCTCTCACCGGAACACGACTCGAGGTCCTAAGCTACACATATACTACAACGACAAACCCAATATATCTGTAGGTGACAAAAAGCCTCGGAACCCTGCAACATAGAATACCCAGCTCTTCCTACAAAAGCAGTAGGAAAGAGCCAACAGAAGACGATTGTAGATTGAGTGCAGAGGTGACGCAAGGTGGTCAATTGAATCACCTGTACGTGATGGGAGCAGGTGGATGGGCATCTCTGGTTGATATTATGCAGTGACGAGGTGGCGTGGTGTTGACGGGCACTTACGTTCAATTACGTAGGCCTCCCTCCATCAGAGCACTGTCCATCTATAAGCTTACAGAGATTCCGTTGGTCAACGAAGTGTAGGCTAGATATCTTGGTGGATTGACGGTGTAACAAGGGAAACGGGTAACGTAGGGAGAGTGGACAGGAAGAGTCGCCATCACCATTGTCTGCCAAGTTTTCGTGCCTAATTGACATTATAGTTTCAGAAAGTCATAGGCGAACCGCCGCGCATCAGAGGCAAGTGACGACAGGCTGCCCGTTGGTGGTAGCGACGATGCTGAATCATTGAGTGGACTTCCGCAGTTTTATCATTTTTTCTTTCCAGTCATTGGTGGGGCTTTGTTTGGATATGACGTCAGAGCTACATCAGGCGCTTTGGTATCTTTAATGGTGGAGGGAAAAGACTGTGGTTAGCCCAAGATGACCGTTGAACTCGGGATATTTCAAAAAAAAACGAACTAGATATAAATACGACAAGGGGGATCGATCTCGACATTTTGAGGAGAAATCAGGGAGCACCTTCTTTCGATACAGTTTTTATATATGGTCCTGTTATTCCTGCACCATAAAAGGAACGTTCAGAGTATTATATAATTGGGAGTTTAGTGCGTAGGAGAAAGAAAAACAGGAAAGCAAAATAGAAAAGAGGTGTATATATATTTTATGATTTGCTAGATGCATTACATGGAGCCGTGATTTTCAGTAAGATGGATCTTAAGTGTGGCTACCATCAGATCCGGATTAGGGCCGAGGATGTGCATAAAACTGCTTTCAGAAGCAGGTTTGGTCATTATGAGTTTCTGGTAATGCCCTTCGGACTTACCAATGCTCCAGCGACCTTCGTCATGCTTATGAATGATTTACTATGTCCGTATATCCAAAAGTTCATAGTACATTTTATTGACGATATCTTGATATTCAATAAAAGTATTACTGAGCATCGTGAACACTTAAGAGTAGTGTTCAGTACTTTGAGAAAAGCCAGTCTTTATGTAAATAAGAAGAAAACTATACTGTGTATGGTTAGGCTTGAATATTTAGGGTTCATAATTACTCCACAGGGGGTAGAAATGGATCCGAAGAAAGTGGCTTCGATACTAACTTGGCCAATCCCTTAGAGTCTGACCGCGTTGTGATCATTCTTGGGATTTGTCCAGTTTTATAGAAGGCATATCAAAGGATATTCCGGAATAGTATCGCCATTGATTGATCTGACATCAGATAAAGTACCTTTTATTTGGGGACAGAATCAACAAGAAAGCTTTAACACCATAAAACAAGCTGTGGTCACAGGACCGGTGTTAAAAATAGTTGATCCCTAGAAACCATTGTTTCTAGAAACCGATGCAAGTGGCATTGCAATAGGAGCAGTTCTCCTTCAAGAGGGAAGGCCAGTAGACTTTGAAAGCAAGAAGCTTTCTCCCTCTCAAAGGAATTGGCCAACTCATGAATTGGAGTTGTATGCTATCATCCATGCTTTGAAAACATGGAGGCATTACTTATATGGTTCAGAGTTTTATGTGAATGTGGATCATGATACTCTGAAACATTTTTGTAAAGAGCCTGACTTGAGGGGCCACCAAGCTAGGTGGGCAGAGCTCATGCAGGAGTTTAATCTAATGATTCGGTATAGAAGAGGAAAAGACAATAAGGTTGCTGATGCGTTGTCTCGCATTATGCACAACCTGAGTTTCACGGTATTAGAGAGTGCTCTAATGACCGAGATAAGAAAAACTCAAAAAGTGGATGAGTTTGTCCAGAGCTTGTGGCCTAAAGCTCATGTGTTAAAACCCGGGGAAAGTGAAAAGGATGACCTGGCATCCAAAAAAGGCCAAACTTATGCAAGATATACCATAAGGGATGGTATGCTAGTTAGAAATGGCAAGGTTGTAGTACCTAGTCAGAATGATCTTAGGCAGAGAGTCATTTGACAGTGCCATGACAGCCCATGTGCGGGACATCCAGGAGTCGAGAAGACATATGATCTCGTGAAGCGAGATTTCTTTTGGCCAAAGATGAAAAAGAATATTCATGAATATGTGACACAGTGTTTCTCGTGTCAGGTAAGCAAGGCTGAGCGGGTGAAGCCACCCGGACTTTTACAACCCTTGGAAATACCACTAAGTAAGTGGGAGAGCATTTCCATGGACTTTATAGTAGGGCTGCCTACGATGCAAGGAGGTTATGATTCTATCCTTGTGGTGGTTGATCGTCTAACCAAGATGGCTCACTTCATTCCGACTAAAGAGTCTGTTAGTGCCCCGCAAGTGGCAGATTTGTTCATTAGACATATATTTCATCTGCATGAATTGCCTAGATCCATAGTGTCAGACAGAGATGTCAGATTTACCGATCATTTTTGGATAGCGGTATTTGAGACATTGAGGACTGAGTTGGGAATGAGTAGTGGGGATCATCCTAAGATGGATGGTCAACAGAGAGAGAGAGTCAACCAGACTTTAGAGGATATGCTGAGGGCATATGTGTCATTGAGGCAACATACATGGGACAAGTGGTTGCCATTGTTGGAGTTTGCCTACAATGATAGAAAACATTCCTCTACCGGGTTCAGTCCGTTTGAACTGAACTATGGTTATAGACCAACAAATCCAACTATAGTTGGAGTACCTCAGAAAGTGCGTAGTGTCGCAAACTTTGTAGTTCAGATGCGGGAGATGCTAGCACTTGCGAGAGCTAATATCCACTAGGCTATGGATAGAGCCAAGGTATATGCGGATGAAAACCGGTCTATAAGAGTATTTAAGGAAGGAGAAAAAGTTTTTCTCAGAGTTCCTTCGCACTCGAAGTCACTGACTTCAGGAGAGTGTGCTAAGTTATCACCTTGATACTGTGGGCCGTGGTTAATTCTAAAGAGAATAGGGAGTGTAGCCTATAAATTAGAATTGCCATAGGGGTGTAAGGTGCACCCGCTTTTTCATGTTTCATGCTTAAAGAAATTTTTACATACTGGTGACTCACTAATCGAAGGTGTGGTTTTGTTTCAGGAGATAGAGGATATTGCAAGGCGCAAACCAACAAGGATCCTGGACCGAGGAACAATGCAAATATGAAATCGGAAGATCCCCACGGTGTTGGTTGCGTGGCATGGTCAGCCTCTATCCAAAGCTACTTGGGAATCCATATATCAATTGCAGAGAATGTTCCCAAACTTTATCATCGAGGATGCTGATGTCTAAAGAGGGAAGGATTGTTATGCTCTAGCCGAGGTAGCATGACCTTGGAAGAATCAGTCAACATTTCCCTTAAAGGATCTATCTCTGTAATATATGTGTTTGCGCTTCATGTAAATGATCGGGAGGGATTTAATGTCAAGGTCCTAGGTGAGGGCTGATAGCACCAGACTAGGTAGATCTAAGGCCAAGGGCCTAATGCAAAGGTTGTGCCTAGAGGCAAAGAATTTAATGCATCCCAAGAGAGGGGTGAAATATGGCATTAGGAAGGCCCTATATGGATGACATGTGGCATCTAGATCTATGTAGGGAATTGGGGCTTGCTGAGGCTAGTGAGAGAAGAGAAGGTAATGATTCATGTATGATTTGAAATGAAGATCTCTGTTTGCTTGTTAGCCTTAGCAAGATATGGCTGGGAGGTGATTCATGGTGCTACTCCCGTGATCGAAGTAGAGAACTAGTAGAGAAATTGTTTGACACTTGGTGCCCGAGCACCGCTTTTGACCGACTCTCAGAGTGCTCGTGACATCTGCGGCCTCTACTTCGACATCGGTGACTCTCCCTTAGCCATTTTGAGAGTTACATGTGAGTTCTCCATCTAGCTGTCCATGGACTTCACCAACACATCTTTTGGGGCATTCCTGCCTGGCGTTTCTTCGACATCATCATCGTCTCGTAAGGATGTGCACACATGTGCAGTGGCTACTTGGAGGACATCTCTTACTCCTAAGAGATCTATTTTTATTACAATAGCTTGATGTATTTTGGGGTCCTCTGCCCTAGGTAATCCCCCTAAAATGATATGTATTGAGTATCTGGTTTTCATTGAGTCTAAAGGTCCTCTGCCTTGGATAGTCCTCCTAAAAAGATGTATTGGTTTTCCTATTTTTTTGAGGTGTGGCTTCCTAACATGTCCTGTCATGAAGCCAAGGGGAAATAAGAGCATGTTCCTACAGTCAACATATGCCCAATGCAAAAGCACAGCTGGTTGTCTTATGTGCACAGAGTCCTTTGAGTTGGTCATGCATCCATGCATGATGAGCCTCTGAGCCATGCTAGATGAGATTTCTATGTTATGCTCATTAGCCTCTGAGCCATGCTCACTTGCCTCTAAAATTGTGTAGGGACCATGTCTAGTTCTAGACTGGCATGCACAGTTTCGATGACCGTCATTATCATGTTCTGTTATTGGTTTCATTCCAGTAGTCTCTCACCTTGCCTTCATGGGGGGGTGTTGGAATATGAAGCTAAAGTGAGTAAAAAATGTATGTTCTAGGTGGTCTAGGTGGTGTTTTATAGTCTAGTGAGTCCTAGATGTGCCACGTGTCATATTGGGAGATATCCCATGGACATTGTGACTTTCTAGAGTCTAGTGTCACACTATATAGTGTTGTATTTGTGTATTGTCTATTAAACCAGTCAACATCAAGCTATCTATATGTGAGTATTTTGGTTATCATTGCCTAGCACTTATTCTCTCATTTTCTTTCCATTTTGCCTTTCCATTATGCTTTCCATATTTCCATTTCGTTCCTAGTTAGCTTGACATTCTCCTACCACCATGTCTCTTCACCTTGTTACCAACCTCGGTAAGTGCCACCAAATAACCATGCTAGCATCGTCCGTGTCACCAACCCCAGTAAGTGCTGCCAGATAACCACTCTAGCATTGTCTGTGGCTTGAGTGTTAGGATCTGCTGTAAGAAGGGAGGCATAGAAATCGGTGGCAACCTAAAGACGGCGATGCTCTCCCTACTATGTCTGAGGCCAAGAGTAGAGAAGAACTGCTTGTTGACCCTACCTCCCGTCTGAGTCCAAAATGACTCTCTAGCATGAAAGGCATACTCTACTCTCTGATCTAAGGGTGACTATTGCTGAGCCCTTGCTGTAGCAAGGCGCTCCTGAATCCAAGCATCTGTAGGCCTCTTCTGCTCCTCCCTGTGGAGGGCAGCCAACTGCTGGTGGATACCTATCTCATGCCTGAGGATCTCACCCCTGCTGATACGAGCAACTAAACGATAAAAGTCACTAATATCAGAGAGAGCTACAGCTAAGTCTGAAGGAGAAATCTACCAGCGAGGCTGAGAGGAGCTACGAGAGGGAGAGGAGAGCGCAAAGGGGAGAGGGAGGGAGGGCCATACAGTCATATGGGTGAGGAGAGGGGGAGCAATAGCAAGGTCAGGGAGGAGCAGTAGCTCGGTTGTACTGATTGAATGAATTTGAAATTCCAGCACACTGAATTCTCCAATTGCACTTTGATAGCTCATCAAAAACTAAAAAAGAAATCAACATTTTCTAGAGCAAATCGTCAAAGCAGAATCTCAATTTTGGGAACAGAAAATAGGTCAAATTTTTCTACATCAAACCACCAAAGCTTGGAGTTGTCAGCAACTCATAATCTGCCTTCTTTCCTAGCTATTTGCACCTGAAATCTTGACAAAATAGGCAGCTCTTTCTCTGGATCACTCACAATTGAAAGGTCTTCTTCATGCTTCATTGATGATGTCTTCTCTAATTTGCTATAATTTTGTACTTTCTCCTGGGAATAGGGGTTGTAGTCCGAGTCATAGTCACCAAGGAAAGTGACAAAGCTGAGCTCCAATATCAATGAAACCTACCTTGAACCAAACCTTGGGTTTCAGAGAGAGGTGATTCTATTTGGCGAATGCATCCCCCAGCCAAGTGGTGGAGGAAAAGATTATAGCAACTTTGGGCCTATAAAGTACCACTTCGGCAACAGGTTTTCTTTTGGCGAGTTATTTTGGGAGTGTTTCCATCTGGATAGCTATTAGTTCATGACACATTGCTCCTACACTTTGCCATAGATGTTTTGCTTCTTCGGAGACTGTGGCTCACTTGTTTTGGCTTTGTTCGTGCTCTCGTGAGTTTTTTGATCTGCTTTGATAGCACCTGCGTGCGAGATTCCCATCTGTTCCATTTGGGCTATTTGGGTTTCATCCATCCAGACCGGAGTTTCATATTTTCTTCATTTGGGTTCGCTACTGGGCACTATGGACTTTATGGACATATAGGAATTGTAAAGTCTTTGGTGATCCTACTTTCTCTTTGTTTGGCTTTTTTAGGCATTCTTTCATTGCTTGCAGACCCGTTGCATAGATCATGAGGTCTTTTTGGCATATACTGAAATTTTTAGTTGATGTAATTGTAGCACCTTTTTTTGAGGTTGCTACTCATATAATATAATCAATCAATGATTTCAAAAAAAAAAAAGTGAGTGGAGATAGAGGCTTGAGCTATGACTTGCCTGGGTGTATTGGGATTTTCTGCAAGAGTTCTCTGTATTATCTGAGAGGTGGACTTATGCACTTCAGCCGACTTGGTCACCGTGATGTTCATTTTTGTTCCTCTAGCACAAGCATTTTTGGTTATGATTCTTATGAGCATGGTTTTCCTTATGTTGGTTCTATTTTTTGTGGGATTCTATTCCATCTTGCTCTTGCACAATCATCCGCACCATAGTCTACTCAATTACCATTTCATAGTTGGACCACATCACCAGGCCATCCATTGCACCATAGCGTACAATGCCACCACTAGCATTGCATCAACACCAAAGTCATTCGTAGCACACACTCCTTGCACCTCACAACAGTGGCCTTTGTCCTCCGATAACAATTGCGGAAGAGATTGGACCTCCCATCAGACAAGCATGCTGGTGTTGTAAGACCCTCTTCAGAAGAGCCTCTGGCTGTTATACTTGTATATATATCATTAACTACATTAGGGTCAATATAATAAATGTTGTGATGGAAGCACATGCGTAGGACCAATCTCTGATTTTGGACACCTCCTCAGCATCTTGATTGCATCTTTTTGGCATCTCTATACAAATGGTGACCTTGCCACAGGTCATCCCCATACATTGCTTGGTCTTGCTAAGGTTTTGAGGATCTCCCACTCTCCTTCCACCAAGGTTGTAAGATAGAGGGGAGTCATGGAAAGGCTGCTAGAGGTGGAAGAAACCTAGGGTGTCCTGCTTTGACTCCCTACTCCCTTGCTACTCCTCACACAGAGAAGAAAAATAATTCACTTCCTAATACTAATGTACTAGGCATGCAGCTTACATTTCTCTCTGACTCAAAATCTTAGCACTGGTCTTAGAATACGAATCTATTTGTCATCATTACCCCCATCTTGAAATAAGTAGTGTAGGATGGAAATAGCCATTTTTCTCCCATCCTGAACCATGGTCTCAAGATCCTAGAAACTAGAATGGAATCCCCTTTTTTAGGCATTGGAAAGCATGGAATGATGACATGTGACCTTATCCCCACCTCTTACCACATGAATGATGCCGTGTGTCCTCCATCCCTAGCTTCTTTGATTGCTAGCACAGGTTGGGATCGGAATAGGATAGAAATACATTTGAATATGGATGAGACCACTTTTTCTCATTCCCATCCTATGTCCTCACATGTGCTAAGACCCTTAACTATGGTGGTACTAATTACTTGATGTGAAAGCATAAATTCCAACTGAGAGAGAGAGAGAGAGAGAGAGAGAGAGAGATTGTTTACATGCATAAGACTCATGTGCATAATTGTTACATAGTGGGAGACTGAGAGTAAGCTAACTGCTGTCTTTATTCTGGTTGGCCTTGGCAATCACCATTGGAATTGTTGGCCTCATTCAATGAAGGAAGCTGAATACAACATCTTTATCTTCAATGAAAAGGATAGACCTAGTGAATGAGGAAGCTAGGATTTTCTACTTATGGTTGTGACACATCCCAATCTCGTTGCTTCTAGTTTTACATTGAATCACGGGCACAGGCACCTGGTTCATCCTCCCATCCAACCTCGTTGGTTGCAAGCTTCTCTGCTAAAATCCAAAGATGAATCCATTTCATGAAAGCTTTCTGCTTGCTTAATTGCAACAAGCCCCAAACTCCCTAGATGGATCTAGTATGCCACATGTCCTCAATTTAGGGTCCTTCCTTAATGCATCATTTACCCCTCTCTTGGGATATCTTTGAATTCATCTGCCCCTAGGCACATTTAATGCATTAAGGTCCCTTAGCCTTAGATCCACCTAGTCTAGTGCCATGTCACCCTCACCAAGGACCTTGACCTTATTCCTTTTTTATCATTTACATGAAGCCCACACAAATATAATACAAACATTGATCCTTTAAAGGAAAATGCTGACTGACCCTTCCGAGGTCATGTTACCTCGACTTGAGCGTAACATTATGATATCAAAATGCCGACTAACCCTTCTGAGGTCATGTTACCTCGACTTGAGCGTAACATTCCTTCCCTCTTTAGGCATCAGGTCCTCGATGATAAAGTCTGGGAACACTCTCCGTAACTGGTATATGGATTCCCAGGTAGCTTCTGATAGAGGTAGACCATGCCATGCAACCAACACTGTGGGTATCTTCCAATTGCATACTTGCATTATTCCTTGGTCCAGGATTCCCGTTGGTTTGCATCTTGCATTATCCTCTATCTCCTGAAACAAAACAACACTCTCAATTAGTGAGTCACCTATATGCAAAAATTTCTTTAAACAAGAAACATGAAACATTGGGTGCACCTTACAACCCAGTGGCAATTCTAATTTATAGGCTACCTTGCCTATTCTTTTTAGAATTAACCATGGCCCACAATATCGAGGTGATAACTTAGAACACTCTCCTGTAGTCAAAGACTTAGAGTGCGAAGAAACTCTGAGAAAAACTTTTTCTCCTTCCTTAAATTCTCTAGCGGATCGATTTTCATCCGCATATGCCTTAGCTCTATCCATAGCTTGGCGGATGTTAGTTCTCACAAGTGCTACATCTCCCGCATCTGAACCACAAAGTTCATGGCACTAGGCACTTTCTGAGGTATTACAACTATAGTTGGGTTCGCTGGCCTATAACCATAGTTCAACTCAAATGAAGTGAACCCTGTAGAGGAATGTTTTCTATCATTGTAGGCAAACTCTAACAAAGGTTTCGATAGTGATCCCAAGCTCGGGATGCTTCGTCAGGAGGTAGGAAGTGTTTTCTAAATTCCTTTTTAAACCCCTCCCAGGTAGAGGATGCTACTCCATCTTTCTGCTCTTTTATCCACCACCTATCTGCTGTCTCATTAAACATATGGGTGGCCTCGTGGATTTTCTTCATATCATTCTTGATTTCACAAATGGCGAATGCCTCATCCCATTTGTGTAACCACGTGTTAATGATATTAGAATTACGGTCAGACATCTGACCAGAATACTTTTCTAGCCTATAATTGGAAATATTAGGCACCTTATCCTCCTAGGCTCGACCGTACAAACACTAGACTCTGGTTCCATCGGAGATTTACCTTTCTCCTCACGAGATGATTTGGCAGACATACTCTGCACCATTTTCCTGAGTTCAAACTGCCCCACATTTGTTTGTAACTACTGTGCTAAAATCTGTTGCAAGGCATCCTCTAACATTTCAATTCTGCCAGATAGTGTATGACCTACTGGGTGTGACACCTGCAGGGTCGGCCGGACTCCCGACTCTAAGGGATCCATCCTAGAAGCTTCTTCTTCTACTTCCATTCAGGTCAATGGGATTGTGTGTGTTAAGGAAAAAAAAACCGCTTGCAACTGTAATTACAAATTGAAAGTCCAACCTCCAATTTCACAGCTAACAAAATATATATCACACTGTAACTAAAACCATTTTTCTCTATACTAGGGAAACTCCTACAACCCAAATTAACTCAAACACGTAAGCAAACAAACTTAGAAGGCATAGAAAGCTCCTTGGTTGTATCTTTGCTACATGAAGAGGTCAACTAGTCCCTGTAAGTCACTCCCACATGCATTTATGACCTGCCTTGTGATCACAAACATGCTGTATGGTCATAATGTCAAACTCTTGTAGAGTAACTGATCCATAACCTCTGTTACGCAGATGTCTAGATCAGTTTCCCTGTCCCTAAAATAGTTACAGGTTTACGAATGGAATCACGATAAAATTAATTACAAAGGTAGCCTATACTCCTAGGATCCTGTAGTTCTGTCTTGACAGCTAGTGTCGTGACTAGTACTACAATGATGTCCATGACTGCATAGCTATGCCATCATCTACGCTAGCTAATTCTGTGATCACATAGCCCCTTTGGTCATCATTGCTCCATATACGTAATGCAAATCTCAAGAGCCAGATTTCCAACTCCTGCGACATTGTTTCCCACAGTATTGCATAGCTAGTCCTTCGATGCGTCAAACGTCCCGTCAGTCCTAGACCGCTTGCAATATACTCTGTGCTTTGATACCAAATGACACATCCCAATCTCGTTGCTTCTAGTTTTATGTTGAATCACAGGCATAGGCACCTGGTTTATCCTCCTAGCCAACCTGGTTGGTTGCAAGCTTCTCTGCTGAAATCTAGTCATTTTCGATGAGGTCTCCTTGATTGGGTACAACATATTGCTTGCAAATAGCTGACATGCAGCTAAGAGACATAAAACACAACCACCTACAACCATTTGGAGATGTAGATGTTCTATTATGTGGAGATTTATCTCAAGCTAGTCCAACAAAAGGTACTTGGCTTTTCATTGACAAAAACTCAAGCAAGCCAACAATACCTTCTTATTGGGAAAATAACATTTTCTTGTACGAACTAATGAAACCCATGCGTCAAACAAATCCTCGATACATAGAGGTGCTAAACAAGATAAGGATACGTCAACAAAGCATTGAAGACATATCATACATAAACAACATATACCTACGCAAGCCACTACAAAAAGAAAACATCCCTCATCTATTCTACACTAATGCATCAAAGGACATCCACAACAAGGAGGTATTTGAATTACTTATGGAAACATCACATATCCTTCAAGGAATTGACAATAAACATAGAACATGCAGCAAAAAAGCTGTGGTCTACACAAAATTCTACACTTGAAACGAGGAATGATAATTGAGATTTGCTTGGGCAACTTGGACATTCCAGATGGATTGGTCAAGAGAGCAGACGGAATATTCAAAGACTATGGAAAAACAATGGAAACACATGTTGCTTGGATCTTCTTCAACAACAACAACATAGGTAAACAAGCACGTTTCAACAACAAGCATCTTTACAACAACACAATCCCTTCCAACTAGACTTAAATATATCCAATCACACGAGAATTTTAGATGGGAAAGAACCACTTAAATACAATTTTTATGCACACAATTTCCAATACAACCCAAAGCCGCAAGAACAATCCATCGTTCACAAGGACTATCCATTGATTCCTTGGCATTTGACCCATCCTTTATCAAAACACATGGTCTTGCATATACAACCCTCTCATGTATACGCAACCCTAAAAATTTATTCCTCATAAAACCACTAGAATCAAAGCACATCAAAGTGGACAACAAGGTACTCAAAGAAGTTGATCTCTTGCGAAAAGAAAGAATGTGTGTACCAAAAGAAGAACTTCTCAAAAACAAAAATTGAACATACAACATTATAATTACTTCACACATGAGCACTAAATCACACTTACAAGACATAATTCATAACAAAAGCCTCTTAAGTGCCACAATACTATCTTCAAGAATTGGATTACAACAAATCCAACATCCTCTATTTGCTTGAATTCACATGCTTGGAAAAGACAAACAGTGTTGGTATTGCAACATGTTTTGGAAAGCATATACAATTGCAAAAAGAAACATATATTACACAAGAGGGTTGTGAATGCTTGCTAACCATCTTCACAAATAGAATCAATGAAAACATAGCACTCATCAATGTGTACAATTAACCAACATCATCGTGCTCCACACTCACCTCCTCTCTTCAATTTCTTTTGCACAACATTCAACCATACACACAAACAATAATTATAGGAGACTTCAACATTGGCTATAACAACTACAATAACAAAAATACAAAACTCACAACATTCATGATAAAACATAAAATGCAACAACTTATCCAAGATCCAACAACTATACACAGCTTCGCTATAGAACACATTTTGACAAACAAACCACATCAACATACTATAGTTGGATCTAACTTCATTTATTGGTTTGATCACTTACTTGTTTATACAAACATACAACTACCTTTAGGGTAGGCCTTTTGAATGTAATTCATCTTGTTATCAATTGTTGTCCTCAAACTAGCAATGAGTCGTAGTTGCCTACTGCTCAGGGCCGTCTGCTCAGGGCCATTACACACCGATGCCTGCCCAACGTTGGAAAGGGGCATTCATTGGCGTGTTTGCCATGTGGCAGCCATTGATTTGGCTTGCAAAAGGGGGGCACCCAAGGTTTTGGGTAGCCATCACCCCCCACCCAAAAGGTGCCCAAAATATGATAGTGGGCTTGGACCCAAGACCTCCAATAACAAAGCAAATAGCCTACACCACGTAAGTCATTCACACGTGCATGCAATAAATGAGCTCAACCTTTTACATATTCTTTGTGTTTGGTGTGTAACCCTCCCCGCCCATCCCCTTTTCTCACTTGAGCGGGCGATGAGCGGTGTGTAACTAGCCTCACTCTTTGAGTGACGAATCAACATTGGGGCCAAGATTAAAATCTCTATGTATAGCCAATTGTCTAGTGGATCCTTCATCCCTTCACGATGGTGATGTGCATGTCAACTTCATAGGAGTTGAGGATCTTGTGTGCCACATCAAGACTCTGCATATCAACATCTTTAGTGTGTAGAAGGGTTCTCAATTAGCTAAGGTGCATGTAGTTGCAAAGCCACTTGCTGGCATTTTGTGGCTCTTTCATCCCTGCAAGACACATAAGAAGACAAAGCTATGGCAGAAATCGAGAAGGCAATGAGAACAAGGATAGTGCAGTAGTTGAATTTGTGAGGCCCAGTTGTGAGCATGAAGACAAAGAGTGAATAGAATAGAGATGACACAAGGTGAAGTCTTGATGATCTAACAACTTGTCATTGATGATTCATTGCTGGTTTAAACATCCCATGTGGCTCCTCAGCCAGAACCCACTCATTGTAGCCCTCATGATTAGTGCCAGTAATGGTGGTGCCATGTGTCAATTAAACCATTTTGACCTATCCACCACTATAACCAAACTCACTATGGCACTTTTGTATGGCTTGACTCAACTTTCATTTATTAACTCAAGAATCACCTTGCCTTCCAAATCAACCAATTGAACAATACCATTATCATGAACTTCCATAGCCAAATTTGAAATTAGGCTTCATCTTACCATCCCTTGCATTGTATAACAACACAAGCATACCCTTTTCCACATTTTTGGGCACCATATATGTGTCATGCCAAGCCTTCCTCCTCCTTTGAATTACTTCATGTGTACATGCAGCTTGTAAACATAATTGATCCAATTTATTGAGCTGCTCCACTTCACGATTAATTGCATTAAGTTCACCTAGATAATGTTATGTAGCCACACACAAACTTAGAACCGGAAATGTACCAAGATGATGTTATCTAGCCACACACAAACTCAAAATTAGAAATTCTATTGGGATAATAGCTTCTAGTTCAAAGGCCATGCAAAATGGACTGAGATTGATTGTGACCTTATAAGTGATTCTATAAGCCCATAATGTTGCATGTAATTTGGTATCTCAATCAGTATGATCGAGATTAGAATTAACAGTCTTGGTAAGATCCAACTTGAGAGTGTTGTTGGTGGACTTGGCATGTCCATTACACGTGAAATAGTAGGTAGTAGATACCCAAAGAAAAATCATGAATTCTTTGGTCAAAATTTCAAAGATGTCATTCATAATGTAAGTGAGTGATCACTTACAAATTCAATAGGACATCCATATCTGTAGATAATATTATCAAAGAGGAATTTTGTTATAGTCTGGGCTGAGTTATCTCTGATGTACTGGTGGTGGATTATGAAAGTGGGTTTTACCACATGAGTGCACCATGTTGCTCATTGAGACTCATAAAGGTCTTGTTGGATGTCACTTTACAAAGTTATCTTATAGCTAGGAAAGTGTTGCAAGCAAGATTTTGGTGGAGCACTCTATTCGAAGATGCACATGCCTTTACTGTTCAGTGTGATGCTTGTCAATCCATGGGGAATTTGCTTCCCCATGATCATATGCCTTTGTAACAACCAATTGAGCCTTGGGAAGGTTTTCAACGATGGGGTATCGATCTCAATGGTCCTTTCAAAACAACTAGAAATATGAATAAGTATGTCATTGTAGCTACTGATTATGCTACTAAACAAATTTAAGCAAAAGTTACGTGATATAACTAACCCACTAATCAAGCTATACTTCCAAGGATTGATAGCAAGTTGTCACCACTTGTCTTTAGACATTTACTTAAGAAATGTATTTTGAGATAGATATTGCAACAAATCATCATATTCAATCGCATTGAAATCAACAACAAAAAGGCTAGCATCAAGAAGCTCAGTGGTGACTCTAGAATTGATTGTGTGATGTGGTAGATGAGATAAACAATTTGCCCTTGCATGTGACTTGCTAGGTCTATGAATGATCTGAAAATTAAATTCCTATAACAAGAGAATCCATCTAACCAATCTTCTCTGAATGATAGTCTTGTTGATAAGATATAATAATGCTTGATGATCCACATAGAATATGAATCAAGTTCCCAATAAATAATGCCAAGATTTCTAAACAATATACAACATATCCAGGGTTTCCTTTTCGCTATACTATAGTTGCACTCAATCTCGGTCATGAGTCTATTGGCATAGTAAATAGGATAATCCAATTTACCCCTTGATTGAGCCTCGATTGAGCTAGAATAATCCCAATGGCTTATCTAAAAGCATCCACATGGACATGAAATATGACATCCTGTCTTGGTTGTCTAAGAATGGGTGTTTCAGAAGCATGTTTCTTGAGTTCATGAAATTCATTATACAATTCAGGTGTCCACTAGAACTCTATATCTTTCTTCGTAAGGTCATAATGGGGTAGCTATCATAGCAAAATCCCAAAAACGCATGTAATTCAGACAAATTTGTTGATTTAGGCATGGATTCTATAGCTTTAATTTTTTTAGGTTCAGTCCTTATTCCAGCCTTGAATATCACATGGCCAAGAAGGACACCAACTTGGACACAAAAAACACTCTTTGTTTTCTAGATTTAATGAAATACCAAACTTGTCTACACCTATCAAAGACTTTACTCAAATATTTCAAATGATAAAAAATGGTGGAGTAAACGGAGAAATCATCCAAATAAATAGCAATATACTCGTCAAGTAGTCTCTAAAAGTTTCAACCATAAATCTCTGAAAGGTATATGGAACATAATTTTTGAGTCCAAAGGGCATAATTTTAGTAGCACATTCGGAAATAAAGGCAACCTTTATCTAATCTTTCAATGCAACAAAAATCTAATTATAAATAGTGTAGCCATCCATGGATGAGTACATCTTACATCCTACAAACTAGTCAAGTATACCATCATTGAATGGGATGTGAAAAGGATTGGGTCCAATCTGAGCAATTAGCTTCTTGTAATCCACAAAAACCAAAGTTTCCCATTTTTCTTAGGAATTACCACAATAGGAAATAGCAACCAATCAATTTTGTTAATAGAGTAGATGAAACCTGCACGGATGAGTTTATCCAAGCTTGACCTTAACTTGTTTGATATAGTTTGGGTTACCACAATAGGAAATAGCCAATCACTTCTGTCAATAGATTAGATGAAACTTGATTGGATGAGTTTATCATGCTCGGCCTTAACATGTTTGACATAGTTTGGGTTCATTCTCTACCTCTGTTGCCTAATAGGTTTAACATTGAGTACTAAGGGAATTTTATGCTGGAAAATTTTGGCAAGAACTCCTTGCAAATCAGTATAACTCTAGGCAAAACATCTTATAGAGAATTATGGGTAGGGCTTGGATCTATCTTAAGTTGATCACTCGTTGGCCATTATTACCATCTCAGTTGCCATAACCCTTCCAACCCTTTCCCTCTCCCTTTGATATCGCCTACCAAGAATTGAACTGCTTTTCTTTACAGGGCAAGAATATTCAATAGGTGCATATGCTTGCCCATAAGATATGGTTCCAGTAGGCATTTTTGAATCATAATTGTGATCCCCTCCGAGAGGTTACATCATATGAATGAGCTACCATCACATTTGATGATGAGGTGCTCACTGTGGTAGCAATGGGCTTTTGCTGCACAACAGATTGCTATTACACACCATTTGATTAACAATCTACCCCAGAGTATATCCTAGCTACCCTCATATTTTTGCCCAGCTTCTCTAACTGGTAGAATAGCTACTTGAGAATGCACTCATAGATGCAGAGATGTAATTTCATCACATCAAATAGCTCTGCCAACCCTCCTATGAAAGTGGCTTAGACCTAGTGGTGTGCCAGTATAAGAGAGAGAGAGAGAGAGAGAGAGAGAGAGAGAGTCCCAAGTAGCCATCAAAGTGTGAAGGATAACCGACATCCAACCCATAGTCTTTACCTCCACATAAGTGCTAGTTCTTTGAAGTGTTTTTATTTCTCATAACCTTGTCCTTTACACCCATTTCCTAGTTTTGAATAGTGGTATTTGGTACACAACCTTAACATGTATATGCCCAAGTGATGATTCATGGAATCTTAAATTGTAAGTCATCTTTCTCCCTTACCATTTTCCTTCATATGTATCTTCCAAACTATTATTTAATGTGTTTGTTGAGCAGATGTGACAAGTTGGAATCATGATGAGAGTGAATATAGATATGCACATAATCATGGTAGGTTGTGTGATTTGGTGGTATTACCTATCAATAGCCATTTATTTTCGGTCATTGTTTCCTTGGGTGTAGCCATTTTTGGTGAGGTTACAGGAAATTTTTTGTATATAGGTATCTAGCATGGCCCATAACGCTCAACATAATTCGACAAACTTTGTCTTCAAGTTGTTGTACACATTCCAAATTGAACATGAAACCAAAAAATTAAGGAATAACGATTTGGAATGAGACCGTTGAAGCATTACTAGTGCTTTGTTGCATGTGAAGCATGCATCCTGAAGACTATAGGACATAACAATTTATTCAAAAACATCAAAATTTTGTTATGTATATACATGCAACAAGTAATCATTCAAAAGTACACTATGTGAGCTTCTCCTCAACCCAAGGACACACCTAAATGAGAACATTAGGTATGGGTTAATGGGCCTCCAATATTGTGCTAAAGTGATGAACACCCATTTGAGGGCATGCTCCATAACTTCTAGCAACATACTTTGCAAACTGTGGGTTCTTATAATATTGAAGGCCTTCCCATAGTTCCTTCTGCAATATATCCATCTTGTGAATGACACTCCTAGGAACTCTATGTTCCTCCTCCAAGCAATCAATCTCATCTACAACAATCTTGGGTTATCGAGGGACCCCTTGCGAAATGGCTTCATGAAGCTCAAGATAAGCGGTAGAAAAAATGTCGTTGTAGCCGTGGCTTTCCATCTCTATTCCTTCACTATTCCTTCACTCGAGACCTGTCGGGTCTTTAAACTTAGTTTTCTCTCCTACTATCCAAGCTGTAATTGTTCACATATTCTAACTTGTCAAATCAAGCCATCTTGACATGCTCAATGATGTAATCAAATGAGATCTTTTCCATCTTTGAAGACATGTGGACCGATAGATTCCCCACACATTACATTGATGAATATGACAAGTTAGTTGTATGATAGTTGAGGCAGAGGAGGTAGGCACTGGCTAGAGGAGGTAGGCACCAGTAAGGAAACACATTTTCCTTGGTTTATGATTAACTGCAACCCCCACAAAATATAACCTTTAGTGAATCCCAAATAACCAGCGCGTTTGTTTTAGTAAATCCTAATCAATAAATCCCAAAGTAATCCCAAACAAGGGAAAGTGTAAATCCCAAAGAGTATACTAATCCCAAACAACCATCGTGCTGATTTTAGTGATAATGACTATGCATGAGAGACTGTCTAGTTCATAGGTTCAGATTAGCATTGAGTCAAAATTAGACTGTAATAGCAATGATTGTACATGAGGGACCATATAATTCACAGGCTTAAATTAGCATTGAGCCGGAATCAAACTACAATAACAATGACTTTGCATGCGTGACCATCTAGTTCACAAGCTTAGATTAGCATTGAATCAGTTTATTAGACTGTAATAACAATAGTTCTTGTTCTTATGACCAAGAACTATTGTTATTATAGTTTGATGAGCCGACTCAATGCTAATCTGCTGTCCTATTTGGATCTTGCCTTTCTTCAAGGCAATTGACTGTAATAACAATGACTTTGCAATGAGATACCATCTAATTCACAGGCTTAGATTAGCATTGAGTCAGAATCAGACTGTAATAATAATAAGTGACCATCTAATTCACATGCTAAGATTAGCATTAAGCTGGAGTTAGACTGTAAGAACATATCAAACTATTAGAATTTCTAGTTACAATGGCCATTATGTTATTATGATATTGGCTCTGATGACTGAGAAGTTCTCCCATGGCAACCATCTAATCGCACATCATGGCTAGATGATGATGTATATGGCCATCTAATCGCACATCATGGCTAGATGATGATGTATATGGCTAAGCTAGGCTACTAGCAAGTTGGGTGCATGTGCCACCACTCCCCCTCATCATCCCATTGAATTATTATGATCTTGGCTCTAACGACCAAGAAAGTCTCCCATGGCAATCATCTACTCGCAAGTCATGGTTAGATGATGATGTATATGACCATCTGGGCTACCAACAAAATCTAGCGGGTGGATTGTGTGCTCTTAGCATCGATAGGCACCCAGAGTCGCACAAATTGATATAAGAAACAAAGGGGAAAATAGTGGGAGAGTGGCAAATCTAGCTATATAAAGGCCTTAAGGTAGAGAAATAATTCACAACACCCAAAAAAATCCTTCTCCTACCCCTTTCCATGCTCTCCAAGCCCCTTCCATCCCTATGATGAATCTTCTGCTGTAACCTCAATGCCCCTTCTACATAATGCTGCCCAATTCATGGGTTCCATTGTTTGCCTTGGATCTCCATCCTACAACACTCCATCAGCCATAGCCATGACCAAGGGCGTTGCAGGATGGGGAGCCAAAGGAAAGAGGTCTTAAGGGGTGGATTGCAGAACGGATTTCATGTTTGTCGCATTTGATCCTGTTCTCAGCTACGAGTGGACATATTTCAAGTTGACGCTCTGCAAGAAGTCTGGTAGCCTCCTTCCGTTGTGGATTTGCACGGCGACCACTTCATTGTTGGAGACCCTTCTAGGCTTTCGTTTTAGGGTCTCGACTTGTTCAAGTAGCCAAGGGTTTTTCAATGTCATGCCATCCTTCTAGTTAGTAAGCTCGATGGCAAACAAGCTGGAATTGGTGCTGTGTTTGGAGACCGCCATGATGAGGTGGAGACCCAACCTATAGTGGCAAAGAACTAGCTCCTACCTAAGCACACAAGGAATTTTCTATGCCTATCCATTTCCTTTTGACCAAAGGTGAGGGTAAGAAGATGTTTCACATCTCTTATACTGCCATTGTTTTGTCAAGTTGGGGGTCCATGGGCAGGGGAGAGGAGAACTCAATCTAATAACATATCATCGTTGTTCCATCAGGCACTGAGAGAGAACTCAACTTGATGGAGAGCTACTCATAATTGAGCACAACCTTTGGCAATGGGAGAGCGGAACTCAACTTGGTGGTGAGCTCCAACACACTGAGAGTATCAGTGTGCTGGATCTCACCACCAGATTGAAATGCTACAAATTTGGCCCAAAATGGTGGGGAAAAAGACAAATCATCAAGGCAAGAGTCTCTCTCTCTCACACACACATACACACACAAATGACCAAATTGCTAAACTTTTTTCTCAAAATGGTGGGAAAAAAGACAAATCATCAAGGCGAGAGAGAGAGAGAGAGAGAGAGAGAGAAATCAAAGAAATTTCTTTTAGCTCAAATTGGCATCTAAAGGAGGGCACCGATGCCCTCCTCTGGATGCCAGTTTGGGCTTGAAAAAATTTCACAACTTTTGCTAGAAATATCCAAATTTAATCATGTTTGGTATCAAAACAATCGGAACACATCAAATGAGCTCATTTCTCTTGTTAGTTTCATGAAATTTTGTCTTTGGTGTGATTCCGTGCATGCTAGCTCTCCTCAAGAAGCCCTTTTGGGCTAAAAATTTATCCAAAATGTGGGAAAAAAGGACAAATGATGATGGTTAAAAAGGAAAAGGAAAGAGAGAGAGATAGAGAGAGAGAGAGAGAGAGAGAGAGAGAGAGAGAGAGAGAGAGAGAGAGAGAGAGAGAGAGAGAGCATGCATGAGAGAGGGGGTAGAGAGAGATGTGACAAAGTTAGACATAGATGAAGATAGAGGGTCTATACATAGGATGAAGAGACAAATCAAACACACACACACACACACACACATAGAGCAGTGCATGCATGAGAGAGGGGGTAGAGAGAGATGTGATAGAGTTAGACATAGATAGAGATACAGGGTTGCAATGAGGACAAGGAGGATGAAGAGAGAAAAGAGACAACAAGAATATTGTGTGTGTGTAAGATAGATAGATAGATAGGTACATAGATACATAGAGAGAGAGAGAGAGAGAGAGAGAGAGAGAGAGAGAGAGAGAGAGAGAGCACGAAGAGAGATATTATAGAGAGATGGGATGGTAAGATGTTGATAGCACACACACACACACACATACACAGATGTGTCATAAGTGGAATAGGTGGAACAAAACATGGTTGCAAAAAAAAACTCGCTCCTCACACACTCTCTTCAAAGAAGTGTGACAAAGACAAAGTGCTAGCATCTTTGGATTTAATCTCTTTTGTTAAATGTTTTCTTCAGATGTTATTTCTTTTGTTTCAATTTTGATGTAATACTATTATCGCAAAAACTATCAGATGTTATTTATTTTGTTGCAATTTGAATGTAGTACCATTATCGCAAAAACTATTGTTGTTGTTACTTCGGTAGTGAAAGTAACTCTAAAGAAGCACAAATGGCATATTTCTACCCTCCTTTACATTGTACTACAACCATAGGGATCGTTGCATAAGAAACTGCTGAAAAAATTGTTGTTATTGTAGTGAAAATGGTTCACAAATGCCCTCATTTATGATTTACTGCAACTGATGCGATTGCTACACAAGCAATTGTTGCAGAAGAACTAAAATAGCTCTAAAATAGGACTATATTTTCCTTAGCTTGGAACTAAAATAGCTCCAGGCTAGTAGAAATTGTTGCACAAGGACTAGTAGGACTAAAATAGCTTCAAAATAGGAGTATATTTTCCTTGGTTTGGAACTATACTAGCTCCAATAACCAGTGCGGTGTGGCTGCAAGGAAACTATAATAAATTGCAAATGTCTACATTTTCCTTATCTTGGAACTAAAATAAGCACTAAAATGACTCCAAGAACCAGTGCGATGGTTGAAAAATTATTGCACAAGGACTAATAGGACTAAAATAGCTCCAAAATAAGACTATATTTTCCTTGGTTTAAAACTAAAATAGCTCGAACAACCGGTGCACGGTGGTTACAGATATGGACCTTAAGGTCCCCTTTAGGGATTGACATGGTCTTCATGCCAACGTGGTGGTGTCTCCATGCCAACATCATTGTTTGAACCAGCACGGTGGTCAATGCAACAAAATATTGTGTTGCGCAGTGATAGATGGCGAAGCTGTGCAATGACAAGAGCAAGGAAAAAGTTGTGTGTGATGTAGTCAAGTCAACGTGGTGGTTGCTTCATGCCAACGTGGTCACTCCTCAATGCCACCATCATTGTAATCACGTTCTTGAGGGTGGTCTATACTTTGACTCCTTGCGTTTTGGGGAACTTGTGGACCATGATCATGAGTGCCAATGAATGCAATTGTTAGTGAGTAGCCTTGACTCTTAAGCTAAGGGCCTTACGTATGGAGAGAAGGGGGAGATGCGATGGCAATGATTTGAGCAGAAATAGGGCACGTGTTGCAACTATGAATGCACAATTAAAAATGTCTGAAATTAGAAATGCTCATCCACAATCTTCAAGATGAATGACTAGGCAAATTGTGGATGCATTGAGTCATGCCCATGCTAGTATTCATATCGTTGAAAATATTCCCGGGGTTGAAGAAGGAGTTGTAGAAGAGGATCTCATTACCAAAATAGGCACTACCCCAATGCTTGATCCACCTTGTAAGATTGTTAACTGAGATACAGGGAGAGGATTTATGCAAGTGTCACAATCCTCTCAAAGAGCTGTTCCACGTGCACAGGGGGGGAAACATAAGTCACATGGTCTAGAATGGGACTTTGCTATTAATGTTTGCGACTACGTTGAGTGGAAATGCAAGTATTGTGGAATACAAAAATATGGGGGAGCACCTCGCATAAGGGGCCACTTGCTTGGTGACTCAAGAAAGAGAGCATTGTGTGGCCCCAGGAGCTCCTGCAATAGCTCACACCTTGACAAAGAAGTTGCAAGCTTCTAGAAAAATACGAAGAAGATAAATTTGGGAAAGTCAAGGTGGTATAAGTGCAGTAGAGACTGTAAGCATACACAGTGACGGAAGTACAAGTGTTGTAGGATCCCATGCCATAACTCCTTGTGTGGAAACTAGCATGCAAGATAGATCGCCACCTATGGCTCACGAAGCTAGATTAGAACGTGTGACTCATAACTTGAGGCAACCCACGATAGTTGAGAGCATCTGGATTCAAGATTTGGAGAATGGACAGTATGTACTTGGTAGATCAATCTCGCAGTCAGAATATCCATTGAGTATGGTCAATAACGATGATATGAGGGTTGCATGGAATTGCATTGCTAACTATGGGCCAGGCTTCAAGCCGCCTTCTTACCACACATTGTGTATGTCATTGTTAGATAAGGCATACGCAAAAGAGAAAGAGAACTACAATTTAACATCACGTGTACATGTGATGTAGTGCCCCTAAAAATAGAATCCATCATGTCCACCATACACTCGTCATCATCCAAGAGACTATAGTCTTGCTCAAAGTGTGAAGGTATATGCACACCCTCATCACCCTCCTCATCATGTTTCAATATTTCATGTAAATATAATATCTTGTCTTAAGGTTTCATGTCATATGGTATCCAATATTAACCACGAACTCAAATAGCATTGACTGATTGATAATCCATCACCATGTGCAGCACCAACGGTGGGTACTGGTTCGGGCTTCTCCCCATACATCCGCAAGTGGCGCATGATAATACAACGTTGATGTCGTACTTCTTGCTTGCAATGAGTGCAATGACAATACAACCTCTTTATAAGCCACTCTGTGCTCCCGAGCATTGGCGCATCACTTGATGAGCTTCCACTCGTCCCTTCCATTTGCACACTTCCAAAATCACAACATGAGTTGCAAGGAAATCTATTAAGATACAAAAAATAGCCACCCATGAGCTTCTTTTCTCTCTTCTAACAATAAGTGCCCTGAATTGCCGCTATATAGTGACTTTTTGCTCTATTCCGTCGCTATATAGCGACGCTTTGCCCTGTTTTGTTGCTATATAGCGATGCTTTTTGGATATCAGTGTCACTATACAGCAACGGAATAGGGCAAAGTGTCGCTATATAAGTGTCACTATATAGCGAATGACCAGCGTCGCTATATAGCGACTGACTAGTGTCGCTATATAGCGACGTTGGGAGCTTAAACCCGAAACCCCGCGCAATACTTTCTTTAGCATTTCTATCACAGGAAAAGCAACAATCTCTCCTTCCACCTTAGATTTGATGACCTCACTTTCCTCCTCTATATTCTCCACTCCTCACCACTACTCAGCCCCTCTTCTAACACTTGTGCTCGCTCTCCATCCTTCTCCCTCTTTGCTTGTGTGAAAAGAAGTTTTTCAAGAATGTGAGTCTCTTTAAGCAATGTAGGTTCATTTTTTATGAGATTTCATTTTGTGAGTATTGAAGCATGTTTCTCCTTGTATTGCTAAGGCTACGTGCTAGTTTTCATGCTTGATTTTCAAAGATTAAAGACAAAAAACGAGATTTTGTGAAAGAAAGAAGACTCACCTCTTCTCTTTTTGGTATTTCTCTTCCTCCTCTTTCTCCTTGTTTGTAAGCTTATGCTTTCTGCTTATTTGTAGGCTTATGGTTGTCTCCTCAATCCAATCCCCTTAAGAAGTTGCTTCTCTAAACTCCTTCTTTCTCTAACTAGTTATTTGAAAAATGGTATGTTTCCTCTCTTTTGTAGGGCTAGTCCACAAAACACCGAGCGGGACTATTCCAGGTAAGAAAGTCCTTCCTCTTTTTTCCTTTTGTTATTTTTGTTATTTGCATTGGCTTGCAGCTAGCGCTTTCAGTGATGGGCATAGAAACCCTCTCTTCCCCTATTCCCTCTTCTTTCCCTCTCTTTTTCTCTTCCTTCTCTTCTTTTTCCCTTTTCTTTATCCCCTCTTTCAATCTCTTTTTCCCCTCTTCCTCCTTTCCTTCTCTTCTTTTTCCCCTCTTTCAATTTCTTTTCCCCTCTTCCTTCTCTTATGTTTATGCTCTTTTTCCCTCTTCTTTTTTCCCTCTTTCATCCCCTCTTTCAATCTCTTTTCCCCTCTTCCTTCTCTTATGTTTATGCTCTTTTTCCCTATTCTTTTTCTCCTCTTTCAATCTCTTTTCCTCTTTTCCCCTCTCTTTCCTCTCTCTCAATCTCTTTTCATAAGCATATGTATTTGCCTATGCTTATGTTTGAGCATATTCTCATATGCATAAGCACAAGCTTATGCTTTCTCTCTTTTTCTTTTATGCTCATATGCTCATGCATAAGCATAAGCATATACTTTCTTTCATTTTCTCTTATGCTTATGCTCTTTTTCCTGTTTCCTTCTCTTATGCTTATGCTTATGCATGAGCATATGTCTCCTTCTCCTTCTCTTTTCCTCTCTCTTTTTCCCTCTCATTCCCCTCTCTCAATCTTTTTTCATAAGCATATGTATTTGCCTATGCTTAAGCTTTGTCTCTTTTTCTTTTACACTCATATGCTCATGCATAAGCATAAGCATATCCTTTCTTTCCTTTTCTCTTATGCTTATGCTCTTTTTCCCTCTTCCTTCTCTTATGCTTATGCTTATACATGAGCATATGTCTCCTTCTCCTTCTCCTCTTTTCCTCTCTCTTTCTCCCCCTCTTTCCCCTCTTTTGATCTCTTTTCATAAGAATATGTATTTGCCTATGCTTAAGCTTTCTCTCTTTCTCTTTTATGCTCATATGCTCATGCATAAGCATAAGCATATGCTTTCTTTCCGTATCTCTTATGCTTATGCTCTCTTTCCCTCTTCCTTCTCTTATGCTTATGCTTATGCATGAGCATATGTCTCCTTCTCCTTCTCCTCTTTTCCTCTCTAGCAATTAGGTTGGTCTAAACATAGTTGGTACTTTTAATATTGAAAATTTTAGCCACATCCCTCTTAACTTTGGTCCTATTGGGATCATTCAAATGCTACATGTAAACGCCCTTAAGTGATAGAGGATTAATCCCCATTGTCGTCGTCACACAAACGAAATTTCCTTAAACCGTCATGTCATAGAATCATATATTTTAGCAGATAGGATGCATTATGCTTCTCTTTATTGGCCGTATGCATGCTTTAATTTAAAGTCTTTCATGCCGCTGCATGATGGGAGATAGTCTATGCTGACGACTTGGAAGGGGCCTACGGGCTAGCTACCAAGTTTCCTTAGATAGTAGACGATTGCCCTGAGTTGTCCTGAAATCTTGAAAGTGCCAACAACGAGGTGACCAAGACAAAGCCCTGAGTTGCCCCTAGGGCTTGAACTCAGGACTAGCACATACACACCCACACGTTTTAGTCGCTTGTACTAAACAATGTTGGCACTATTCCCCTCCTCCTTGATACATCCTTTCTCAAATAGTAGATCATTGCTTTCCTCTTTCTGTATACATCCTTTCTCCAACCCCATTTTGAACTCCTGAGAATGCAACTCAAACCTATAATGCCTTGATGTTTTGGCTTAAGGAACACAAAGCAGGTGGTTGGAACTTCAATCTAAAATTGGTAGGTGAGACATTCCACGTCTATTTGCACCCACACAAGCTTTCCTTTCAATTCTTCGGTTCCTCTCAAGGCTTTCTGTATCACTCTTTTGACTTGTCATAAGATTGTCCCTCAACATCTTCCTTTTTGAAGGATCAGGACCCTCCGCCTCAGCTGCTCAGCTTCAGCTGTCCCGCTTTTGTTGAACGTTGTCGGTTGAGACCTTGACTCCTGATGAGCTCCTGCATGCGTATATTTGAAGAGTGTAGCTGGGCTTCTTCTGGTCCCGGCTTCAAGTTGCCGCATTGATAGCACTGTAGAAAGCAATATTCCGTTTCCCACTCCCACTCAATCACACACACACTCTCTCTCTCTCTGTGGCCAGGACCATGCACGAGAAACTTTGTAGACGGGTCAAATTCGTGGGCGAAACCGCACGAGAAACTTCGTAGACAAATTCGTGGGCTAAACCCCAAGTCTTCATTTGAGCTCCTCTTCTTGACAATCTGCACATTTCACACCCTTTCCATGTGCATTATCGCCGGTCTACACCAAGAGCGTGCACAAGTATAGATTGCATTTGATCAGCACACTACGCTTCCATTTATAAAAGAAACTTGCAGGGAAGTATCTTGAGACTTGTAAGAGTATCTTCGATGGCTCATGTAGATTCACCTTCACGTTCAAATGTCCTCCACACGTCACCCCAGTCGAATAAGTTCACTGCGGCCTCTCCTCAATCTGGATATGGCGAACCGGAGGCGGAATTGACGCGTTCTACTAGTCGAGACGACGATGGCCAGCCAAGGCGGACTGGTAGATCCCTCCTTTTGTATCGATCGAAAACTGCGTTTCTAATTCGTTGTCCGTCCTAAAAGTCTATCCTGTGTGCTCTGAAAGCTTGCGTTCCGGATGTAAGATGTACTTGGAGGTCAGATTCGCTGCAACATGAGTCATTAATTGGATTCTCAGTCTGCTCAGAATTCCAAGAAGGGTGCCATGGTGCTCAACGTTGAACAGGCAGTAATTTTTATCGACTTACCTTGTGCGAGCAGTTTGGTTTAAATTACGGACCTAGATGGAAACACGTGGCTAGATTTAAAGCAAGGTTTCTTTTCACAGGCATTTCCTTTCTCGTCAATTCACGAACGTTTCTCATCAATCTTGTGTTTGTCTGTAGGGACCGTATGGACAGCATCGGCTCACATCATAACCGCGGTCATAGGCTCAGGAGTACTTTCTTTGCCATGGAGTATGGCTCAGTTGGGCTGGATTGCAGGGCCACTGGTCCTGCTCTTGTTTGCAGTCGTGACATACTATACATCCATTTTACTTACAGATTGCTACAGATCTCCAGATCCTATCACAGGGAAGCGGAATTACACGTATATGGACGCTGTCAGATCCAATTTAGGTCCACTCAACATCTTAAAATTTTATTCGTTCTCCACTTATCCCTATCTTGGACAGAAATCATAGAAATAAGGAAACATAATAATCTCAAATCAAACCTTCTATCTCGCTGAACAAACTGCATCGCTTCTCATTCTGTGTGATCGAGCATAACCTGCGTGGAAATGCCTAAAATTTGCATTATTGGATTGATCTCATTTATGATTTTTCCCTTGGAAGGCTTGCAACGTAATTCGCCAAAGAGCAGTCTGTAAGTTCGCAGTGTACTTCAGGCCAACGCAAGGAAATTGGAATTTCTTCCATAATGTGGTCTCAAGTTACTCATAATTTGGAGTTTTCGTCTCAAAATGTAATTTTAAAGGTCATTTTGTATTCTCGGGGCTTGATTTGTTCTCCCTCGCGCCCCTTCTGCAACCTCCTGGAAAGCCTCTTCACACCAAAGCTGATTTTGCCATCCGCTCTGCTCCTCTTACTTCACTCTCCATTCTCTTCTCCTGGCCCTGTGCATCCCTTGGCACCTCTTTCGTTGCCCTGCCTCCTTTTTCTTTCCCAAGCAGGAGTTTGAAGCTTATCTGGTTTTTGTGGAACAGCCTAGATTTGGTGACCTTTGGTTTGTTGGCTAAGGGCCTCATGCCGGCTTTGCTCCATTCCCACTGCCTTCAAGATCCTCCTCTCTGCCTAGAATAAGCAACACTGATGAACAGGTCGAGAGCTTAGTACATGAAGTTCAAAGATAAACTCAATCAAGTTAGGGACTCGTTTCAGGTCAGCATGTGCATCAAGACTCTGGACTAGGTTATCATTCATGGAGGAGAGAGCTAGGTGCTCCCTTAGTCCTTGTAGTCCATTGGTACCATGGCTTTACAAATGATGATGTGAAGATGAAGCATCACATTCCTCTATCATTGGTTACCCTGCATTTCCTGCGTTTTTCTTAGAAGTGCCATGACTTTATCAGATCCATTGGTGCGTAGTCAGCTTTTGTCCTCATGGAGAATGGAATCCTAAAGGTTTGAGTGGTGGTTGCTGACCCCAATATTCTATCCCTAGAAACCTTACGGAGAACCTAACAGCATTGAGCTTCCTCACAGAATTGATGTGCCAGCTAGATTTTCAGATGAGTCTCAGGTGCAGAGGCCTTGCAAAGGGAAAGTACATCAACAAGAATGAGGGGCGCAAGGCAAAGGGAGGCTTGTGTGGAGTTGGGAGGTGAGGCTGTACCTGCTGTGGATTGCATGGCTCTTGCTGCTCTGATCCCTGAGATCTTTTATGGCACCTCTCCTGCTAGAGAATCTTAGCACATGGGAGGATATAGGATGGGAATTGGAAAAGGTATTCCCATCCATATTCAAGTGTTTTCTATCCTATTCCCATCCCACCATATGATAAGAGTCAAAAGAACTAGGATGGGAGAAGGGCATGGCAGGGGGGGGGAGAGAGGCAAGGGTATAGGAGACAGGGACTTAGCACATGGATGAGAGTAGGATGGTTAAAGGATGGGAATCGTCATTATTTCCATCCTAGACCACTTGGTCTACAATGGCTTTAGAAAGGGAATAACCATGTTTTGTCCATGGCCTAAAGACTTCGGGAGCTACATTGACACCCCCTTTTTAGGAATTGGAAAGGATGGGATGATGACATGTTTCCTTGTCCCCACCTCATAAAGAAATGAAATGATCCAACCCCCTTCCATCCCCACCTCCACTCTTCCTTCTTCTAATCCCTTTCCCTCCGTTCTCATGGAGATTCCAATCTTGTCTTCCTCCTTCCTCTACCTCATCCTCTCCCTCTAGCCTCTGATCTCCAGTCTGCTACATTTCCTGGGATCCTTCTCCTCCCAGAACTCTTGTTCCCATGCAGCCAGATCTCTCTTCTTGCCCTGTGCCACACCTCATGTCCCCCGAGTTCCCCCTATGATCCTTGTGTTTTTCACTGCCAAAATTTCCTTCATCAAAATTACTTCCTTCTTAGCATCTCTTTCTCTCTCTCTCTCTCTCTCTCTCTCTCTCTGTGCTCTTGTGGTGCCTTGTCATTGCTCCTTTCCTAGTGTAGTTTCTCGGCATCTAAAGCACTGCACTTAGCCTCCAGTTCCTGCATATCAGCCTTCACGGTTCCCAGCCCAAAATCCAATACTCTAGAGGCTGAAAGTTTTCCACCACATGTGAAATGTCATTCATGTATTGCCTAAGGTCTTCTGCCATGGCCAAGCTTAATCTATGGAATGGTGTGGCATCGCCATTTGGTGCTTCTTGTGTCATCATCATCATCATCAATGTATTTATGAGGGAATATTAACATCAACAAGCAACTAGATAAAGAGGAAGAATGCTAAGAGAAAGAAAGTTTTGGAAAAAGAGACATATGCTCATGCTTATGCATGAGCATATGTCTACTTCTCTTATGCAAAGGAAAGAGGGAAAGGAAAGAGGGGAAGAGGAAGAAGAGGGAAAGGAAAATGGGAAAGAAGAGGAAAAAGAGGGAAAAGAGAAAGTGGAGGAGAAGAGGAAGAAGAGGGAAAGGAAAGAAGGAAAGAAGAGGAAGAAGACGGAGAGAAGAGGAAGAAGAGAGAAAGAAGAGGAAGAAGAAAAGAGGAAGAAGAGGAAAAGAGGAGGGAAAAGAGGAGAAGAGGAGAGAAAAGAGGAGGGAAAAGGGGAGCATATGTCTACTTCTCTTATGCTCATGCTTAAGCATAAGGATGAGCATATGTCTTCTTATCTTATGCTCATGCTTTTGCTTATGCATAAGCATAAGAGACGTAGACATATGCTCATGCTTATGCTTATGCATGAGCATAAAAACATGAGCATGAAAGAGGGAAAAGAGGAGAGATGAAGAGGGAAAGGAAAGAGGAAAAAGAGACATATGCTCATGCTTATGCATGAGCATATGTCTACTTCTCTTATGCCCATGCATAAGCATAAGCATGAGCATATGTCTTCTTCTCTTATGCCCATGCATAAGCATAAGCATAAGCATAAGCATAAGAGACGGAGACATATGCGCATGATTATGCTTATGCATGAGCATAAGAACATGAGCATGAAAGAGGGAAAAGAGGGGGAAAAGAGGAGAAGAGAGAAGAAGAGGGAAAGGAAAAAGAGATTGGAAAAGAGGAAAGAGGGAAAGAAAGAGAGAAGAAGAGGGAAAGTAAAGAGACATATGCTCATGTTTATGCATGAGCATATGTCTACTTCTCTTATGCTCATGCATAAGCATAAGCATGAGCATATGCTCATTTTTATGCTTATGCATGAGCATAAGAGAAGGGGGAAAGAGAGAAGAAGAGGGAAAGGAAAGAGGGAAAAAGACGGAAAGAAAGAGAGAAGAAGAGGGAAAGGAAAGAGGAAAAGAGAGAAGAAGAGGGAAAGGAAAAAGGGAAAAAGAGGAAAAGAGAGAAGAAGAGGGAAAGGAAAGAGAGATTGAAAAATGAGAAAGAGGGAAAGAAAGAGAGAAGAAGAGGGAAAGTAAAGAGGGAAAAAGAGACATATGCTCATGCTTATGCATGAGCATATGTCTACTTCTCTTATGCTCATGCATAAGCATAAGCATCAGCATATGCTCATGCTTATGCTTATGCATGAGCATAAGAGAAGGGGGAAAGAAAGAAGAAGAGGGAAAGGAAAGAGGAAAAAAGAGGGAAAGAAAGAGAGAAGAAGAGGGAAAGGAAAGAGGGAAAAAGAGGAGGAAAGAGATTGAAAGATTGAAGGAGAGAAGAAGGAAAGGAGGAAAAGAAGAGGAGAGAAGAGGGAAAGAGGAGGAAAGAGAGGGGAAGAGAGGGTTGCTATGCCTATCACTACAGCTAGCGCTTAAGGCGCTAGTTATAGGCCAACGCAAATAACAAAAATAACAAATGGGAAAAAAAGGAAGCACTTACTTAATGAAATAGTAGATCCTACTCGATGTTGTGGACTGGCCCTACAAAAGAGAGGAAACATACCATTTTTCAAATAAGATGTTAGAGGAAGCAGGAGATTACAAAAGTAACTTCTTGAAAGGAGGAGATTGAGGAGACAAGGAGAAAGAGAAGGAAGAGAAATACAAAAAAGACTAGAAGAGGTAAGTCTTCTTTCTTTCTCGAAATCTCGTTTTTTGTTTCAATCCTTTGAAAACAAGCATGAAAACTAGGTTACAGGTTTAGCAATACAAGGAGAAGCACTCACAAAACTAAAGCTAACAAAAAAATAACCTACACTGTTGAAACAGACTCACCTCTTGAAAATTTTCCTTTCAAGAAACCAAAGAGGGAGAAGGGTGGAGAGGGAGCACAAGAGCTAGGAGAAGGGTGAGGAGTGAAGAATAGAGTGGGAGGTTGTCAGAAATAGGTGGGAGGTCGTTGAAAATAGGTGAGAGGAGAGATTGCCTTGCTTACTTGAAAGATTAGAGAGTGCTAAAGAAAGCATCGTGCATAGCGTCGGGCTTCAGTTTTAACCCATAGCGTCACTATATAGTGATGCTTTTTCGTCGCTATATAACGATGTTTTTAATTAAAAGCGTCGCTATATAGCAACGGAACAGAGAAAAACGTCGCTATATAGCGATGCTTTAAGACACTTTTTGTTCTAAGTTAAAGGGAAGCTCATAGCAGCTATTTTATATCTGTTAATATATTTTCTTGCAACTTATGTTGTGATTTTATAAGTGTAGATGGAAGGGACGTCCGATGATGCATGAATGCTCGGGACCACAACGTGGCTTATGGAGAGGTTATACTGTCATTGCACTCATTGCAAGTGAGAAGTATATTTAAATTATCATAGGTTGCTCCAAAAGATGTTGCCTATACCAAATACCATGCCTACATCAAGAGATGAAGCGAAAAAGATGCTAACAACGGTGGATATGGATCCATGCTTGCCATAATGATTGTATTCCCTTCTGCCGTGAGCATGGAGATTTGGCTAGTTGTCCAAAGTGTGGGGACTAACGATATAGAGATGACTTGCAGGGTGAGCGGATACCAGTAAAGGTCTTGAGACACTTTCCCATCATTGCAAGAATACAACACATGTTTCGATGCAAATCGATAGTGGAGTTGATGACATGGCATGCATTTCATCGGTCCAACAATGACACATTGAGGATTCCCGCAGATTGTGCAGCTTGGAAGTACATAGATAATCAGTGGCCGGACTTTGCGAGGGAGCCATGCAACTTACATCTTCGGCTCGCCATGGACGGCGTGAACCCTTTTAGGTTACGCTCGACATCTTGGTCGACATGGCCCATAGTCATGGTGAATTACAATATCCCACCATGGCTAACAATAAAAAAGGGACACCTCATGCTTGCACTACTTGTGCCAGGAAAGTACAAGGCAAAAAATATGGATGTGTACATGGCACCTTTGATAGAGGAGTTACAGATATTATGGAGAGGAGTGTAGGTCTTTGATATTTCCAAAGCTCCTAGACATACCAATGATATTTTGGTCACGTGTATCTTGATGTGGACCATGCATGACTACCCAGGATATGGAGAGTGCACAGGTACATGGTTGTGTCTCTACATGTATAATGAGGGATTATGCTTTTATGACTCTCTTTCGCATGCATGTCTTATACTAGAAGAGGTATGCATGCATGCAAGACTTGGTACAAGTGGGTACCATGCTTGTCCTATTTGTGGACCAAGTTTGAAATCGCTTGCACGCTACTCCAAATATATGAGGAAAAATGTTTATGAAGGTCATGCTCGATACCTTCTACTGACCATCTCGCACATGGAGGTCAGCTTGATCCACCACCATCATATTTGAAGGCAAGTGACTGGATTCAAGCTTGGAGGGTGAATGGAGAGGAACCTCCTCCTGGTATGAAGAGGCTATCGATCTTTCACGAGCTTCCTTATTGGGGTTAGCTACAAATCAATCATGTCTTGGATCCCATGTATATCTTCAAGAATGTGGGGGCTACTATTTGGGCATACTTGGTTGGTTCCAAAGACTCGAGAGGAGTGCAAGAAGACTTGCGTGCTATGAATAGGATGTCTCGTTTGTGGCCCCAAGTGCATGCTTCAGGAAAAATCATCCTCTCGAAAGTAACATGGATCCTCTCTATGAGGGAGGAGGCAGCAATCAAGGTAAACATTACCTCTTTTCAAACACCAACAGAGTACATGCATTGCTTGAAAGGAACATTTTCAAAGGACAATAAGCTTAGTGGGCTCAAGTCCCATGATTGGCACAAGGTCTTACAGGTATTCTAAGTAGAATTAGTGTACCGATAATCATGATGCGTTAGCATAATTATGATTATGTTATATTGTTGACATGACTTTTTTGTTGCTTTGATAGTTCATCCTCCCAATTACAATAAAAGGGTGCTTACAAGAAGATGTTAGAAATGCTATATTCAAGATCTATGATATTGGGAGGTATGATTACTATCAAATCGCATTGATTGCATTTTCTTCAATTTAAGCTGATAAATCTATAGATTGATTATGAAAATATCTTACATGGACATGTGAAATAGGTGGATATCTCAAAAAGAGATCTCCATATCGAGCATCGAAAAGGCTAGGGTGGAATCCATTGAAGCCGTATGCTTTCTTGAGAAGCACTTTCCCTCGAGCATTATGACAACTCAAGTCCACTGCTTGTGCACATAGTTGATGAGGTGGCTATTGCAGGTACCGTTCATAGTCGATGGATGTTTTTTCTCGAGCAATTTATGAAAACTTTAAAGTGATTTGTAAGACAAAGAGCAAGACCAGAAGCAAGCATGGCAGAGGGATGGCTTGTGCAAGAGTCATTAGTATGTATCATAGAGTTTCTTGCATCCAGGGATCCCAATATGCCACAAGCTTGGCATAACAAGGATGATGATCGCATCGTTGATGAGGTTCCCCAAGGAAAAGGGATTGAAAGAAAGATGAACGAAGAGCAAATGAGAAATTCAATAAGTTTTGTATCCTTAGTCTAATCGAAAATTCGATGCACACACAAAAAATTTCTTTGTGTCACACGGCATGGTTCCAGGGTCGTCACACATTTGTCACGAACAGAGAGTGTCATATTAAATTCTAAATTTCTCACTCATTTTAGATTAAATGTTATTGAAACTTTGTAAGTGGTCTCTTTGCATTATGTAGAGCTTAACTTGATTTATTGGTAATTTTTTGAATGATTTATCTAATTATAAATAATTATTTATAATAAATAAAGTCATAAAATACATGCATTTTAGTAGCACACCACATTTTTTTAGTATTTTGAATAATTAAGCAAATCCAATTCGGTGGAAGGTTAGTAGGCACATAAGGGTGTGTGGTTGAATCATCAAATCCCAAATCCAACGGTTAGATTTAGGAAGATTGAAGTTTAATTTTTACTTTTACTCCTAAGAGGATCAACAAAGAATATTAAAAATAAATCTAGTAATTCTCAAACATAACCAAACATTTCAAAAATGTCAATATTTTTAGTCCTCTGCATGATGAATAAGAGGAAAAAATTTTGGTTAAATTTGAGTAAGGGAAACGTACGATATGGCCTCCAACAGTTAAATCTCCCTTTTGTGGGGGAAAAAGGGCCACCCAAGCCTAATACCAAGACAAGGTAGGCTTGGTATTAGGCTTGGTGAGGTAGGCTAGGAGCATCACCGACCCTAGTGGCAAGCCTTTGGAGTCTGCATGCTGCCCATGTGGAAGGTTGAGTCATCAAAACCATGCCACGTTGTTAGACCACGTGGTGCCATCTCATCAAGCAGATGTGACATCACTCCTTGCCATGTCACCTTACATTGCCACACGTGCTGCCACATGTGCCACCTTGGCATACCTCCTCAACCTTGCCACATCACCAATCCCTCCACATCACACAATGCCACCTTGGCATACCTCCTCAACCTTGCCACATCACCAATCCCTCCACCTCAATTTGCCATGTCAATCTACCACCTCATGAATGCCAACTCATCATGCCACATCACCTTTCAATGTCATCGAAGAGGCCCAGTACCACATCATGACCATGCAGGAAGAGACTATATTACCACATCATGACCATGCATGGTGCCACATCAGCCAGATGTATACACATGACGATGTGCGAGGCATACAATACCTCGATCGAGGTATATAACCTGGGTGAGGCATACAATACCTCGATCGAGGTATGTGACCGAGGACACCTAGGGATACCTCGATCGAGGTTCATACATGCGTAATGCACTGAATACCTCGATCGAGGTATAAGGTCTGATCGAGGTATATGATCGGGGCTCTGGGCATAGCAGACCTCTCCACCAAAACTTAGCCAATTAGTATCAATCTTAGCACCAAAACTTAGCCAATTAGTTTCAATCTTAGCACCTCTCCACCAATAATAATGAAGAGCAATCTAAGAGCAATCTAGTGGATGAGTTGAGGCTCTCTATAAGGCACCACGTTTTGGTTCATTTCACCCATTCTTAGCCATTCTTGGCTCCTCATCACTTTGTCACACCTTCCATCCTACTTTCATTGAGAATGGGTTCTCAAAGCCGTAGAGCTAGTAGATGTGAAAGATGTAGGAACCCCCCCCCAAATCTCATTGACGAGGAGCGCAAGCGAAAGGCTCGTGAGTGCAAGAGAGCCTCTAGAGCTTGAGCTCGCGCTGCCACCACTGATCCACCTCCAGCTCTACCTCTACATCCCACCTCCACCCCCACCTCCACCCCCACCCCCACCTCCATCGTCCCCCCATCCTCATCCGCTCCCCTACCTCTAGCCTCCGCCCTTCCCCTAGCCACCTACATTTTGGCCTCCACCTCTACCTCTTCCCCCTCCCCCTCCCCCCGCTCCGCTTGGCGCCTCCCTTCCCCCGTCCACCCTACCATCTCCCATTGATCCCCTTGCCCCACCTTGCAGCAGCAGTGTTGCTTCACGACGTGACTTGCCGAAGCCCACTATCCGTCGTCGTACTAGCAAGATTGTGCAGTCTTTTTTTTGTGACCTCACGCCAGCTTCGCAGTCTTCTCTTCTCACGTCCCTGATTGATCACCCTGACTTGGTAGAGTGTAGGAGGCTTGCTGGTCTTGGTGCACGTAGAGATAGGGTTGTATCTATCGAGGTCCTTAGCAGTGTTCGACATTCCTATGCTTCTATTAAGCATAGGAACTCTAGTGATGCCTTGGCAGCACGTCGTGCTATTGTGGCTGCCATTAGTAGACCTCATATGATAGGCCATGTGCGTACCGCTTCACGTCTTCTTCAGATTGCACCGCGCACATTGCGAGCAGGCATCATTAGGAGGCAGAGTCTAGAGGATAGTGAGACTGATGCTCTTATGGCTTCAAGTGGTCGTGCACCTCGTAGCGATCGATTGTTGGATGATTCCACTAGGTCCTTCATACAACAGTTTTGGGAGGAGCATTGCAAAGCATCCCCGGTGTTCAAGAAGGCATTGCGGAAGAGGGTGTCACGCGGTGTGTACATTGAGCATGGTGCATGTTTTTTGGAGTGTACCCAGACTGAGTTGTACACTCAGTTTGTAGAGGCGCACCCGGAGTTCAAGATTGGGCAGAGGTCATTTGAGCGATGCAGGCCATGGTTTGTGTGATGCTCTCAGGAGTGTGACACATGCTGTTGTCGCTACCATGTGGATTTTGGATTGATGTATGACGTATTCCGTTCCCTTGATGGTCATAGGGGAGTGGTTCCTACTAGCCCTCACGACTTCATTCATTCCATATTGTGTACACGAGATGGTGATGCTTTATTCCACTCCCTTGATTGTGTGGAAGGCACGTGTACTTTGTGTGGTCACTTTGCTAGAGTGCCACGAGTTGCACTAGATACTTGTGATGTGCAGATGGTTCGTTGGCAGCAGTATGAGTACTGTATCTTGACATTAGATGGTGGTGCACAGTCGAGGAGGTTGCAGCTTGTGGGGCAGGAGACAGCACGTGTTGTATTCATTGACAGTTTTCGAGGGAAGCTGTACCGCTACATACGCCACTCGCACACTGCGAAATGGGAGGATCATCAGTTTCGTGCATGTTTGAGGACATTTCCTACAGGGGTGGTTGTCTCAGTGGTGGACTTTGCGGAGAATTACACCTTCGCACCATAGCATCAGGTCCAATCGGAGTATTATTTCTCCGAACAGGTGATGTGTGATTGAGTATTGATTTTTTCCCCGCCTCATTATATTGAATTATTTCAATAGTCATATTTTTTTTCAATGCCATATTGCAGGTTGCTATATTTGTGCACATTAGCTATCGTCATGCACAGGCTCATGTGGATGGCATTGATAGCACCATGGACTCACGCATCATTGTGCGAGAGTATCACTTCTACATTAGTGATGATCGATCGCATGATGCCCATTTTGTGCAGCATTGCTTCACTTTGCATGATAGTTTCTTGAGGGATCATGGTGTCACATGGCAGCGGCGCTAGATCTGGTCAGACGACGGTTGCGGTGGTCAATTCAAATTCGCTAGACAATTTTATTAGTTCTGCAGATGGCACCGTGAGACAAGCATTCCGATTACATGGAGCTACTTCGAGACAAGGCACGGTAAGGGAGAGCACGATGGTGCAGGTGCTTGCGTGAAGCGTGCTTTGCATTGATACCAGTTGCGTCACAGTGCCGATCGCTTCAAGGATGCACATGATGTGGTGTGGTGGTGCAGCTAGCACTTATCACTAGTGCTATTTCCTCGTTTCAGTCGCATGACGATAGGGTGGTGAGCCGGTATTTTTGGTGCATGGACATTGGGTGTCTTGATCGGTCTAGGCCTTTTGATTGTCGTTCTGTGCCTCGCACTCTTGATTTCCATTCCATCAGGAGCATAGGTGAGTCTCACCCCGCGATCTTTTCTCGACGGTTTGCATGTTTTTGCTCTGCATGCATTGATGATGATTGGGGAGGGTGCTCCATGATACCATGGGCCAATCCATGGGTACGGCGAGTGCTTTCTCCCTTCCAGCCTTGGGAGGAGATACATGATGATCAGGATGCAGGATTCAGTTCCTCTAGATATTATGACCGGCTTACAGATATTTTACGTATTGGTGATATCTTCGCGGTTATTGCTTCGGAGGGCAATGAGGAGGGTGTGGATTATTACTTGTTGCAATGCTCTATGCTGAAGAGTGTGCTGAATGAGGATACAGTGGATGGGCATGGGATGCACTTCAATGCTCATAGCATGATCGTAGGTGGCCACTATTTTCAGTAGATACAGAGGAGTGGTCGCTATATTGAGTTCCAGGAATACATGGCGGATCAAGAGGCATACATGTATTCTCATCTTGTTGTTGGGATCAAGATTACTTTGAGTCATGTTCGCACTCGCAAGGCGACGTCCACTCCACGATGGCGCCTTGCAGTGGCGGATCACGAGAGCATACTTGCAACTATTGGCATGAGAGCTGATCCTGAGGAGTAGCACATTACATATCATACTTTTTGGGATCATCAGTTGATCAGATTGATTTTTATTGGGTATCACTAGTTGATTACACTTAAGAAGTCAATTCACTTCTTTCCTGATACGAGAGGAACCTACAAGTTCTGGCAAGTTCAAGCAGTAGTAGAGCAAGTGAAAGGATGTGATGTATCTTTCTCAAGGGCGATCTCCAAGAGCGTGTTAACCAACCTAAAGAATTGCATGGATGGCAAATCCCAATTGTCATCTCAGTCCACTAGAGTTGCAATGCACCTGATGGCATGCACCCTCAAAGGGATTTTGGAGCAATACGAGAAGCAAATGTCTTAGAAAGTGACTTTCTACAAGAGAAAGCCACCAATGCAACAAAGGTAGCACAACTTGAGAAAAGCCTCAGGGAAGGTGTAGAAGCCAAGGTAGAGGAGGCACAAGCGAGGGCCATGCAGGCACAAGAGCAAGTTGAGGCCACCATAAAAGTGGTTGACATGGAAAGGCATAGAAGAGAAGAAGAAGAGAAGTGCATGAAGGAGCTTTGAGATAGGCTTGAAGAAGTGAGAAATTATAGGGACATGGGGACAAGGAGCTAGAAAAGATGCAAAAGGACCTTGAAGATTAGAGAGCCGAAAAGGAGGGTCTTTACATTGAAAAAAACCAGATGATTGAGGAGCTGAAAAGGGAGAATGCAGAAACCAGAAAGGTGATGCAAGAACTGCAAGAGAGCTTTGAGGCCAAGAAGGATGGGGCAAAGAGAAGCCACGGTGGGGAAGACAACGAGGGAGCTCCCTAGACTAGGAAGGATGTAGAGAGCAGCCACCATGGTGGAGCAAGTTCCAGCCACCGCGGTGGAGAAATTTGTAGCAGCCATGGTGAGGGTTGTTTTTATGAAACAATGTTGGAAGTTTAAAGAGCAAGCTACAATACCCTACAAGAAGATCATGATGATGTTTGCACAAGCTTGCCATGGCTTTTGATAGTTATGAAAAGTAGTCAATCGCCCTACGAGATTTCTAAACTAGAGTAGAAGTTGCTAAGGGATTCTAATGCTGCTATTGCACAGAGTGAGCAAAAAGTGGAGGAGATGAAGATGAAGGAGATGAAGGGATTTTTGAGCAATACGAGAAGAAAATGTCTTAGAAGGTGACTTTTCTACAAGAGAAAGCCACCGATGCAGCAAAGGCAATGCAACTTGAGAAAAGTCTCAAGATAGGTGCAAAAGCCAAGGTATAGGAGGCACAAGCGAGGGCCTTTCAGGCACAAGAGCAAGCTCCACGAAATTGGTTGAAGAAGCAAAGAAGCACATGACGGAGCTCTGAGATAGGCTCAAAGAAGTGAGAAATGATGGGGACATGGTGGACAAGGAGCTAGAATAGATGCAAAAGGATCTTGAAGTTTAGAGATCCAAAAAGGAGGGCCTTTACAAATGGCTCTGCAACATGCATAAATCATTAACATTGAAAAAGACCAGAAGATGGAGGAGCTAAAAGGGGAGAATGCAAAAACCAAAAAGGTGATGCGGGAATTGTGAGAGAGCTTCAAGGTTAGAAAAATGGGACAGAGAGAAGCCGAGGTGGAGAAGACAACAAGGCAGCCACGGTGAGGGTTGTTTTTATGAAACACTGTTAGAAGTCCAAAGCACAAGCTACAATACCCTGCAAGAAGATCATGATAGATGTTTGCACAAGATTTCTGTGGCTTTCGACAGTTATGAAAAGTAGTCCGTCACACTACAAGACTTCCAAACTAGAGAGAAAGTCTTGGAAACTGCCCATGAAGAATTTTTTTAGGAATTTACGAAAGTTCAACAAATGCTAAGGGATTTTGATGTAGCTATTGCACAGAGTGAGCAAAAAGTGAAGGAGATGAAGGAGAACATCTGCAAACTTAAGATAAGGCAGGAAGGAATCAAGAAGCAACTTCATCATGTACAGAGCAAGACTATGGTGTTGACTGCCACAATAGTTAAATCAAATGCCTATCCTACTATGCAATAGGGTCCAAATTGCATGGTCTACCATACCCCCATCATAGATGACTACTGTATCCAATGGCTTGCATGCTACCGCCCTATGCACATTTTTTTCTTTGGAGTGTGGGTGCATACAAAATCGCTATGTAGAGAATGCCATTTGCCATTGCCAAGGTCATGGACAGATCAAATGTGCCTACTTGCTACAAGTATCTATTGCTACAATGAGAAAGTAGATGCTACAGCTCAATTTGCCATTTGGGCAAAAGATCTTAAAGATAAGGAGCTCAAATTGAAGAAGGCTAACCGAATCGTAGATAGCAAGAAAAAAGAGCCTGAAGGGAGGAACCAAGCCCCTTCTGGGAGCAAAAAGGGCCAAGCCTGCAACCAAGAAGCTCAAATCAAGGAAAGAGGAAGTGGCATGAAGGGAAGGGGTCTTTGAGATAGTAATCTATGTAATCTATTTGTAATCTATTGAATTGTTAATCTTCTCTAGAGTTTACTTGGGCAATGTTATCTCAACTAAGTGACTAGATAGTGTCCTTTGATCCACGCTTGCATGGTGATAATGAGACGAAATATTTCAATTTGACATGTAATGTGAGATGAAAGATTTCGATTAGATCACTAATGTGAGACTAAAAGATTTTGATTAGTGAACTATTGTACCACAAAAGATTTCAATTAGACAACTAATGTGAGACAAAGCATTAGGGGAGAATTGGGGTCTCAAAAGGGCCTCATAAGGAATGGATTAGTCCTAATGAAAGGGCCAAGGTAGGTCCCAAAAAGTCCTAACCCCCCTCGCCTAGGTGGGTTAAGCCCAAAAGTGACCCCACCTCTTACACCTCTTACACAACTCTTACTCCTAGGTGAGAACCCAAAATTAAAAATTCAAAATTCGAATTTTGGATTACCTCCCTCCTTCTCTCTCCTCCCTCCCCCCCTCCGCCTCCCCCCCCTCCCTCACTCCCCCTCCTCACTCCCTCCTCCCCCTCCCTCCTCCTCCCCCTCCCTCCCTCCCTCCTCCCCCTCCCTCCCTCCTCCATGCCTGCTCCTCCTCCCCTCCCCCTCCCTCCTCCTCCACCACTGCTCCTCCCCCCCTCCCTCTTGCTCCTCCCTCCTCCCTCCATCCTCCTCCATGCCTACTCCTCCTTACCCTTCGCACTTACTAGTCTACCCCCCTTTCCTCCTCTTCAACTATTGGTCCTCCCTCCCCCATCTCTCCTCCTCCTCGCCCTCCCTCTTCCTGTGTGTTGCTCATTCAAGCCTGCATCTCCACACCTTCTCCTTCTCTACACTCCTTTAGTCATGGCACCATTCGAGGATGTCTCCAACAAGTACCAGGTTCACTTAGAGTTGGACACTGAATATGCAAGCACACGTAGTCTAGGATTGAGGGGACCTTTTGAAATACACAGCCTTCATTTGCAAGGAAAGAAGTATCTCGACCTTTAGATCCTGCCAACCAAAAGAGCCCTCCTTTCCATACAATGCATGAGCTATTTCGGTTTGTTGGAAATGGACATGCAAGGTTGCTTGGTTATTGCAATCAGTTAAACAATGCTCAGTCAATGGCTATGCAAGCAAGCAATATGTGCAGAGCCCAAGTAGAGATGCTAGCACACTTAGGAAATAGCACCATTGTTGTGCAATGCATAACTCTATGCAGGATCTTTAAAGGGAGAACCAGGATCTTCATGATAAAGCTAAAGCATTGGACTTGGAGCGAAATGCATTGGACCTGGAGCGACATAAATTAGAAGAGTCACTCTGTGAGCTAGCTGAGTCCAAAAAAGTCTTGGAAGGATCTATATACAATCAAGTTTAATGAGCCATAGAGAAGGAACGAGAGAAGGCAGAAGAACAAGTGAAAAAGATGAAAGAAACACCTTTGGGATTAAAGGAGAGGAAAAGAAGGTACTTACATAACATGCATGGATGCATTGGCACCCATTGGTGGTGCTAGAAGAGGAGAGTCTAGGCTACAAGGCTGGTTATCAAATGTTCCAATGAGATTACACTCTTTTGTGCTACATTATTGTGTCAAAGCTTTTGTTGTGTTCTTCTTTAGGAACTTCATGGAAGATGTGATGGGAAGAACGGATGGGGATGATATTGATTGTTCATAGGCTCTAGCTAGTTTATTGAAGTCAAGCGATGTCATTGGGATACGAAGGGACCCAAGACACAAGCACCTACATGTGCAAGTTGCTGAGGAGGTGATGATAAGAGGAAATCCATTATAGCATTGCACTTTACTTAGTTCATTTCTTGTCATGTTTATCCTAACGATTTTTCTCTTTTGTTGTACAGATTGCAATGGAAAGCTCATATTTGTCATCAAAATGGATGAAGCTCAATTGGTGAAAGAACACAAGTTAGAGAGAGTCAGCATCTGCATTATGAATAAAGCCTTAGCCTTTCAAGAGTATAAAGAAGTAGAGTAAGATTTCTCTGAGACCCCGATTCTCCCCTAATGGATTTAGATCAGATAACTAACATGATACTAAAGAATAAGAAGGTCGGGCTCAATGAACTCTCTCCCTATTTAAGTGTAGTGCAGACACAATTAAGAGCCCATTATGAAATATAGACCCAAAACTCTATACACTGATCTGCCTACTATGAATCTATGGCATACCCAAAAGACTTTGAAATGCTTTTGTTCTATTTGAAAACGATGTTGGATGGCATCCTCATAGAAACAGACTCGGAGAAGGAGAAAAATAGCTGCAAGCAGGACATGCTTTGGTGGTGGGTGTATTACTTGGAGTTGCCATAGACTATGATCAATATTGATTTCCCTGGCTATTGTTTTTTCTGCTCCTTTAAGGTACTTGTCAAGATCATGATGTAGGGTTCTTTTGGCAGGACATGAAAGAGGCTTGAATATGTATAGAGTGCAAAGAGCAGGATGAAGAGGACCCCCAGCGAAAGGAGTTACTATGGGCATATAAGTCGACAGAGTCAAGAAAGCAGTGTGTGATCCGAGTGTGTGAAGAGGTCTGCCATAGTGCAGTAGACTAGCATCTAGATTTGCGAGATGCTTGCTATAAAGAGGTTGATGAGATAGTTGGTAGTCTGGAATTTCCTTGAAATAATAAAATCTTGCAAATATTTTTTAAACTTGTGGATATTCTCATGGTGCTCATAATACCTGATCTTGTATTGACCTGCTTCCATGTTAGTACTTAAATGTTTTAAGTAGCCCGATGGTTGAAATCTGACAATTAACAATAACCAGTCTAAAGGGCACTAGCACTGTACAACAAATTTTAGGATAGCACAGTAGTAGTATAGGGATAGCACGGCAGTAGTGCAGGATTAGTGCAGGATAAGTTATTGCCAGTGCAGTGGTTGGTTGCACTAGAATATGGAAAGCCTCCAGCATGGTGGTTCGCTTGTATTATTACAAGATTAATGGATTTTTTATGGGAAAGTAGCGTGGTGGTTGTTGGGATATACTAAAAGTAAGCGTGGGATGAAATCTGATAGTTGACGAAACGATAAACACTCTAAAGGAATGGGATCAACATAGGTTGGATCTGTAAGTACATCCCTCCACTCCTGAGGAATAGCTCTCATGATCAGTAATCTGGTGGCAACAGTCTATCTAAGTGGCCCATGTCTATCTCTAATCACCTCCTCTGACATCCCCACACCTTCCCTGAACCAATCTCCGACTGTCACAACCTCGGGGGGGTCACTCATCATATGTAACCCTATCACGTGAGTTCAACAAAAGGATATTTTTTATTTCTAAAATTTACAGAAATAAATATACATAAGGGACTATTTAAAATAGTTTTGGGAAAAATTTACAAATTTGTATAGAAAAGGGGTACATTTTATTAATGACAAATTTATAGATAAGGGATTTTAGAAATAGGCCTTGAACGCACGTGGTATAGAGGGTTTATACATAGTGACCCCCCTGAGGTCACAACCCCCTGAGCATGCCATCTGGCCAAGGGAGTCCTAAGTTCTATACCAAGGGAAGATCCCTAGTACCGAACTAGGGGGTTATGGTAAAGAGGCTATTGGGCTATTTCCTCTCTGGAGAAGAGAACTGCTCTGATGAGGTGCTATCGAAAATGATCCCATATCTGAACAAGCCTTTTCATAAGTGGTGAGGAAGGCTAAGAATGCTCGTCCATCAGGAAGATCCAACTGACTCTACCTGCCCACTGACCTATTGCTTTGGGGGTGCACTGGTGAATCCCATGCACTAAGAAATGCTTCCACGGCTAATCTCCTAAAGTCAAACCTCTAACAAGAAGTTTGACTAAAAGAGCTCTACTCTGCATCTCCGAATCAAGAACCCCAAGTCCTCCTTGCAAGAAAGGTAAAGTGATAGTATCCCATGAAACTCTGGCCCTAGTGTCCTCAGAACCATCCCCACCACTCCACAGAAAGTTCCGAAACAATCTCCTCACCTGGACGAATCGAATCAGCATGAAAGCTACAGGAGATATCCATTCTGAATCATCAATAGGAAAGATGAATCCCACCTCAAGTAGTTGTGTTACCTCTTTCTTTATTTGGTGTGACAAGTATAGGAGATATCCATTCTGAATCATCAACAGGCAAGATGAATCCCGCCTCGAGTAGTTGTGTTACCTCTTTCTTTAGTGCCTCAGCTTGGATCACCCCCAATCGCCTTAAGCGTTGCACAACTTGCTTTCTGGCTTCAACTCGATCTTGTGCTCCACAAGAGAGATTGGTCGAACCTGTGAATAGCTTTTTGTAAAGAGACATGGAAAATCATCTAGCACTCGGGGGGGTCACTCATCATATGTAACCCTATCACGTGAGTTCAACATAAGGATATTTTTTATTTCTAAAATTTACAGAAATAAATATACATAAGGGACTATTTAAAATAGTTTTGGAAAAAATTTACAGATTTGTATAGAAAAGGGGTACATTTTATTAATAAAAAATTTTACAAATAAGGGATTTTAAATATAGGCCTTGAACGCACGTGATATAGAGGGTTTATACATAGTGACCCCCCCGAGATCTAGCATATCCAAGTACTGGAGCTTCTCACTAGCTGATAGAGAATCACCAAGAAGCTCTTCATTGCATTGGCATCGTTTAGTGTGCTCCACATCCTCCACATGAAGTGTCTCTCCAAGATCTTCTTGCACCACCACCTTGTTCCTTCCTGACTCATCCCGATTAGCACCAAGACAAAGACCAAAGGCCACTCCTTCCACCTCACCCTCTGAGTTGGACTCGTCGGAGCTACACCCTGTCTCTTCTTCTTCATCGGTTAAGTCAGAGCTTGAACTCTCTGATGTTGAAGACTCCTCCTTGAGAACTTCCTTTTTGCGGCTTCTGATGTTGTAGCGCACCTAACAAGATGCAACATACCACAAAGTCGCTAGTAGAAATTGGTTGAGTACTAGCACTCTTCCATCCAAAGAGAGTCTAGCCGTACTCCAGTAGGCTAGATTTCTCTGGATACTCTCAAGAACTTGGGCAAACTGTTGCGTTGGGGACACCTCAATGCAAACTTGGAAGCCTAGATATCTTGTGGAGGTGCCTCTGGGTATCCATACAAAGCCTCTATATCGTCCCCATGCTAGGGTATCCTGCTGAGCTCCAGTCCAGATGCCTTTTGATTTGTTCCAATTGACAAGTCCCCCTGAGGCTAGGCAGAACTTGTCAATTGCATCCGTAGTAGTAGCAAGACTATATGCATCTCCTCTGACTATTAGTGCTGTATCATCAGCAAACTCAGTGTCTAGAAGCTCTTGCTCTTGTTGGATAGGCAGATGAAGGCCCAAAGTGCCATGACTGGTAGCTTGCATAAAGTATCCCATAGCCTCTGCTACAAAAAGGAAAAGGTAAGGTGCAAGCGGGCATCCCTGTCGTACCGATCTGGATAGCTGAAAAGCTGGTCGTCTGTCTCCACAAACCACCATCCTACTATAAGAGTGAGAGTAAAGTGAGGAGACCCATAAGCCTAGCCTCCTCATAGTGCCCTCCAAGAAACCCCAGTCCACCCTGTCATAGGCCTTCTCAAAATCGAGAAGGAGAACTACAATCTCTTGCTGACTATCCTTTGCCCGGTGAGTGGCCTCCCAAAAAGTGAAGATATTATCCAAGATAATCCTATCTTGGACAAATCCTGTCTGAGTAACTCTTATGATATCTGGTAGCATAGGCTTTAAACGAAGGGCCAAGGTCTTTGCTAGGATCTTATAGGTTGTCCCTAAAAGTGTAATGGGTCTCCAATTACGTAGGACTGTCTTGTCTCCCCATTTCAGGATGAGACAAATCATACCTGTGCATAATGCCAATTATAGTGATAGTCATGTCGACTTACATTTCGGCGTTGCTGCTGTGCATGTGCTTTCCTTTCTCATCCGCTTCTGCCTCTCGCGGAGGGTTACCCTTCATGCGTGGCGCCTCAACTGTTGGTCGAAAAAGCCCTGCTCATCCAACCGAGTCTCTTCTTTTGCATATTACGAATGAAAGCTTTCCTTGTAAATCTATTGCGGCTGATATTGAACTTTGTGGATTGGCATGCAGCAATGGCAGCCCCCATATTAACGAAATCCAGCAGCGAATCACCTCCTCCCGGCACTTCCTTTGAAAGGTGAAATTCTTAGCGCCATAGGGATTCCGTCAACTTTGCTTACAGCGATACTCATCTGTGTAGAGTGTCAAAGGATGCTCATGTATCTTTGCTCCGTCAACTTTTGGTTATGGTTGTAGTCATCTGCATAGAGTGTTAGTGATCCTCATCAGCTTCCTGTTCTCTATTTAGCTTTATTCTTTAGAGTGTTAATGATCATCATGTATCTTTAGCCATCCAATTTGAAAGGTGAAGTTCTCATGGCCATCGGTACTCCGCTCTGTTCTTTAGCTCCTTCATCGGCTTCCTTTCATCGGTGCTATTTGTGCGGCTACTGATGAATGTTGTCATGAAAATTGCTTCTTATTAGTGTGTGCTCTTCCTCTTAAACACGAGCAATCATTGGCATCAAACATTGCCTCAACAAGAAATGGACTAGCACTCATAGTTAAAATTTGATCCTTTAAAGACATCCCTCTTCTATGGCATTTAAGTTAGCTATGATATTGATGACCTTTGTGTAGTGCTAATCATCCCCATGCATATGTGACAGTGGCATTTGAAGCAGAATCTATTGCTACATACAAAGCCATCGGTGCTATATGTGCATCTAGCCATGAATGTTGCACTGAAAACTGTCTCTTATTAGTGTGTGCTCTTCCACTTAAGCGTGAGGAGTCATTGGCATCAAAGGTTTCATCAACAAGCAATGAACTAGCACTAATAGGTGAAATTTGATGTCTAAAAAACTTTCATCATCAATGTTGTTTTGTGTGAGTAGTGATAATCATGATTGTACAATGCTACCCATCTATGTATAGTGCTAATGATCCTCATGCATGTTTGTGGCATTGGAGTAGAAGTAAAAGCAAAAGTGGCCACTACATGTAAAGCCATCGGTGCTATTTGTGCAGCTAGCCATGAATGTTGTAGTGACAATTGTCTCTTATTAGTGTGTGCTCTTCCTCTTAAGAATGAGAAGTCATTGGTATCAAAGGTTGCATCAACAAGCAATGGAATAGCATTGACATGTGAAGTTAGATCCCATAAAACTTTCCCATATAGGTGTTGTTTCTATGAGCAATAGCCATCTATTTACAGTGATAGTATATATGTATAGTATTAATGATCTTCATGTCTATTTGTGATATTGAAGCAGAATCACTTGCTAGATGCAAAGCCATTGGTGCTATATGTGCATCTAGCCATGAATGTTGCAGTGAAAACTGTCTCTTATTAGTATGTGCTCTTCCTCTTAAGCGTGAGGAGTCATTGGCATCAAAGGTTTCATCAACATGCAATGGACTAGCACTAACAGGTAAAATTTGATGTCTAAAAAACTTTCATCATCAATGTTGTTTTGTGTTAGTAGTGATAATCATGATTGTACAATGCTAGCCATCTATGTATAGTGCTAATGATCCTCATGCATGTTTGTGGCATTGAAGCAGAAGCAGAAGTGGCCACTACATGTAAAGCCATCAGTGCTATTTGTGTAGCTAGCCATGAATGTTGTAGTGACAATTGTCTCTTATTAGTGTGTGCTCTTCCTCTTAAGCATGAGAACTCATTGGTCTCAAAGGTTGCATCAACAAGCAATGGAATAGCATTGACAGGTAAAGCTAGATCCCATAAAACTTTCCCATATAGGTGTTCTTTCTATGAGCAATAGCCATCTATTTAGAGTGATAGTATATATGTAAAGTATTAATGATCTTCATGTGTATTTGTGATATTGAAGCAGAATCAACTGCTAGATGCAAAGCCATCGGTGCTATATGTGCATCTAGCCATGAATGTTGTAGTGAAAACTGTCTTTTATTAGTGTGTGCTCTGCCTCTTAAGCTTGAGGAGTCATTGGCATCAAAGGTTTCATCAACAAGCAATGGACTAGCAGCAAAATTTGATGTCTAAAAAACTTTGATCAATGTTGTTTTGTATGAGTAGTGATAATCATGATTGTACAATGCTAGACACCTATGTATAGTGCTAATGATCCGCATGCATGTTTGTGGCATTGAAGCAGAAGCAGAAGTGGCCACTACATGTAAAGCCATCAGTGCTATCTGTGCAGCTAGCCATGAATATTGTAGTGACGGTTGTCTCTTATTAGTGTGTGCTCTTCCTCTTAAGCATGAGAAGTCATTGGTATCAAAGGTTGCATCAAGAAGCAATGGAATAGCATTGACAGGTATAGTTAGATCCCATAAAACTTTACCATATAGGTGTTGTTTCTATGTGCAATAGCCATCTATTTACAGTGATAGTATATATGTATAGTATTAATGATCTTCATGTGTATTTGTGATATTGAAGCAGAATCGACCGCTAGATGCAAAGTCATCGGTGCTATATGTGCATCTAGCCATGAATGTTGTCGTGAAAACTGTCTCTTATTAGTGTGTGCTCTTCCTCTTAAGCGTGAGGAGTCATTGGCATCAAAGGTTTCATCAACAAGCAATGGACTAGCACTAACAGGTAAAATTTGATGTCTAAAAAACTTTCATCATCAATGTTGTTTTGTGTGAGTAGTCATAATCATGATTGTACAATGCTAGCCATCTATGTATAGTGCTAATGATCCTCATGCATGTTTGTGGCATTGAAGCAGAAGTAAAAGCAAAAGTGGCCACTACATGTAAAGCCATCGGTGCTATTTGTGCAGCTAGCCATGAATGTTGTAGTGACAATTCTCTCTTATTAGTGTGTGCTCTTCCTCTTAAGAATGAGAAGTCATTGGTATCAAAGGTTACATGAACAAACAATGGAATAGCATTGACAGGTGAAGTTAGATCCCATAAAACTTTCCCGTATAGGTGTTGTTTCTATGAGCAATAGCCATCTATTTACAATGATAGTATATATGTATAGTGTTAATGATCTTCATGTGTATTTGTGATATTGAAGCAGAATCAACCGCTACATTCAAAGCCATCGGTGCTATATGTGCATCTAGCCATGAATGTTGCAGTGAAAACTGTCTCTTATTAGTGTGTGCGCTTCCTCTTAAGCATGAGGAGTCATTGGCATCAAAGGTTTCATCAACAAGCAATGGACTAGCGTGAGTAGTGATAGTCATGATTGTACAATGATAGCCATCTATGTATAGTGACAATGATCATCGTTCATCTTTGTGGCATTCAAGCAGAAGGAGAAGTGACAACTACATGTAAAGCCATCGGTGCTATTTGCGTAGCTAGCCATGAATGTTGTAGCAACAATTGTCTCTTATTAGTGTGTGCTCTTCCTCTTAAGCGTGAGAAGTCATTAGTATCAGAGGTTGCATCAACAAGTGATGGACTAGCATTGACAGGTAAAGCTAGATCCCATGAAATTTTCCTGTATAGGTGTTGTTTCTAGGAGCAATAGCCATCTATTTACAATGATAGTATATATGTATATTGTTAATTATCTTCATACATATTCAACCGCTACATGCGAATCCATTGGTACTATTTGTGCGACTAGCCATGAATGTTGTTGCGAAAATTGAATGTCATTAATGTGTGCTCTTCCTCTTAAGAATGATCAATCATTGGCCTCGTTGTTGGCATCAACCATTGCATCATTAAGCAATGGACTAGCACTAACAGGTAAAATTTTATCCCATAACAGCATTCCTCATCAGTGTTTTTTTTGTGAGAAGTCATAGTCATCTATGTATAGTGTTTTAATGATCATTATGAATCTTCATGGCATTGAAATAGAATTGACCATGACATGAAAATCCATCGGTGCTATTTGTGTGGCTAGCCATGAATGCTATAGTGAAAATTGTCTTTTATTATTGTGTTCTATCCCTCCTAAGCATGAGGAGTCATTGGTATCAAAGGTTGCATTAACAAGAATGAACTAGCATTGGCTATGGTAAAATTTGATCCCTAAATTTCCTATGTGCTCTTCCAATTAAGCATGATGAGTCCTTGACGTCATTAGAGAATTATGATAATTTCCACCAATAAAAGTATTACTCACTTGAGCCCAAATGTCATTGTCATAGAATCAGCCCTTGCATGCAAAGCCATTGGCGCCATTTGTGCAAGCAACCATGAATGTTGTAGTGAGAGATGCCTTTTACTAGTGTGATCTCTTCCACTTAAGTATGAGCAGCCCTTAGCATCAAAGAAACCATTAATATTGACCAACGACCTTGCTACATTCACAAGTATGATGATTTGATTACCTAAAAGCTTTTGGCATCACTAACCTTATTGATTATGATACATATTTGTGGCATTGTTACAGAATCCATTCCTACATGCAAAGCCATCGGTGCTATTTGTGCCAATAGTAACGAATGTTGTAGTGAAACTTGCCTTCTATTGGTGTGCACTGGTCCACTAAATCGTAAGCAATCATTGGTGTCAGATGAAGCATCAACAACTAATGGACTAGCTTTAATTTGAAAGGTATACACAAAAGCGTGTAACTTGTGATTTCATCTCATAATTTTTCTTCTTATAAAATTTATGTAATCTTTAGTAGTGTCCATTAAGGTAATCACCAAGAATTATGTTTCTTTAAAAGGTATCTATATTTGCTAGTTGTTACTAATGATTTTTTTAGAGTGGGAAGGCTTTCTTTATTGTGCACATATTTTTATTCAATTCATTGATATGGGTTTGATTTCTTAAATATTTATTCCAATTCATAACTCTTCACTTACAGTGGATTATATCATGATAATGTGTGTAGAAAGTGCCCCTACATGCAACATTATTGGCAGAAGATTGTTCTACAATTTGTCTATTGCCTATTTGCCTAGTATAGTCATGGATCACATGGTTTCAATTAAATTACCTTATGACCTTGTAATCCACCTAGCGTATGTGCTCCTTCACAAAGGGTTGGTGGGCATTGTGAGTAGCTAGCTCACAAGCACACTAAAGAAGGTTATACCTTCTTCTTCTTGTGAAATTATAAATAAAATAAAATACCTTATTATCTTTGTGAAATTATAAATAAAATTAAAAAACGTGATGAATAATGTCAAAAAATATTCTTTCATGAATTTTAAATAACACAAAATAAGAATGCCTCTATTATAAGGAGTGAGATTAATTGCAAGTTATTCTGGATCCATTTGAATCAAAACTAGAGATACCGTTTCCATGGAATTTAGGATGGAGACTTTGACTAAAAAATGTAACAAGTCTTAATGCATGAATATCAATTTTTTAAAGGCTTCCATACATTTAGGATGGATAGTTGGACTATAAAATTTAACAAATATTCATGCATGGAAATCAATTTACATACTCCTTTGTTTGATGAGATACTTTTAAAAAAACTTCCAAAATGAAATACATATGTTAATCCTTTGAACTATTACATTCGTACTTAATAGCAAAGATTGTCTGGACAACCTTCTATACTACATCTATGGACATATAAGATTACTTTCAACTAATGCTAATTTTTATGCAAAATGAACTTTAAGAAAGTAATATGTTCACAATCTTTGACAAGGTAGTATTTAATATTTGCACATTTACAATTACTTCAAGAAATGTGAAGATTCTATTACAAATGTTGAATTTAGATGTGATCCAGTTCATATTTTGAAAACTATGAGAAAATAATAAATTTTATTCTACCACTCCTCTTCAAAGAATTTCTCACATAACAATAGTCCACTACCTATTCTGGTTGATCTAGCATCCCATGGAATGTTGTTCTCTACCTTTTTTTAGAGTTTTCTGATAGGATCTTATTTTATTCACATAATTTATCTATCATGCAAGATCATTTACAATTTGAAAATGAATTGAGTTTCTCATAGATTGATCAAATTTACTTTTGAGAAAAGATTCGATGCCCTAGGCATAGAGATATTGCAATCTTGTCGATTTATTACAAAATAATATATTCAAGTTCTAGCCAATTAATCACTTTACTTAACGTCATCCAGCCATAGGCAATAGCCAATATTCATAAAAACAATAGTTAAACAAATGAAATCTTGTAAAATTACAAAGATTTCATCAATGTTTTCATTCTAGCATGGATTGAGGGAAGGCCTATTATGATTTATATAAACCTATTTTGAACCCAAACAATTGTAGCTAGTTCCCTCACCTATGTGCTCTTAAAAAGTTAAAAATTACTATATTATAAAAAAATAAAAATAAAAATGTCAATTACTTCCTTCTTGAACTACTTTCAACAATGCTAAGAAATAGAGAAATAAAGAAGGGGGAAAGCTTATGCGAATGAGAGAAGGGGGAAAGAGATGAGGGGGAATGATAAGGGGGAGAGGCTTATGCGGAAACTTAAGCATAAGCTCATGCATAAGAGAAAGCTTGTGCGGAAATAGAGAGATAAAGAATGAGATCTGCATAAGCTTCTCTCATTCTCTATTTCCACATGAGCTTATGCGGAAATAGAGAATGAGATCTGCATAAGCTTCTCTCATTCTCTATTAGCGCATAAGCTCATGCATAAGCATAAGCTTATGCGGAAACTTAAGCATAAGCTCATGCCCATGCATGAGCATAAGAGAAGGAGCTTATGCGGAAATAGAATGAGTTTCCACATAAGCTTCTCTCATTCTCTATTTCCACATAAGCTCATGCATATGCGGAAACTTAAGCATAAGCTCATGCTCATGCGGAAATAGAGAAGGAGCTTATGCGGAAATAGAGAATGAGTTTCCGCATAAGCTCATGCTTATGCTCATGCGGAAATAGAGAAAGAGCTTATGCAGAAATAGAATGAGTTTCCGCATAAGCTTCTCTCATTCTCTATTTCCGCATAAGCTCATGCATAAGCATGAGCTTATGCGGAAACTCAAACATAAGCTCATGCTCATGCGGAAATAGAGAAGGAGCTTATGCGGAGATAGAGAATGAGTTTCCTCATAAGCTTCTCTCATTCTCTATTTCCGCATAAGCTCATGCATAAGCATGAGCTCATGCTTATGCTTCTCTCATTCTCTATTTCTGCATAAGCTCATGCATAAGCATAAGCTTATGCAGAAATAGAGAATGAGCTTATGCGGAAATAGAGAATGAGAGAAGCTTCTCTCATTCTCTATTTCCACACAAGCTCATGCATAAGAGAAAGCTTATGCCGAAATAGAGAAATAAAGAAGGGGGAAAGCTTATGCAAATGAGAGAAGGGGGAAAGAGATGGGGGGGAAATGATAGAAGAGGGAAATAGAGTGGGAAATAGAGAAATAAAGAAGAGGGAAAGTTTATACGAATGAGAGAAGGGGAAAGAGATGAGGGGGAAAGAGATGAGGGGAAATAAGAGAAGAGGGAAATAGAGTGGGAAATAGAGAATGAGCTTATGCGGAAATAGAGAATGAGAGAAGGGGGAAAGAAATGAGGGGGAAAGAGATGAGGGGGAAATAAGAGAAGAGGGGAATAGAGTGGGAAATAGAGAATGAGCTTATGCGGAAATAGAGAATGAGATCCGCATAAGCTTCTCTCATTCTCTATTTTCACATAAGCTCATGCATAAGCATAAGCTCATGCAGAAACTTAAGCATAATCTCATGCTCATGCTTATGCTCATGCGGAAGTAGAGAAGGAGCTTATGCAGAAATAGAGAATGAGTTTTCGCATAAGCTTCTCTCATTCTCTATTTCCACATAAGCTCATGCATAAGCATGAGCTTATGCGGAAACTTAAGCATAAGCTCATGTGCATGCATGAGCATAAGCATAAGCTCATGCTTATGCTCATGCGGAACTAGAGAAGGAGCTTATGTGGAAATAGAGAATGAGTTTCCGCATAAGCTTCTCTCATTCTCTATTTCCGCATAAGCTCATGCATAAGCATGAGCTTATGCGGAAACTTAAGCATAAGCTCATGCGCATGCATGAGCATAAGCTCATGCTTATGCTCATTCCGAAGTAGAGAAGGAGCTTATGCGGAAATAGAGAATGAGTTTCCGCATAAGCTTCTCTCATTCTCTATTTCCGCATAAGCTCATGCATAAGCATGAGCTTATGCGGAAACTTAAGCATAAGCATGAGCTTATGCTTATGCTTATGCATAAGCATAAGCATAAGCATAAGCTCATGCTCATGCTCATGAAGAACTAGAGAAGGAGCTTATGTGGAAATAGAGAATGAGTTTTCGCATAAGCTTCTCTCATTCTCTATTTCCGCATAAGCTCATGCATAAGCATTAGCTTATGCGGAAACTTAAGCATAAGCTCCTTTTCTACTTCTGCATGAGCATAAGCATAAGCATAAGCTCATGCTTATGCTCATGCGGAAGTAGAGAAGGAGCTTATGCAGAAATAGAGAATGAGTTTTCGCATAAGCTTCTTTCATTCTCTATTTCTACATAAGCTCATGCATAAGCATGAGCTTATGCGGAAACTTAAGCATAAGCTCATGCGCATGCATGAGCATAAGCATGAGCTTATGCTTATGCATAAGCATAAGCTCATGCTTATGCTCATGCGGAAGTAGAGAAGGAGCTTATGCGAAAATAGAGAAGGAGCTTATGCTTCTCTCATTCTCTATTTCTGCATAAGCTGATGCATATATAAATAGAGAATGAGCTTATGCGGAAATAGAGAATGAGAGAAGCATAAGCTTCTCTCATTCTCTATTTTCGCATAAGCTCATGCTTATGCATAAGCTTATGTTGAAATAGAGAAATAAAGAAGGGGGAAACTTAAGCCTAAGCTCATGCTCATGCATGAGCATAAGCATGAGCTTATGCCTTTGCTTATGCTTAAGAATTAGCATAAGCATAAGCTCATGCTTATGCTCGAGAATGAGCATGAGCTTATGCGAATGAGAGAAGGGGGAAATAGAGAAGGGGGAAAGAGAGAAGGGGGAATGAGAGAAGCATAAGCATAAGCATTAGCAGAAGCATAATATTCTCTTATGCTTATGCTTCTCTCATTCCCCCTTCTCTCTTTCCCCCTTCTCTATTTCCCCCTTCTCTCATTCGCATAAGCTCATGCTCATGCTCATGAGCATGAGCTTATGCGAATGAGAGAAGGGGGAAATAGAGAAGGGGGAAAGAGAGAAGGGGGAATGAGAGAAGCATAAGCATAAGAGAATAAGAGGGAAAGGAAAGAGAGAAGGGAAAAGAGATGAGGGGGAAATAGAGAAGGGGGAAAGAGAGAATAAGAGAAGAGGGAAAAAAGAGAAGGGGGAAAAAAGAGAATAAGAGAAGGGGGAAGAAGGAAAGAGTGGGAGGGGAAGAGAGGGTTCCTACGCCCATCATTGCAGCTAGCGCTTAAGGCGCTAGCTGCAGGCCAATGCAAATAACAAAAATAATAAATGGAAAAAAGAGGAAGCACTTACCTGAAATAGTATGTCCCGCTCGGTGTAGTGGACTGGCCCTACAAAAGAGAGAAAACAACCCATTTTTTCAAACAAGATGTTAGTGGAAGGAGGAGATTACAAAAGCAACTTCTTGAAGGGAGGAGATTGAGGAGACAAGGAAAGGAGGAGATTGAGGAGAAAAGGAGAAAGAGAAGGAAGAGAAATACAGAAAAAAGAGGTGAGTTTTCTTTCTTTCTTGAAATGTCGTTTTTTGTTTCAATCCTTTCAAAACAAGCATGAAAACTAGTTTACAGGTTTAGCAATACAAGAAGAAACACTCACAAAACTAAAGCTAACAAACAAACAACCTACATTGTTGAAACAAACTCACCTCTTGAAGAACTTTCTTTCAAGAAACCAAAGAGGGAAAAGGATAGAGAGGGAGTACAAGAGGTAGGAGAAGGGTGAGGAGTGGAAAATAGAGTGGGAGGTTGCTTGGAATAGGTGGGAGGTCATCAAAAATAGGTGGGAGGAGATTTTGGGTTGCTTACTTGAGAGATTAGGGAATGGAATGAGCAAAACGCCATGCGTTTCAGCGTTTCGGGTTTTAACCCACAGCGTCCCTATATAGCGACGCTAATCCGTCGCTATATAGCAATGTTTTTATTAAAAATGTTGCTCTATAGCAACGAAACAGAGGAAAGCGTCGCTATATAGCGACGCTAACTGTCATTTTTTTGATGTGGCATCAAGAGAAGCTCAAACATGCTTTTTTATAATTGTCAATATGTCCTCCTCATGCTTATGTTGTGATTTTATAAGTGTAGATGGAAGGGACGAGTGGAAGCTCGTCCGATGATGCGCCAATGCCTGGGAGCACGAAGTGGCTTATGGAAAGGTTATACTCTCATTGCACTCATTGCAAGCGAGAAGTACGACATCAATGTCATATTATCATGCGCCACTTGCAGATGTATGGGGAAGAACCGGAACCAGTACCCCCCGTTGGTGTTGCACATGTTGATGGCTCATCGATAAGTCAAAGCTATTTATGTTCGCAATCTTATTGTATACCAAGAAATAGAAGATCTTATATTTACATGAAATCTTAAAATAGGATGAGAAGGGTGACGAGGGTACACATATACCTTCTCACTTTCAGCAAGACTATAGTCTCTCGGATGATGATGAGGGTATGGTCGACATGATGGATTCCATTTTTAGGGGCATTACATCCCACGTACACATGATGTCAGAGTCTAAGGTCAAAATGTGAGAGTTGCAATCAACACAATTGTACGAGGGTGCTAGGATGTCTAAACTACGTGCTTGTCTCTCAATCTTGAATCTACAAGTACAATATGGGTGGTCGGATACAAGTGTCTCGGCCTTAATGAGGTTAGCCCTTGCATTAATTTGACTCATTATTTGTATATTGTTTGTTTTGAGAATCATCATTTGGATACTGTCTTTGTCATAGGTTGCTCCAGAAGATGTTGCCTGCACCAAATACCATGCCCGCATCAAGAGATGAGGTGAAAAAGATGCTAACAACGGTGGGTATGGATTATGATTCCATCCATGCTTGCCGTAATGATTGTATTCTCTTTTGTCGTGAGCATGGAGATTTGGCTAGTTGTCCAAAGTGTGGGGAACAACGATATAGAGATGACTTGGAGGGTGAGCGGATACCGGTAAAGGTCTTGAGACACTTTCCCATCATTGCAAGAATACAACACATGTTTCGATGCAAATCCATAGCGGAGTTGATGACATGGCATGCATCTCATCGGTCCACTGATGACACATTGAGGATTCCCGCAGATTGTGCAGCTTGGAAGCACATAGATAATTAGTGGCCGGACTTTGCGAGGGAGCCACGCAACTTACATCTTGGGCTAGCCATGGACGACGTGAATCCTTTCGGGTTACACTCGACATCTTGGTCGACATGGCCCATAGTCGTGGTGAATTACAATATCCCACCATGGCTAACAATAAAAAAGGGACACCTCATGCTTGCACTACTTGTGCCAGGAAAGTACAAGGCAAAAAACATGGATGTGTACATGGCACCTTTGATAGAGGAGTTACAGATATTATGGAGAGGAGTGCAGGTCTTTGATATTTCCAGAGCTCCTAGACATACCAATGATATTTTGGTCAGGGGTATCTTGATGTGGACCATGCATGACTACCCAGGATATGGATAGTGCGCAGGTCCGTGGTTGTGTCTTTACATGTACAATGAGGGATTATTCTTTTTTTACTCTCTTTTGCACGCATGTCTTGTACTAACAGATTCATGCACGCGTGCAGGACTTGTTACAAGTGGGTACCATGCTTGTCTTGTTTGTGGACCGGCTCTAAAATCGCTTGCATGCTACTCCAAACATATGAGGAAAAATGTTTATGAAGGTCATGCTTGATACCTTCCGCTCAACCATCTCGCACGTGGAGGTCAGTTTGATCCACCACCATCATATTTGAAGGCAAGTGATTGGATTTAAGCTTGGAGGGAAAATGGAGAGGAACCTCCTCCTGGTATGAAGAGGCTATCGATCTTTCACGAGCTTCCTTATTGGGGTCAGTTACAAATCAATCATCTCTTGGATCCCATGCATATCTTCAAGGATGTGGGGCTACTATTTGGGCACACTTGGTTAGTTCCAAGGACTCGAGAGGAGTGCGAGAAGACTTGCGTGCTATGAATAGGATGCCTCGTTTGTGGCCCCAAGTGCATGCTTCGGGAAAAGTTGTCCTCCCGAAAGCAACGTGGATCCTCTCTACGAGGGAGGAGGCAGCAGTCAAGGCAGACATTGCCTCTTTTCAAACACCGACATGGTACATGCGTTACTTGAAAGGAGCATTTTCAAAGGACAATAAGCTTAGTGGCCTCAAGTCCCATGATTGGCACAAGGTCTTACAGGTATTCTAAGTAGAATTAGTGTACCGATAATAGTGATGCGTTAGCATAATTATTATTATGTTATATTGTTGACATGACTTCATTGTTGCTTTGATAGTTCATCCTCCCAATCACAATAAAAGGGTGCTTACAAGAAGATGTTAGAAATGCTATATTCACGATCTGTGGTATTGTGAGGTATGCTTACTATCAAATCGCATTATGTATTTTCTTCATGGACATGTGAAATAGGTGGATATCTCAAATATCTTACACATGCATGGACATGTGAAATAGGTGGATATCTCAAATATCTTACACATGCATGGACATGTGAAATAGTTGGATATCTCAAAAAGAGATCTCTATATCGAGCATCGAGAAGGCTAGGGTGGAATCCATTGAAGCCATATGCTTGCTTGAGAAGCACTTTCCCTCGAGCATTATGACAACTCAAGTCCACTTGCTTGTGCACATAGTTGATGAGGTGGCTATAGCAGGTACCGTTCATAGTCGATGGATGTTTTTTCTCGAGCGGTTTATGAAACTTTAAAGGGGTTTGTAAGACAAAGAGCAAGACCAGAAGCAAGCATGGTAGAGGGATGGATTGTGCAAGAGTCATTAGTATATATCACAGAGTTTCTTACATCCACGGATCCTAATATGCCGCAAGCTTGGCACAACAAGGATGATGATTGCATCGTTGGCGAGGTTCCCCAAGGAAAAGGGATTGAAAGAAAGATGAGCGAAGAGCAAATGGAGAAATTCCATAAGTTTTGTATCCTCAATAGCCCTGAGATGCAGAAGTGGATTGAGAGATATGAAGTGGCCAAAGCAAAAAGAATAAATGCAAGGATGAGATTCAGAGTAATGTACATGCGATCACAACCATATCCACAAGATCTGGCTCTTCTCCCTACTCACATGTCACTTGATTGGCTACAACTAGCTCTACGTAAAGCTGAACGTGATGGAGAGACAATAAGCGAGCATGAGCGAGAGTTATCATCTGGATATATGGTGCATGTAAGTTTCTTATCTCTTGACGTAATTAAGTAATTATTTATGGCAATATATGCTATAAAATAGGTGCATCTTCATTGTTTTAATGATGCACTTTTATAGTACAAAAAGTACAGTGCATTATGGTCATATGGACGACATTTTCACGTGGAACGCATTGATTCAAAGAGAGTCACGTATGATTGTGGAGTCATGGCTAACTTCACACAAGATAGCCGAGCAAGTGCTTTGGATACCAATCTTCTATCCTCACAGTTGGATTATTGTGGAACCATATGCGACATCTATGAAATTGATTTCAGACGATTTACTATTTTCATTCTTGATGTAAAATGGTTTAGAACTACTTACAACGGTCCCCATGCAATAGTGAGAAAAGATAGTAGCGGTCTCTTTGCAATAGACTCCACCAAACATTGGACCAATGAAAGTGATACTTTTGTTCTTCCCGAGCACTGTGAGCAGGTGCATACTAATGATTTAATTAGTCGAAGCTTTCATTTTTAAAGTCCATTGATATATATATAATTGACGATATTTGGCACCCATCTTCAATATAGGTGGTTTTTCATCCAGATCATTCTGATCCAAGATGGGGGTACGTGATCCAAGTTGCACCACGAAGCAAATTTTTGAAGATCAAGATGTGGATATGGAGATGCCACTACCAATGCCGGATCCAATTGATGAATCTAGCGAAGAAGATGTAGATCACCATATGAGCCAAGAGGAAGCTGCACATAATGACATCGCATGGGAGGAGGATGGAGATCATGATATTGATGAAGAAGACAACAATCATCAAGATCAATCACCACACTTAAGCTTTATTGAAGAAGATGATCAAATACCTTTAGGTGAATGTACAATGCTAGAGTACGATGATGATATAGGACATCAACTCGGTATAGAGTTGGAGATAGACTTGCTTGGCGCCTTAGACTTGGCTCAAGATGAAACAGATGATGTAAATGCTCTTATTTGATTTTTCTCATCTCAAATTTGGACATGAATATATGAGCTTCAAAGGCTTGATGTACATGCTCTCATTTTTTTATTCTCTATGAGTTCAAACATGTATGAAAATTTAAAAAAATTTGTCATTGGAAAACACTAACTTTTAAGGCCTTTAAAAAAAAAAAAAACTCTTTGTAAAAACGTCGCTATAGTATTTTGTCTCAGTGTCGCTATATAGAGACTTTTTCTGTAAAAGTCGCTATATAGCAACTTTCAGCAAAAGTCGCTATATAGCGACGATTTACGATACCCGCTTTTTATACCAACGATTAGCGCTAAGCGGGTGCTAAACATCGGTACATAAACATCGCAATAGGATCCGTGTGTAGTAGTGTAATATATTATAAAGTAATAAAAATAAGAATCAATCGCTTCCTTTACTTTGATAAGCACTTCTTCTTAAAGGTATATATCTAGAAGCTTGCTATACTTGATTCTAATTTTATTTAAGTATGAACAAAGAGGTCCACATGTGTCATAGCAAGGCCTATTGTAATCTCATTGTAATTCATTATTTATAATTGATATCTACATAGAGAGGCATGTGTATAGAGGAATATTGCTAGTGAATTGCATAATTAATGTTTTTTTTTCCCGGGGGGGGGTAAAATATGTTTGCATATATTTATGTCTAGTGTAAAAGTGACCAGCGTAAAAGTGTCTTTTGTAATTAAACCTCAAAGCACAAAAAGTCACAGTCCTTCATCTTCGACATGAAAGCAACTTAAGGGACTGTTACCCTTCAGTCTATAGATTTTCTTGAGAAATCTTACACTAGCCAAAGATCTTGTCATGATCTTCCCTCTTTTTTTGTAACTAATCACAAACTTGGTTGAAATTCAAAATGCCCTACTCCAACTACTTTTGAGCCTATTATAGTGTCATATGAGAGCAAGATGTTTGACTAGTAGGCGTGATTATAGCTCATAGAAACAAAGATACCTTCCAAATAGCCTACTAAATGAGCTACCATTCCTAGGAAACCAGATCACATAATCCTCCTGGGAATTAAAGAGAACATTTTTAAACTACATATTATTTCTGGAAGCCCATATGTATTATATTGCATGTGCTCTGACTTTTACCCACACTTCATGCTTGATTCTACATCCCTAAAAGAATGGGCTTCCAATTTATTGGCTCTCCTAAGTGCATTTGTATTGTCTAGTTTCAAACCATTATGGCATTAGGATATGGAGCAAAAAAATGGAAGGTGTCTTCTTTATGACTAGGGCATCCCTTTCCCTTTCCATATCCTTAATTGATTGCCTCTCCTCTTTGTTCATCCAAGCAATCTTGTGCAAGATTAACCACATAAAAGAGTTGAAATCTTATCTGGTATTTTTTATCCTAGAGTTGAGTAAATACTCTCTTCATTTGAATGTATACGTTTAATCCAAGCATAAGGAATCAACATGCAAAGGGGGATCCTAGGACATTCATCAAAGCCAAGAAGTCTTGTCTTCCCAATCACCACTTATTATCTCCATGTCCATCTCAACAAATTCATCCTCATCTTCTTTTGTTGCACCTGAATGCCCAACCCTTGTGTTTGAATGTTCCTTAGACACTTCTTTCTCCTCATTTACTAGGATATCAGGAAGTTGAACACTTGAGCGATACTTGAGCCCATAACTTGGTTCCCCCTTTCCTCAACATGAGGATGAACATCTGGCTCCTTAAGATTAGGTCTAGTTTTAGAACCCTCTTGCTTGAACCTTTTCGTGGCATTACTGCAACATGTATAGAAAAAATGAACACAAATCTATCAGCAATGATTCATCAGAGTATACTTAAATCAATGCAAGAGGGTCAATGTTAGCTTGGGTGTAGCCAATCGCGAAACTATTTTTAGGGCCATTTTGAGGCTACAATGCGATGCGCTTCTCGGTGAATATTTGAATTTTGTGTGAACCCGTGCTCTCATTGAAAATTTTTCCAATCATGAAGGTGCACTGGTGTAATAATGAGACGTAATCTATTTGATCAAAACACCACGTAGCTCGACACATGGCATCTCTACATTGCTTTGTTCAGTGCATTCTCTGGCCTACGCCACCTGATCACTTATTATCGTGCAACCTTTTGGTGCAACTTTGCCACCTATCACTGGGCACGCACCCATGCAGATCATTAAAATTGAAGGTTGGCTTAGAGAGACCACTGCATTGGTTCTTGCCATAATAATTAGACGCAATCTATCAATGTGCACATCACTCTTATTTGTCTAGACCTTGTCTCCATATAAGCCTTAGCAACAATTAGCTCCATCCATGCATAGTTGTCCTATGATTTCTCTCGCATACATAGAACATCTTCTTAGACATAAAATTCCACTTGCTATTTCTTGCAACCTCCTCCTCAAATTCACTATCCACCTCCTTCCATACTTGTGACCATGTATTCACAATTGCACTTGTAACAAGACTCTCATCTCCATCACACTTGCACAAGGATGCAATCAATGCCCCCAGCTCAGGCAAGTAATCGTCATACTGGAAAGCACTCTTTCATGCAAGCCCCTAGTTGAAGCATAAGGAATCAACATGCAAAGGGGGATCCTAGGACATTCATCAAACCCAAGAAGTCTTGTTTGCCCAATCACCACTTATTATCTCCATGTCCATCTCAGCAATTCATCCTCTTCTTTTGCTTCACCTGAATGCCCAACCCTTGTGTCTAAATATTCCTTAGACATTTCTTTCTCCTCATTTACCAGGATATTAGGAGGTTGAACACTTGAGCGAGACTTGAGCCAACAACAACTTGCTTCCCCCTTTCCTCAGCATGACGATGAACATTTGGCTCCTTAAGATTAGGTCTAGGGTCTATGCATGTTAAGGTGGTACAATTAGTGGTGTCTCGAACACCACTATTATTCATGCTATTATGTGACAATTGAACAAAAATGGAAACAAATGATGTGCTTTTAAGATCTTTGTAGTCTAACTAGTGGTGTAAGAGCGTTTAGATTTTTATGAATACCATTAAAAATGCCTTAATAGTAATGTCCTAATAGACCATAATAGTGTACCACCTAAACATGCTTTCACCCTCTAGTTTTAGAACCCTCTTTCTTGAACCTTTTCATGGCATTATTGTAACATGTAGACAAAACAAACACAAATCTATCAGCAATGATTGATCAGAGTATGCTTAAATCAATGCAAGAACAAAAAAAACACTGTATTGCAGAATTTGGGAATCTCCCAAGTCCCACTTTAGAATTCCCAAATTCCCCAATATAGATTTTTCTCATATAGAGGATACAAAACATAAACTAAAGCAATACAACGATCAATATCTTTCCACAATGTATTGAGAAATTGTGCACATCTTGTGAAGTTAATGCAGAAAAGTATTGGACTTCTTGTTGCATGTGAGTGAAAACTACACTGCATGGCCAAATAAAATCTTTGCTGGGCTACATAATTGTGATGGGTATTTAAAATAAATTCAAATACACTCACAATTCATGCCTTTTGATATCACATTAGAATAGTTTTCTATGACAACATTGTTGCAAGCATTGGTCTCCTCTTTATAACATGGATGAATTGTAGGAAATGATCCCTCTTGAGAAAATCGGTGACAAATTTTTTCAATTAAAAGTCATAGTTTGCAAATAATTCCTCCCTTGCATCGATAGCATGAGTTGTTGGTAAAGTAATGATTCCATATGTGGCCTCATTGTTAGGCTCACAAGAATAACATGGTTCTAGGGTGGGTGAGTACACCTAGCATACATTTTCGCTGACAACCCAGTGGATCTTAGACGCCATCACAGACATGGCTGGGAATCTTAGATGCCACCACTTCTAATCATTCATTACCATGCAAGTCAGTACTGCCACCTTGAATTATTCAAAATTTGGGCCAACCACAGTGATGGCTCTCACCTGGATAGTGAGGTCAGCTATTCCATTCCCTTAACCGTTTCCTCTTATATCCCTCTCGAATGTTTCGTTCTCCCTTGTAATCTCAAGCCTCCACTATTCCATTTCCTTCACTGTTTCATCTTCTATCCCTCTTGACCAATTTTTTCTTCCTTGCACTCTTCCTGCAACTTCTATCCCCTCTCGTAATGGACCTTGCATAGTCCGGGAGCTCGTCACACAATCTTTCCTACCCCTTTGCAGCATAGTGCTAGAGCCCCTCATCCTAAAATTGTGACATATGGGAATTCCTCTCTCACTATTCAAAATCCCAATTTGGTTGATGTTCTCCAAAACTTCATCAAGATGGTGCAGGACATGAATGTGGAGGGGCAACTAGTCTATCAAGGTCACAAGATTACCATCAATAAAAGAGTGATTAAAAAGGATTTAGGAATTTGTGGAGGCAAGATGCAAGCACACTTTTTTGAGAAAGAGTGAAAGAGACAGGATATTCTAGACGTATGCCCCAATGCTCAGATTAGTAAAGATGGTGGAGTCAAGATTTCAAGCTTGCCATCAGACCTCCAAGATGTATTGAAGAAGTCAATTCACTTCTTTCCTGATATGAGAGGAACCTACAAGTTCTGGCAAGTTCAAGCAGCAGTAGAGCAAGTGAAAGGATGTGATGTATCTTTCTCAAGGGTGATCTCCAAGAGCGTGTTAACCAACCTAAAGAATTGCATGGATGGCAAATCCCAATTGTCATCTTAGTCCACTAGAGTTGCAATGCACCTGATGGCATGCACCCTCAAAGGGATTTTGGAGCAATATGAGAAGCAGATGTCTTAGAAAGTGACTTTTCTACAAGAGAAAGCCACCAATGCAGCAAAGGTAGCACAACTTCATAAAAGCCTTAGGGAAGGTGTATAAGCCAAGGTAGAGGAGGCACAAGCGAGGGCCATGTAGGCACAAGAGCAAGTTGAGGCCACCACAAAAGTGGTTGACATGGAAAGGCATAGAAGAGGAGAAGAAGAGAAGTGCATGAAGGATCTTTGAGATAGGTTTGAAGAAGTGAGAAATTATGGGGACATGGGGACAAGGAGCTAGAAAAGATGCAAAAGGACCTTGAAGATCAGAGAGCCGAAAAGGAGGGTCTTTACATATAAAAAAACCAGATGATTGAGGAGCTGAAAAGGGAGAATGCAGAAACCAGAAAGGTGATGTTAGAACTACAGGAGACCTTTGAGGCCAAGAAGGATGGGGTAGAGAGAAGCCACGGTGGGGAAGACAACGAGGCAGCTCCCTAGACTAGGAAGGATGCAGAGAGTAGCCACCATGGTGGAGCAAGTTCCAGCCACCGCGGTGGAGAAATTTGCAGCAGCCATGGTGAGGGTTGTTTTTATGAAACAGTGTTGGAAGTCTAAAGACCAAGCTACAATACCCTACAAGAAGATCATGATAGATGTTTGCACAAGCTTGCCGTGGCTTTTGATAGTTATGAAAAGTAGTCAATCACCCTACGAGATTTCTAAACTAGAGTAGAAGTTGCTGAGGGATTCTGATGCTACTATTGCACAGAGTGAGCAAAAAGTGGAGGAGATGAAGATGAAGGAGATGAAGGGATTTTTGAGAAATACGAGAAGCAAATGTCTTAGAAGGTGACTTTTCTACAAGAGAAAGCCACCGATGCAACAAAGGCAATGCAACTTGAGAAAAGTCTCAAGATAGGTGCAAAAGCCAAGGTATAGGAGGCACAAGCGAGGGCCTTTCAGGCACAAGAGCAAGCTCCATGAAATTGGTTGACATGGAAAGGCATAGAAGAGAAGAAGCAAAGAAGCACATGATGGAGCTCTGAGATAGGCTCAAAGAAGTGAGAAATGATGGGGACATGGTGGACAAGGAGCTAGAATAGATGCAAAAGGATCTTGAAGATCAGAGATCCAAAAAGGAGGGTCTTTACAAATGGCTCTGCAACATGCATAAATCATTGAACATTGAAAAAGACTAGAAGATGGAGGAGCTAAAAAGGGAGAATGCAGAAACCAAAAAGGTGATGCAGGAATTGCGAGAGAGCTTCTAGGTTAGAAAAATGGGACAGAGAGAAGCCGAGGTGGAGAAGACAACAAGGCAGCCATGGTGAGGGTTGTTTTTATGAAACACTGTTAGAAGTCCAAAGCGCAAGCTACAATACCCTACAAGAAGATCATGATAGATGTTTGCACAAGATTTATGTGGCTTTCGACAGTTATGAAAAGTAGTCCGTCACACTACAAGACTTCCAAACTAGAGTGGAAGTCTTGGAAACTACCGATGAAGAAGTTTTTTAGGAATTTATGAAAGCTCAACAAATGCTGAGGGATTTTGATGTAGCTCTTGCACAGAGTGAGCAAAAAGTGGAGGAGATGAAGGAGAACATCTGTAAACTTAAGATAAGGTAGGAAGGAATCAAGAAGCAACTTCATCATGTACAGAGCAAGACTATGGTGTTGACTGCCACAATAGTTAAATGGAATGCCTATCCTACTATGCAATAGGGTCCAAAATGCATGGTCTACCATACCCCCATCATAGATGACTACTGTATCCAATGGCTTGCATGCTACCGCCCTATGCACATTTTTTTCTTTGGAGTGTGGGTGCATACGAAACCGCTATGTAGAGAATGCCATTTGCCATTGCCAAGGTCATGGACAGATCAAATGTGCCTGCTTGCTACAAGTATCTATTTCTACAATGAGAAAGTAGATGCTACAGCTCAATTTGCCATTTGGGCAAAAGATCTTAAAGACAAGGAGCTCAAATTGAAGAAGGATAACCGAATCACAGACAGCAAGAAAAAAGAGCCTGAAGGGAGGAACCAGGCCCCTTTTGGGAGCAAAAAGGGCCAAGCCTGCAACCAAGAAATTCAAATAAAGGAAAGAGGAAGTGGCATGAAGGGAAGGGGTCTTTGAGATAGTAATCTATGAAACAATCTCTCTCCCTCCCTCCCTCTCACTCTCTCTTATAGATTCAATTCATTAGCTCTTGCAATCTCTGCCCTCTTTTCCATGTTACACATCCACTTCCTCTTCTTTTTTACTATTTTTATTGTTTTAGATCTCGAGTAGGAATTATGAATGATTTATTACCATTCACCTTGTTTCCATATATTGCACCACCTACTCTAACATATACTATTCTTTCCTAGGAGAATATTCCCCTACATTGAAAATTCCTAACAAGGTTCTAATCTATGGCAAGAACTCAGCATAGATGGTGGCCCTTTCTTGCCATTTGGTTCCTTGAAGAAATACTAGCTTGTCTCGAGGATTCTTTCATAATTGGGGTGACCTTGCTATGAAGATAGCTTTTTCATGGCGTAGTTCTTGCATGTGAGAGATGATTTCTCTTGCACAGCTTTGCTGGCATGGAGATGAGAAGGGAAGGAACATTGGCTAGAGGAAATAGGGGCCTTATTCTTGCATTTAAAGTAGGAAGTGTTGGGCAAGTACTAGTTCTCACCTCATCGATCTAGGTCATCATATAGCATGAAATAGAGAGTGAGGTGGACATTAGACATCACCTCAGATCTCATCCAACGCATGTGAGGCTAGAGACTCCTTTGATCTTGCATCATGCGAACTCTTATGCGATTAGTCAACAACAAATTCAAAAAGCATAGAGAGGGTTTTGCACCACTTGAGCGAGCGATCATGAGCAGAAGCCTCTTCTCCTAGCCACATCCTTTTCAGCCTAATTTTTTTTTCCATCAATGTTCATGGAATCTAATGCATTAGTTGATACACCATTCATAGCAATTTCAGACATATCTTGGATAAAGTTGATCAGATTTTAGTGTATACCAAACGCCACCATTGGAAAGTCATTTTGGCTATTTTGGATTTTTTCTGAAGAATATGCACTTTAAAGGATCAAAAATACCAATGCTTAACATGCAATAGTGGGTGAACCATGAAGACTAATGGACTTGAAGAAAGTTATAAAAATCCTCTTCAAAGTATCGTTCAAAAAAAGGTGCCAACACTAGATGAAAAGTTTCCACGTGAGTTCATTTGCACCATAAAATTCAGAGATTCATTTCCACCTCATAAGTAAATGCTATAGAAAATTTATCAAGGGCTCCAAAATGGAATAAGATTGATATGCAACAATTTTAATAGAAGAGAACTTGAAGTAATGATTCTGATCGGCACCCATGTGTCTAGAAGAGTTTTCATTCCAAGGACAAATGTGATTTGATCACACCGGCCACTATGGCATATCAAGTACTTTGTCTACATTTCAATTAACAATACAAACAACAATTAATGTTGGTATAGAATGCTAAGCTGGGAATATTGTTACTTTATGAAAGATTGAGGATCACTCTCAATGTGGAGTCGATAATCCATGTCAATGAGTTATCAATATATCTTTGGGACCAATACGTGGTTTATTTGTTTTGGATCTATAATACACACCAACTTCTTATCAATTCAAAGTTTCTAACTTCATTCTTCTTTATATACATTTTTTTGTTTGATTTACTAATTTATTTCTATATGTACACATTTATAAGCACCAGTTTTTGCTCTTCGGCCGCGCATTAAGCTGTAGTGTCACTTTCCTCATTTTCAAACCAGAGACTAGCCTCTCACTGTATGACCATCTGTCTCATTTGTTCACGAGAGAAATGTTCGTGAAAAGGGTAGTTATGTTCAGGAGATAAAAGACTAGAAGAAAAGGACTCTAAGATTAAACCATGGCGCTGCGTAAAAATTAAACTGGTTTTGGGTGGAGAGGAAATGCGAGAGACGAGGATCACGGTTACCTCTCGCATCACTTTCCAGGTTGATTAACAGTGCGCCCCCTTCACAATTCCTAGAAAGCAGTACTCATGATGACAATGGGCAGTGGGAGGTCTCTATGAGCGCCAGGGAGACCGCCAACTCAAGCAACCCGTATTTGGGTGCATTTTGCGCGGGCAACACAAGGCAAAAGGCATCCGCGATAGGACCTAGCTAGAATCGAGGCAAAACGCATCCAGCACCGACTCGAGAACGTATCACCCCTGTCTGTCACCTTTGCTCAGAGGAGAGGATCACGGGTTGCTCAGAGGAAAGGAAACGGGTTGCTCTTGTTGATCAACGTGATCGATCAACGGGTTGCTCGTCAGCATATCTGTCTATTTAAGCAGATGCCTGCCTATGGCATTTCAGGATCTCAAAATCTTCTTCGTGGTCTCCTGCAGCACCATGAAGACCAGCGCTTCCACCCTGGACGTCGTCGCCTTCCTCGCTTAGGCGCTGCTGCTGTCCATGTGCTTGCCTCTCCCGTCCGCTTCTGCCTCTCGCGGAGGGTTACCCTTCATGCATGGCGCCTCAACTGCTGGTCGGAAAAGCCCTGCTCATCCAACCGAGTCTCTTCTTTTGCGTATTACGAATGAAAGCTTTCCTTGTAAATCTATTGCGGCTGATATTGAACTTTGTGGATTGGCATGCAGCAATGGCAGCCCCCATATTCACGGAATCCAGCAGCGATCACCTCCTCCCGGCACTTCCTTTGAAAGGTGAAATTCTTAGCGCCATAGGGATTCCGTCAACTTTGCTTACAGCGATAGTCATCTGTGTAGAGTGTCAAAGGATGCTCATGTATCTTCGCTCCGTCAACTTTTGGTTACGGTTGTAGTCATCTGCATAGAGTGTTAGTGATCCTCATCGGCTTCCTGTTCTCTATTTAGCTCTGTTCTTTAGAGTGTTAATGATCCTCATGTATCTTTAGCCGTCCAATTTGAAAGGTGAAGTTCTCATGCCCATCGGTACTCCGCTCTGTTCTTTAGCTCCTTCATCGGCTTCCTTTCATCGGTGCTATTTAAGCGGCTACCGATGAATGTTGTCGTGAAAATTGCCTCTTGTTAGTGTGTGCTATTCCTCTTAAACACGAGCAATCATTGGCATCAAACGTTGCCTCAACAAGAAATGGACTAGCACTCATAATTAAAATTGGATCCTTTAAAGACATCCCTCTTCTATGGCGTTTAAGTTAGCTATGATATTGATGACCTTTGTGTAGTGCTAATCATCCCCATGCATATGTGACGGTGGCATTTGAAGCAGAATCTATTGCCACATGCAAAGCGATGCATCGGTGCTATATGTGCATCTAGCCATGAATGTTGCACTGAAAACTGTCTCTTATTAGTGTGTGCTCTTCCACTTAAGCGTGAGGAGTCTTTGGCATCAAAGGTTTCATCAACAAGCAATGAACTAGCACTAACAGGTGAAATTTGATGTCTAAAAAACTTTCATCATCAATGTTGTTTTATGTGAGTAGTGATAATCATGATTGTACAATGCTAGCCATCTATGTATAGTGCTAATGATCCTCATGCATGTTTGTGGCATTGAAGCAGAAGTAAAAGCAAAACTGGCCACTACATGTAAAGCCATCGGTGCTATTTGTGCAGCTAGCCATGATTGTTGTAGTGACAATTGTCTCTTATTAGTGTGTGCTCTTCCTCTTAAGAATGAGAAGTCATTGGTATCAAAGGTTGCATCAACAAGCAATGGAATAGCATTGACAGGTGAAGTTAGATCCCATAAAACTTTCCCATATAGGTATTGTTTCTATGAGCAATAGCCATCTATTTACAGTGATAGTATATATGTATAGTATTAATGATCTTCATGTGTATTTGTGATATTGAAGCAGAATCAACTGCTAGATGCAAAGCCATCAGTGCTATATGTGCATCTAGCCATGAATGTTGTAGTGAAAACTGTCTCTTATTAGTGTGTGCTCTTCCTCTTAAGTGTGAGGAGTCATTGGCATCAAAGGTTTCATCAACAAGCAATGGACTAGCACTAACAGATAAAATTTGATGTCTAAAAAACTTTCATCATCAATGTTGTTTTGTGTGAGTATTCGTAATCGTGATTGTATAATGCTATCCACCTATGTATAGTGCTAATGATCCGCATGCATGTTTGTGGCATTGAAGTAGAAGCAGAAGTGGCCACTACATGTAAAGCCATCGGTGCTATCTGTGCAGCTAGCCATGAATGTTGTAGTGACAGTTGTCTCTTATTAGTGTGTGCTCTTCCTCTTAAGCATGAGAAGTCATTGGTATCAAAGGTTGCATCAAGAAGCAATGGAATAGCATTGATAGGTACAGTTAGATCCCATAAAAGTTTACCATATAGGTGTTGCTTCTATGAGCAATAGCCATCTATTTACAGTGATAGTATATATGTACAGTATTAATGATCTTCATGTGTATTTGTGATATTGAAGCAGAATCAACCGCTAGATGCAAAGCCATTGGTGCTATATGTGCATCTAGCCATGAATGTTGTAGTGAAAACTGTCTCTTATTAGTGTGTGCTCTTCCTCTTAAGCGTGAGGAGTCATTGGCATCAAAGGTTTCATCAACAAGCAATGGACTAGCACTAACAGGTAAAATTTGATGTCTAAAAAACTTTCATCATCAATGTTGTTTTGTGTGAGTAGTCATAATCATGATTGTACAATGCTAGCCATCTATGTATAGTGCTAATGATCCTCATGCATGTTTGTGGCATTGAAGCAGAAGTAAAAGCAAAAGTGGCCACTACATGTAAAGCCATCGGTGCTATTTGTGCAGCTAGCCATAATTGTTGTAGTGACAATTGTCTCTTATTAGTGTGTGCTCTTCCTCTTAAGCATGAGAAGTCATTGGTGTCAGAGGTTACATCAACAAACAATGGAATAGCATTGACAGGTAAAGTTAGATCCCATAAAACTTTCCCTATAGGTGTTGTTTCTATGAGCAATAGCTATCTATTTACAATGATAGTATATATGTATAGTCTTAATGATCTTCATGTGTTTTTGTGATATTGAAGCAGAATCAACCGCTACATGCAAAGCCATCGGTGCTATATGTGCATCTAGCCATGAATGTTGCAGTGAAAACTATCTCTTATTAGTGTGTGCTCTTCCTCTTAAGCGTGAGGAGTCATTGGCATCAAAGGTTTCATCAACAAACAATGGACTAGCACTGGCAGGTAAAATTTGATGGCTAAAAGATTTCCATCATCAATGTTGTTTTGCGTGAGTAGTGATAGTCATGATTGTACAATGATAGCCATCTATGTATAGTGACAATGATCATCATTCGTCTTTGTGGCATTCAAGCAGAAGGAGAAGTGACCACTACATGTAAAGCCATCGGTGCTATTTGTGCAGCTTGCCATGAATGTTGTAGCAACAATTGTCTCTTATTAGTGTGTTCTCTTCCTCTTAAGCATGAGAAGTCATTGGTATCAAAGGTTGCATCAACAAGTGATGGACTAGCATTGACAGGTAAAGGTAGATCCCATAAAATTTTCCTGTATAGGTGATGTTTCTAGGAGCAATAGCCATCTATTTACAATGATAGTATATATGTATATTGTTAATTATCTGCATACATATTCAACCGCTACATGCAAATCCATTGGTACTATTTGTGCGACTAGCCATGAATGTTGTTGTGAAAATTGAATGTCATTAATGTGTGCTCTTCCTCTTAAGAATGATCAATCATTGGCATCAACCATTGCATCATTAAGCAATGGACTAGCACTAACAGGTAAAATTTTATCCCGTAAAAGCATTCCTCATCAGTGTTTTTTTTGTGAGAAGTCATAGTCATCTATGTATAGTGTTTTAATGATCATTATGAATCTTCATGGCATTGAAATAGAATTGACCATGACATGAAAATCCATCGGTGCTATTTGTGTGGCTAGCCATGAATGCTATAGTGAAAATTTTCTTTTATTATTGTGTTCTATCCCTCTTAAGCATGAGGAGTCATTGGTATCAAAGGTTGCATTAACAAGAATGAACTAGCATTGGCTATGGTAAAATTTGATCCCTAAATTTCCTATGTACTCTTCCAATTAAGCATGATGAGTCCTTGACGTCACTAGAGAATTATGATAATTTCCACCAATATAAGTATTACTCCCTTAAGCCCAATTGTCATTGTTACAGAATCAGCCCTTGCATGCAAAGCCATTGGCACCATTTGTGCAAGCAACCATGAATGTTGTAGTGAGAGCTGCCTTTTACTAGTGTGTGCTCTTCCACTTAAGTATGAGCAGCCCTTAGCATCAAAGAAACCATTAATGACCAACGACCTTGCTACATTCACAGGTATGATGATTCGATTACCTTAAAGCTTTTGGCATCACTAACCTTATTGATTATGATACATATTGTGGCATTGTTACAAAATCCATTCCTATATGCAAAGCCATCGGTGCTATTTGTGCCAATAGTAACGAATGTTGTAGTGAAACTTGCCTTCTATTGGTGTGCACTGGTCCACTAAATCATAAGCAATCATTGGTGTCAGATGAAGCATCAACAACTAATGGACTAGCTTTAATTTGAAAGGTATACACAAAAGTGTGTAACTTGTGATTTCATCTCATAATTTTTCTTCTTATAACATTTATGTAATCTTTAGTAGTGTCCATTAAGGTAATCACCAAGAATTATGTTTCTTTAAAAGTTATCTATATTTGCTAGTTGTTACTAATGATCTTTTTAGAGTGGGAAGGCTTTCTTTATTGTGCATATATTTTTATTCAATTCATTGATATGAGTACTTAATAGCAAAGATCATCTGGACAACCTTCTATACTACATCTATGGACATATAAGATTACTTTCAACTAATGCTAATTTTTATGCAAAATGAACTTTAAGAAAGTAATATGTTCACAATCTTTGACAAGGTAGTATTTAATATTTGCACATTTACAATTACTTCAAGAAATGTGAAGACTGTATTACAAATGTTGAATTTAGATGTGATCCAATTCATATTTTGAAAACTATGAGAAAATAATAAATTTTATTCTACCACTCCTCTTCAAAGAATTTCTCCCCAGAATCTCCGACAACTGCAAAGTTATCCCCATCTTCCAAATAGTCAGTGAGGTCATCAAAACTCTCCCCAAACTATGGCGAGTCATTTGTCTCTACAATTTTTGTGACTCCATGTGAATGTAGAGGAAAAACTTGAGCTAGATCCCATGTCTTTGCAGTTGCAATGTTCTCACAATCATCATGATCCCCTATGATGCACGCACTACAGAAACAAGAAAGTTTTATTGTTCTAATTATTAGTTGGTTTTTTGAAAAGCCCCATATGCTATGCAAACCATGAACTCCTTTAATTTTCTCACAATTGTGCCATCTTCTCCTTTGCACTTCATCCACTTTCACTTCATGGAACACTCTGCCTACTACAGTATTTCTAAGGCTTTGTTTACTGTATGTTGAATGCATTCCTGTGGAGAGGTTGGCTATAAGCCATGTTACAGCATCATGGGCATCATTGAGTTTTTCTCGAGGGCATGCTAATTGGTGTTTAAACAGAGCTTGCTTGTTGTTTAAACAAAGCTAATTGGTATTTAAATAGGGTGTCATGTTCCCTATCATCTGAAATGTACAAATGGTAAGACTTGTGTTGCATTGACCTGGACTCCTATGAGTCATCAAGCAGATTGGCATCATGCATGGAAGAATCAAGGAAATGACTATACGTGATGTGCATAAGAATTGTTATTTGCTTATTGTACCATTGAGGACCTTCTTGAAAAGAATAATTTTTTGCAAAATCTATGATAGATACAAAGGTGTCCCGGGGAAAATTGGTAGGGCACATCCTAAACTACTTATCCTTCTAGGTGGCTGTGAAATTGTGAAGCACATATTTTGGGATGGATTCAACCACATGACCTACAAGATCCCTTGGCTGGCTGCTCTTATATGATAGTAGCCATCTCTTTTTATGGAATCCTTCAACATCGACATTTTCAAATCTCCTCCATTTTAGAGCAACGTGGTTGTCTTGCCTCATTTCATTTGGACATGCATTGAATGTCTTCTTCTTCAGCTTCAAACTACAATGCTTGCATGTGCCACAAATGGATTCGATCCTGTGCCACTCGTGGTATCCCTTTGAACAAACCACTAGCTCCCATAGAGGCCTCAGGCAACAAAACTTGCCCTCCCTTGCAACACATGATGAGGATCTAGGTAGCCTACAGACTGTGCATTCATTCGGGAGGCATGGGCATCGATCCCCATGGAGCAATGCTCCAACACAACCAGATCTCAAGTCATTCATAGCTTGCTGAGCCAAGTCCAAGTCTATGTGTTTTGCAATAACAAACATTCCTGTCTTTGAGATTCCTGACCTACCAGGGCTTACAATGCTCAAAGCTCCTCTGTCCAATTGAAATATTTGGATTCTGATCCACAAACTTGAGATACAACTCCGGCTGCTGACTCAACATGCGGGAACAACAGAACAATGAGCCCCCTTTTTGCTACTACTAAAAGAATACAAAACATAGTCTAATTAAAGTACATAATGAATCAAAACAACTTGTAACCACCGCGCTAGTCTAGGACAATCACAATTTCAATCATTGGGCTGGTTTAGGACACGTTAAGGGCAGTCAAAATTTCAACCCCACTAGGATGGTTTAGGACACTGTCATGATTTCAACCACTAGGATTGTTTAGCCTATTGGTCTCAACTTCACATATTAAACAATAACAAGTATATTTCTTTTCATTTCTGAATTTCACCATTAGAAAATAATAATATATTGCTTTTCATTTCTGAATTTCACAATTTAACAGTGGCATATGACCCAAATAGTAACAAATTAAATTTATCGAATTTAAGTACTAACAAACACAATAATTTCAACCATCAGCCTCGTCAATAACTAATTCCTATTCAAGCACACTAGTTTAGAACAATCACATAACTGGTGATTGAGCTGAAGCAGCCACGGTGGCATGATGTTCCAACCACCGGGCTGGTTTAGTACAATCACTCTTGTATTTTTGTGCCAAAATGTCATCATTGTGGCAATGACTTCTGCACTTAGGTTGTCTAGCCTTTTCTTGCATTCTGTTGAAGCCCACAAACTTCTCAAGTCAGGATGATCGTGCATTGCTTTTGCTCTACGTTCAACCATTGGAGCCACATTGGTCCTTTTAATTAACAACATTTTCGACATTGTGTGCCCAAGCCATTTCTCCTTTGTTTTAGGGGACACCAGCATAGCTAATGTCACCCTGTTTGCAGCAACTAGGTGATCTAAGCTGTGCATCCCTTTCACTTTCTATAGGCCATTTCTCAGGTTAGAGAGCATCGCCTCTTGGGCATGCATCTCCCGAGGGTGTTGGTACGGTTGTTACTATATGAACTTTAGGGTGCAGGCTAAAGCTTGTGAAGACTCAAGACTAGTAATCACTTGAATTGCCTGGTGTTGCTATCTCGAATGCTCCCACCAATTGTCACACCACAGCTCATGTTCTTTGCGCCGATGGCAATAATCGAATCCGTGCATCTACAACCGCTTCTTGCTGCTGCTCTGCAAGGAATCTTCTGTGTTCTTCTTGTTTCTCCCTTCATAGATGTTGCAAAAAGTTTCTTTCATTGCCGATTCAATACTATGCCAGTGCTTTCCTCGACCCGCACTCTATTCCTTGTGCCTTGATCTGTCTTTTTGGCTTTCTTGACTCGCAACCTCTATCTGCTTCTCTTACAAGCCATGGCAAGTTGCATGTTGCCATTGACGCTATGGCCATGATAAATTGCTATATCAAGGGCTAAGTGCTAAGTGCTAGCATTGCGGAGTCTTATGTGCTAAGTGCTAGCATTGCTAAGTGCTACCATAACAATTGTAAGTGTTGGCATTGTAGAGTGCTAATTGCTAAATTCTAGCATTGCATAGTGCTAATTTGTTCAAGTCATTTATTACAACCAACGTGCTAGATGAGTCAGGCTTGCCTCCAAGCATGCCTAAAGATATAAGAAATTTGTCGTTTTTAGGATCAATTTTTAGAACCATCCAGTCTCACAAGGAAAAAACCCATCCATTTGGTGATGAGGGAATTCCTCTTCATGATATTAATAGTCCCATGGGAGACACAGAGCACAAGATGAAGCATTGGACACTGTTTCATGTGAGACACACAGCATGCTAAAGACCCAGTTGTGACATCCCTATAGCATTAAAAGAAATAGATGATGATGATTGCCTCATCAATTCCCTAAAAATTAAAAAAAGACAAGAATCAAATGGACTAAAGAGAAATGAGTCAACACATTTAGCAAAAAGAGGGAGGAGAAAGAGAGCAGAAAATCTTGATTTTAAGTCCCTCAACACAAGTAGAGAGTTTAAGATTTAAATCTTGTTTCCTTTGAGAAGCTGCGATATGCAGTCACCTTGGGCCATGACAATTGCTTAATTACTTTGGTTAATTATTGAATATTTTCTATAGCAGATGTCACAACTACATATGAAAAGATCGCTATATAGCAACACTGGTAAACGTTGCTATATAGTGACGATTAATAGAGCTTTAAAAAAAGCACTAGTGGGGCTAAACAGGCCCACAGCAAGCCCTATTTAGCCCCACTAATGATCAAGCAACAGAAGCATATACATGTCGAAGATATACAACATTGTTTGTTACAAAATTACCCTTTCGAAAAGGGTGATATAAAATCACTCAAACGAGTCGATATACAAAAGGATATACATGGCAACATATATTCAAACTACTTCTACTACTAGTACTACTACTAGTACTCATTCGAATCATCGTCATCCTCCTCGTCCTTGTCTTGTTGGCTTGATCCTTAGCCCTCATGAGCTGCGCCTGATCCCTAGCCCTCATCATCGCTTGCCTCTTGTGATGGGATGCTTGAGCTTTGACTCTAAGAGTGAAACCATATTAATTGAAAATTAGATTGGAACTTAAAGAATAAAACAATTTATAAGGGAGATTACAAGTAGGAGTAGACTTACACTGTACGAGTAGCCACCTCAACCCAATCGACCATCGCTCCCATTTCCTCTTGCCCAATAAGCCAGGGCTGTGTTCCTATGCAAAATGTGCATCGCGTCTCTGCATCTGTAGGAAGGCGACCCATCACAGCTTGCTATGGACCCAATTTATGAGAGTTAGATAAAGTGCATGTAATATGTAGTAAAAAAAATAAAACAATACATTAAATGAGAATAAGTAGACTTACCACGGTTGCTTCGAATGCCAACCATCCCCTACACCAAAGTGTGAAGTACCTACACTGTCCAGCCATCTCATCACAGTCCTCCTCTGACCCTCGAACATTTCAGGATGGTCCCTATTCTGCTTCTTGGAAAATTTCCAATCAGCTTTGTCTACCCTAGCCCTCCCCTTTGCGATGGAATTACGCAAGGTTGATCTACAATGCTTTAGGACCAAACCGATGTGCTCTCGCATGTAATTCTCATTGAACTCCCAATTTGGGGGGTTAGCCTGGTATTTTTCTTTTAATTCATCGATGACCACCTGCTTCTTTTGGTCATCTTCATACCACCAATCAGTAGTAATGCGGCTCTTAAAGTGATGGCTCATCAATCGCCTCATGCTGGCCATCACTGCTTTGCCCTTTTTATGTTCTATTATCTCTCCAGCAGTCATGATTTGAGAGGACAGGTCCTCGACTGGGTAAGGAGGACTCATGGTAGTGGTAGAGCCAGAGCGAGTGGTGTTTGTGTGAGCACTTTCGGAGCAAGGAGTAGTAGTTAGAGTAGCAGAGGACAAGGAACTTGACTGGTACTGGATCTTGGGACTAAGTGGAGACCTGTGGGGATGTGAGTGTGCTCACTCGTCTACATCTCTTGAGTCAGCACAACATAAGGGACCCCTCCTACTCTTCCTTCCCTTACGATGGGCATGCTCAGGTGATGATCCCTTAGTCAAAGGGGCAAGAGGGGATGGCTGGGTAGTAGGTCTAGGTCCTCTAGGATAGCAAAGAGAAGAATCTTGCTACCTCCTCATCAGTCATCTGTGCTACAAACTCATTGGGACTCCCAACAAAGCCATGGGCTACTAGCAAAGGAGTTCCCTGAGGGGTAGTCACAATGCTACGTCTGAGAGGACTTGGGCTAGGGGTAGTGGCAAGGGTAGCCCCATGAGGTGTCGCCTGAGGGGAATCAAAGTTTTCTGGAGAATAGAGATCATGATGTCTCCTCCTACTAGGGTTTCCGTACTTGTCCGACGTGTGATGTGATCCCATGTCTAATGTAGACACAAACACGAAACAAAAAACAAAAAACAAGAGAATACATTGAGAAAGCACATGAGAATACATTGACAAAGCATAAGAGAATACATAAAGAAAGCATATGATTATGCTTATGCATAAGCCTAAGCATAGGCATAGGCATATGCTTATGAAAAGAAGAGAAAAAGAGAGGAAAAAGGAAGAGAAACAAAGGACAAGGAGAAGGAGAAGGATAAGGACATGCATAGGTAAAGACATAGGCATAGGCATATGCTTATGAAAAGAAGAGAAAAAGAGAGGAAAAAAGAAGAGGAAGAAAGGAGAAGGATATGCATAGGCATAGGCATAGACATATGCTTATGAAAAGAAGAGAAAAAGAGAGAAAAAAAGAAGAGAAAGAAAGGAGAAGGATATGCATAGGCATAGGTATAGGAATATGCTTATGAAAAGAAGAGAAAAAGGAGAGAAAAAGTGAGGAAAAAAGAAGAGAAGGAAAGGAGAAGGAGAAAGAGAAGGAGAAAGAGAAGAGGAGAAGGAGACATATGCTCATGCATAAGCATAAGCATAAGAGAAGGAAGAGAAAAAATGAGCATCAGCATAAGAGAAAAGGAAGGAAAGGATATGCTTATTCTTATGCAAGAGCATATGAGCATAAAAGAAAAAGAGAGAAAGCTTAAGCGTAGGCAAATACATATGCTTACGAAAAGAGATTGAAAGAGGGGAAAGAGGGGGAGAAAGAGAGAGGAAAAGAGGAGAAGGAGACAAATGCTCATGCATAAGCGTAAGCATAAGAGAAGGAAGAGGCAAAAAGAGCATAAGCATAAGAGAAAAGGAAGGAAAGGATATGCTTATTCTTATGCAAGAGCATATGAGCATAAAAGAAAAAGAGAGAAAGCTTAAGCATAGGCAAATGCATATGCTTATGAAAAGAAATTGAAAGAGGGGAAAGAGGGGGAGAAAGAGAGGCAAAAAGAGGAAAAGAGAAGGAGAAAGAGAAGGAGACATTCATGCATAAGAGAAAAGGAAACAAAGGATATGCTTATTCTTATGCATGAGCATATGAGCATAAAAGAAAAAGAGAGAAAGCTTAAGCATAGGCAAATACATATGCTTATGAAAAGAGAAAGCATAAGCATAAGCATAAGAGAAGAAAGAGGAAAAAAGAGCATAAGCATAAGAGAAAAGGAAGAAAAGGATATGCTTATTCTTATGCACGAGCATATGAGCATAAAAGAAAAAGAGAGAAAGCTTAAGCATAGGCAAATACATATGCTTATGAAAAGACATTGAGAGAGGGGAAAGAGAGAGGAAAAGAGATTGAAAGAGGGGATGAAAGAGGGAAAAAAGAAGAGGGAAAAAGAGCATAAACATAAGAGAAGGAAAAGGGGAAAAGAGATTGAAAGAGGGGAAAAAGAAAAGAAGGAAAGGAGGAAGAGGGAAAAAAGAGATTGAAAGAGGGGATAAAGAAGAGAAGGAAAGGAGGAAGAGGGGAAAAAGAGATTGAAACAGGGGATAAAGAATAGGGAAAAGGAAGAGAAGAAAGAGAGAAAGAGAGGGAAAGAAGAGGAAATAAGGGAAGAGAGGGGTTCCTACACCCATCACTACAGCTAGTGCTTAAGGTGCTAGCTACAGGCCAATGCAAATAACAAAAATAACAAAAGAAAAAAAGAGGAAGGACTTTCTTACCTGGAATAGCACTGGTCGATGTTTTGTGGACTAGCCCTACAAAAGAGAGAAAGCATACCATTTTTCAAATAACTAGTTAGAGGAAGGAGGAGTTTAGAGACGCAACTTCTCAAAGGGATTGGATTGAGGAGACAAGCATAAGCCTACAAACAAGGAAAAAGAGGAGGAAGAGAAATACCAAAAAGATTAGAAGAGGTGAGTCTTCTTTCTTTCACAAAATCTGGTTTTTTTTCTTTAACCCTTGAAAACTAAGCATAAAAACTAGTACATAGCCTTAGCAATACAAGGAGAAACATGCTTCAACACTCACAAAACGAAATCTCACAAAAAATGAACATACGTTGCTTAAAGAGACACCTTCTTGAAGAACTTCTTTTCACACAAGCAAAGAGGGAGAAGGGTGGAGAGGGAGCACAAGTGTTAGGAGAGGGGTTGAGTAGTGGTGAGGAGTGGAGAATAGACAAGAGGAAAGCGAGGTCGTCGAATATAAGGTGGAAGGAGAGATTTTTTCTTTTCCCGCAATAGAAATTCTAAAGAAATCATCACGGCATGGGGTTTCAGATTTAAGCCCACAATGTCGCTATATAGCGACATTTATATTCAAAAACATTGCTATATAGCAACAACAAAACAGGGCAAAGCATCACTATATAGCGACGGTTCAGGGCACTTATTATTAAAAGAGAGAAAAGAAGCTCATGGGTGGCTATTTTTTGGTTGTTAATAGATTTCCTTACAACTCATGTTATATTTTTGGAAGTGTGCAGAATATAAAAAGGATGAGTGGAAGCTTGTTAGATGATGCACCAATGCTCAAGAGCACAGAGTGGCTTACAGAGAGGTTATATTGTCATTGCACTCATTGCAAGTGAGAAGTACGACATCAACGTCTTATTATCATGCACCAGTTGCAAATGTATGAGGAGGAGCCCGAACTAGTACCCACCATTTGTGTTACACGTGGTGATGGATTATCAGTAAGTCAATGCTATTTGAGTTTGTGGTTAATATTGGATACCATTATGACACGAAACCTTGAGAAAAGATCTTATATTTACATGAAATCTTAAAACATGATAAGGAGGGCAGTACTACACATGGATCCTATTGCGACGTTTAAGTACAGACGTTAGTGCGTATGGGGCGCTAATCATTGGTATGGGAAGCGCATCCTGTAAAGCGTCACTATATAGCGACTTTAAGCAAACGTCGCTATATACCGACGATTTCTAAAGTCACTATATAGTGACATTTATTAAAAATGTAAGTGTCGCTATATAGTGACACTCAGATACAATTTTATAGCGATGTTTTCAGAGAGATTTTTTACTCATATAGGCCTTAAAAGCTAGTTTCTTTCAATGACAGGTTTTTTTAAATTTTCATACATGTTTGATCTTTTGAGAGAATAAAAGTATGAGAGCATGTACATCAAGCATTTAAAGCTCATATATTCATGTGCAAGTTTGAGACGAAAAAAATCAATGAAGAGCATTTACATCAACTGTTTCATCTTGAGCCAAGTCTAACGTGCCAAACAAGTCTATCTCTAACTCTATACTGAGTTGATCTCCTATATCATCATCATACTCGACTAGCATCGTATGTTCACCTAAAAGTATTTGATCATCTTCTTCAATAAAGTGTGGTGATTCTTGATGATCATTGTCTTCTTCCTCAATATCATGATCTCCATCTTCCTCTCGTGTGATGTCATTATGCGCATCTTCCTCTTGGCTCATATTGTGATCTTCATCTTCTTCGCTAGATTCATTAGGATCAATTGGATCCGGCATTGGTAGTGGCATCTCCATATCCACATCTCTATCTTTAAAAATTTGCTTACTTCATGGTGCAACTTGGATCACGTACCACCATCTTGGATCAGAATGATCCGGATGAAAAACCACCTATATTGAAGATGGGTGCCAAATATCATCAATTATATATATGAAATTATGCTTAAGTACATGTATCAATGGATCTTTAAATACGAAAGCTTCGATTAATTAAATCATTAGTATGCACGTGCTCATAGTGCTCAGGAAGAACAAAAGTATCACTTTCATCGATCCAATGTTTGGTGGAGTCTATTGCAAAGAAACCACCACTATCTTTTCTCATTGTCGCATGGGGACCATTGTAAATAGTTCTAAACCATTTTACATCAAGAATGAAAATACTAAATCGTCTGAAATCAACTTCATAGATTTCACATATGGTTCCACAATAATCCTACTGTGAGCAGAGAAGATTGGTATCCAAAGCACTTGCTCGGCTATCTTGTGTGAAGTTAGCCATGACTCCACAATCATACGTGACTCTCTTTGAATCGATGCGTTCCATGCAAAAATGTCGACAATATGACTATAATGCACTATACTTTTTGTGCTATAAAAGAGCATCATTAAAACAATGAAGATGCATCTATTTTATAGAGTATATTGCCACAAATAATTACTTAACTATTTCAAGAGGTAAGAAACTTACATGCATCATACAACCAGATGATAACTCTCGGTCGCGCTCATTTATTGTCTCTCCATTGCATTTCGCTTTACATAGAGCCAGTTGTAGCCAATCAAGTGACATGTGAGTGGGGAGAAGAGCCAGATCCCATGGATACGGTTGCAATTGCCTATACATTACTCTGAATCTCTCGTCCTTGCATTTATTCTTTTTGCTTTGGCCACTTCATATCTCTCAATCTACTTCTACATCTCAGGGCTATTGAGGATACAAAACTTATTGAATTTCTCCATTTGCTCTTTGCTCATCTTTCTTTAAATCCCTTTTCCTTGGGGAACCTTGCCAATGATGCAATCATCATCCTTGTTATTCCAAGCTTGCGGCATATCGAGATCCGTGGATGCAAGAAACTCTGTGATATATACTAATGACTCTTGCACAAGCCATTCCTCTACCATGCTTGCTTCTAGTCTTGCTCTTTGTCTTACAAATCCATTCAAAGTTTTCATAAACCGCTCAAGAAAAAACATCCATCGACTATGAACGGTAGCCACCTCATCAACTATGTGCACAAGCAAGTGGACTTGAGTTGTCATAATGCTAGAGGGAAAGTGCTTCTCAAGCAAGCATACAGCTTTGATGGATTCCACCCTAGCCTTCTCGATGCTCGATGTGGAGATCTGTTTTTGAGATATCGACCTATTTCACATGCCCATGTAAGATATTTTCATAATCAATCTATAGATTATTTAGCTTAAATTGAAGAAAATGCAATCAATGCAATTTGATAGTAAGCATACCTCACAATACCACTGATCTTGAATATAGCATTTCTAACATCTTCTTGTAAGCACCATTTTATTGTAATTGGGAGGATGAACTATCAAAGCAACAAAGAAGTCATGTCCACAATATAACATAATAATAATTACGCTAACGCATCATGATTATCCATATACTAATTCTACAGATTAGAATACCTATAAGACCTTGTGCCAATCATGGGACTTGAGCCCACTAAGGTTATTGTCCTTTGCAAATGCTCCTTTCAAGCAAAGCATGTACCCTGTCAATGTTTGAAAAGAGGTAATGTCCACCTTGATCATTGCCTCCTCCCTCATAGAGAGGATCCATGTTGCTTTCGAGAGGATAACTTTTCTCGAAGCATGTGCTTGGAGCCACAGACATCCTATTCATAGCATGCAAGTCTTCTCGCACTCCTCTCGAGTCTTTGGAACTAACCAAGTGTGCCCAAATAGTAGCCCCCGCATTCTTGAAGATATGCATGGGATCCAAGAGATGATTGATTTGTAACTAACCCCAATAAGGAAGCTCATGAAAGATCAATAGCTTCTTCATACTAGGAGGACGTTCCTCTCCATTCACCCTCCAAGCTTGAATCCAGTCACTTGCCTTCAAATATGATGGTGCTGGATCAAGCTGACCTCGACGTGCGAGATGGTCAAGTGGAAGGTATCGAGCATGACCTTCATAAACATTTTTCCTCATATGTTTGGAGTATTGTGCAAGCGATTACGAACCCAATCCACAAAGAGGACAAGCATTGTACCCACTTGTAACAAGTCCTGCACGCGTGCATGAATGTGTTAGTATAAGACATGCATGTGAAAGAGAGTCATAAAAGCATAATGCTATATTATACTTATAGAGACACAACCATGTACCTGTGCACTCTCCATATCCTGGGTAGTCATGCATGGTCCACATCAAGATACCCCTAACCAAAATATCATTGGTATGTCTAGGAGCTCCGGAAATATCAAAGACCCACACTCCTCTCCATAATATCTGTAACTCCTCTATTAAATATTCCATGTACATGTCCATATTTTTTGCCTTGTACTTCCCTAGTATAAGTAGTGCAAGCATGAGGTGTCCCTTTTTTATTATTAGCCATGGTGGGATATTGTAATTCACCACGACTATGGGCCATGTCGGCCAAGATGTCGAGCATAATTGGAAAGGATTCACACCGTCCATGGCGAGCCCAAGCTGTAACTTGTGTGGCTCCCTCACAAAGTCCATCCATTGATTGTCTATGTGCTTCCAAGCTACACAATCTATGGGAATTCTCAATGTGTCATCAGCAGACTGATGAGATGCATGCCATGTTAGCAACTCCGCTATGGATTTGCATCGGAACATGTGATGTATTCTTGCAATGATGGGAAAGTGTCTCAAGAAGCATAAGAGAAGGAGACATATGGTCATGCTTATGCTTATGCATGAGCATAAGAGAAGGAGTCAGCATATGTCTCCTTCTCCTTCTCCTTCTCCTCTTTTCCTCTTTCCCCTCTTTGAATCTCTTTTCCTCTTTTCCTCCTTTTTTCCCCTCTTTCCCCTCTTTCATGCTCATGCTCTTATGCTCATGCATAAGCATAAGCATATGTCTCCTTCTCTTATGCTCATCCTAAGCATAAGCATGAGCATATGTCTCCTTCTCTTATGCTTATGCTTATGCTTATGCATGAGCATATGTCTCCTCTTATGTACAAGCATGAGCATAAGCATAAGAGAAGGAGACATATGCTCATGCTTATGCTTATGCATGAGCGTAAGAGAAGGAGACATATGCTCATGCATAAGCATGAGCATATGTCTCCTTCTCCTTCTCCTCTTTTTCTCTTTCCCCTCTTTGAATCTCTTTTCCTCTTTTCCTCCCTCTTTTCCCCCCTCTTTCCCCTCTTTCATGCTCATGCATAAGCATAAGCATAAGCATAAGCATATGTCTCCTTCTCTTATGCTCATGCATAAGCATAAGCATGAGCATATGTCTCCTTCTCTGATGCTCATGCATAAGCATAAGCATGAGCATATGTCTGTTGAGATATCGAGCTCCAATCGTGATATGCCAGGGTGACCGTTGTGCATTTATGTCACTGACTTGTTAGCTGCAGATGCAGTTGGTACACCATCCATGAATAATAGCTAGATGATAGCTATCCTTATGTACTCTAGTTCGTAGCTCAGTTAGTAATGCCACCTTAGTTAGCTGAGTTTGGTTTGAGACCCACATATAGGGTTCTTCTATTTCTTTGTACAAGAGTTCTTTTGGCTTTCACAACTAAGAAGAGGAAAACTATTTTTTAGCCTCCACCTTTGTGTGTATTCCCCCATTGTGTATGTGAGAAAGCCACAAGTGAGACTCCTTCCTTCTCTCCCACTATCTTCACATGGTATCAGAGCCTGGTTCATGGTAAGGAGCTTAAGAAAGCAAACCAAGTTCACAGTGTCCTGGTAAGAGGACCAGTATTGCTTTCCTTTTTTGAGTTTGGGAGCAAATCTCTGCAGGTGGCACAGCCGGAAAGTGCAAGAGTGCATTGTCTCAGATTGAAACGCCCTTCGCGATGTGGCGAGAGAGCAATATATGCTTGGGAGAAGGCAAAGGCCTCAGTGACTTTATTTTTCTGATTCAAGGCCATTTCGGGGCCCGTTTTGGAGGCAGAAGTTCTCTACAAGCACTGAGAAAAAAGCCCTATTTTTATTGTGCGACCACTACTCTATAGGTTAGTGAAAAGTTGCCACAGAAATTGCATCGTATGCCTATGCGCAGAGATATTGGGAGTTACAAAATCATCCTTATTGCCTGTTGATGCAAAATCGTCACTAGGAAGTGACTGTGTGGTCAAATACCACTTTCATCAGTTTTGCAGATTTGCCCATTTTTGTAGGATATGCACTTTAAAGGATAAAAAATACCAATGCTTAACATGCAATAGTGGGTGAACCATGAAGACTAATGGACTTGAAGAAAGTTATAAAAATCCTCTTCAAAGTATCGTTCAAAAAAAGGTGCCAACACTAGATGAAAAGTTTCCACGTGAGTTCATTTGCACCATAAAATTTAGAGATTCATTTCCACCTCATAAGTAAATGCTATAGAAAATTTATCAAGGGCTCCAAAATGGAATAAGATTGATATGCAATAATTTTAATAGAAGAGAACTTGAAGTAATGATTGTGATCGGCACCCATGTGTGTAGAAGAATTTTCATTCCAAGGACAAATGTGATTTGATCACACCGGCCACTATGGCATATCAAGTACTTTGTCTACATTTCAATTAACAATACAAACAACAATTAATGTTGGTATGGAATGCTAAGCTGGGAATATTGTTACTTTATGAAAGATTGAGGATCACTCTCAATGTGATAATCCATGTCAATGAGTTATCAATCTATCTTTGGGACCAATACGTGGTTTATTTGTTTTGGATCTATAATACACACCAACTTCTTATCAATTCAAAGTTTCCAACTTCGTTCTTCTTTATATACATTTTTTTGTTTGATTTACTAATTTATTTCTATATGTACACATTTATAAGCACCAGTTTTTGCTCTTCGGCCGCGCATTAAGCTGTAGTGTCACTTTCCTCATTTTCAAACCAGAGACTAGCCTCTCACTGTATGACCATCTGTCTCATTTGTTCACGAGAGGAATGTTCGTGAAAAGGGTAGTTATGTTCAGGAGACAAAAAACTAGAAGAAAAGGACTCTAAGCTTAAACCATGGCGCTGCGTAAAAATTAGACTGGTTTTGGGTGGAGAGGAAATGCGAGAGACGAGGATCACGGTTTCCTCTCGCATCACTTTCCAGGTTGATTAACAGTGCGCCCCCTTGACAATTCCTAGAAAGCAGTACTCATGATGACAATGGGCAGTGGGTGGTCTCTATGAGCGCCAGGGAGACCGCCAACTCAAGCAACCCGTATTTGGGTGCATTTTGCGCGGGCAACACAAGGCAAAAGGCATCCGCGATAGGACCCAGCTAGAATCGAGGCAAAACGCATCCAGCACCGACTCGAGAACGTATCACCCCTGTCTGTCACCTTTGCTCAGAGGAGAGGATCACGGGTTGCTTAGAGGAAAGGAAACGGGTTGCTCTTGTTGGTCAACATGATCGATCAACGGGTTGCTCGTCAGCATATCTGTCTATTTAAGCAGATGCATGGCTATGGAATTTCAGGATCTCAAAATCTTCTTCGTGGTCTCCTGCAGCACCATGAAGACTAGCGCTTCCACCCTCGACGTCGTCGCCTTCCTCGCTTGGGCGCTGCTGCTGTGCATGTGCTTGCCTCTCCCGTCCGCTTCTGCCTCTCGCGGAGGGTTACCCTTCATGCATGGCGCCTCAACTGCTGGTCGGAAAAGCCCTGCTCATCCAACCGAGTCTCTTCTTTTGCGTATTACGAATGAAAGCTTTCCTTGTAAATCTATTGCGGCTGATATTGAACTTTGTGGATTGGCATGCAGCAATGGCAGCCCCCATATTAACGGAATCCAGCAGCGATCACCTCCTCCCGGCACTTCCTTTGAAAGGTGAAATTCTTAGCGCCATAGGGATTCCGTCAACTTTGCTTACAGCGATAGTCATCTGTGTAGAGTGTCAAAGGATGCTCATGTATCTTCGCTCCGTCAACTTTTGGTTACGGTTGTAGTCATCTGCATAGAGTGTTAGTGATCCTCATCGGCTTCCTGTTCTCTATTTAGCTCTGTTCTTTAGAGTGTTAATGATCCTCATATATCTTTAGCCGTCCAATTTGAAAGGTGAAGTTCTCATGGCCATCGGTACTCCGCTCTCTTCTTTAGCTCCTTCATCGGCTTCCTTTCATCGGTGCTATTTGTGCGGCTACCGATGAATGTTGTCGTGAAAATTGCCTCTTATTAGTGTGTGCTCTTCCTCTTAAACACGAGCAATCATTGGCATCAAACGTTGCCTCAACAAGAAATGGACTAGCACTCATAGTTAAAATTTGATCCTTTAAAGACATCCCTCTTCTATGGCGTTTAAGTTAGCTATGATATTGATGACCTTTGTGTAGTGCTAATTATCCCCATGCATATGTGACAGTGGCATCTGAAGCAGAATCTATTGCTACATGCAAAGCCATCGGTGCTATATGTGCATCTAGCCATGAATGTTGCACTGAAAACTGTCTCTTATTAGTGTGTGCTCTTCCACTTAAGCGTGAGGAGTCATTGGCATCAAAGGTTTCATCAACAAGCAATGAACTAGCACTAACAGGTAAAATTTGATGTCTAAAAAACTTTCATCATCAATGTTGTTTTGTGTGAGTAGTGATAATCATGATTGTACAATGCTAGCCATCTATGTATAGTGCCAATGATCCTCATGCATGTTTGTGGCATTGAAGCAGAAGTAAAAGCAAAAGTGGCCACTACATGTAAAGCCATCGGTGCTATTTGTGCAGCTAGCCATGAATGTTGTAGTGACAATTGTCTCTTATTAGTGTGTGCTCTTCCTCTTAAGAATGAGAAGTCATTGGTATCAAAGGTTGCATCAACAAGCAATGGAATAGCATTGACAGGTGAAGTTAGATCCCATAAAACTATCCCATATAGGTGTTGTTTCTATGAGCAATAGCCATCTATTTACAGTGATAGTATATATGTATAGTATTAATGATCTTCATGTGTATTTGTGATATATTGAAGCAGAATCAACCGCTAGATGCAAAGCCATCGGTGCTATATGTGCGTCTAGCCATGAATGTTGTAGTGAAAACTGTCTCTTATTGGTGTGTGCTCTTCCTCTTAAGCGTGAGGAGTCATTGGCATCAAAGGTTTCATCAACAAGCAATGGACTAGCACTAACAGGTAAAATTTGATGTCTAAAAAACTCTCGGGGGGGTCACTCATCATATGTAACCCTATCACGTGAGTTCAACAGAAGGATATTTTTTATTTCTAAAATTTACAGAAATAAATATACATAAGGGACTATTTTAAATAGTTTTGGAAAAAATTTACAAATTTGTATAGAAAAGGGGTACATTTTATTAATGAAAAATTTACAGATAAGGGATTTTAGAAATATGCCTTGAACGCACGTGGTATAGAGGGTTTATACATAGTGACCCCCCCGAGAAAAAACTTTCATCATCAATGTTGTTTTGTGTGAGTAGTGATAATCATGATTGTACAATGCTAGCCATCTATGTATAGTGCTAATGATCCTCATGCATTGTTGTGGCATTGAAGCAGAAGCACAAGTGGCCACTACATGTAAAGCCATCGGTGCTATTTGTGTAGCTAGCCATGAATGTTGTAGTGACAATTGTCTCTTATTAGTGTGTGTTCTTCCTCTTAAGCATGAGAAGTTTTGGCGTCAAAGGTTGCATCGACAAGCAATGGAATAGCATTAACAAGTAAAGTTAGATCCCATAAAACTTTCCTATATAGGTGTTCTTTCTATGAGCAATAGCCATCTATTTACAGTGATAGCATATATGTAAAGTATTAATGATCTTCATGTGTATTTATGATATTGAAGCAGAATCAACCGCTAGATGCAAAGCCATCGGTGCTATATGTGCATCTAGCCATGAATGTTGTAGTGAAAACTGTCTCTTATTGGTGTGTGCTCTTCCTCTTAAGCGTGAGGAGTCATTGGCATCAAAGGTTTCATCAACAAGCAATGGACTAGCACTAACACATAAAATTTGATGTCTAAAAAACTTTCATCAATGTTGTTTTGTGTGAGTAGTGATAATCATGATTGTACAATGCTAGCCACCTATGTATAGTGCTAATGATCCGCATGCATGTTTGTGCCATTGAAGCAGAAGCAGAAGTGGCCACTACATTTAAAGCCATCGGTGCTATCTGTGCAGCTAGCCATGAATGTTGTAGTGATAGTTGTCTCTTATTAGTGTGCGCTCTTCCTCTTAAGCATGAGAAGTCATTGGTATCAAAGGTTGCATCAAGAAGCAATGGAATAGCATTGACAGGTACAGTTAGATCCCATAAAACTTTACCATATAGGTGTTGTTTCTATGAGCAATAGCCATCTATTTACAGTGATAGTATATATGTATACTATTAATGATCTTCATGTGTATTTGTGATATTGAAGCAGAATCAACCGCTAGATGCAAAGCCATCGATGCTATATGTGCATCTAGCCATGAATGTTGTAGTGAAAACTGTCTCTTATTAGTGTGTGCTCTTCCTCTTAAGCGTGAGGAGTCATTGGCATCAAAGGTTTCATCAACAAGCGATGGACTAGCACTAACAGGTAAAATTTGATATCTAGAAAACTTTCATCAATGTTGTTTTGTGTGAGTAGTGATAATCATGATTGTATAATGCTAGCCATCTATGTATAGTGCTAATGATCCTCATGCATGTTTGTGGCATTGAAGCAGAAGTAAAAGCAAAAGTGGCCACTACATGTAAAGCCATCGGTGCCATTTGTGCAGCTAGCCATGAATGTTGTAGTGACAATTGTCTCTTATTAGTGTGTGCTCTTCCTCTTAAGCATGAGACGTCATTGGTATCAAAGGTTACATCAACAAACAATGGAATAGCATTGACAGGTAAAGTTAGATCCCATAAAACTTTCCAGTATAGGTGTTGTTTCTATGAGCAATAGCCATCTATTTACAGTGATAGTATATATGTATAGTGTTAATGATCTTCATGTGTGTTTGTGATATTGAAGCAGAATCAACCGCTACATGCAAAGCCATCGGTGCTATATGTGCATCTAGCCATGAATGTTGCAGTGAAAACTGTCTCTTATTAGTGTGTGCTCTTCCTCTTAAGCGTGAGGAGTCATTGGCATCAAAGGTTTCATCAACACACAATGGACTAGCACTGGCAGGTAAAATTTGATGGCTAAAAGATTTCCATCATCAATGTTGTTTTGCGTGAGTAGTGATAGTCATGATTGTACAATGATAGCCATCTATGTATAGTGACAATGATCATCGTTCATCTTTGTGGCATTCAAGCATAAGGAGAAGTGGCCACTACATGTAAAGCCATCGGTGCTATTTGTGCAGCTAGCCATGAATGTTGTAGCGACAATTGTCTCTTATTAGTGTGTGCTCTTCCTCTTAAGCATGAGAAGTCATTGGTATCAAAGGTTGCATCAACAAGTGATGGACTAGCATTGACAGGTAAAGGTAGATCCCATAAAATTCTCCTATATAGGTGATGTTTCTAGGAGCAATAGCCATCTATTTACAATGATAGTATATATGTATATTGTTAATTATCTTCATACATATTCAACCGCTACATGCAAATCCATTGGTACTATTTGTGCGACTAGCCATGAATGTTGTTGTGAAAATTGAATGTCATTAATGTGTGCTCTTCCTCTTAAGAATGATCAATCATTGGCATCAACCATTGCATCATTAAGCAATGGACTAGCACTAACTGGTAAAATTTTATCCCGTAAAAGCATTCCTCATCAGTGTTTTTTTTGTGAGAAGTGATAGTCATCTATGTATAGTGTTTTAATGATCATTATGAATCTTCATGGCATTGAAATAGAATTGACCATGACATGAAAATCCATCGGTGCTATTTGCGTGGCTAGCCATGAATGCTATAGTGAAAATTGTCTTTTATTATTGTGTTCTATCCCTCTTAAGCATGATTAACAAGAATGAACTAGCATTGGCTATGGTAAAATTTGATCCCTAAATTTCCTATGTGCTCTTCCAATTAAGCATGATGAGTCCTTGACGTCATTAGAGAATTATGATAATTTCCACCAATAAAAGTATTACTCACTTGAGCCCAATTGTCATTGTTACAGAATCAGCCCTTGCATGCAAAGCCATTGGCGCCATTTGTGCAAGCAACCATGAATGTTGTAGTGAGAGCTGCCTTTTACTAGTGTGTGCTCTTCCACTTAAGTATGAGTAGCCCTTAGCATCAAAGAAACCATTAATGACCAACGACCTTGCTACATTCACAGGTATGATGATTTGATTACCTAAAAGCTTTTGGCATCACTAACCTTATTGATTATGATACATATTTGTGGCATTCTTACAGAATCCATTCCTACATGCAAATCCATCGGTGCTATTTGTGCCAATAGTAACGAATGTTGTAGTGAAACTTGCCTTCTATTGGTGTGCACTGGTCCACTAAATCATAAGCAATCATTGGTGTCAAATGAAGCATCAACAACTAATGGACTAGCTTTAATTTGAAAGGTATACACAAAAGTGTGTAACTTGTGATTTCATCTCATAATTTTTCTTCTTATAAAATTTATGTAATCTTTAGTAGTGTCCATTAAGGTAATCACCAAGAATTATGTTTCTTTAAGAGGTATCTATATTTGCTAGTTGTTACTAATGATCTTTTTAGAGTGGGAAGGCTTTCTTTATTGTGCACATATTTTTATTCAATTCATTGATATGGGTTTGATTTCTTAAATATTTATTCCAATTCATAACTCTTCACTTACAGTGGATTATATCATGATAATGTGTGCAGAAAGTGCCCCTACATGCAACATTATTGGCAGAGGATTGTTGTTCTACAATTTGTCTATTGCCTATTTGCCTAGTATAGTCATGGATCACATGGTTTCAATTAAATTACCTTATGGCCTTGTAATCCACCTAGCGTATGTGCTCCTTCACAAAGGGTTGGTGGGCTTTGTGAGTAGCTAGCTCACAAGCACACTAAAGAAGGTTATACCTTCTTCTTCTTGTGAAATTATAAATAAAATAAAATACCTTATTATCTTTGTGAAATCATAAATAAAATTAAAAAACGTGATGAATAATGTCAAAAAATATTCTTTCATGAATTTTAAATAACACAAAATAAGAATGCCTTTAATAAATCAGATCATGTGAGGCATTAGACATACCATTTGTAGTTTTTATATGAGTACCAATTTTTTGATTTGAAATTTCACACATGTTTCTATTATAAGGAGTGAGATTAATTGCAAGTTATTCTGGATCCATTTGAATCAAAACCAGATATACCGTTTCCATGGAGTTTAGGATGGAGACTTTGACTAAAAAATGTAACAAGTCTTAATGCATGGATATCAATTTTTTAAAGGCTTCCATACATTTAGGATGGATAGTTGGACTATAAAATTTAACAAATATTCATGCATGGAAATCAATTTACATACTCCTTTGTTTGATGAGATACTTTTAAAAAAACTTCCAAAATGAAATACATATGTTAATCCTTTGAACTATTATATTCGTACTTAGTAGCAAAGATCGTCTGGACAACCTTCTATACTACATCTATGGACATATAACATTACTTTCAACTAATGCTAATTTTTATGCAAAATGAACTTTAAGAAAGTAATATGTTCACAATCTTTGACAAGGTAGTATTTAATATTTGCACATTTACAATTACTTCAAGAAATGTGAAGATTGTATTACAAATGTTGAATTTAGATGTGATCCAGTTCATATTTTGAAAACTATGAGAAAATAATAAATTTTATTCTACCACTCCTCTTCAAAGAATTTCTCACATAACAATAGTCCACTACCTATTTTGGTTGATCTAGCATCCCATGGAATGTTGTTCTCTACCTTTTTTTAGAGTTTTCTGATAGGATCTTATTTTATTCACATAATTTATCTATCATGCAAGATCATTTACAATTTGAAAATGAATTGAGTTTCTCATAGATTGATCAAATTTACTTTTGAGAAAAGATTCGATGCCCTAGGCATAGAGATAATGCAATCTTGTCGATTTATTTCAAAATAATATATTCAAGTTCTAGCCAATTAATCACTTTACTTAATGTCATCCAGCCATAGGCAATAGCCAATATTCATAAAAACAATAGTTAAACAAATGAAATCTTGTAAAATTACAAAGATTTCATCAATGTTTCCTTTCTAGCATGGATTGAGGGAAGGCCTATTATGATTTATATAAACCTATTTTGAACCCAAACAATTGTAGCTAGTTCCCTCACCTATGTGCTCTTAAAAAGTTAAAAATTACTATATTATAAAAAAATGAAAATAAAAATGTCAATTACTTCCTTCTTGAACTACTTTCAATGCTAATTTTTGTGCAGAATAAAACTTAATAAAGTAATATGCTCATAATCTTTGGCATGGTAGTATTTACTATTTTCACATTTACAATTTCTTTAAGAAATTTGAAGTCTATACTAAAAACATTGAATCTAGAAACATATGGTTCTTCACTAAGACACACAATAACTTTTTATCTACTAATAAAGTATATATTTTAAAAACTATGAGAAAATTATAAGTTATCTACCACTCCTTTTCCACATAAACATACTCCGCTACTTGTTTTGGTTGATCTAGTATCCCATGAATTATAACTAGTATATATCATTTTTCAAAGTTTTTTGATAAGAAGGTAATTTTCTAATTCATAAATTATCCATTATGCAAGATCGTTTTTAATTTAAAGATTAATTTCTTTTCTCATATATTAATCAAAATTACTTGTGAAACAAGAATATGTGCTCTAGGCATACAAGAAATAATTAGTAACATAATCCTAGTAAAGAATATTTTTCAAAGTCTACCTAGTTAATCACTTTACCTAATGTCATCCAACTAAAGGTGATATATACATAAACAATAGCTAAAATAATGAAATCTTGCAAAACTACAAAGATTTCAATAATACTTCCTTTGTAGCATGGAGTGAGGGAAGGCTTATCACTATTTCTATAAGCATGTTTTTAACTTAGCAAGCATTAATATATTATAAAGTAATAAAAATAAGAATCAATCGCTTCCTTTACTTTGATAAGCACTTCTTCTTAAAGGTATATATCTAGAAGCTTGCTATACTTGATCCTAATTTTATCTAAGTATGAACAAAGAGGTCCACATGTGTCATAGCAAGGCCTATTGTAATCTCATTGTAATTCATTATTTATAATTGATATCTACATAGAGAGGCATGTGCATAGAGGAATATTGCTAGTGAATTGCATAATTAATGTTTTTTTTTCAAGGGGGGTAAAATATGTTTGCATATATTTATGTCCAGTGTAAAAGTGACCAATGTAAAAGTGTCTCTTGTAATTAAACCTCAAAGCACAAAAAGTCACAGTCCTTCATCTTCGACATGAAAGAAACTTAAGGGAATGTTACCCTTCAGTCTATAGATTTTCTTGAGAAATCTTACACTAGCCAAAGATCTTGTCATGATCTTCCCTTTTTTTTTGTAACTAATAACAAACTTGGTTGAAATTCAAAATGCCCTACTCCAACTACTTTTGAGCCTATTATAGTGTCATATGAGAGCAAGATGTTTGACTAGTAGGTGTGATTATAGCTCATAGAAACAAACATACCTTCCAAATAGCCTACTAAATGAGCTACCATTCCTAGGAAACCAGATCACATAATCCTCCTGGGAATTGAAGAGAACATTTTTAAACTACATATTATTTCTGGAAGCCCATATGTATTATATTGCATGTGCTCTGACTTTTACCCACACTTCATGCTTGACTCTACATCCCTAAAAGAATGGGCTTCCAATTTATTGGTTTGTTCATGCAAGCCCCTAATCCAAGCATAACGAATCAACATGCAAAGGGGGATCCTAGGACATTCATCAAAGCCAAGAAGTCTTGTCTTCCCAATCACCACTTATTATCTCCATGTCCATCTCAACAAATTCATCCTCATCTTCTTTTGTTGCACCTGAATGCCCAACCCTTGTGTCTGAATGTTCCTGTCTGAATGTTCCTTAGACACTTCTTTCTCCTCATTTACTAGGATATTAGGAAGTTGAACACTTGAGCGATACTTGAGCCCATAACTTGCTTCCCCCTTTCCTCAACATGAGGATGAACATCTGGCTCCTTAAGATTAGGTCTAGTTTTAGAACTTTCTTGCTTGAACCTTTTCGTGGCATTACTACAACATGTATAGAAAAAATGAACACAAATCTATCAACAATGATTCATCAGAGTATACTTAAATCAATGCAAGAGGGTCAATGTTAGCTTGGGTGTAGCCAATCGCGAAACTATTTTCAGGGTCATTTTGAGGCTATAATGCGATGCACTTTTGGGTGAATATTTGAATTTTGTGCGAACCCGTGCTTTCATTGAAAATTTTCCCAATCATGAAGGTGCACTGGCGTAATAATGAGACGTAATCCATTTGATCAAAACACCACGTAGCTCGACACATGGCATCTCTACATTGCTTTGTGCAGTGCATTCTCTGGCCTACGCCACCTGATCACTTATTATCGTGCAGCCTTTTGGTGCAACTTTGCCACTTATCACTGGGCATGCAGCCATGCAGATCATTAAAATTGAAGGTTGGCTTAGAGAGACCACCGCATTGGTTCTTTCCGTAGTAATTAGATGCAATCTATCAATGTGCACATCACTCTTATGTGTCTATACCTTGTCTCCGTATAAGCCTTAGCAACAATTAGCTCCATCCATGCATAGTTGTCCTATGATTTCTCTCGCATACATAGAACATCTTCTTAGACATAAAATTCCACTTGCTATATTTTCTTGCAACCTCCTCCTCAAATTCACTATCCACCTCCTTCCATACTTGTGACCATGTATTCACAATTGCACTTGTAACAAGACTCTCATCTCCATCACACTTGCACAAGGATGCAATCAATGCCCCCAGCTCAGGCAAGTAATCGTCATTCTAGAAAGCACTCTTTCATGCAAGCCCCTAATTGAAGCATAAGGAATCAACATGCAAAGGGGGATCCTAAGACATTCATCAAACCCAAGAAGTCTTGTCTTCCCAATCACCACTTATTATCTCCATGTCCATCTCAGCAATTCATCCTCTTCTTTTGCTTCACTTGAATGCCCAACCCTTTTTTCTAAATATTCCTTAGACATTTCTTTCTCCTCATTTACCAGGATATTAGGAGGTTGAACACTTGAGCGAGACTTGAGCCAACAACAACTTGCTTCCCCCTTTCCTCAGCATGACGATGAACATTTGGCTCCTTAAGATTAGGTCTAGGGTCTATGCATGTTAAGGTGGTACAATTAGTGGTGTCTCGGACACCACTATTATTCATGCTATTATGTGACAATTGGACAAAAATTGAAACAAATGATGTGCTTTTAAGATCTTTGTAGTTTAACTAGTGGTATAAGAGCCTTTAGATTTTTATGAATACCATTGGAAATGCCTTAATAGTGGACATTTAGATGTCCTAATAGACCATAATAGTGTACCACCTAAACATGCTTTCACCCTCTAGTTCTAGAACCCTCTTTCTTGAACCTTTTCATGGCATTATTGTAACATGTAGAAAAAACAAACACAAATCTATCAGCAATGATTGATCTGAGTATGCTTAAATCAATGCAAGAACAAAAAAAACATTGTATTGCAGAATTTGGGAATCTCCCAAGTCCCACTTTAGAATTCCCAAATTCCCCAATATAGATTTTTCTCATATAGAAGATACAAAACATAAACTAAAGCAATACAATGATCAATATCTTTCCACAATGTATTGAGAAATTGTGCACATCTTGTGAAGTTAATGCAGAAAAGTATTGGATTTACTATTGCATGTGAGTGAAAATTACACTGCGTGACCAAATAAAATCTTTGCTGGGCTACATACTTGTGATCATTGTTTAAAATAAATTCAAATACACTCACAATTTATGCCTTTTGATATCACATTAGAATAGTTTTCTATGACAACATTGTTGCAAGCATTGGTCTCCTCTTTATAACATGGATGAATTGTAGGAAATGATCCCTCTTGAGAAAATCGGTGAAAAATTTTTTAAATTAAAAGTCATAGTTTGCAAATAATTCCTCCCATGCATCGATAGCATGAGTTGTTGGTAAAGTAATGATTCCATATGTGGCCTCATTGTTAGGCTCACAAGAATAACATGGTTCTAGGGTGGGTGATACACATAGCATACATTTTCGCTGACAACCCAATGGATCTTAGATGCCATCATAGACATGGCTGGGAATCTTAGATGCCACCACTTCTAATCATTCATTACCATGCAAGTCAGTACTGCCACCTTGAATTATTCAAAATTTTGGCCAACCACCATGATGGCTCTCACCTGGATAGTGAGGTCAGCTATTCCATTCCCTTAACCATTTCCTCTTATATCCCTCTCGAATGTTTCATTCTCCCTTGTAATCTCAAGCCTCCACTATTCCATTTCCTTCACTGTTTCATCTTCTATCCCTCTTGACCAATTTTTTCTTCCTTGCACTCTTCCTGCAACTTCTATCCCCTCTCGTAATGGACCTTGCACAGTCCGGGAGCTCGTCACACAATCTTTCTTACCCCTTTGCAGCATAGTGCCAGATCCCCACATCCTAAAATTGTGACATATGGGAATTCCTCTCTCACTATTCAAAATCCCAATTTGGATGCTCTCCAAAACTTCATCAAGATGGTGCAGGACATGAATGTGAAGGAGGGCAACTAGTCTATCAAGGTCATAAGATTACCATCAATAAAAGAGTGATTAAAAAGGATTTAGGAATTTGTGGAGGCAATACGCAAGCACACTTTTTTGAGAAAGAGTGAAAGAGACAGGATATTCTAGACGTATGCCCCAATGCTCAGATTAGTAAAGATGGTGGAGTCAAGATTTCAAGCTTGCCATCAGACCTTCAAGATGTATTGAGAATTCAATTCACTTCTTTCTTGATACGAGAGGAACCTACAAGTTCTGGCAAGTTCAAGCAGCAGTAGAGCAAGTGAAAGGATATGATGTATCTTTCTAAAGGGCGATCTCCAAGAGCGTGTTAACCAACCTAAAGAATTGCATGGATGGCAAATCCCAATTGTCATCTCAGTCCACTAGAGTTGCAATGCACCTGATGGCATGCACCCTCAAAGGGATCTTGGAGCAATACGAGAAGCAGACGTCTTAGAAAGTGACTTTTCTACAAGAGAAAGCCACCAATGTAGCAAAGGTAGCACAACTTGAGAAAAGCCTCAGGGAAGGTGTAGAAGCCAAGGTAGAGGAGGCACAAGCGAGGGTCATGCAGGCACAAGAGCAAGTTGAGGCCGCCACAAAAGTGGTTGAAGATTTTTCTATTTTTCACACATACTTTGCACTGTATCATGCACCAAACAAATGCCTATACTAAGTTGCACTGTACTATGGACAAGTGCTTGTCTTATGCCCTTGTACTATCCACATGCAATTTGCACTGTATCATTCAAATTGGCATATGGCCATCCTTTGTATATACATTTTCACATAGATATATATAGTGGCTTGGGTTTTTCCCTTGTACTTCCCAAGGGTTTTTTTCATCCGTAGTTAGAGAGCCTAGTTTGAGTGGGGGTGTTAGAGCTATATATAGCTTGCCCTAACTCAGCCTAGTCCTCAACTATATATGTGCCTATGATCTATGAATAGAATCACTTTCTTAGGAGCAACTCTTGTGTGTGTCTCTCTCCTCTTTCTCCTCCTCTCAATACAACTCTTGCGTCTATCTCTCTCCTCTTCCTCTTCCTCTCAATAGTCACCAGTGGCCTTAGGCCTTTGGTAACACTTTCAAAAGTGGTAGGAACCCCCCCTCAAACAATCTCTCTCCCTCCCTTCCTCTCACTCTCTCTTATAGATTCAATTCATTAGCTCTTGCAAAATCTCTGCCCTCTTTTCCATGTTGCACATCCACTTCCTCTTCTTTTTCACTATTTTTATTGTTTTAGATCTCGAGTAGGAATTATGAATGATTTATTACCATTCACCTTGTTTCCATATATTGCACCACCTAGTCTAACATATACTATTCTTTCCTAGGAAAATATTCCCCTACATTGAAAATTCCTAACAAGGTTCTAATCTATGGCAAGAACTCAGCATAGATGGTGGTCCTTTCTTGCCATTTGGCTCCTTGAAGAAATACTAGCTTGTCTCGAGGATTCTTTCATAATTGGGGTGACCTTGCTGTGAAGATAGGTCTTTCATGGCGTAGTTCTTGCATGTGAGAGATGATTTCTCTTGCACAGCTTTGCTGGCACAGAGATGAGAAGGGAAGGAACATTGGCTAGAGAAAATAGGGGCCTTATTCTTGCATTTAAAGTAGTAAGTGTTGGGCAAGTACTAGTTCTCACCTCATCGATCTAGGTCATCATATAGCATGAAATAGAGAGTGAGGTGGACATTAGACATCACCTCAGATCTCATCCAACGCATGTGAGGCTAGAGACTCCTTCGATCTTGCATCATACGAACTCTTATGCGATTAGTCAGCAACAAATTCAAAAAGCATAGAGAGGGTTTTGCACCACTTGAGCGAGCGATCATGAGCAGAAGCCTCTTCTCCTAGCCACATCCTTTTCAGCCTAATTTTTTTTGCCATCAATGTTCATGGAATCTAATGCATTAGTTGATACTCCATTCATAGCAATTTCAGACATATCTTGGATAACGTTGATCAGATTTTAGTGCATACCAAACGCCACCATTGGAAAGTCATTTTGGCTATTTTGGATTTTTTTTGAAGGATATGCACTTTAAAGGATCAAAAATACCAATGCTTAACATGCAATAGTGGGTGAACCATGAAGACTAATGGACTTGAAGAAAGTTATAAAAATCCTCTTCAAAGTATCGTTCAAAAAAAGGTGCCAACACTAGAGGAAAAGTTTCCACGTGAGTACATTTGCACCATAAAATTCAGAGATTCATTTCCACCTCATAAGTAAATGCTATAGAAAATTTATCAAGGGCTCCACAATGGAATAAGATTGATATGCAACAATTTTAATAGAAGAGAACTTGAAGTAATGATTCTGATCGGCACCCATGTGTGTAGAAGAATTTTCATTCCAAGGACAAATGTGATTTGATCACACCGGCCACTATGGCATATCAAGTACTTTGTCTACATTTCAATTAACAATACAAACAACAATTAATGTTGGTATGGAATGCTAAGGTGGGAATATTGTTACTTTATGAAAGATTGAGGATCACTCTCAATGTGGAGTCGATAATCCATGTCAATGAGTTATCAATCTATCTTTGGGACCAATATGTGGTTTATTTGTTTTGGATCTATAATACACACCAATTTCTTATCAATTCAAAGTTTCTAACTTCATTCTTCTTTATATACATTTTTTTGTTTGATTTACTAATTTATTTCTATATGTACACATTTATAAGCACCAGATTTTGCTTTACGGCCGCGCATTAAGCTGTAGTGTCACTTTCCTCATTTTCAAACCAGAGACTAGCCTCTCACTGTATGACCATCTGTCTCATTTGTTCTCGAGAGAAATGTTCGTGAAAAGGGTAGTTATGTTCAGGAGATAAAAAACTAGAAGAAAAGGACTCTAAGCTTAAACCATGGCGCTGCGTAAAAATTAGACTGGTTTTGGGTGGAGAGGAAATGCGAGAGACGAGGATCACGGTTTCCTCTCGCATCACTTTCCAGGTTGATTAACAGTGCGCCCCCTTGACAATTCCTAGAAAGCAGTACTCATGATGACAATGGGCAGTGGGAGGTCTCTATGAGCGCCAGGGAGACCGCCAACTCAAGCAACCCGTATTTGGGTGCATTTTGCGCGGGCAACACGAGGCAAAAGGCATCGGCGATAGGACCCAGCTAGAATCGAGGCAAAACGCATCCAGCACCGACTCGAGAACGTATCACCCCTGTCTGTCACCTTTGCTCAGAGGAGAGGATCACGGGTTGCTCAGAGGAAAAGAAACGGGTTGCTCTTGTTGGTCAACGTGATCGATCAACGGGTTGCTCGTCAGCATATCTGTCTATTTAAGCAGATGCATAGCTATGGCATTTCAGGATCTCAAAATCTTCTTCGTGGTCTCCTGCAGCACCATGAAGACCAGCGCTTCCACCCTCGACGTCGTCGCCTTCCTCGCTTGGGCGCTGCTGCTGTGCATGTGCTTGCCTCTCCCGTCCGCTTCTGCCTCTCGCGGAGGGTTACCCTTCATGAATGGCGCCTCAACTGCTGGTCGGAAAAGCCCTGCTCATCCAACCGAGTCTCTTCTTTTGCGTATTACGAATGAAAGCTTTCCTTGTAAATCGATTGCGGCTGATATTGAACTTTGTGGATTGGCATGCAGCAATGGCAGCCCCCATATTAACGGAATCCAGCAGCGATCACCTCCTCCCCGCACTTCCTTTGAAAGGTGAAATTCTTAGCGCCATAGGGATTCCGTCAACTTTGCTTACAGCGATAGTCATCTGTGTAGAGTGTCAAAGGATGCTCATGTATCTTCGCTCCGTCAACTTTTGGTTACGGTTGTAGTCATCTGCATAGAGTGTTAGTGATCCTCATCGGCTTCCTGTTCTCTATTTAGCTCTGTTCTTTAGAGTGTTAATGATCCTCATGTATCTTTAGCCGTCCAATTTGAAAGGTGAAGTTCTCATGGCCATCGGTACTCCGCTCTCTTCTTTAGCTCCTTCATCGGCTTCCTTTCATCGGTGCTATTTGTGCGGCTACCGATGAATGCTGTCGTGAAAATTGCCTCTTATTAGTGTGTGCTCTTCCTCTTAAACACGAGCAATCATTGGCATCAAACGTTGCCTCAACAAGAAATGGACTAGCACTCATAGTTAAAATTTGATCCTTTAAAGACATCCCTCTTCTATGGCGTTTAAGTTAGCTATGATATTGATGACCTTTGTGTAGTGCTAATTATCCCCATGCATATGTGAGAGTGGCATCTGAAGCAGAATCTATTCCTACATGCAAAGCCATCGGTGCTATATGTGCATCTAGCCATGAATGTTGCACTGAAAACTGTCTCTTATTAGTGTGTGCTCTTCCACTTAAGCGTGAGGAGTCATTGGCATCAAAGGTTTCATCAACAAGCAATGAACTAGCACTAACAGGTAAAATTTGATGTCTAAAAAACTATCATCATCAATGTTGTTTTGTGTGAGTAGTGATAATCATGATTGTACAATGCTAGCCATCTATGTATAGTGCTAATGATCCTCATGCATGTTTGTGGCATTGAAGCAGAAGTAAAAGCAAAAGTGGCCACTACATGTAAAGCCATCGGTGCTATTTGTGCAGCTAGCCATGAATGTTGTAGTGACAATTGTCTCTTATTAGTGTCTGCTCTTCCTCTTAAGAATGAGAAGTCATTGGTATCAAAGGTTGCATCAACAAGCAATGGAATAGCATTGACAGGTGAAGTTAGATCCCATAAAACTATCCCATATAGGTGTTGTTTCTATGAGCAATAGCCATCTATTTACAGTGATAGTATATATGTATAGTATTAATGATCTTCATGTGTATTTGTGATATTGAAGCAGAATCAACCGCTAGATGCAAAGCCATCGGTGCTATATGTGCGTCTAGCCATGAATGTTGTAGTGAAAACTGTCTCTTATTGGTGTGTGCTCTTCCTCTTAAGCGTGAGGAGTCATTGGCATCAAAGGTTTCATCAACAAGCAATGGACTAGCACTAACAGGTAAAATTTGATGTCTAAAAAACTTTCATCATCAATGTTGTTTTGTGTGAGTAGTGATAATCATGATTGTACAATGCTAGCCATCTATGTATAGTGCTAATGATCCTCATGCATTGTTGTGGCATTGAAGCAGAAGCAGAAGTGGCCACTACATGTAAAGCAATCGGTGCTATTTGTGTAGCTAGCCATGAATGTTGTAGTGACAATTGTCTCTTATTAGTGTGTGCTCTTCCTCTTAAGCATGAGAAGTCATTGGTGTCAAAGGTTGCATCAACAAGCAATGGAATAGCATTGACAAGTAAAGTTAGATCCCATAAAACTTTCCCATATAGGTGTTCTTTCTATGAGCAATAGCCATCTATTTACAGTGATAGCATATATGTAAAGTATTAATGATCTTCATGTGTATTTGTGATATTGAAGCAGAATCAACCGCTAGATGCAAAGCCATCGGTGCTATATGTGCGTCTAGCCATGAATGTTGTAGTGAAAACTGTCTCTTATTGGTGTGTGCTCTTCCTCTTAAGCGTGAGGAGTCATTGGCATCAAAGGTTTCATCAACAAGCAATGCACTAGCACTAACACGTAAAATTTGATGTCTAAAAAACTTTCATCAATGTTGTTTTGTGTGAGTAGTGATAATCATGATTGTACAATGCTAGCCACCTATGTATAGTGCTAATGATCCGCATGCATGTTTGTGCCATTGAAGCAGAAGCAGAAGTGGCCACTACATGTAAAGCCATCGGTGCTATCTGTGCAGCTAGCCATGAATGTTGTAGTGATAGTTGTCTCTTATTAGTGTGTGCTCTTCCTCTTAAGCATGAGAAGTCATTGGTATCAAAGGTTGCATCAAGAAGCAATGGAATAGCATTGACAGGTACAGTTAGATCCCATAAAACTTTACCATATAGGTGTTGTTTCTATGAGCAATAGCCATGTATTTACAGTGATAGTATATATGTATAGTATTAATGATCTTCATGTGTATTTGTTATATTGAAGAAGAATCAACCGCTAGATGCAAAGCCATTGGTGCTATATGTGCATCTAGCCATGAATGTTGTAGTGAAAACTGTCTCTTATTAGTGTGTGCTCTTCCTCTTAAGCGTGAGGAGTCATTGGCATCAAAGGTTTCATCAACAAGCGATGGACTAGCACTAACAGGTAAAATTTGATATCTAAAAAACTTTCATCAATGTTGTTTTGTGTGAGTAGTGATAATCATGATTGTATAATGCTAGCCATCTATGTATAGTGCTAATGATCCTCATGCATGTTTGTGGCATTGAAGCAGAAGTAAAAGCAAAAGTGGCCACTACATGTAAAGCCATCGGTGCTATTTGTGCAGCTAGCCATGAATGTTGTAGTGACAATTGTCTCTTATTAGTGTGCGCTCTTCCTCTTAAGCATGAGACGTCATTGGTATCAAAGGTTACATCAACAAACAATGGAATAGCATTGACAGGTAAAGTTAAATCCCATAAAACTTTCCCGTATAGGTGTTGTTTCTATGAGCAATAGCCATCTATTTACAGTGATAGTATATATGTATAGTGTTAATGATCTTCATGTGTGTTTGTGATATTGAAGCAGAATCAACCACTACATGCAAAGCCATCGGTGCTATATGTGCATCTAGCCATGAATGTTGCAGTGAAAACTGTCTCTTATTAGTGTGTGCTCTTCCTCTTAAGCGTGAGGAGTCATTGGCATCAAAGGTTTCATCAACACACAATGGACTAGCACTGGCAGGTAAAATTTGATGGCTAAAAGATTTCCATCATCAATGTTGTTTGGCGTGAGTAATGATAGTCATGATTGTACAATGATAGCCATCTATGTATAGTGACAATGATCATCGTTCATCTTTGTGGCATTCAAGCAGAAGGAGAAGTGGCCACTACATGTAAAGCCATCGGTGCTATTTGTGCAGCTAGCCATGAATGTTGTAGCGACAATTGTCTCTTATTAGTGTGTGCTCTTCCTCTTAAGCATGAGAAGTCATTGGTATCAAAGGTTGCATCAACAAGTGATGGACTAGCATTGACAGGTAAAGGTAGATCCCATAAAATTTTCCTATATAGGTGATGTTTCTAGGAGCAATAGCCATCTATTTACAATGATAGTATATATGTATATTGTTAATTATCTTCATACATATTCAACCGCTACATGCAAATCCATTGGTACTATTTGTGCGACTAGCCATGAATGTTGTTGTGAAAATTGAATGTCATTAATGTGTGCTCTTCCTCTTAAGAATGATCAATCATTGGCATCAACCATTGCATCATTAAGCAATGGACTAGCACTAACAGGTAAAATTTTATCCCGTAAAAGCATTCCTCATCAGTGTTTTTTTTGTGAGAAGTGATAGTCATCTATGTATAGTGTTTTAATGATCATTATGAATCTTCATGGCATTGAAATAGCTTTGACCATGACATGAAAATCCATCGGTGCTATTTGCATGGCTAGCCATGAATGCTATAGTGAAAATTGTCTTTTATTATTGTGTTCTATCCCTCTTAAGCATGATTAACAAGAATGAACTAGCATTGGCTATGGTAAAATTTGATCCCTAAATTTCCTATGTGCTCTTCCAATTAAGCATGATGAGTCCTTGACGTCATTAGAGAATTATGATAATTTCCACCAATAAAAGTATTACTCACTTGAGCCCAATTGTCATTGTTACAGAATCAGCCCTTGCATGCAAAGCCATTGGCGCCATTTGTGCAAGCAACCATGAATGTTGTAGTGAGAGCTGCCTTTTACTAGTGTGTGCTCTTCCACTTAAGTATGAGCAGCCCTTAGCATCAAAGAAACCATTAATGACCAACGACCTTGCTACATTCACAGGTATGATGATTTGATTACCTAAAAGCTTTTGGCATCACTAACCTTATTGATTATGATACATATTTGTGGCATTCTTACAGAATCCATTCCTACATGCAAATCCATCGGTGCTATTTGTGCCAATAGTAACGAATGTTGTAGTGAAACTTGCCTTCTATTGGTGTGCACTGGTCCACTAAATCGTAAGCAATCATTGGTGTCAGATGAAGCATCAACAACTAATGGACTAGCTTTAATTTGAAAGGTATACACAAAAGTGTGTAACTTGTGATTTCATCTCATAATTTTTCTTCTTATAAAATTTATGTAATCTTTAGTAGTGTCCATTAAGGTAATCACCAAGAATTATGTTTCTTTAAAAGGTATCTATATTTGCTAGTTGTTACTAATGATCTTTTTAGAGTGGGAAGGCTTTCTTTATTGTGCACATATTTTTATTCAATTCATTGATATGGGTTTGATTTCTTAAATATTTATTCCAATTCATAACTCTTCACTTACAATGGATTATATCATGATAATGTGTGTAGAAAGTGCCCCTACATGCAACATTATTGGCAGAGGATTGTTGTTCTACAATTTGTCTATTGCCTATTTGCCTAGTATAGTCATGGATCACATGGTTTCAATTAAATTACCTTATGGCCTTGTAATCCACCTAGCCTATGTGCTCCTTCACAAAGGGTTGGTGGGCATTGTGAGTAGCTAGCTCACAAGCACACTAAAGAAGGTTATCCCTTCTTCTTCTTGTGAAATTATAAATAAAATAAAATACCTTATTATCTTTGTGAAATTATAAATAAAATTAAAAAACGTGATGAATAATGTCAAAAAATATTCTTTCATGAATTTTAAATAACACAAAATAAGAATGCCTTTAATAAATCAGATCATGTGAGGCATTAGACATACCATTTGTAGTTTTTATATGAGTACCAATTTTTTGATTTGAAATTTCACACATGTTTCTATTATAAGGAGTGAGATTAATTGCAAGTTATTCTGGATCCATTTGAATCAAAACCAGAGATACGGTTTCCATGGAATTTAGGATGGAGACTTTGACTAAAAAATGTAATGCATGGATATCAATTTTTTAAAGGCTTCCATACATTTAGGATGGATAGTTGGATTATAAAATTTAACAAATATTCATGCATGGAAATCAATTTACATACTCCTTTGTTTGATGAGATACTTTTAAAAAAACTTCCAAAATGAAATACATATGTTAATCCTTTGAACTATTATATTCGTACTTAATAGCAAAGATTGTCTGGACAACCTTCTATACTACATCTATGGACATATAAGATTACTTTCAACTAATGCTAATTTTTATGCAAAATGAACTTTAAGAAAGTAATATGTTCACAATCTTTGACAAGGTAGTATTTAATATTTGCACATTTACAATTACTTCAAGAAATGTGAAGATTGTATTACAAATGTTGAATTTAGATGTGATCCAGTTCATATTTTGAAAACTATGAGAAAATAATAAATTTTATTCTACCACTCCTCTTCAAAGAATTTCTCACATAACAATAGTCCACTACCTATTTTGGTTGATCTAGCATCCCATGGAATGTTGTTCTCTACCTTTTTTTAGAGTTTTCTGATAGGATCTTATTTTATTCACATAATTTATCTATCATGCAAGATCATTTACAATTTGAAAATGAATTGAGTTTCTCATAGATTGATCAAATTTACTTTTGAGAAAAGATTCGATGCCCTAGGCATAGAGATAATGCAATCTTGTCGATTTATTACAAAATAATATATTCAAGTTCTAGCCAATTAATCACTATACTTAATGTCATCCAGCCATAGGCAATAGCCAATATTCATAAAAACAATAGTTAAACAAATGAAATCTTGTAAAATTACAAAGATTTCATCAATGTTTCCTTTCTAGCATGGATTGCGGGAAGGCCTATTATGATTTATATAAACCTATTTTGAACCCAAACAATTGTAGCTAGTTCCCTCACCTATGTGCTATTAAAAAGTTAAAAATTACTATATTATAAAAAAATAAAAATAAAAATGTCAATTACTTCCTTCTTGAACTACTTTTAACAATGCTAATTTTTGTGCAGAATAAAACTTAATAAAGTAATATGCTCATAATCTTTGGCATGGTAGTATTTAATATTTTCACATTTACAATTTCTTTAAGAAATTCGAAGTCTATACTAAAAACATTGAATCTAGAAACATATGGTTCTTCACTAAGACACACAATACTTTTTATCTACTAATAAAGTATATATTTTAAAAACTATGAGAAAATTATAAGTTATCTACCACTCCTTTTTCACATAAACATACTCCGCTACTTGTTTTGGTTGATCTAGTATCCCATGAATTATAACTAGTATATATCATTTTTCAAAGTTTTTTGATAAGAAGGTAATTTTCTAATTCATAAATTATCCATTATGCAAGATCGTTTCTAATTTAAAAATTAATTTCTTTTCTCATATATTAATCAAAATTACTTGTGAAACAAGAATATGTGCTCTAGGCATACAAGAAATATTTAGTAACATAATCCTAGTAAATACAGTCCTTCATCTTTGACATGAAAGAAACTTAAGGGACTGTTACCCTTCAGTCTATAGATTTTCTTGAGAAATCTTACACTAGCCAAAGATCTTGTCATGATCTTCGCTCTTTTTTTGTAACTAATCACCAACTTGGTTGAAATTCAAAATGCCCTACTCCAACTACTTTTGAGCCTATTATAGTGTCATATGAGAGCAAGATGTTTGACTAGTAGGCGTGATTATAGCTCATAGAAACAAAGATACCTTCCAAATAGCCTACTAAATGAGCTACCATTCCTAGGAAACCAGATCACATAATCCTCCTGGGAATTGAAGAGAACATTTTTAAACTACATATTATTTCTGGAAGCCCATATGTATTATATTGCATGTGCTCTGACTTTTACCCACACTTCATGCTTGACTCTACATCCCTAAAAGAATGGGCTTCCAATTTATTGGTTTGTTCATGCAAGCCCCTAATCCAAGCATAATGAATCAACATGCAAAGGGGGATCCTGGGACATTCATCAAAGCCAAGAAGTCTTGTCTTCCCAATCACCACTTATTATCTCCATGTCCATCTCAACAAATTCATCCTCATCTTCTTTTGTTGCACCTGAATGCCCAACCCTTGTGTCTGAATGTTCCTTAGACACTTCTTTCTCCTCATTTACTAGGATATTAGGAAGTTGAACACTTGAGTGATACTTGAGCCCATAACCTGCTTCCCCCTTTCCTCAACATGAGGATGAACATCTGGCTCCTTAAGATTAGGTCTAGTTTTAGAACCCTCTTGCTTGAACCTTTTCGTGGCATTACTACAACATGTATAGAAAAAATGAACACAAATCTATCAGCAATGATTCATCAGAGTATACTTAAATCAATGCAAGAGGTTCAATGTTAGCTTGGGTGTAGCCAATCGCGAAACTCTTTTTAGAGCCATTTTGAGGCTATAATGCGATGCGCTTCTGGGTGAATATTTGAATTTTGTGTGAACCCGTGCTTTCGTTGAAAATTTTCCCAATCATGAAGGTGCACTGGCGTAATAATGAGACGTAATCTATTTGATCAAAACACCATGTAGCTCGACACATGGCATCTCTACATTGCTTTATGCAGCGCATTCTCTGGCCTATGCCACCTGATCACTTATTATCGTGCAGCCTTTTGGTGCAACTTTGCCACTTATCACTGGGCACGCACCCATGCAGATCATTAAAATTGAAGGTTGGCTTAGAGAGACCAGCGCATTGGTTCTTTTCGTAATAATTAGACTCAATCTATCAATGTGCACATCACTCTTATGTGTCTAGACCTTGTCTCCATATAAGCCTTAGCAACAATTAGCTCCATCCATGCATAGTTGTCCTCTGATTTCTCTCGCATACATAGAACATCTTCTTAGACATAAAATTCCACTTGCTATATTTTCTTGCAACCTCCTCCTCAAATTCACTATCCACCTCCTTCCATACTTGTGACCATGTATTCACAATTGCACTTGTAACAAGACTCTCATCTCCATCACACTTGCACAAGGATGCAATCAATGCCCCCAGCTCAGGCAAGTAATCGTCATTCTGGAAAGCACTCTTTCATGCAAGCCCCTAATTGAAGCATAAGGAATCAACATGCAAAGGGGGATCCTAGGACATTCATCAAACCCAAGAAGTCTTGCCTTCCCAATCACCACTTATTATCTCCATGTCCATCTCAGCAATTCATCCTCTTCTTTTGCTTCACCTGAATGCCCAACCCTTGTGTCTAAATATTCCTTAGACATTTCTTTCTCCTCATTTACCAGGATATTAGGAGGTTGAACACTTGAGCGAGACTTGAGCCAACAACAACTTGCTTCCCCCTTTCCTCAGCATGACGATGAACATTTGGCTCCTTAAGATTAGGTCTAGGGTCTATGCATGTTAAGGTGGTACAATTAGTGGTGTCTCGGACACCACTATTATTCATGCTATTATGTGACAATTGGACAAAAATTGAAACAAATGATGTGCTTTTAAGATCTTTGTAGTTTAACTGGTGGTATAAGAGCCTTTAGATTTTTATGAATACCATTGGAAATGCCTTAATAGTGGACATTTAGATGTCCTAATAGACCATAATAGTGTACCACCTAAACATGCTTTCACCCTCTAGTTTTAGAACCCTCTTTCTTGAACCTTTTCATGGCATTATTGTAACATGTAGAAAAAACAAACACAAATCTATCAGCAATGATTGACCAGAGTATGCTTAAATCAATGCAAGAACAAAAAAAACATTGTATTGCAGAATTTGGGAATCTCCCAAGTCCCACTTTAGAATTCCCAAATTCCCCAATATAGATTTTTCTCATATAGAAGATACAAAACATAAACTAAAGCAATACAATGATCAATATCTTTCCACAATGTATTGAGAAATTGTGCACATCTTGTGAAGTTAATGCAAAAAAGTATTGGATTTACTGTTGCATGTGAGTGAAAACTACACTGCGTGGCCAAATAAAATCTTTGCTGGGCTACATAATTGTGATCGGTGTTTAAAATAAATTCAAATACACTCACAATTCATGCCTTTTGATATCACATTAGAATAGTTTTCTATGACAACATTGTTGCAAGCATTGGTCTCCTCTTTATAACATGGATGAATTGTAGGAAATGATCCCTCTTGAGAAAATCGGTGAAAAATTTTTTAAATTAAAAGTCATAGTTTGCAAATAATTCCTCCCGTGCATCGATAGCATGAGTTGTTGGTAAAGTAATGATTCCATATGTGGCCTCATTGTTAGGCTCACAAGAATAACATGGTTCTAGGGTGGGTGATACACATAGCATACATTTTTGCTGACAACCCAGTGGATCTTAGACGCCATCACAGACATGGTTGGGAATCTTAGATGCCACCACTTCTAATCATTCATTACCATGCAAGTCAGTACTGCCACCTTGAATTATTCAAAATTCGGGCCAACCACCGTGATGGCTCTCACCTGGATAGTGAGGTTAGCTATTCCATTCCCTTAACCGATTCCTCTTATATCCCTCTCGAATGTTTCGTTCTCCCTTGTAATCTCAAGCCTCCACTATTCCATTTCCTTCACTGTTTCATCTTCTATCCCTCTTGACCAATTTTTTCTTCCTTGCACTCTTCCTGCAACTTCTATCCCCTCTCGTAATGGACCTTGCACAGTCCAGGAGCTCGTCACACAATCTTTCCTACCCCTTTGCAGCATAGTGCCAGATCCCCACATCCTAAAATTGTGACATATGGGAATTCCTCTCTCACTATTCAAAATCCCAATTTGGATGCTCTCCAAAACTTCATCAAGATGGTGCAAGACATGAATGTGAAGGAGGGGCAACTAGTCTGTCAAGGTCATAAGATTACCATCAATAAAAGAGTGATTAAAAAGGATTTAGGAATTTGTGGAGGCAATATGCAAGCACACTTTTTTGAGAAAGAGTGAAAGAGACAGGATATTCTAGACGTATGCCCATATGCTCAGATTAGTAAAGATGGTGGAGTCAAGATTTCAAGCTTGCCATCAAACCTCCAAGATGTATTGAAGAATTCAATTCACTTCTTTCTTGATACGAGAGGAACCTACAAGTTCTGGCAAGTTCAAGCAGCAGTAGAGCAAGTGAAAGGATGTGATGTATCTTTCTCAAGGGCAATCTCCAAGAGCGTGTTAACCAACCTAAAGAATTGCATGGATGGCAAATCCCAATTGTCATCTCAGTCCACTAGAGTTGCAATATGCACCTAATGGCATGCACCCTCAAAGGGATTTTGGAGCAATACGAGAAGCAGATGTCTTAGAAAGTGACTTTTCTACAAGAGAAAGCCACCAATGCAGCAAAGGTAGCACAACTTGAGAAAAGCCTCAGGGAAGGTGTAGAAGCCAAGGTAGAGGAGGCACAAGCGAGGGCCATGCAGGCACAAGAGCAAGTTGAGGCTGCCACAAAAGTGGTTGACATGGAAAGGCATAGAAGAGAAGAAGAAGAGAAGTGCATGAAGGAGCTTTGAGATAGGCTTGAAGAAGTGAGAAATTATGGGGACATGGGGACAAGGAGCTAGAAAAGATGCGAAAGGACCTTGAAGATCAGATAGCCGAAAAGGAGGGTCTTTACATTGAAAGAAACCAGATGATTGAGGAGCTGAAAAGGGAGAATGCAGAAACTAGAAAGGTGATGCAAGAACTGCAAGAGAGCTTTGAGGCCAAGAAGGATGGGGCAGAGAGAAGCCACGGTGGGGAAGACAACGAGGTAGCTCCCTAGACTAGGAAGGATGCAGAGGGCAGCCACCATGGTGGAGCAAGTTCCAGCCACCGCGGTGGAGAAATTTGCAGCGGCCATGGTGAGGGTTGTTTTTATGAAACAGTGTTGGAAGTCTAAAGAGCAAGCTACAATACCCTACAAGAAGATCATGATAGATGTTTGCACAAGCTTGTCGTGGCTTTTGATAGTTATGAAAAGTAGTCAGTCGCCCTACGAGATTTCTAAACTAGAGTAGAAGTTGCTGAGGGATTCTGATGCTGCTATTGCATAGAGTGAGCAAAAAGTGGAGGAGATGAAGATGGAGATGAAGGGATTATTTAGCAATATGAGAAGCAAATATCTTAGAAGGTGACTTTTCTACAAGAGAAAGCCACCGATGCAGCAAAGGCAATGCAACTTGAGAAAAGTTCTCAAGATAGGTGCAAAAGCCAAGGTATAGGAGGCACAAGCAAGGGCCTTTCAGGCACAAGAGCAAGCTCCATGAAATTGGTTGACATGGAAAGGCATAGAAGAGAAGAAGCAAAGAAGCGCATGAAGGAGCTTTGAGATAGGCTCAAAGAAGTGAGAAATGATGGGGACATGGTGGACAAGGAGCCAGAATAGATGCAAAAGGACCTTGAAGATCAGAGATTCAAAAAGGCGGGTCTTTACAAATGGCTCTGCAACATGGATCAATCATTGAACATTGAAAAAGACCAGAAGATGGAGGAGCTAAAAAGGGAGAATGCAAAAACCAAAAAGGTGATGCAGGAATTGCGAGAGAGCTTCGAGGTTAAAAAAATGGGACAGAGAGCAGCCGAGGTGGAGAAGACAACAAGGCAGCCACGGTGAGGGTTGTTTTTATGAAACACTGTTTTCTTCGATTATTTTATCATTTACTTTTGATTTCCTAAATGTTCTATGTTATTTTGAAGGTGAGAGTTACTTTCGATTATGTTATGATTTTGAAAGCAGGTTCTCTTTCATCTTTGTTATTCAAGCATGCCTATAGGCCATCCATTGTATTTGATCTGGAGTATTCTAAATATCAGGTAGGTGTACTTGATATGCAAAAGAAAATGTCAATCTAATGTTTCTTTCTCTCTTATATGCTAACATATTGCTTAACTTGCTCATATTCAAGCTTCACTTTCATAAGTTGGTCCATATTATGAAAGAAAAGGACTTGTCGAATGTTTTACGTTGTTAATATTCTAACATGTTTTCTTTCAATGTTTCTTTTCTATTTAGCTTTGCTATCATTACTTCTTGGGTACGCTACTTCACATATGCAAAGGTACTTCTCACATGTTTTGTTGTTGTTTTCAAGGCACTCGTTTATTTCCAAGGTGAGCTCATATGTTCGCTTTCATCACACTCAGTTGTTTCTCTGAGTACATGTAGGTTTGCACAGATGCCTAGATACATTCCAACAGACTAAATGCACATTCGATACCTATAGGATGAGTACATCTACTTCATTTTTCATACTCATCTATATTTACGAGTGCATGCAAGGTCTTGCTAGACCAACGATTTGTTCCTTCTTTGTTGATTAACTTATTGATGATTTATGGTATGTATTTACTTATTGGTTCAAGCAAGGCATACTTTTATTTCGCCCTTTAAGTGGTGAGGTATACTTATATGTCTTTCACGATGAACATCTATGGCTGACTTATTGAGTACTCATTTTTCCATGGCATCTATGGATTACTTATTGCATACTCGTTTTAACATGACAAAGTTCAACATCTTTTAGGTGACAATATTTATGAACACATATGGCTGATTGCTTGAGTACTCATTTGGATGTGGCATATGGCTAACTACTTGAGTACTCGTCTGAACGTGGTACATGGATTATTATACTGACTCCCCGTTTGGATGTGACACATATTTACTCATCTAGACATGGTACATGGATTATTACTAAGTCCTCATTTGGATGTGACACATATTTATCTAGCTTTCACAATGGACACATATGGATTACTTATTGAATACTCATTTGGACATGGTCATATTGTGTACCCATTTGCATGTGGCAAGGTTCAACGTCTTTCAAATGAACACATATGGATTACTTCTTGAGTACTTGTTTGGACATGGCACATATGGATTATTTATTAAGTACTCGTTTGGACATGGCACATATTCATTACTATTGAGTACTTGTTTGGACATGATCACTGTTCTCGGATGCCCATTTTCTTGGTTAGTTCTAGATGTTCTTTGTAATCTCGGATGCTCGTCTTCCCAGTTGTTCGGTACTTTCGGATGCGAAGAGGTCCTTATTTCATTCCCACTATGATTATGTAACCTATGTCTAATCCACACAAGCTTGCCTCTTGTCATATGTGCCTGGATTATGCTCATTGTATTTTTAGTTGTTCGGTACTTCCGGCTACCCAATTGTTTGGTACTTCTGGGATGCCCAATTGTTTGTATTTCCGGTTGTTCGCTATTTTCGGCTGCCCAATTGTTTGGTGCTTTTGGGATGCTCAATTGTTCAGTACTTCTGGATGGCGGAATGCTCGTTGTGTTTTTGAATTATTGGTTCTCGACTTGTAGAAACTTTATGGGCCTTCCTATTGTGTTGCTATGGCTTTCTTACACTACCCAAGAGACATTTCAACCCTAGCCTTGTGGACATCTCAAATCACCCCTCCATACTCATGACCGAAGCAATTTTCTCATACATTCATCCTTGGTACAATAGAAACGGACACTTGAATATTTGTTGTGTTCATATACACTTCATGAAATTGGTCATTTTATGTGGATGAATTGTGCAAAACATGAAGGCATGATTATAAAGGTTTGAGGAGGTTTTACCAGAATGAACTTAGAGATAACAAGCTCTACTATTCAGATGAAGAGCTCAAACATTGAACTTGAAGATCTCAAGCCTTGATTATGCATCATCACTATGTCAAACAAGTTGAGATTTCCAGGAAGATTTTTCTATTTTTCACACATACTTTGCACTGTACTATGGACAAGTGCTTGTCTTATGCCCTTGTACTATCCACATGCAATTTGCACTGTATCATTCAAATTGGCATATGGCCATCCTTTGTATATACATTTTCACATAGATATATATAGTGGCTTGGGTTTTTCCCTTGTACTTCCCAAGGGTTTTTTTCATCCGTAGTTAGAGAGCCTAGTTTGAGTGGGGGTGTTAGAGCTATATATAGCTTGCCCTATCTCAGCCTAGTCCTCAACTATATATGTGCCTATGATCTATGAATAGAATAGGAGCAACTCTTGTGTGTGTCTCTCTCCTCTTTCTCCTCCTGTCAATACAACTCTTGCGTCTATCTCTCTCCTCTTCCTCTTCCTCTCAATAGTCACCAGTGGCCTTAGGCCTTTGGTAACACTTTCAAAAGTGGTAGGAACCCCCCCTCAAACAATCTCTCTCCCTCCCTCCCTCTCACTCTCTCTTATAGATTCAATTCATTAGCTCTTGCAATCTCTGCCCTCTTTTCCATGTAGCACATCCGCTTCCTCTTATTTTTCACTATTTTTATTGTTTTAGATCTCGAGTAGGAATTATGAATGATTTATTACCATTCACCTTGTTTCCATGTATTGTACCACCTAGTCTAACATATACTATTCTTTCCTAGGAGAATATTCCCCTACATTGAAAATTCCTAACAAGGTTCTAATCTATGGCAAGAACTCAGCATAGATGGTGGTCCTTTCTTGCCATTTGGTTCCTTGAAGAAATACTAGATTGTCTCGAGGATTCTTTCATAATTGGGGTGACCTTGCTGTGAAGATAGGTCTTTCATGGCGTAGTTCTTGCATGTGAGAGATGATTCCTTGCTAGCACGGAGATGAGAAGGGAAGGAACATTGGCTAGAGGAAATAGGGGCCTTATTCTTGCATTTAAAGTAGGAAGTGTTGGGCAAGTACTAGTTCTCACCTCATCGATCTAGGTCATCATATAGCATGAAATAGAGAGTGAGGTGGACATTAGACATCACCTCAGATCTCATCCAACGCACGTGAGGCTAGAGACTCCTTCGATCTTGCATCATGCGAACTCTTATGCGATTAGTCAGCAACAAATTCAAAAAGCATAGAGAGGGCTTTGCACCACTTGAGCGAGCGATCATGAGCAGAAGCCTCTTCTCCTAGCCACATCCTTTTCAGCCTAATTTTTTTTGCCATCAATGTTCATGGAATCTAATGCATTAGTTGATACTCCATTCATAGCAATTTCAAACATATCTTGGATAATGTTGATCAGATTTTAGTGTATACCAAACGCCACCATTAGAAAGTCATTTTGGCTATTTTGGATTTTTTTTGAAGGATATGCACTCAAAAGGATCAAAAATACCAATGCTTAACATGCAATAGTGGGTGAACCATGAAGACTAATGGACTTGAAGAAAGTTATAAAAATCCTCTTCAAAGTATCGTTCAAAAAAAGGTGCCAACACTAGATGAAAAGTTTCCACGTGAGTTCATTTGCACCATAAAATTCAGAGAATTCATTTCCACCTCATAAGTAAATGCTATAGAAAATTTATCAAGGGCTCCAAAATGGAATAAGATTGATATGCAACAATTTTAATAGAAGAGAACTTGAAGTAATGATTCTCATCGGCACCCATGTGTGTAGAAGAATTTTCATTCCAAGGACAAATGTGATTTGATCACACCGGCCACTATTTCTATCAAGTACTTTGTCTACATTTCAATTAACAATACAAACAACAATTAATGTTGGTATGGAATGCTAAGGTGGGAATATTGTTACTTTATGAAAGATTGAGGATCACTCTCAATGTGGAGTCGATAATCCATGTCAATGAGTTATCAATCTATCTTTGGGACCAATACGTGGTTTATTTGTTTTGGATCTATAATACACACCAACTTCTTATCAATTCAAAGTTTCTAACTTCATTCTTCTTTATATACATTTTTTTGTTTGATTTACTAATTTATTTCTATATGTACACATTTATAAGCACCAGTTTTTGCTCTTCGGCCGCGCATTAAGCTGTAGTGTCACTTTCCTCATTTTCAAACCAGAGACTAGCCTCTCACTGTATGACCATCTGTCTCATTTGTTCACGAGAGAAATGTTCGTGAAAAGGGTAGTTATGTTCAGGAGATAAAAAACTAGAAGAAAAGGACTCTAAGCTTAAACCATGGCGCTGCGTAAAAATTAGACTGGTTTTGGGTGGAGAGGAAATGCGAGAGACGAGGATTAACAGTTTCCAGGTTGATTAACAGTGCGCCCCCTTGACAATTCCTAGAAAGCAGTACTCATGATGACAATGGGCAGTGGGAGGTCTCTATGAGCGCCAGGGAGACCGCCAACTCAAGCAACCCGTATTTGGGTGCATTTTGCGCGGGCAACACAAGGCAAAATGCATCCGCGATAGGACCCAGCTAGAATCGAGGCAAAACGCATCCAGCACCGACTCGAGAACGTATCACCCGTCTGTCACCTTTGCTCAGAGGAGAGGATCACGGGTTGCTCAGAGGAAAGGAAACGGGTTGCTCTTGTTGGTCAACGTGATCGATCAACGGGTTGCTCGTCAGCATATCTGTCTATTTAAGCAGATGCATGGCTATGGCATTTCAGGATCTCAAAATCTTTTTCGTGGTCTCCTGCAGCACCATGAAGACCAGCCCTTCCACCCTCGACGTCGTCGCCTTCCTCGCTTGGGCGCTGCTGCTGTGCATGTGCTTGCCTCTCCCGCCCGCTTCTGCCTCTCGCGGAGGGTTACCGTTCATGCATGGCGCCTCAACTGCTGGTCGGAAAAGCCCTGCTCATCCAACCGAGTCTCTTCTTTTGCGTATTACGAATGAAAGCTTTCCTTGTAAATCTATTGCGGCTGATATTGAACTTTGTGGATTGGCATGCAGCAATGGCAGCCCCCATATTAACGGAATCCAGCAGCGATCACCTCCTCCCCGCACTTCCTTTGAAAGGTGAAATTCTTAGCGCCATAGGGATTCCGTCAACTTTGCTTACAGCGATAGTCATCTGTGTAGAGTGTCAAAGGATGCTCATGTATCTTCGCTCCGTCAACTTTTGGTTACGGTTGTAGTCATCTGCATAGAGTGTTAGTGATCCTCATCGGCTTCCTGTTCTCTATTTAGCTCTGTTCTTTAGAGTGTTAATGATCCTCATGTATCTTTAGCCGTCCAATTTGAAAGGTCAAGTTCTCATGGCCATCGGTACTCCGCTCTGTTCTTTAGCTCCTTCATCGGCTTCCTTTCATGGGTGCTATTTGTGCGGCTACCGATGAATGTTGTCGTGAAAATTGCCTCTTATTAGTGTGTGCTCTTCCTCTTAAACACGAGCAATCAGTGGCATCAAACGTTGCCTCAACAAGAAATGGACTAGCACTCATAGTTAAAATTTGATCCTTTAAAGACATCCCTCTTCTATGGCGTTTAAGTTAGCTATGATATTGATGACCTTTGTGTAGTGCTAATTATCCCCATGCATATGTGACAGTGGCATCTGAAGCAGAATCTATTGCTACATGCAAAGCCATCGGTGCTATATGTGCATCTAGCCATGAATGTTGCACTGAAAACTGTCTCTTATTAGTGTGTGCTCTTCCACTTAAGCGTGAGGAGTCATTGGCATCAAAGGTTTCATCAACAAGCAATGAACTAGCACTAATAGGTAAAATTTGATGTCTAAAAAACTTTCATCATCAATGTTGTTTTGTGTGAGTAGTGATAATACAATGCTAGCCATCTCTGTATAGTGCTAATGATCCTCATGCATGTTTGTGGCATTGAAGCAGAAGTAAAAGAAAAAGTGGCCACTACATGTAAAGCCATCGGTGCTATTTGTGCAGCTAGCCATGAATGTTGTAGTGACAATTGTCTCTTATTAGTGTGTGCTCTTCCTCTTAAGAATGAGAAGTCATTGGTATCAAAGGTTGCATCAACAAGCAATGGAATAGCATTGACAGGTGAAGTTAGATCCCATAAAACTATCCCATATAGGTGTTGTTTCTATGAGCAATAGCCATCTATTTACAGTGATAGTATATATGTATAGTATTAATGATCTTCATGTGTATTTGTGATATTGAAGCAGAATCAACCGCTAGATGCAAAGCCATCGGTGCTATATGTGCGTCTAGCCATGAATGTTGTAGTGAAAACTGTCTCTTATTGGTGTGTGCTCTTCCTCTTAAGCGTGAGGAGTCATTGGCATCAAAGGTTTCATCAACAAGCAATGGACTAGCACTAACAGGTAAAATTTGATGTCTAAAAAACTTTCATCAATGTTGTTTTGTGTTAGTGATAATCATGATTGTACAATGCTAGCCACCTATGTATAGTGCTAATGATCTGCATGCATGTTTGTGCCATTGAAGCAGAAGCAGAAGTGGCCACTACATGTAAAGCCATCGTGCTATCTGTGCAGCTAGCCATGAATGTTGTAGTGATAGTTGTCTCTTATTAGTGTGTGCTCTTCCTCTTAAGCATGAGAAGTCATTGGTATCAAAGGTTGCATCAAGAAGCAATGGAATAGCATTGACAGGTAAAGTTAGATCCCATAAAACTTTACCATATAGGTATTGTTTCTATGAGCAATAGCCATCTATTTACAGTGATAGTATATATGTATAGTATTAATGATCTTCATGTGTATTTGTGATATTGAAGCAGAATCAACCACTAGATGCAAAGCCATCGGTGCTATATGTGCATCTAGCCATGAATGTTGTAGTGAAAACTGTCTCTCATTAGTGTGTGCTCTTCCTCTTAAGCGTGAGGAGTCATTGGCATCAAAGGTTTCATGAACAAGCGATGGACTAGCACTAACAGGTAAAATTTGATATCTAAAAAACTTTCATCAATGTTTTGTGTGAGTAGTGATAATCATGATTGTACAATGCTAGCCATCTATGTATAGTGCTAATGATCCTCATGCATGTTTGTGGCATTGAAGCAGAAGTAAAAGCAAAAGTGGCCACTACATGTAAAGCCATCGGTGCTATTTGTGCAGCTAGCCATGAATGTTGTAGTGACAATTGTCTCTTATTAGTGTGTGCTCTTCTTCTTAAGCATGAGACGTCATTGGTATCAAAGGTTACATCAACAAACAATGGAATAGCATTGACAGGTAAAGTTAGATTCCATAAAACTTTCCCCTATAGGTGTTGTTTCTATGAGCAATAGCCATCTATTTACAGTGATAGTATATATGTATAGTGTTAATGATCTTCATGTGTGTTTGTGATATTGAAGAAAAATCAACCGCTACATGCAAAGCCATCGGTGCTATATGTGCATCTAGCCATGAATGTTGCAGTGAAAACTGTCTCTTATTAGTGTGTGCTCTTCCTCTTAAGCGTGAGGAGTCATTGGCATCAAAGGTTTCATGAACACACAATGGACTAGCACTGGCAGGTAAAATTTGATGGCTAAAAGATTTCCATCATCGATGTTGTTTTGCGTGAGTAGTGATAGTCATGATTGTACAATGATAGCCATCTATGTATAGTGACAATGATCATCGTTCATCTTTGTGGCATTCAAGCAGAAGGAGAAGTGGCCACTACATGTAAAGCCATCGGTGCTATTTGTGCAGCTAGCCATGAATGTTGTAGCGACAATTGTCTCTTATTAGTGTGTGCTCTTCCTCTTAAGCATGAGGAGTCATTGGTATCAAAGGTTGCATCAACAAGTGATCTAGCCATAAATGCTATAGTGAAAATTGTCTTTTATTATTGTGTTCTATCCCTCTTAAGCATGATTTACAAGAATGAACTAGCATTGGCTATGGTAAAATTTGATCCCTAAATTTCCTATGTGCTCTTCCAATTAAGGATGATGAGTCCTTGACGTCATTAGAGAATTATGATAATTTCCACCAATAAAAGTATTACTCACTTGAGCCCAATTGTCATTGTTACAGAATCAGCCCTTGCATGCAAAACCATTGGCGCCATTTGTGCAAGCAACCATGAATGTTGTAGTGAGAGCTGCCTTTTACTAGTGTGTGCTCTTCCACTTAAGTATGAGCAGCCCTTAGCATCAAAGAAACCATTAATGACCAACGACCTTGCTACATTCACAGGTATGATGATTTGATTACCTAAAAGCTTTTGGCATCACTAACCTTATTGATTATGATACATATTTGTGGCATTCTTACAGAATCCATTCCTACATGCAAATCCATCGGTGCTATTTGTGCCAATAGTAACAAATGTTGTAGTGAAACTTGCCTTCTATTGGTGTGCACTGGTCCACTAAATCGTAAGCAATCATTGGTGTCAGATGAAGCATCAAGCTTTAATTTGAAAGGTATACACAAAAGTGTGTAACTTGTGATTTCATCTCATAATTTTTCTTCTTATAAAATTTATGTAATCTTTAGTAGTGTCCATTAAGGTAATCACCAAGAATTATGTTTCTTTAAAAGGTATCTATATTTGCTAGTTGTTACTAATGATCTTTTTAGAGTGGGAAGGCTTTCTTTATTGTGCACATATTTTTATTCAATTCATTGATATGGGTTTGATTTCTTAAATATTTATTCCAATTCATAACTCTTCACTTACAGTGGATTATATCATGATAATGTGTGCAGAAAGTGCCCCTACATGCAACATTATTGGCAGAGGATTGTTGTTCTACAATTTGTCTATTGCCTATTTGCCTAGTATAGTCATGGATCACATGGTTTCAATTAAATTAACTTATGGCCTTGTAATCCACCTAGCCTATGTGCTCCTTCACAAAGGGTTGGTGGGCATTGTGAGTAGCTAGCTCACAAGCACACTAAAGAAGGTTATACCTTCTTCTTCTTGTGAAATTATAAATAAAATAAAATACCTTATTATCTTTGTGAAATTATAAATAAAATTAAAAAACGTGATGAATAATGTCAAAAAATATTCTTTCATGAATTTTAAATAACACAAAATAAGAATGCCTTTAATAAATCAAATCATGTGAGGCATTAGACATACCCTTTGTAGTTTTTATATGAGTACCAATTTTTTGATTTGAAATTTCACACATGTTTCTATTATAAGGAGTGAGATTAATTGCAAGTTATTCTGGATCCATTTGAATCAAAACCAGAGATACCGTTTTCATGGAATTTAGGATGGAGACTTTGACTAAAAAATGTAACAAGTCTTAATGCATGGATATCAATTTTTTAAAGGCTTCCATACATTTAGGATGGATAGTTGGATTATAAAATTTAACAAATATTCATGCATGGAAATCAATTTACATACTCCTTTGTTTGATGAGATACTTTTAAAAAAACTTCCAAAATGAAATACATATGTTAATCCTTTGAACTATTATATTCGTACTTAATAGCAAAGATCATCTGGACAACCTTCTATACTACATCTATGGACATATAAGATTACTTTCAACTAATGCTAATTTTTATGCAAAATGAACTTTAAGAAAGTAATATGTTCACAATCTTTGACAAGGTAGTATTTAATATTTGCACATTTACAATTACTTCAAGAAATGTGAAGATTTTATTACAAATGTTGAATTTAGATGTGATCCAGTTCATATTTTGAAAACTATGAGAAAATAATAAATTTTATTCTACCACTCCTCTTCAAAGAATTTCTCACATAACAATAGTCCACTACCTATTTTGGTTGATCTAGCATCCCATGGAATGTTGTTCTCTACCTTTTTTTAGAGTTTTCTGATAGGATCTTATTTTATTCACATAATTTATCTATCATGCAAGATCATTTACAATTTGAAAATGAATTGAGTTTCTCATAGATTGATCAAATTTACTTTTGAGAAAAGATTCGATGCCCTAGGCATAGAGATAATGCAATCTTGTCGATTTATTACAAAATAATATATTCAAGTTCTAGCCAATTAATCACTTTACTTAATGTCATCCAGCCATAGGCAATAGCCAATATTCATAAAAACAATAGTTAAACAAATGAAATCTTGTAAAATTACAAAGATTTCATCAATGTTTCCTTTCTAGCATGGATTGCAAGAAGGCCTATAATGATTTATATAAACCTATTTTGAACCCAAACAATTGTAGCTAGTTCCCTCACCTATGTGCTCTTAAAAAGTTAAAAATTACTATATTATAAAAAAATAAAAATAAAAATGTCAATTACTTCCTTCTCGAACTACTTTTAACAATGCTAATTTTTGTGCAGAATAAAACTTAATAAAGTAATATGCTCATAATCTTTGGCATGGTAGTATTTAATATTTTCACATTTACAATTTCTTTAAGAAATTTGAAGTCTATACTAAAAACATTGAATCTAGAAACATATGGTTCTTCACTAAGACACACAATACTTTTTATCTACTAATAAAGTATATATTTTAAAAACTATGAGAAAATTATAAGTTATCTACCACTCCTTTTTCACATAAACATACTCCGCTACTTGTTTTGGTTGATCTAGCATCCCATGAATTATAACTAGTATATATCAATTTTCAAAGTTTTTTGATAAGAAGGTAATTTTCTAATTCATAAATTTTCATTATGCAAGATCGTTTTAAATTTAAAAGTTAATTTTTTTTCTCATATATTAATCAAAATTACTTGTGAAACAAGAATATGTGCTCTGGCATATAAGAAATATTTAGTAACATAATCCTAGTAAAGAATATTTTTCAAAGTCCACCTAGTTAATCACTTTACCTAATGTCATCCAACTAAAGGTGATATATACATAAACAATAGCTAAAATAATGAAATCTTGCAAAACTACAAAGATTTCAATAATACTTCCTTTGTAGCATGGAGTGAGGGAAGGCTTATCACTATTTCTATAAGCATGTTTCTAACTTAGTGCCTTCAACACAATTATATCTACTTACTTCACCTACATGCTCTTAAAAATATTGAGCATTATATATATTATAAAGTAATAAAAATAAGAATCAATCACTTCCTTTACTTTGATAAGCACTTCTTCTTAAAGGTATATATCTAGAAGCTTGCTATACTTGATCCTAATTTTATCTAAGTATGAACAAAGAGGTCCACATGTGTCATAGCAAGGCCTATTGTAATCTCATTGTAATTCATTATTTATAATTGATATCTACATAGAGAGGCATGTGCATAGAGGAATATTGCTAGTGAATTGCATAATTAATGTTTTTTTTTCAAGGGGGGTAAAATATGTTTGCATATATTTATGTCCAGTGTAAAAGTGACCAGCGTAAAAGTGTCTTTTGTAATTAAACCTCAAAGCACAAAAAGTCATAGTCCTTCATCTTCGACATGAAAGAAACTTAAGGGACTGTTACCCTGCAGTCTATAGATTTTCTTGAGAAATCTTACACTAGCCAAAGATCTTGTCATGATCTTCCCTCTTTTTTTGTAACTAATCACAAACTTGGTTGAAATTCAAAATGCCCTACTCCAACTACTTTTGAGCCTATTATAGTGTCATATGAGAGCAAGATGTTTGACTAGTAGGCGTGATTATAGCTCATAGAAACAAAGATACCTTCCAAATAGCCTACTAAATGAGCTAACATTCCTAGGAAACCAGATCACATAATCCTCCTGGGAATTAAAGAGAACGTTTTTAAACTACATATTATTTCTGGAAGCCCATATGTATTATATTGCATGTGCTCTGACTTTTACCCACACTTCATGCTTGACTCTACATCCCTAAAAGAATGGGCTTCCAATTTATTGGTTTTTTCATGCAAGCCCCTAATCCAAGCATAACGAATCAACATGCAAAGGGGGATCCTAGGACATTCATCAAAGCCAAGAAGTCTTGTCTTCCCAATCACCACTTATTATCTCCATGTCCATCTCAACAAGTTCATCCTCATCTTCTTTTGTTGCACCTGAATGCCCAACCCTTGTGTTTGAATGTTCCTTAGACACTTCTTTCTCCTCATTTACTAGGATATTAGGAAGTTGAACACTTGAGCGATACCTGAGCCCATAACTTGCTTCCCCCTTTCCTCAACATGAGGATGAACATCTGGCTCCTTAAGATTAGGTCTAGTTTTAGAACCCTCTTGCTTGAACCTTTTCGTGGCATTACTACAACATGTATAGAAAAAATGAACACAAATCTATCAGCAATGATTCATCAGAGTATACTTAAATCAATGCAAGAGGGTCAATGTTAGCTTGGGTGTAGCCAATCGCGAAACTATTTTCAGGGCCATTTTGAGGCTATAATGCGATGCACTTCTGGGTGAATATTTGAATTTTGTGCGAACCCGTGCTTTCGTTGAAACATTTCCCAATCATGAAGGTGCACTGGCATAATAATGAGACGTAATCTATTTGATCAAAACACCACGTAGCTCGACACATGGCATCTCTACATTACTTTGTGCAACGCATTCTCTGGCCTATGCCACCTGATCACTTATTATCGTGCAGCCTTTTGGTGCAACTTTGCCACTTATCACTGGGCACGCACCCATGCAGATCATTAAAATTGAAGGTTGGCTTAGAGAGACCACCGCATTGGTTCTTTCCGTAATAATTAGATGCAATCTATCAATGTGCACATCACTCTTATGTGTCTAGACCTTGTCTCCATATAAGCCTTAGCAACAATTAGCTCCATCCATGCATAGTTGTCCTATGATTTCTCTCGCATACATAGAACATCTTCTTAGACATAAAATTCCACTTGCTATATTTTCTTGCAACCTCCTCCTCAAATTCACTATCCACCTCCTTCCATACTTGTGACCATGTATTCACAATTGCACTTGTAACAAGACTCTCATCTCCATCACACTTGCACAAGGATGCAATCAATGCCCCCAGCTCAGGCAAGTAATCGTCATTCTGGAAAGCACTCTTTCATGCAAGCCCCTAATTGAAGCGAGAGACCACCGCATTGGTTCTTTTCGTAATAATTAGACGCAATCTATCAATGTGCACATCACTCTTATGTGTCTAGACCTTGTCTCCATATAAGCCTTAGCAACAATTAGCTCCATCCATGCATAGTTGTCCTATGATTTCTCTCGCTACATAGAACATCTTCTTAGACATAAAATTCCACTTGCTATATTTTCTTGCAACCTCCTCCTCAAATTCACTATCCACCTCCTTCCATACTTGTGACCCTGTATTCACAATTGCACTTGTAACAAGACTCTCATCTCCATCACACTTGCACAAGGATGCAATCAATGCCCCCAGCTCAGGCAAGTAATTGTCATTCTGGAAAGCACTCTTTCATGCAAGCCCCTAATTGAAGCATAAGGAATCAACAAACACAAATCTATCAGCAATGATTGATCAGAGTATGCTTAAATCAATGCAAGAACAAAAAAAACATTGTATTGCAGAATTTGGGAATCTCCCAAGTCCCACTTTAGAATTCCTAAATTCCCCAATATAGATTTTTCTCATATAGAAGATACAAAACATAAACTAAAGCAATACAACGATCAATATCTTTCCACAATGTATTGAGATATTGTGCACATCTTGTGAAGTTAATGCAGAAAAGTATTGGACTTACTGTTGCATGTGAGTGAAAACTACGCTGTGTGGCCAAATAAAATCTTTGCTGGGCTACATAATTGTGATCGGTGTTTAAAATAAATTCAAATACACTCACAATTCATGCCTTTTGATATCACATTAGAATAGTTTTCTATGACAACATTGTTGCAAGCATTGGTCTCCTCTTTATAACATGGATGAATTGTAGGAAATGATCCTCTTGAGAAAATCGGTGAAAAATTTTTTAAATTAAAAGTCATAGTTTGCAAATAATTCCTCTCGTGCATCGATAGCATGAGTTGTTGGTAAAGTAATGATTCCATATGTGGCCTCATTGTTAGGCTCACAAGAATAACATGGTTCTAGGGTGGGTGATACACATAGCATACATTTTCGCTGACAACCCAGTGGATCTTAGACGCCATCACAGACATGGCTGGCAAGTCAGTACTGCCACCTTGAATTATTCAAAATTTGGGCCAACCACCGTGATGGCTCTCACCTGGATAGTGAGGTCAGCTATTCCATTCCCTTAACCGTTTCCTCTTATATCCCTCTCGAATGTTTCGTTCTCCCTTGTAATCTCAAGCCTCCACTATTCCATTTCCTTCATTGTTTCATCTTCTATCCCTCTTGACCAATTTTTTCTTCCTTGCACTCTTCCTGCAACTTCTATCCCCTCTCATAATGGACCTTGCACAGTCCGGGAGCTCGTCACACAATCTTTCCTACCCCTTTGCAGCATAGTGCCAGATCCCCTCATCCTAAAATTGTGACATATGGGAATTCCTCTCTCACTATTCAAAATCCCAATTTGGATGCTCTCCAAAACTTCATCAAGATGGTGCAGGACATGAATGTGAAGGAGGGGCAATGAGTCTGTCAAGGTCATAAGATTACCATCAATAAAAGAGTGATTAAAAAGGATTTAGGAATTTGTGGAGGCAATATGCAAGCACACTTTTTTGAGAAAGAGTGAAAGAGACAGGATATTCTAGCAATATGCCCCAATGCTCAGATTAGTAAAGATGGTGGAGTCAAGATTTCAAGCTTGCCATCAGACCTCCAAGATGTATTGAAGAATTCAATTCACTTCTTTCTTGATACGAGAGGAACCTACAAGTTCTGGCAAGTTCAAGCAGCAGGAGAGCAAGTGAAAGGATGTGATGTATCTTTCTCAAGGGCGATCTCCAAGAGCGTGTTAACCAACCTAAAGAATTGCATGGATGGCAAATCCCAATTCTCATCTCAGTCCACTAGAGTTGCAATGCACCTAATGGCATGCACCCTCAAAGGGATTTTGGAGCAATACGAGAAGCAGATGTCTTAGAAAGTGACTTTTCTACAAGAGAAAGCCACCAATGTAGCAAAGGTAGCACAACTTGAGAAAAGCCTTAGGGAAGGTATAGAAGCCAAGGTAGAGGAGGCACAAGCGAGGGCCATGCAGGCACAAGAGCAAGTTGAGGCCGCCACAAAAGTGGTTGACATGGAAAGGCATAGAAGAGAAGAAGAAGAGAAGTGCATGAAGGAGCTTTGAGATGTCTTTACATTGAAAAAAACCAGATGATTGAGGAGCTGAAAAGGGAGAATGCAGAAACCAGAAAGGTCATGCAAGAACTGCAAGAGAGCTTTGAGGCCAAGAAGGATGGGGCAGAGAGAAGCCACGGTGGGGAAGACAACGAGGTAGATCCCTAGACTAGGAAGGATGTAGAGGGCAGCCACCATGGTGGAGCAAGTTCCAGCCACCGCGGTGGAGAAATTTGCAGCAGCCATGGTGAGGGTTGTTTTTATGAAACAGTGTTGGAAGTCTAAAGAGCAAGCTACAATACCCTACAAGAAGATCATGATAGATGTTTGCACAAGCTTGCCGTGGCTTTTGATAGTTATGAAAAGTAGTCAATCGCCCTAGAAGATTTCTAAACTAGAGTAGAAGTTGCTGAGGGATTCTGATGCTGCTATTGCATGAGCGAGCAAAAAGTGGAGGAGATGAACATGAGGAGATGAAGGGATTTTTGAGCAATACGAGAAGCAAATGTCTTAGAAGGTGACTTTTCTACAAGAGAAAGCCACCGATGCAGCAAAGGCAATGCAACTTGAGAAAAGTTCTCAAGATAGGTGCAAAAGCCAAGGTATAGGAGGCACAAGAGCAAGCTCCATGAAATTGGTTGACATGGAAAGGCATAGAAGAGAAGAAGCAAAGAAGCGCATGAAGGAGCTTTGAGATAGGCTCAAAGAAGTGAAAAATGATGGGGACATGGTGGACAAGGAGCCAAAATAGATGCAAAAGTACCTTGAAGATCAGAGATCAAAAAAGGAGGGTCTTTACAAATGCCTCTGCAACATGGATAAATCATTGAACATTGAAAAAGACCAGAAGATGGAGGAGCTAAAAACGGAGAATGCAAAAACCAAAAAGGTGATGCAGGAATTGTGAGAGAGCTTCGAGGTTAGAAAAATGGGACAAAGAGCAGCCGAGGTGGAGAAGACAACAAGGCAACCATGGTGAGGGTTGTTTTTATGAAACACTGTTTTCTTCGATTATTTTATCATTTACTTTTGATTTCCTAAATGTTCTATGTTATTTTGAAGGTGAGAGTTACTTTTGATTATGTTATGATTTTGAAAGCAGGTTCTCTTTCATCTTTGTTAATCAAGCATGCCTATAGGCCATCCATTGTATTTGATCTAGAGTATTCTAAATATCATGTAGGTGTACTTGATATGCAAAAGAAAATGTCAATCTAATGTTTCTTTCTCTCTTATATGCTAACATATTGCTTGACTTGCTCATATTCAAGCTTCACTTTCATAAGTTGGTCCATCCTATGAAAGAAAAGGACTTGTCGAATGTTTTACGTTGTTAATATTCTAACATGTTTTCTTTTAATGTTTCTTCTCTATTTAGCTTTGCTATCACTACTTCTTGGGTACGCTACTTCACATATGCGAAGGTACTTCTCACATGTTTTGTTGTTGTTTTCAAGGCACTCGTTTATTTCCAAGGTGAGCTCATATGTTCTCTTTCATCACACTCAGTTGTTTCTCCGAGTACATGTAGGTTTGCACAGATGCCTAGATACAATCCAACAGACTAAATGCACATTCGATACCTATAGGATGAGTACATCTACTTCATTTTTCATACTCATCTATATTTACGAGTGCATGCAAGGTCTTGCTAGACCAACGATTTGTTCCTTCTTTGTTGATTAACTTATTGATGACTTATGGTATGTATTTACTTATTGGTTCAAGCAAGGCATACTTTTATTTTGCCCTTTATGTGGTGAGGTATACTTATATGTCTTTCACGATGAACATCTATGGCTGACTTATTGAGTACTCATTTTTCCGTGGCATCTATGGATTACTTATTGCATACTCGTTTTAACGTGACAAAGTTCAACATCTTTTAGGTGACAATATTTATGAACACATATGGCTGATTGCTTGAGTACTCATTTGGATGTGGCATATGGCTAACTACTTGAGTACTCGTCTGAACGTGGTACATGGATTATTATATTGACTCCCCGTTTGGATGTGACACATATTTACTCATCTAGACATGGTACATGGATTATTACTAAGTCCTCATTTGGATGTGACACATATTTATCTAGCTTTCACAATGGACACATATGGATTACTTATTGAATAATCATTTGGACATGGTCATATTGTGTACCCATTTGCACGTGGCAAGGTTCAACGTCTTTCAAATGAACACATATGGATTACTTCTTGAGTACTTGTTTGGACATGGCACACATGGATTATTTATTAAGTACTCGTTTGGACATGGCACATATTCATTACTATTGAGTACTTGTTTGGACGTGATCACTGTTCTCGGATGCCCATTTTCTTGCTTAGTTCTAGATGTTCTTTGTAGTCTCAGATGCTCGTCTTCCCAGTTGTTCGGTACTTTCGGATGCAAAGAGGTTGTTATTTCATTCCCACTATGATTATGTAACCTATGTCTAATCCACACAAGCTTGCCTCTTGTCATATGTGCCTGGATTATGCTCGTTGTATTTTTAGTTGTTCGGTACTTCCGGCTACCCAATTGTTTGGTACTTCTGGGATGCCCAATTGTTTGTATTTCCAGTTGTTCGTTACTTTCGGCTGCCCAATTGTTTGGTGCTTTTGGGATGCTCAATTGTTCAGTACTTCTGGATGGCGGAATGCTCGTTGTGTTTTTGAATTATTGGTTCTCGACTTGTAGAAACTTCATGGGCCTTCCTATTGTGTTGCTATGGCTTTCTTACACTACCCAAGAGACATTTCAACCCTAGCCTTGTGGACATCTCAAATCACCCCTCCATACTCATCTTTGGACTGACCAAAGCAATTTTCTCATACATTCATCCTTGGTACAATAGAAACGGACACTTGAATATTTGTTGTGTTCATATACACTTCATGAAATTGGTCATTTTATGTGGATAAATTGTGCAAAACATGAAGGCATGATTATAAAGGTTTGAGGAGGTTTTACCAAAATGAACTTAGAGACAACAAGCTCTACTATTCAGATGAAGAGCTCAAACATTGAACTTGAAGATCTCAAGCCTTGATCATGCATCATCACTATGTCAAACAAGTTGAGATTTCCAAGAAGATTTTTCTATTTTTCACACATACTTTGCACTGTATCATGCACCGAACAAATGCCTATACTAAGTTGCACTGTACTATGGACAAGTGCTTGTCTTATGCCCTTGTACTATCCACATGCAATTTGCACTGTATCATTCAAATTGTCATATGGCCATCCTTTGTATATATTGCTGTGAAGATAGGTCTTTCATGGCATAGTTCTTGCATGTGAGAGATGATTTCTCTTGCACAGCTTTGCTGGCACGGAGATGAGAAGGGAAGGAACATTGGCTAGAGGAAATAGGGGCCTTATTCTTGCATTTAAAGTAGGAAGTGTTGGGCAAGTACTAGTTCTCACCTCATCGATCTAGGTCATCATATACCATGAAATAGAGAGTGAGGTGGACATTAGACATCACCTCAGATCTCATCCAACGCACGTGAGGCTAGAGACTCCTTCGATCTTGCATCATGCGAACTCTTATGCGATTAGTCAGCAACAAATTCAAAAAGCATAGAGAGGGTTTTGCACCACTTGAGCGAGCGATCATGAGCACAAGCCTCTTCTCCTAGCCACATCCTTTTAAGCCTAATTCTTTTTGCCATCAATGTTCATGGAATCTAATGCATTAGTTGATACTCCATTCATAGCAATTTCAGACATATCTTGGATAATGTTGATTAGATTTTAGTGTATACCAAACACCACCATTGGAAAGTCATTTTGGCTATTTTGGATTTTTTTTGAAGGATATGCACTTTAAAGGATCAAAAATACCAATGCTTAACATGCAATAGTGGGTGAACCATGAAGACTAATGGACTTGAAGAAAGTTATAAAAATCCTCTTCAAAGTATCGTTCAAAAAAAGGTGCCAACACTAGATGAAAAGTTTCCACGTGAGTTCATTTGCACCATAAAATTCAGAGAATTCATTTCCACCTCATAAGTAAATGCTATAGAAAATTTATCAAGGGCTCCAAAATGGAATAAGATTGATATGCAACAATTTTAATAGAAGAGAACTTGAAGTAATGATTCTGATCGGCACCCATGTGTGTAGAAGAATTTTCATTCCAAGGACAAATGTGATTTGATCACACCGGCCACTATGGCATATCAAGTACTTTGTCTACATTTCAATTAACAATACAAACAATAATTAATGTTGGTATGGAATGCTAAGCTGGGAATATTGTTACTTTATGAAAGATTGAGGATCACTCTCAATGTGGAGTCGTCGATAATCCATGTCAATGAGTTATCGAACTATCTTTGGGACCAATACATGGTTTATTTGTTTTGGATCTATAATACACACCAACTTCTTATCAATTCAAAGTTTCTAACTTCATTCTTCTTTATATACATTTTTTTGTTTGATTTACTAATTTATTTCTATATGTACACATTTATAAGCACCAGTTTTTGCTCTTCGACCGCGCATTAAGCTGTAGTGTCACTTTCCTCATTTTCAAACCAGAGACTAGCCTCTCACTGTATGGCCATCTGTCTCATTTGTTCACGAGAGAAATGTTCGTGAAAAGGGTAGTTATGTTCAGGAGATAAAAAACTAGAAGAAAAGGACTCTAAGCTTAAACCATGGCGCTGCGTAAAAATTAGACTGGTTTTGGGTGGAGAGGAAATGCGAGAGACGAGGATCACGGTTTCCTCTCGCATCACTTTCCAGGTTGATTAACAGTGCGCCCCCTTGACAATTCCTAGAAAGCAGTACTCATGATGACAATGGGCAGTGGGAGGTCTCTATGAGCGCCAGGGAGACCGCCAACTCAAGCAGCGCGTATTTGGGTGCATTTTGCGCGGGCAACACAAGGCAAAAGTAAAGCCATCGGTTCTATTTCTACAGCTAGGCATGAATGTTGTAGTGACAATTGTCTCTTATTAGTGTGTGCTCTTCCTCTTAAGAATGAGAAGTCATTGGTATCAACAAGCAATGGAATAGCATTGACAGGTGAAGTTAGATCCCATAAAACTATCCCATATAGGTGTTGTTTCTATGAGCAATAGCCATCTTTTTACAGTGATAGTATATATGTATAGTATTAATGATCTTCATGTGTATTTGTGATATTGAAGCAGAGTCAACCGCTAGATGCAAAGCCATCGGTGCTATATGTGCATCTAGCCATGAATGTTGTAGTGAAAACTGTCTCTTATTGGTGTGTGCTCTTCCTCTTAAGCGTGAGGAGTCATTGGCATCAAAGGTTTCATCAACAAGCAATGGACTAGCACTAACAGGTAAACTTTGATGTCTAAAAAACTTTCATCATCAATGTTGTTTTTTGTGAGTAGTGATAATCATGATTGTACAATGCTAGCCATCTATGTATAGTGCTAATGATCCTCATGCATTGTTGTGGCATTGAAGCAGAAGCAGAAGTGGCCACTACATGTAAAGCCATCGGTGCTATTTGTGTAGCTAGCCATCAATGTTGTAGTGACAATTGTCTCTTATTAGTGTGTGCTCTTCCTCTTAAGCATGAGAAGTCATTGGTGTCAAAGGTTGCATCAAGAAGCAATGGAATAGCATTGACAGGTAAAGTTAGATCCCATAAAACTTTCCCATATAGGTGTTCTTTCTATGAGCAATAGCCATCTATTTACAGTGATAGCATATATGTAAAGTATTAATGATCTTCATGTGTATTTGTGATATTGAAGCAGAATCAACCGCTAGATGCAAAGCCATCGGTGCTATATGTGCATCTAGCCATGAATGTTGTAGTGAAAACTGTCTCGTATTGGTGTGTGCTCTTCCTCTTAAGCGTGAGGAGTCATTGCCATCAAAGGTTTCATCAACAAGCAATGGACTAGCACTAACAGGTAAAATTTGATGTCTAAAAAACTTTCATCAATGTTGTTTTGTGTGAGTAGTGATAATCATGATTGTACAATGCTAGCCACCTATGTATAGTGCTAATGATCCGCATGCATGTTTGTGCGACCCATTGAAGCAGAAGCAGAAGTGGCCACTACATGTAAAGCCATCGGTGCTATCTGTGCAGCTAGCCATGAATGTTCTAGTGATAGTTGTCTCTTATTAGTGTGTGCTCTTCCTCTTAAGCATGAGAAGTCATTGGTATCAAAGCTTGCATCAAGAAGCAATGGAATAGCATTGACAAGTATAGTTAGATCCCATAAAACTTTACCATATAGGTGTTGTTTCTATGAGCAATAGCCATCTATTTACAGTGATAGTATATATGTATAGTATTAATGATCTTCTTGTGTATTTGTGATATTGAAGCAGAATCAACCGCTAGATGCAAAGCCATCGGTGCTATATGTGCATCTAGCCATGAATGTTGTAGTGAAAACTATCTCTTATTAGTGTGTGCTCTTCCTCTTAAGCGTGAGGAGTCATTGGCATCAAAGGTTTCATCAACAAGCGATGGACTAGCACTAACACGCAAAATTTGATATCTAAAAAACTTTCATCAATGTTGTTTTGTGTGAGTAGTGATAATCATGATTGTACAATGCTAGCCATCTATGTATAGTGCTAATGATCCTCATGCATGTTTGTGGCATTGAAGCAGAAGTAAAAGCAAAAGTGGCCACTACATGTAAAGCCATCGGTGCTATTTGTGCAGCTAGCCATGAATGTTGTAGTGACAATTGTCTCTTATTAGTGTGTGCTCTTCCTCTTAAGCATGAGACGTCATTGGTATCAAAGGTTACATCAACAAACAATGGAATAGCATTGACAGGTAAAGTTAGATCGCATAAAACTTTCCCGTATAGGTGTTGTTTCTATGAGCAATAGCCATCTATTTACAGTGATAGTATATATGTATAGTGTTAATGATCTTCATGTGTGTTTATGATATTGAAGCAGAATCAACCGCTACATGCAAAGCCATCGGTGCTATATGTGCATCTAGCCATGAATGTTGCAGTGAAAACTATCTCTTATTAGTGTGTGCTCTTCCTCTTAAGCGTGAGGAGTCATTGGCATCAAAGGTTTCATCAACACACAATGGACTAGCACTGGCAGGTAAAATCTGATGGCTAAAAGATTTCCATCATCAATGTTGTTTGGCGTGAGTAATGATAGTCATGATTGTACTATGATAGCCATCTATGTATAGTGACAATGATCATCGTTCATCTTTGTGGCATTCAAGCAGAAGGAGAAGTGGCCACTACATGTAAAGCCATCGGTGCTATTTGTGCAGCTAGCCATGAATGTTGTAGCGACAATTGTCTCTTATTAGTGTGTGCTCTTCCTCTTAAGCATGAGAAGTCATTGGTATCAAAGGTTGCATCAACAAGTGATGGACTAGCATTGACAGGTAAAGGTAGATCCCATAAAATTTTCCTATATAGGTGATGTTTCTAGGAGCAATAGCCATCTATTTACAATGATAGTATATATGTATATTGTTAATTATCTTCATACATATTCAAACGCTACATGCAAATCCATTGGTACTATTTGTGCGACTAGCCATGAATGTTGTTGTGAAAATTGAATGTCATTAATGTGTGCTCTTCCTCTTAAGAATGATCAATCATTGGCATCAACCATTGCATCATTAAGCAATGGACTAGCACTAACAGGTAAAATTTTATCCCGTAAAAGCATTCCTCATCAGTGTTTTTTTTGTGAGAAGTGATAGTCATCTATGTATAGTGTTTTAATGATCATTATGAATCTTCATGGCATTGAAATAGAATTGACCATGACATGAAAATCCATCGGTGCTATTTGCATGGCTAGCCATGAATGCTATAGTGAAAATTGTCTTTTATTATTGTGTTCTATCCCTCTTAAGCATGATTAACAAGAATGAACTAGCATTGGCTATGGTAAAATTTGATCCCTAAATTTCCTATGTACTCTTCCAATTAAGCATGATGAGTCCTTGACGTCATTAGAGAATTATGATAATTTCCACCAATAAAAGTATTACTCACTTGAGCCCAATTGTCATTGTTACAGAATCAGCCCTTGCATGCAAAGCCATTGGCGCCATTTGTGCAAGCAACCATGAATGTTGTAGTGAGAGCTGCCTTTTACTAGTGTGTGCTCTTCCACTTAAGTATGAGCAGCCCTTAGCATCAAAGAAACCATTAATGACCAACGACCTTGCTACATTCACAGGTATGATGATTTGATTACCTAAAAGCTTTTGGCATCACTAACCTTATTGATTATGATACATATTTGTGGCATTCTTACAGAATCCATTCCTACATGCAAATCCATCGGTGCTATTTGTGCCAATAGTAACGAATGTTGCAGTGAAACTTGCCTTCTATTGGTGTGCACTGGTCCACTAAATTGTAAGCAATCGTTGGTGTCAGATGAAGCATCAACAACTAATGGACTAGCTTTAATTTGAAAGGTATACACAAAAGTGTGTAACGTGTGATTTCATCTCATAATTTTTCTTCTTATAAAATTTATGTAATCTTTAGTAGTGTCCATTAAGGTAATCACCAAGAATTATGTTTCTTTAAAAGGTATCTATATTTGCTAGTTGTTACTAATGATCTTTTTAGAGTGGGAAGGCTTTCTTTATTGTGCACATATTTTTATTCAATTCATTGATATGGGTTTGATTTCTTAAATATTTATTCCAATTCATAACTCTTCACTTACAGTGGATTATATCATGATAATGTGTGCAGAAAGTGCCCCTACATGCAACATTATTGGCAGAGGATTGTTGTTCTACAATTTGTCTATTGCCTATTTGCCTAGTATAGTCATGGATCACATGGTTTCAATTAAATTACCTTATGGCCTTGTAATCCACCTAGCCTATGTGCTCCTTCACAAAGGGTTGGTGGGCATTGTGAGTAGCTAGCTCACAAGCACACTAAAGAAGGTTATCCCTTCTTCTTCTTGTGAAATTATAAATAAAATAAAATACCTTATTATCTTTGTGAAATTATAAATAAAATTAAAAAACGTGATGAATAATGTCAAAAAATATTCTTTCATGAATTTTAAATAACACAAAATAAGAATGCCTTTAATAAATCAGATCATGTGAGGCATTAGACATACCATTTGTAGTTTTTATATGAGTACCAATTTTTTGATTTGAAATTTCACACATGTTTCTATTATAAGGAGTGAGATTAATTGCAAGTTATTCTGGATCCATTTGAATCAAAACCAGAGATACGGTTTCCATGGAATTTAGGATGGAGACTTTGACTAAAAAATGTAATGCATGGATATCAATTTTTTAAAGGCTTCCATACATTTAGGATGGATAGTTGGATTATAAAATTTAACAAATATTCATGCATGGAAATCAATTTACATACTCCTTTGTTTGATGAGATACTTTTAAAAAAACTTCCAAAATGAAATACATATGTTAATCCTTTGAACTATTATATTCGTACTTAATAGCAAAGATCATCTGGACAACCTTCTATACTACATCTATGGACATATAAGATTACTTTCAACTAATGCTAATTTTTATGCAAAATGAACTTTAAGAAAGTAATATGTTCACAATCTTTGACAAGGTAGTATTTAATATTTGCACATTTACAATTACTTCAAGAAATGTGAAGATTGTATTACAAATGTTGAATTTAGATGTGATCCAGTTCATATTTTGAAAACTATGAGAAAATAATAAATTTTATTCTACCACTCCTCTTCAAAGAATTTCTCACATAACAATAGTCCACTACCTATTTTGGTTGATCTAGCATCCCATGGAATGTTGTTCTCTACCTTTTTTTAGAGTTTTCTGATAGGATCTTATTTTATTCACATAATTTATCTATCATGCAAGATCATTTACAATTTGAAAATGAATTGAGTTTCTCATAGATTGATCAAATTTACTTTTGAGAAAAGATTCGATGCCCTAGGCATAGAGATAATGCAATCTTGTCGATTTATTACAAAATAATATATTCAAGTTCTAGCCAATTAATCACTATACTTAATGTCATCCAGCCATAGGCAATAGCCAATATTCATAAAAACAATAGTTAAACAAATGAAATCTTGTAAAATTACAAAGATTTCATCAATGTTTCCTTTCTAGCATGGATTGCGGGAAGGCCTATTATGATTTATATAAACCTATTTTTAACCCAAACAATTGTAGCTAGTTCCCTCACCTATGTGCTATTAAAAAGTTAAAAATTACTATATTATAAAAAAATAAAAATAAAAATGTCAATTACTTCCTTCTTGAACTACTTTTAACAATGCTAATTTTTGTGCAGAATAAAACTTAATAAAGTAATATGCTCATAATCTTTGGCATGGTAGTATTTAATATTTTGACATTTACAATTTCTTTAAGAAATTTGAAGTCTATACTAAAAACATTGAATCTAGAAACATATGGTTCTTCACTAAGACACACAATACTTTTTATCTACTAATAAAGTATATATTTTAAAAACTATGAGAAAATTATAAGTTATCTACCACTCCTTTTTCACATAAACATACTCCGCTACTTGTTTTGGTTGATCTAGTATCCCATGAATTATAACTAGTATATATCAGTTTTCAAAGTTTTTTGATAAGAAGGTAATTTTCTAATTCATAAATTATCCATTATGCAAGATCGTTTCTAATTTAAAAATTAATTTCTTTTCTCATATATTAATCAAAATTACTTGTGAAACAAGAATATGTGCTCTAGGCATACAAGAAATATTTAGTAACATAATCCTAGTAAATACAGTCCTTCATCTTCGACATGAAAGCAACTTAAGGGACTGTTACCCTGCAGTCTATAGATTTTCTTGAGAAATCTTACACTAGCCAAAGATCTTGTCATCATCTTCCCTCTTTTTTTGTAACTAATCACAAACTTGGTTGAAATTCAAAATGCCCTACTCCAACTACTTTTGAGCCTATTATAGTGTCATATGAGAGCAAGATGTTTGACTAGTAGGCGTGATTATAGCTCATAGAAACAAAGATACCTTCCAAATAGCCTACTAAATGAGCTACCATTCCTAGGAAACCAGATCACATAATCCTCCTGGGAATTGAAGAGAACATTTTTAAACTACATATTATTTCTGGAAGCCCATATGTATTATATTGCATGTGCTCTGACTTTTACCCACACTTCATGCTTGACTCTACATCCCTAAAAGAATGGGCTTCCAATTTATTGGTTTGTTCATGCAAGCCCCTAATCCAAGCATAATGAATCAACATGCAAAGGGGGATCCTGGGACATTCATCAAAGCCAAGAAGTCTTGTCTTCCCAATCACCACTTATTATCTCCATGTCCATCTCAACAAATTCATCCTCATCTTCTTTTGTTGCACCTGAATGCCCAACCCTTGTGTCTGAATGTTCCTTAGACACTTCTTTCTCCTCATTTACTAGGATATTAGGAAGTTGAACACTTGAGTGATACTTGAGCCCATAACCTGCTTCCCCCTTTCCTCAACATGAGGATGAACATCTGGCTCCTTAAGATTAGGTCTAGTTTTAGAACCCTCTTGCTTGAACCTTTTCGTGGCATTACTACAACATGTATAGAAAAAATGAACACAAATCTATCAGCAATGATTCATCAGAGTATACTTAAATCAATGCAAGAGGGTCAATGTTAGCTTGGGTGTAGCCAATCGCGAAACTATTTTTAGAGCCATTTTGAGGCTATAATGCGATGCGCTTCTGGGTGAATATTTGAATTTTGTGTGAACCCGTGCTTTCGTTGAAAATTTTCCCAATCATGAAGGTGCACTGGCGTAATAATGAGACGTAATCTATTTGATCAAAACACCATGTAGCTCGACACATGGCATCTCTACATTGCTTTATGCAGCGCATTCTCTGGCCTACGCCACCTGATCACTTATTATCGTGCAACCTTTTGGTGCAACTTTGCCACTTATCACTGGGCACGCTCCCATGCAGATCATTAAAATTGAAGGTTGGCTTAGAGAGACCACCGCATTGGTTCTTTTCGTAATAATTAGACTCAATCTATCAATGTGCACATCACTCTTATGTGTCTAGACCTTGTCTCCATATAAGCCTTAGCAACAATTAGCTCCATCCATGCATAGTTGTCCTCTGATTTCTCCTCGGGGGGGTCACTATGTATAAACCCTCTATATCACGTGCGTTCAAGGCCTATATTTAAAATCCCTTATCTGTAAATTTTTTCATTAATAAAATGTACCCCTTTTCTATACAAATCTGTAAATTTTTTCCAAAACTATTTTAAATAGTCCCTTATGTATATTTATTTCTGTAAATTTTAGGAATAAAAAATATCCTTCTATTGAACTCACGTGATAGGATTACACATGATGAGTGACCCCCCCGAGGATTTCTCTCGCATACATAGAACATCTTCTTAGACATAAAATTCCACTTGCTATATTTTCTTGCAACCTCCTCCTCAAATTCACTATCCACCTCCTTCCATACTTGTGACCATGTATTCACAATTGCACTTGTAACAAGACTCTCATCTCCATCACACTTGCACAAGGATGCAATCAATGCCCCCAGCTCAGGCAAGTAATCGTCATTCTGGAAAGCACTCTTTCATGCAAGCCCCTAATTGAAGCATAAGGAATCAACATGCAAAGGGGGATCCTAGGACATTCATCAAACCCAAGAAGTCTTGCCTTCCCAATCACCACTTATTATCTCCATGTCCATCTCAGCAATTCATCCTCTTCTTTTGCTTCACCTGAATGCCCAACCCTTGTGTCTAAATATTCCTTAGACATTTCTTTCTCCTCATTTACCAGGATATTAGGAGGTTGAACACTTGAGCGAGACTTGAGCCAACAACAACTTGCTTCCCCCTTTCCTCAGCATGACGATGAACATTTGGCTCCTTAAGATTAGGTCTAGGGTCTATGCATGTTAAGGTGGTACAATTAGTGGTGTCTTGGACACCACTATTATTCATGCTATTATGTGACAATGGGACAAAAATTGAAACAAATGATGTGCTTTTAAGATCTTTGTAGTTTAACTAGTGGTATAAGAGCCTTTAGATTTTTATGAATACCATTGGAAATGCCTTAATAGTGGACATTTAGATGTCCTAATAGACCATAATAGTGTACCACCTAAACATGCTTTCACCCTCTAGTTTTAGAACCCTCTTTCTTGAACCTTTTCATGGCATTATTGTAACATGTAGAAAAAACAAACACAAATCTATCAGCAATGATTGACCAGAGTATGCTTAAATCAATGCAAGAACAAAAAAAACATTGTATTGCAGAATTTGGGAATCTCCCAAGTCCCACTTTAGAATTCCCAAATTCCCCAATATAGATTTTTCTCATATAGAAGATACAAAACATAAACTAAAGCAATACAATGATCAATATCTTTCCACAATGTATTGAGAAATTGTGCACATCTTGTGAAGTTAATGCAGAAAAGTATTGGATTTACTGTTGCATGTGAGTGAAAACTACACTGCGTGGCCAAATAAAATCTTTGCTGGGCTACATAATTGTGATCGGTGTTTAAAATAAATTCAAATACACTCACAATTCATGCCTTTTGATATCACATTAGAATAGTTTTCTATGACAACATTGTTGCAAGCATTGGTCTCCTCTTTATAACATGGATGAATTGTAGGAAATGATCCCTCTTGAGAAAATCGGTGAAAAATTTTTTAAATTAAAAGTCATAGTTTGCAAATAATTCCTCCCGTGCATCGATAGCATGAGTTGTTGGTAAAGTAATGATTCCATATGTGGCCTCATTGTTAGGCTCACAAGAATAACATGGTTCTAGGGTGGGTGATACACATAGCATACATTTTTGCTGACAACCCAGTGGATCTTAGACGCCATCACAGACATGGCTGGGAATCTTAGATGCCACCACTTCTAATCATTCATTACCATGCAAGTCAGTACTGCCACCTTGAATTATTCAAAATTCGGGCCAACCACCGTGATGGCTCTCACCTGGATAGTGAGGTTAGCTATTCCATTCCCTTAACCGATTCCTCTTATATCCCTCTCGAATGTTTCGTTCTCCCTTGTAATCTCAAGCCTCCACTATTCCATTTCCTTCACTGTTTCATCTTCTTCTATCCCTCTTGACCAATTTTTTCTTCCTTGCACTCTTCCTGCAACTTCTATCCCCTCTCGTAATGGACCTTGCACAGTCCAGGAGCTCGTCACACAATCTTTCCTACCCCTTTGTAGCATAGTGCCAGATCCCCTCATCCTAAAATTGTGACATATGGGAATTCCTCTCTCACTATTCAAATCCCCAATTTGGATGCTCTCCAAAACTTCATCAAGATGGTGAAAGACATGAATGTGAAGGAGGGGCAACTAGTCTGTCAAGGTCATAAGATTACCATCAATAAAAGAGTGATTAAAAAGGATTTAGGAATTTGTGGAGGCAATATGCAAGCACACTTTTTGGAGAAAGAGTGAAAGAGACAGGATATTCTAGACGTATGCCCATATGATCAGATTAGTAAAGATGGTGGAGTCAAGATTTCAAGCTTGCCATCAAACCTCCAAGATGTATTGAAGAATTCAATTCACTTCTTTCTTGATACGAGAGGAACCTACAAGTTCTGGCAAGTTCAAGCAGCAGTAGAGCAAGTGAAAGGATGTGATGTATCTTTCTCAAGGGCAATCTCCAAGAGCGTGTTAACCAACCTAAAGAATTGCATGGATGGCAAATCCCAATTGTCATCTCAGTCCACTAGAGTTGCAATATGCACCTAATGGCATGCACCCTCAAAGGGATTTTGGAGCAATACGAGAAGCAGATGTCTTAGAAAGTGACTTTTCTACAAGAGAAAGCCACCAATGCAGCAAAGGTAGCACAAGTTGAGAAAAGCCTCAGGGAAGGTGTAGAAGCCAAGGTAGAGGAGGCACAAGCGAGGGCCATGCAGGCACAAGAGCAAGTTGAGGCTGCCACAAAAGTGGTTGACATGGAAAGGCATAGAAGAGAAGAAGAAGAGAAGTGCATGAAGGAGCTTTGAGATAGGCTTGAAGAAGTGAGAAATTATGGGGACATGGGGACAAGGAGCTAGAAAAGATGCGAAAGGACCTTGAAGATCAGATAGCCGAAAAGGAGGGTCTTTACATTGAAAGAAACCAGATGATTGAGGAGCTGAAAAGGGAGAATGCAGAAACTAGAAAGGTGATGCAAGAACTGCAAGAGAGCTTTGAGGCCAAGAAGGATGGGGCAGAGAGAAGCCACGGTGGGGAAGACAACGAGGTAGCTCCCTAGACTAGGAAGGATGCAGAGGGCAGCCACCATGGTGGAGCAAGTTCCAGCCACCGCGGTGGAGAAATTTGTAGCGGCCATGGTGAGGGTTGTTTTTATGAAACAGTGTTGGAAGTCTAAAGAGCAAGCTACAATACCCTACAAGAAGATCATGATAGATGTTTGCACAAGCTTGTCGTGGCTTTTGATAGTTATGAAAAGTAGTCAGTCGCCCTACGAGATTTCTAAACTAGAGTAGAAGTTGCTGAGGGATTCTGATGCTGCTATTGCACAGAGTGAGCAAAAAGTGGAGGAGATGAAGATGGAGATGAAGGGATTATTTAGCAATATGAGAAGCAAATATCTTAGAAGGTGACTTTTCTACAAGAGAAAGCCACCGATGCAGCAAAGGCAATGCAACTTGAGAAAAGTTCTCAAGATAGGTGCAAAAGCCAAGGTATAGGAGGCACAAGCGAGGGCCTTTCAGGCACAAGAGCAAGCTCCATGAAATTGGTTGACATGGAAAGGCATAGAAGAGAAGAAGCAAAGAAGCGCATGAAGGAGCTTTGAGATAGGCTCAAAGAAGTGAGAAATGATGGGGACATGGTGGACAAGGAGCCAGAATAGATGCAAAAGGACCTTGAAGATCAGAGATTCAAAAAGGCGGGTCTTTACAAATGGCTCTGCAACATGGATCAATCATTGAACATTGAAAAAGACCAGAAGATGGAGGAGCTAAAAAGGGAGAATGCAAAAACCAAAAAGGTGATGCAGGAATTGCGAGAGAGCTTCGAGGTTAGAAAAATGGGACAGAGAGCAGCCGAGGTGGAGAAAACAACAAGGCAGCCACGGTGAGGGTTGTTTTTATGAAACACTGTTTTCTTCGATTATTTTATCATTTATTTTTTATTTCCTAAATGTTCTATGTTATTTTGAAGGTGAGAGTTACTTTCGATTATGTTATGATTTTGAAAGCAGGTTCTCTTTCATCTTTGTTATTCAAGCATGCCTATAGGCCATCCATTGTATTTGATCTGGAGTATTCTAAATATCACGTAGGTGTACTTGATATGCAAAAGAAAATGTCAATCTAATGTTTCTTTCTCTCTTATATGCTAACATATTGCTTAACTTGCTCATATTCAAGCTTCACTTTCATAAGTTGGTCCATATTATGAAAGAAAAGGACTTGTCGAATGTTTTACGTTGTTAATATTCTAACATGTTTTCTTTCAATGTTTCTTTTCTATTTAGCTTTGCTATCATTACTTCTTGGGTACGCTACTTCACATATGCAAAGGTACTTCTCACATGTTTTGTTGTTGTTTTCAAGGCACTCGTTTATTTCCAAGGTGAGCTCATATGTTCGCTTTCATCACACTCAGTTGTTTCTCTGAGTACATGTAGGTTTGCACAGATGCCTAGATACATTCCAACAGACTAAATGCACATTCGATACCTATAGGATGAGTACATCTACTTCATTTTTCATACTCATCTATATTTATGAGTGCATGCAAGGTCTTGCTAGACCAACGATTTGTTCCTTCTTTGTTGATTAACTTATTGATGACTTATGGTATGTATTTACTTATTGGTTCAAGCAAGGCATACTTTTATTTCGCCCTTTAAGTGGTGAGGTATACTTATATGTCTTTCACGATGAACATCTATGGTTGACTTATTGAGTACTCATTTTTCCATGGCATCTATGGATTACTTATTGCATACTCGTTTTAACATGACAAAGTTCAACATCTTTTAGGTGACAATATTTATGAACACATATGGCTGATTGCTTGAGTACTCATTTGGATGTGGCATATGGCTAACTACTTGAGTACTCGTCTAAGCGTGGTACATGGATTATTATACTGACTCCCCGTTTGGATGTGACACATATTTACTCATCTAGACATGGTACATGGATTATTACTAAGTCCTCATTTGGATGTGACACATATTTATCTAGCTTTCACAATGGACACATATGGATTACTTATTGAATACTCATTTGGACATGGTCATATTGTGTACCCATTTGCATGTGGCAAGGTTCGACGTCTTTCAAATGAACACATATGGATTACTTCTTGAGTACTTGTTTGGACATGGCACATATGGATTATTTATTAAGTACTCGTTTGGACATGGCACATATTCATTACTATTGAGTACTTGTTTGGACATGATCACTGTTCTCCGATGCCCATTTTCTTGGTTAGTTCTAGATGTTCTTTGTAATCTCAGATGCTCGTCTTCCCAGTTGTTCGGTACTTTCGGATGCGAAGAGGTCGTTATTTCATTCCCACTATGATTATGTAACCTATGTCTAATCCACACAAGCTTGCCTCTTGTCATATGTGCCTGGCTTATGCTCATTGTATTTTTAGTTGTTCGGTACTTCCGGCTCCCAATTGTTTGGTACTTCTGGGATGCCCAATTGTTTGTATTTCCGGTTGTTCGCTACTTTCGGCTGCCCAATTGTTTGGTGCTTTTGGGATGCTCAATTGTTCAGTACTTCTAGATGGCGGAATGCTCGTTGTGTTTTTGAATTATTGGTTCTCGACTTGTAGAAACTTTATGGGCCTTCCTATTGTGTTGCTATGGCTTTCTTACACTACCCAAGAGACATTTCAACCCTAGCCTTGTGGACATCTCAAATCACCCCTCCATACTCATGACCGAAGCAATTTTCTCATACATTCATCCTTGGTACAATAGAAACGGACACTTGAATATTTGTTGTGTTCATATACACTTCATGAAATTGGTCATTTTATGTGGATGAATTGTGCAAAACATGAAGGCATGATTATAAAGGTTTGAGGAGGTTTTACCAGAATGAACTTAGAGATAACAAGCTCTACTATTCAGATGAAGAGCTCAAACATTGAACTTGAAGATCTCAAGCCTTGATTATGCATCATCACTATGTCAAACAAGTTGAGATTTCCAGGAAGATTTTTCTATTTTTCACACATACTTTGCACTGTACTATGGACAAGTGCTTGTCTTATGCCCTTGTACTATCCACATGCAATTTGCACTGTATCATTCAAATTGGCATATGGCCATCCTTTGTATATACATTTTCACATAGATATATATAGTGGCTTGGGTTTTTCCCTTGTACTTCCCAAGGGTTTTTTTCATCCGTAGTTAGAGAGCCTAGTTTGAGTGGGGGTGTTAGAGCTATATATAGCTTGCCCTATCTCAGCCTAGTCCTCAACTATATATGTGCCTATGATCTATGAATAGAATAGGAGCAACTCTTGTGTGTGTCTCTCTCCTCTTTCTCCTCCTGTCAATACAACTCTTGCGTCTATCTCTCTCCTCTTCCTCTTCCTCTCAATAGTCACCAGTGGCCTTAGGCCTTTGGTAACACTTTCAAAAGTGGTAGGAACCCCCCCTCAAACAATCTCTCTCCCTCCCTCCCTCTCACTCTCTCTTATAGATTCAATTCATTAGCTCTTGCAATCTCTGCCCTCTTTTCCATGTAGCACATCCGCTTCCTCTTATTTTTCACTATTTTTATTGTTTTAGATCTCGAGTAGGAATTATGAATGATTTATTACCATTCACCTTGTTTCCATGTATTGTACCACCTAGTCTAACATATACTATTCTTTCCTAGGAGAATATTCCCCTACATTGAAAATTCCTAACAAGGTTCTAATCTATGGCAAGAACTCAGCATAGATGGTGGTCCTTTCTTGCCATTTGGTTCCTTGAAGAAATACTAGCTTGTCTCGAGGATTCTTTCATAATTGGGGTGACCTTGCTGTGAAGATAGGTCTTTCATGGCGTAGTTCTTGCATGTGAGAGATGATTCCTTGCTAGCACGGAGATGAGAAGGGAAGGAACATTGGCTAGAGGAAATAGGGGCCTTATTCTTGCATTTAAAGTAGGAAGTGTTGGGCAAGTACTAGTTCTCACCTCATCGATCTAGGTCATCATATAGCATGAAATAGAGAGTGAGGTGGACATTAGACATCACCTCAGATCTCATCCAACGCACGTGAGGCTAGAGACTCCTTCGATCTTGCATCATGCGAACTCTTATGCGATTAGTCAGCAACAAATTCAAAAAGCATAGAGAGGGCTTTGCACCACTTGAGCGAGCGATCATGAGCAGAAGCCTCTTCTCCTAGCCACATCCTTTTCAGCCTAATTTTTTTTGCCATCAATGTTCATGGAATCTAATGCATTAGTTGATACTCCATTCATAGCAATTTCAAACATATCTTGGATAATGTTGATCAGATTTTAGTGTATACCAAACGCCACCATTAGAAAGTCATTTTGGCTATTTTGGATTTTTTTTGAAGGATATGCACTCAAAAGGATCAAAAATACCAATGCTTAACATGCAATAGTGGGTGAACCATGAAGACTAATGGACTTGAAGAAAGTTATAAAAATCCTCTTCAAAGTATCGTTCAAAAAAAGGTGCCAACACTACATGAAAAGTTTCCACGTGAGTTCATTTGCACCATAAAATTCAGAGAATTCATTTCCACCTCATAAGTAAATGCTATAGAAAATTTATCAAGGGCTCCAAAATGGAATAAGATTGATATGCAACAATTTTAATAGAAGAGAACTTGAAGTAATGATTCTGATCGGCACCCATGTGTGTAGAAGAATTTTCATTCCAAGGACAAATGTGATTTGATCACACCGGCCACTATTTCTATCAAGTACTTTGTCTACATTTCAATTAACAATACAAACAACAATTAATGTTGGTATGGAATGCTAAGGTGGGAATATTGTTACTTTATGAAAGATTGAGGATCACTCTCAATGTGGAGTCGATAATCCATGTCAATGAGTTATCAATCTATCTTTGGGACCAATACGTGGTTTATTTGTTTTGGATCTATAATACACACCAACTTCTTATCAATTCAAAGTTTCTAACTTCATTCTTCTTTATATACATTTTTTTGTTTGATTTACTAATTTATTTCTATATGTACACATTTATAAGCACCAGTTTTTGCTCTTCGGCCGCGCATTAAGCTGTAGTGTCACTTTCCTCATTTTCAAACCAGAGACTAGCCTCTCACTGTATGACCATCTGTCTCATTTGTTCACGAGAGAAATGTTCGTGAAAAGGGTAGTTATGTTCAGGAGATAAAAAACTAGAAGAAAAGGACTCTAAGCTTAAACCATGGCGCTGCGTAAAAATTAGACTGGTTTTGGGTGGAGAGGAAATGCGAGAGACGAGGATCACGGTTTCCTCTCGCATCACTTTCCAGGTTGATTAACAGTGCGCCCCCTTGACAATTCCTAGAAAGCAGTACTCATGATGACAATGGGCAGTGGGAGGTCTCTATGAGCGCCAGGGAGACCGCCAACTCAAGCAACCCGTATTTGGGTGCATTTTGCGCGGGCAACACAAGGCAAAAGGCATCCGCGATAGGACCCAGCTAGAATCGAGGCAAAACGCATCCAGCACCGACTCGAGAACGTATCACCCCTGTCTGTCACCTTTGCTCAGAGGAGAGGATCACGGGTTGCTCAGAGGAAAGGAAACGGGTTGCTCTTGTTGGTCAACGTGATCGATCAACGGGTTGCTCGTCAGCATATCTGTCTATTTAAGCAGATGCATGGCTATGGCATTTCAGGATCTCAAAATCTTTTTCGTGGTCTCCTGCAGCACCATGAAGACCAGCCCTTCCACCCTCGACGTCGTCGCCTTCCTCGCTTGGGCGCTGCTGCTGTGCATGTGCTTGCCTCTCCCGCCCGCTTCTGCCTCTCGCGGAGGGTTACCGTTCATGCATGGCGCCTCAACTGCTGGTCGGAAAAGCCCTGCTCATCCAACCGAGTCTCTTCTTTTGCGTATTACGAATGAAAGCTTTCCTTGTAAATCTATTGCGGCTGATATTGAACTTTGTGGATTGGCATGCAGCAATGGCAGCCCCCATATTAACGGAATCCAGCAGCGATCACCTCCTCCCCGCACTTCCTTTGAAAGGTGAAATTCTTAGCGCCATAGGGATTCCGTCAACTTTGCTTACAGCGATAGTCATCTGTGTAGAGTGTCAAAGGATGCTCATGTATCTTCGCTCCGTCAACTTTTGGTTACGGTTGTAGTCATCTGCATAGAGTGTTAGTGATCCTCATCGGCTTCCTGTTCTCTATTTAGCTCTGTTCTTTAGAGTGTTAATGATCCTCATGTATCTTTAGCCGTCCAATTTGAAAGGTCAAGTTCTCATGGCCATCGGTACTCCGCTCTGTTCTTTAGCTCCTTCATCGGCTTCCTTTCATGGGTGCTATTTGTGCGGCTACCGATGAATGTTGTCGTGAAAATTGCCTCTTATTAGTGTGTGCTCTTCCTCTTAAACACGAGCAATCAGTGGCATCAAACGTTGCCTCAACAAGAAATGGACTAGCACTCATAGTTAAAATTTGATCCTTTAAAGACATCCCTCTTCTATGGCGTTTAAGTTAGCTATGATATTGATGAGTAATGATAGTCATCATTGTATAATGATAGCCATCTATGTATAGTGACAATGATCATCGTTCATCTTTGTGGCATTCAAGCAGAAGGAAAAGTGGCCACTACATGTAAAGCCATCGCTGCTATTTGTGCAGCTAGCCATGAATGTTGTAGCAACAAATGTCTCTTATTAGTGTGTGCTCTTCCTCTTAAGCATGAGAAGTCATTGGTATCAAAGGTTGCATCAACAAGTGATGGACTAGCATTGACAGGTAAAGGTAGATCCCATAAAATTTTCCTATATAGGTGATGTTTCTAGGAGCAATAGCCATCTATTTACAATGATAGTATATATGTATATTGTTAATTATCTTCATACATATTCAACCGCTACATGCAAATCCATTGGTACTATTTGCGTGACTAGCCATGAATGCTGTTGTGAAAATTGAATGTCATTAATGTGTGCTCTTCCTCTTAAGAATGATCAATCATTGGCATCAACCATTGCATCATTAAGCAATGGACTAGCACTAACAGGTAAAATTTTATCCCATAAAAGCATTCCTCATCAGTGTTTTTTTTGTGAGAAGAGATAGTCATCTATGTATAGTGTTTTAATGATCATTATAAATCTTCATGACATTGAAATAGAATTGACCATGACATGAAAATCCATCGGTGCTATTTGCGTGGCTAGCCATGAATGCTATAGTGAAAATTATCTTTTATTATTGTGTTCTATCCCTCTTAAGCATGATTAACAAGAATGAAGTAGCATTGGCTATGGTAAAATTTGATCCCTAAATTTCCTATGTGCTCTTCCAATTAAGCATGATGAGTCCTTGACGTCATTAGAGAATTATGATAATTTCCACCAATAAAAGTATTACTCACTTGAGCCCAATTGTCATTGTTATAGAATCAGCCCTTGCATGCAAAGCCATTGGCGCCATTTGTGCAAGCAACCATGAATGTTGTAGTGAGAGCTGCCTTTTACTAGTGTGTGCTCTTCCACTTAAGTATGAGCAGCCTTTAGCATCAAAGAAACCATTAATGACCAACGACCTTGCTACATTCACAGGTATGATGATTTGATTACCTAAAAGCTTTTGGCATCACTAACCTTATTGATTATGATACATATTTGTGGCATTCTTACAGAATCCATTCCTACATGCAAATCCATCGGTGCTATTTGTGCCAATAGTAACGAATGTTATAGTGAAACTTGCCTTCTATTGGTGTGCACTGGTCCACTAAATCGTAAGCAATCATTGGTGTCAGATGAAGCATCAACAACTAATGGACTAGCTTTAATTTGAAAGGTATACACAAAAGTGTGTAACTTGTGATTTCATCTCATAATTTTTCTTCTTATAAAATTTATGTAATATTTAGTAGTGTCCATTAAGGTAATCACCAAGAATTATGTTTCTTTAAAAGGTATCTATATTTGCTAGTTGTTACTAATGATCTTTTTAGAGTGGGAAGGCTTTCTTTATTGTGCACATATTTCTATTCAATTCATTGATATGGGTTTGATTTCTTAGATATTTATTTCAATTCATAACTCTTCACTTACAGTGGATTATATCATGATAATGTGTGCAGAAAGTGCCCCTACATGCAACATTATTGGCAGAGGATTGTTGTTCTACAATTTGCCTATTGCCTATTTGCCTAGTATAGTCATGGATCACATGGTTTCAATTAAATTACCTTATGGCCTTGTAATCCACCTAGCCTATGTGCTCCTTCACAAAGGGTTGGTGGGCATTGTGAGTAGCTAGCTCACAAGCACACTAAAGAAGGTTATACCTTCTTCTTCTTGTGAAATTATAAATAAAATAAAATACCTTATTATCTTTGTGAAATTATAAATGAAATTAAAAAACGTGATGAATAATGTCAAAAAATATTCTTTCATGAATTTTAAATAACACAAAATAAGAATGCCTTTAATAAATCAGATCATGTGAGGCATTAGACATACCATTTGTAGTTTTTATATGAGTACCAATTTTTTGATTTGAAATTTCACACATGTTTCTATTATAAGGAGTGAGATTAATTGCAAGTTATTCTGGATCCATTTGAATCAAAACCAGAGATACCGTTTCCATGGAATTTGGGATGGAGACTTTGACTAAAAAATGTAACAGGTCTTAATGCATGGATATCAATTTTTTAAAGGCTTCCATACATTTAGGATGGATAGTTGGACTATAAAATTTAACAAATATTCATGCATGGAAATCAATTTACATACTCCTTTGTTTGATGAGATACTTTTAAAAAAACTTCCAAAATGAAATACATATGTTAATCCTTTGAACTATTATATTCGTACTTAATAGCAAAGATCGTCTGGACAACCTTCTATACTACATCTATGGACATATAACATTACTTTCAACTAATGCTAATTTTTATGCAAAATGAACTTTAAGAAAGTAATATGTTCACAATCTTTGACAAGGTAGTATTTAATATTTGCACATTTACAATTACTTCAAGAAATGTGAAGATTGTATTACAAATGTTGAATTTAGATGTGATCCAGTTCATATTTTGAAAACTATGAGAAAATAATAAATTTTATTCTACCACTCCTCTTCAAAGAATTTCTCACATAACAATAGTCCACTACCTATTTTAGTTGATCTAGCATCCCATGGAATGTTGTTCTCTACCTTTTTTTAGAGTTTTCTGATAGGATCTTATTTTATTCACATAATTTATCTATCATGCAAGATCATTTACAATTTGAAAATGAATTGAGTTTCTCATAGATTGATCAAATTTACTTTTGAGAAAAGATTCGATGCCCTAGGCATAGAGATAATGCAATCTTCTTGATTTATTACAAAATAATATATTCAAGTTCTAGCCAATTAATCACTTTACTTAATGTCATCCAGCCATAGGCAATAGCCAATATTCATAAAAACAATAGTTAAACAAATGAAATCTTGTAAAATTACAAAGATTTCATCAATGTTTCCTTTCTAGCATGGATTGAGGGAAGGCCTATTATGATTTATATAAACCTATTTTGAACCCAAACAATTGTAGCTAGTTCCCTCACCTATGTGCTCTTAAAAAGTTTAAAATTACTATATTATAAAAAAATAAAAATAAAAATGTCAATTACTTCCTTCTTAAACTACTTTTAACAATGCTAATTTTTGTGCAGAATAAAACTTAATAAAGTTATATGCTCATAATCTTTGGCATGTTAGTATTTAATATTTTCACATTTACAATTTCTTTAAGAAATTTGAAGTCTATACTAAAAACATTGAATCTAGAAACATATGGTTCTTCACTAAGACACACAATACTTTTTATCTACTACTAAAGTATATATTTTAAAAACTATGAGAAAATTATAAGTTATCTACCACTCCTTTTTCACATAAACATACTCCGCTACTTGTTTTGGTTGATCTAGTATCCCATGAATGATAACTAGTATATATCATTTTTCAAAGTTTTTTTATAAGAAGGTAATTTTCTAATTCATAAATTATCCATTATGCAAGATTGTTTTTATTTAAAAATTAATTTCTTTTCTCATATATTAATCAAAATTACTTGTGAAACAAGAATATGTGCTCTAGGCATACAAGAAATATTTAGTAACATAATCCTAGTAAAGAATATTTTTCAAAGTCTACCTAGTTAATCACTTTACCTAATGTCATCCAACTAAAGGTGATATATACATAAACAATAGCTAAAATAATGAAATCTTGCAAAACTACAAAGATTTCAATAATACTTCCTTTGTAGCATGGAGTGAGGGAAGGCTTATCACTATTTCTATAAGCATGTTTTTAACTTAGTGCCTTCAACACAATTATATCTACTTACTTCACCTACATGCTCTTAAAAATATTGAGCATTAATATATTATAAAGTAATAAAAATAAGAATCAATCACTTCCTTTACTTTGATAAGCACTTCTTCTTAAAGGTATATATCTAGAAGCTTGCTATACTTGATCCTAATTTTATTTAAGTATGAACAAAGAGGTCCACATGTGTCATAGCAAGGCCTATTGTAATCTCATTGTAATTCATTATTTATAATTGATATCTACATAGAGAGGCATGTGCATAGAGGAATATTGCTAGTGAATTGCATAATTAATGTTTTTTTTTCCAGGGGGGGGTAAAATATGTTTGCATATATTTATGTCTAGTGTAAAAGTGACCAACGTAAAAGTGTCTTTTGTAATTAAACCTCAAAGCACAAAAAGTCACAGTCCTTCATCTTCGACATGAAAGCAACTTAAGGGACTGTTACCCTGCAGTCTATAGATTTTCTTGAGAAATCTTACACTAGCCAAAGATCTTGTCATCATCTTCCCTCTTTTTTTGTAACTAATCACAAACTTGGTTGAAATTCAAAATGCCCTACTCCAACTACTTTTGAGCCTATTATAGTGTCATATGAGAGCAAGATGTTTGACTAGTAGGCGTGATTATAGCTCATAGAAACAAAGATACCTTCCAAATAGCCTACTAAATGAGCTACCATTCCTAGGAAACCAGATCACATAATCCTCCTGGGAATTGAAGAGAACATTTTTAAACTACATATTATTTCTGGAAGCCCATATGTATTATATTGCATGTGCTCTGACTTTTACCCACACTTCATGCTTGACTCTACATCCCTAAAAGAATGGGCTCCCAATTTATTGGTTTTTTCATGCAAGCCCCTAATACAAGCATAACGAATCAACATGCAAAGGGGGATCCTAGGACATTCATCAAAGCCAAGAAGTCTTGTCTTCCTAATCACCACTTATTATCTCCATGTCCATCTCAACAAATTCATCCTCATCTTCTTTTGTTGCACCTGAATGCCCAACCCTTGTGTCTGAATGTTCCTGTCTGAATGTTCCTTAGACACTTCTTTCTCCTCATTTACTAGGATATTAGGAAGTTGAACACTTGAGCGATACTTGAGCCCATAACTTGCTTCCCCCTTTCCTCAACATGGGGATGAACATCTGGCTCCTTAAGATTAGGTCTAGTTTTAGAACCCTCTTGCTTGAACCTTTTCATGGCATTACTACAACATGTATAGAAAAAATGAACACAAATCTATCAGCAATGATTCATAAGAGTATACTTAAATCAATGCAAGAGGGTCAATGTTAGCTTGGGTGTAGCCAATTGCGAAACTATTCTCAGGGCCATTTTGAGGCTACAATGCGATGCGCTTCTGGGTGAATATTTGAATTTTGTGTGAACCCGTGCTTTCATTGAAACATTTCCCAATCATGAAGGTGCACTGGCGTAATAATGAGACGTAATCTATTTGATCAAAACACCACGTAGCTCAACACATGGCATCTCTACATTGCTTTGTGCAGCGCATTCTCTGGCCTATGCCACCTGATCACTTATTATCGTGCAGCTTTTTGGTGCAACTTTTCCACTTATCACTGGGCACGCACCCATGCAGATCATTAAAATTGAAGGTTGGCTTAGAGAGACCACCGCATTGGTTCTTGCCGTAATAATTAGATGCAATCTATCAATGTGCACATCACTCTTATGTGTCTAGACCTTGTCTCCATATAAGCCTTAGCAACAATTAGCTCCATCCATGCATAGTTGTCCTATGATTTCTCTCGCATACATAGAACATCTTCTTAGACATAAAATTCCACTTGCTATATTTTCTTGCAACCTCCTCCTCAAATTCACTATCCACCTCCTTCCATACTTGTGACCATGTATTCACAATTGCACTTGTAACAAGACTCTCATCTCCATCACACTTGCACAAGGATGCAATCAATGCCCCCAGCTCAAGCAAGTAATCGTCATACTGGAAAGCACTCTTTCATGCAAGCCCCTAATTGAAGCATAAGGAATCAACATGCAAAGGGGGATCCTAGGACATTCATCAAACCCAAGAAGTCTTGTCTTCCCAATCACCACTTATTATCTCCATGTCCATCTCAGCAATTCATCCTCTTCTTTTGCTTCACACTAATGCCCAACCCTTGTGTCTAAATATTCCTTAGACATTTCTTTCTCCTCATTTACTAGGATATTAGGAGGTTGAACACTTGAGCGAGACTTGAGCCAACAACAACTTGCTTCCCCCTTTCCTCAGCATGACGATGAACATTTGGCTCCTTAAGATTAGGTCTAGGGTCTATGCATGTTAAGGTGGTACAATTAGTGGTGTCTCGGACACCACTATTATTCATGCTATTATGTGACAACTGGACAAAAATTGAAACAAATGATGTGCTTTTAAGATCTTTGTAGTTTAACTAGTGGTATAAGAGCCTTTAGATTTTTATGAATACCATTGGAAATGCCTTAATAGTGACATTTAGATGTCCTAATAGACCATAATAGTGTACCACCTAAACATGCTTTCACCCTCTAGTTTTAGAACCCTCTTTCTTGAACCTTTTCATGGCATTATTGTAACATGTAGAAAAAACAAACACAAATCTATCAGCAATGATTGATCAGAGTATGCTTAAATCAATGCAAGAACAAAAAAAACACTGTATTGCAGAATTTGGGAATCTCCCAAGTCCCACTTTAGAATTCCCAAATTCCCCAATATAGATTTTTCTCATATAGAAGATACAAAACATAAACTAAAGCAATACAACGATCAATATCTTTCCACAATGTATTGAGAAATTGTGCACATCTTGTGAAGTTAATGCAGAAAAGTATTGGACTTACTGTTGCATGTGAGTGAAAACTACACTGTGTGGCCAAATAAGATCTTTGCTGGGCTACATAATTGTGATTGGTGCTTAAAATAAATTCAAATACACTCACAATTCATGCCTTTTGATATCACATTAGAATAGTTTTCTATGACAACATTGTTGCAAGCATTGGTCTCCTCTTTATAACATGGATGAATTGTAGGAAATGATCCCTCTTGAGAAAATCGGTGACAAATTCTTTAAATTAAAAGTCATAGTTTGCAAATAATTCCTCCCTTGCATCGATAGCATGAGTTGTTGGTAAAGTAATGATTCCATATGTGCCCTCATTGTTAGGCTCACAAGAATAACATGGTTCTAGGGTGGGTGACTACACATAGCATACATTTTTGCTGACAACCCAGTGGATCTTAGATGCCATCACAGACATGGCTCGGAATCTTAGATGCCACCACTTCTAATCATTCATTACCATGCAAGTCAGTACTGCCACCTTGAATTATTCAAAATTCGGGCCAACCACCGTGATGGCTCTCACCTGGATAGTGAGGTCAGCTATTCCATTCCCTTAACCGTTTCCTCTTATATCCCTCTCGAATGTTTCGTTCTCCCTTGTAATCTCAAGCCTCCACTATTCCATTTCCTTCACTGTTTCATCTTCTATCCCTCTTGACCAATTTTTTCTTCCTTGCACTCTTCCTGCAACTTCTATCCCCTCTCGTAATGGACTGGCACAGTCCGGGAGCTCGTCACACAATCTTTCCTACCCCTTTGCAGCATAGTGCCAGAGCCCCTCATCCTAAAATTGTGACATATGGGAATTCCTCTCTCACTATTCAAAATCCCAATTTGGATGCTCTCCAAAACTTCATCAAGATGGTGCAGGACATGAATGTGAAGAAGGGGCAACTAGACTGTCAAGGTCACAAGATTACCATCAATAAAAGGGTGATTAAAAAGGATTTAGGAATTTGTGGAGGCAATATGCAAGCACACTTTTTTGAGAAAGAGTGAAAGAGACAGGATATTCTAGATGTATGCCCCAATGCTCAGATTAGTAAAGATGGTGGAGTCAAGATTTCAAGCTTGCCATCAGACCTCCAAGATGTATTGAAGGATTCAATTCACTTCTTTCTTGATACGAGATGAACCTACAAGTTCTGGCAAGTTCAAGCAGCAGTAGAGCAAGTGAAAGGATGTAATGTATCTTTCTCAAGGGCGATCTCCAAGAGCGTGTTAACCAACCTAAAGAATTGCATGGATGGCAAATCCCAATTCTCATCTCAGTCCACTAGAGTTGCAATGCACCTGATGGCATGCACCTTCAAAGGGATTTTGGAGCAATACGAGAAGCAGATGTCTTAGAAAGTGACTTTTCTACAAGAGAAAGCCACCAATGCAGCAAAGGTAGCACAACCTGAGAAAGGCCTCAGGGAAGGTGTAGAAGCCAAGGTAGAGGAGGCATAAGCGAGGGCCATGCAGGCACAAGAGCAAGTTGAGGCCACCACAAAAGTGGTTGACATGGAAATGTTGGGGTAAAGGGCAGTGTGCCCACCCACTTGTACAGTGCCCATGTATACTCATATATATATGATAGAGGAATAAGCTGGAGTAGCTTTTGCTCCACCACTTTTGGTGTCTCCGTATTCCTTTGTGTGTGCTCTCCGGTCCTCTCCCACAACTGGTATTAGAGCCCACGGCATTCGATCTACGAGGAGCTCGGTGAGAGGAGAACTCCTAAACTGTGAATCTTTTGCAGCTTCTGACAGAATCAATAAGACTTCGTCTACTTCGTCAGTGACATTGGAGCTCTCTGAGCTTGGCTCTATTCGACCGTTTCCATGCTCACATTTAGACAGTAGCAGGCAACAAGTTCCAGCAACACAGAACTGACGGAAGTGGGAGCCGTGAGAGCAGGACCGTGTGGTGGGGAGCGTGGATCATCGACTTGAATTGAGCATCTGAGCGGCTGTGGAATTGAGCGACGACTCGATGACCATCTTCTTGGGCTTTGGAGCAGTGGATCGTGGATCATCGTGGACGCTACTGGAGTGCTCACTCTGCTGCGCTTCTGTCATCATGCAACAGTGCTGCTCTGTCGGTCGTCCTGCTGCAAGTCCTTCCAAGTTCCAAGGTCCTTCCGTGCTACAAGACAGTGCAAGTCCTTCCAAGGTTAGAGTTGCTGGGCTGCTTCTATGAGAGCTCCTTCCATTGCAATTTAGCCTATATTGTGGCTGTGGTGGCACAGTTTGTGGTCAATGTTTGTTTCAATTGGAGGAACTTAGTTTCCTGTCGTGGAAGCAAATATATCTTTGACAAGGAAGCTACAGGAACATGTCATTTCTAGTGGGCGAGCTTGTGAGCACTCAGAGTGAACTATGGATGCGCTTGGATGCCGAGCAGATTGCCATTGATGCTGTGAAGTATGGACATTAGCTGTGGATAGGCTGATTTGAGGCTTTGGCATCCGGTCTTTCAGTGGAAAGATATTGCTGTTCAAAAACAGGGACAGCGTGTTATTTTGCCCAAAGTGGCTGTGAGGTATTGTTGTAGGAATTTCTCTTGCACAACAGTGAATTGGGAACTCACAGTAAATTACAGAAAGTGATTGGGATCTCACTTCAGTCCAAGGGCATTATTGGCATTTAGGCAAGTCACTTTGGCACATTTGGCAAGTGGTGAATGCTTGATTTTGTTGCCAAAGGATTGCACACTCGAGGTGATGCATTGGTGATGCAGTAAATGCCATTTCGATGCATTATGGATTTGCATTGGTGGATGCCGCACTGATGTTTATGGATAGTTGAGCTAGGCTCCTATTGCCATTGCTTGAGCAGGCATTGCTCATTTGGTTCAGTGCATTTCTTACTTCAATTGCCAGGCATTGGAAGGTTACTGGGCTGCATATATTCTTGTTTATGCCTCTTTATGGCTGAGTGCTTTTGAGCATTGGATCAGCCAATTTATTTGGAGACCTGATTGGTCTGGACAACACTATATTTTTTGGTCATTTGGGTTGCCTATTGCACTATACTGCTCTTTGGTTGTGACCTATTGTGCCACAGATATGGCATCTACAGCTGGTAGTGCCCTCTTTAATATTGAGAGGTTGGATGGATCAAACTTTCAGTGTTGGAAAGAGTAGATTTATGATGTGTTAGTGCAGAAGAGGCAACATAAGCCCATTCAATGCAAAGGTGTCAAGCCTAATAGCATTAAACAGAGTGATTGGGATGACATGGATGAGCAAGCATGCTCTATCATTCAGTCATCACTCTCGAAGTCAGTCTACTTGCAGGTACAGGATGGTGTACATGGTGTAGACTACCATGCATATGAGTTTTATACTCGTATATGCCGGATGTATGACCATGATAGTGTTATGTTACAGCATGATGGGCTGAAATGTCCTGATGGGCTGAAATACAACCTTGATATGCACTCCAAAGGTCGATCAATTGGTAGAAATAGGTCATGTTCAAGGGGGAATTCCAGGAGTAAGTCTAGCTCTCAGACTTGTGTTAAATGTTTCTATTGTGGAAAGTATGGCCACATGAGAAAGTATTGCTGGAAATGGCTGAGAAAATACAAGAAGAAGAGCAAGGTTAAGAATGACAGGAAGAAGCATGTTGAGCTTCAAGGCGTGGATGCCAGGGTTTCCACTTATAGTAGCAGTGATGAAGGCATTCTTTTGTCTATGTTTGACACCTCCTTCTTGGCCACTGATGTACCCATTCTTGGTGATTGGATGTTAGAGCCATGTGCTTCATGTCATATGACCCCTCATAGGTCATGGTTCAATGCATATCAGGAATGCATTGTGGAGAATGGTTTGATGGGCATTGATCATTCTATGGATGTCTATGGTTATGGGGATATCCACCTTGTTATGCCTAGTGGCTCTATTCTTGTTCTACAGAGATCATGCATGGAAGATTGCTAGAGGCAATCTGGTTATGGCTAGGGGATCAGGGGTTGGATTCTCTTATGCATTGCATGTATCAGGTGTCCAGGATAAGATGCTTATGATTAGTAAGCAGCCATCACCTAGTTTATGGTATGCCAGACTTGGACATATGTCTACTGCAGGTATGGAAGCCCTTACAACATTGAGATACATTCCTCTTATGGATGTCTCTCAAATTTTATGTCATGATTGTGATGATGGTCAGCAGTCAGGATGCTCCTTTGTGAGGAAGACAGTTAGTGAGAGGTATCTTGAGCCATTGCAGTTGGTTCATAGTGCAGTTTGTGGGCCTATGCCTACCGTTTCACTGGGTGGCACCTCTTACTTTGTGACATTTATTGATGCTGCTACAAAGTACATATGGGTATATCCGATACGGCAGAAGCATGATGTATATGATACATTTCAGCGCTTCTTGGGTAATGCTGAAAATCAGTCAGGAAAGAAGCTATTGAGCTTGATTACTGATGGTGATGTAGAGTTTACCTCTCCTAGATTTCAGCATCTATGTGATACACTTGGTATCAGGAGGGTGTTGACCACTCCTCATCTTTCTGCTCACGATGCCTTGGCAGAAGGCATAAATCGGATTCTATTGGACAGGATTGGTAGCATGCTACGGTATGCAGGTCTTACCGAATGCTATTGGGCTGAGGCATGTAAGACAGCTGCATACTTGCTTAACAGGTCACCCAGGAGATCTCTGAATGGTAGAGTGCCATTTGACTTCTTGACAGGCAGGGCACCATGTTATGAGCATTTACGTGTGTTTGGCTGCGAGGCTTATGCTCATGGTTCCCGATCGAGGAGGTGTATCTTCCTTGGATACAATGAGTCCAGTAGAGACTACAGATTATGGGATTCTTCAACTAGAGAGTTGATACGCAGCCATAATGTCTATTTCAGAGAGGATGCCATGTTTAGACAGCCCAGGACTGTGGATAGTAGGAAAGTGGTGTTCCAGGAGGGTGTAAGTGCACTGATACCTCCGAATTCTTTGCAGGGGCAGCCCATATCCCTTGGAGTGGGAGGTTTTTCCCACGGTAAGCAGGTTATAAAGTTGGGACAGCCACGATTACTTCCTGATTTTGGTCAGAGACGGTCAGATGTCTCGAGTATTCCACAGGTTTATACTCCTATGGAGATTGTTGATGCATCTTCTATGGACAGTTACAGTTTATTCCCAGGATGCAGAGTGCCTCTTGCAGATGAGGATGAGGCTATGCATGGTGAGGAGGATACATTGGCTAATGATGCCCGGTATGATCCATTGGCTGGTTATGCCAGGACAGATGTGGTTTCTGCAGTTATTGTCTCGGGTCATATTGCGCATGGGCAGGAATCATTGATATGTTTACTTCGTAAGTGCCTCCATGGCCAGAAGCAATCCCCTCGAGCTTGGCTTCATAGGTTTGATACCGTTATGAGAGCTCAGGATGTGATGCGCAGTGAGACAGTTTATGGTCTCAGTATTTAGGAGGTCGCTATCCTTCTGAGGTTACTTGCCATATGGTTCCTTATGGACAGGGATGCTTTGCAGTGGGAGCTGCATGGTCTTGATGATGTTTCTCAGATACTTGGTTGTTTCAGTATGGAGAGGGGGAAGTTACTGAGTACTCCATTGCCTGTATTGGCTCCATACTTGAAACACAATAGGTTTGACGATCACAGATCAGTTGAGCAGCAAGTTATGGTTGATATGGCAGCCATAGTACTTCATGCATCCATGACTGTGTTGAGACTTGGTTCTCACATGTTTGCCATTGGGGCTACACTTCCAGTTTTTGCTTCCGTTGCAGTGGGAGTTGGTAGCATGATTATGGTAGATTTTGGCAGTAGGGAAGCGGTTGTGGACATCAGGTCCTTATGCTTCCAGGAGCAGCATGCAAGTGATGCAGGTTGGGTAGACCAGCAAAGGTCTATTGTAGGGCATGTGCTTATGGTCACAGGTGGTAAAGAGACATTTTCTTTACACAGTGATAGTTCAGGTGCTATGGACTTAGCACAGGAGCACGTGGTGGTGAGAGTTCACTCTCCTAGTGAGATCTGGCATGAGATCTTGGTTGACAGGCATCTACAGCTTGTCATTTTCTATCCTGCAAACCTGATGTCTGCTAGCAGCTTATCCTCTATGCACTTTGCACATTGTAAAGTGCCGATGGGCATAGGATGATGATGTGGTCATCTTGTTTTTCAGCCTATGGCTGATTGCATTATATGTGTACTATACTCCCTTAAAGGCACACTGCCTTTAAGTGGGAGGTTGTTGGGGTAAAGGGCAGTGTGCCCACCCACTTGTAAAGTGCCCATGTATACTCATATATATATGATAGAGGAATAAGCTAGAGTAGCTTTTGCTCCACCACTTTTGGTGTCTCCGTATTCCTTTGTGTGTGCTCTCCTCTCCCACAGGAAAGGCATAGAAGAGAAGAAGAAGAGAAGTGCATGAAGGAGCTCTGAGATAGGCTTGAAGAAGTGAGAAATTATGGGGACATCGGGACAAGGAGCTAGAAAAGATGCAAAAGGACCTTGAAGATCAGAGAGCCGAAAAGGAGGGTCTTTACATTGAAAAAAACCAGATGATTGAGGAGCTGAAAAGGGAGAATGCAGAAACCAGAAAGGTGATGCAAGAACTGCAAGAGAGCTTTGAGGCCAAGAAGGATGGGGCAGAGAGAAGCCACGGTGGGGAAGACAACGAGGCAGCTCCCTAGACTAGGAAGGATGTAGAGGGTAGCCACCATGGTGGAGCAAGTTCCAGCCACCGCGGTGGAGAAATTTGCAGCAGCCATGGTGAGGGTTGTTTTTATGAAACAGTGTTGCAAGTCTAAAGAGCAAGCTACAATACCCTACAAGAAGATCATGATAGATGTTTGCACAAGCTTGCCGTGGCTTTTGATAGTTATGAAAAGTAGTCAGTCACCCTACGAGATTTCTAAACTAGAGTAGAAGTTGCTGAGGGATTCTGATGCTACTATTGCACAGAGTGAGCAAAAAGTGGAGGAGATGAAGATGAAGGAGATGAAGGGATTTTTGAGCAATACGAGAAGCAAATGTCTTAGAAGGTGACTTTTCTACAAGAGAAAGCCACCGATGCAACAAAGGCAATGCAACTTGAGAAAAGTTCTTAAGATAGGTGCAAAAGCCAAGGTATAGGAGGCACAAGCGAGGGCCTTTTAGGCACAAGAGCAAGCTCCATGAAATTGGTTGACATGGAAAGGCATAGAAGAGAAGAAGCAAAGAAGTGCATGAAGGAGCTTTGAGATAGGCTCAAAGAAGTCAGAAATGATGGGGACATGGTGGACAAGGAGCTAGAATAGATGCAAAAGGACCTTGAAGATCAGAGATCCAAAAAGGAGGGTCTTTACAAATGGCTCTCCAACATGCATAAATCATTGAACATTGAAAAAGACCAGAAGATGGAGGAGCTAAAAAGGGAGAATGCAGAAACCAAAAAGGTGATGCAGGAATTGCGAGAGAGCTTCGAGGTTAGAAAAATGGGACAGAGAGCAGCCGAGGTGGAGAAGACAACAAGGCAGCCACGGTGAGGGTTGTTTTTATGAAACATTATTTTCTTCGATTATTTTATCATTTACTTTTGATTTCCTAAATGTTCTATGTTATTTTGAAGGTGAGAGTTACTTTCAATTATGTTATGATTTTGAAAGCAGGTTCTCTTTCATCTTTGTTAATCAAGCATGCCTATAGGCCATCCATTGTATTTGATCTAGAGTATGCTAAATATCATGTAGCTGTACTTGATATGCAAAAGAAAATGTCAATCTAATGTTTCTTTCTCTCTTATATGCTAACATATTACTTGACTTGCTCATATTCAAGCTTCACTTTCATAAGTTGGTCCATCCTATGAAAGAAAAGGACTTGTCGAATGTTTTACGTTGTTAATATTCTAACATGTTTTCTTTCAATGTTTCTTTTCTATTTAGCTTTGCTATCATTACTTCTTGGGTACGCTACTTCACATATGCAAAGGTACTTATCACATGTTTTGTTGTTGTTTTCAAGGCACTCGTTTATTTCCAAGGTGAGCTCATATGTTCTCTTTCATCACACTTAGTTGTTTCTCCGAGTACATGTAGGTTTGCATAGATGCCTAGATACAATCCAACAGACTAAATGCACATTCGATACCTATAGGATGAGTACATCTACTTCGTTTTTCATCCTCATCTATATTTACGAGTGCATGCAAGGTCTTGCTAGACCAACGATTTGTTCCTTCTTTGTTGATTAACTTATTGATGACTTATGGTATGTATTTACTTATTGGTTCAAGCAAGGCATACTTTTATTTCACCCTTTATGTGGTGAGGTATACCTATATGTCTTTCACGATGAACATCTATGGCTGACTTATTGAGTACTCATTTTTCCGTGGCATCTATGGATTACTTATTGCATACTCATTATAACATGACAAAGTGCAACATCTTTTAGGTGACAATATTTATGAACACATATGGCTGATTGCTTGAGTACTCATTTGGACGTGGCATATGGCTAACTACTTGAGTACTCGTCTGAACGTGGTACATGGATTATTATACTGACTCCCCGTTTGGATGTGACACATATTTACTCATCTAGACGTGGTACATGGATTATTACTAAGTCCTCATTTGGATGTGACACATATTTATCTAGCTTTCACAATGAGACATATGGATTACTTATTGAATACTCATTTGGACATGGTCATATTGTGTACCCATTTGCACCTGGCAAGGTTCAACGTCTTTCAAATGAACACATATGGATTACTTCTTGAGTACTTGCTTGGACATGGCACATATGGATGATTTATTAAGTACTCGTTTGGACATGGCACATATTCATTACTATTGAGTACTTGTTTGGACGTGATCACTGTTTTGGGATGCCCATTTTCTTGGTTAGTTCTGGATGTTCTTTGTAATCTCGGATACTCGTCTTCCCAGTTGTTCGGTACTTTTGGATGCAAAGAGGTCGTTATTTCATTCCCACTATGATTATGTAACCTATGTCTAATCCACACAAGCTTGCCTCTTGTCATATGTGCCTGGCTTATGCTCGTTGTATTTTTAGTTGTTTGGTACTTCCGGCTACCCAATTGTTTGGTACTTCTGGGATGCCCAATTGTTTGTATTTCCGGTTGTTCGCTACTTTCGGTTGCCCAATTGTTTGGTGCTTTTGGGATGCTCAATTGTTCAGTACTTTTGGATGGCGGAATGCTCGTTGTGTTTATGAATTATTGGTTCTCGACTTGTAGAAAGTTTATGGGCCTTCCTATTGTGTTGCTATGGCTTTCTTACACTACCCAAGAAACATTTCAACCCTAGCCTTGTGGACATCTCAAATCACCCCTCCATACTCATCTTTGGATTGACCGAAGCAATTTTCTCATACATTCATCCTTGGTACAATAGAAACGGACACTTGAATATTTGTTGTGTTCATATACACTTCATGAAATTGGTCATTTTATGTGGATGAATTGTGCAAAACATGAAGGCATGATTGTAAAGGTTTGAGGAGGTTTTACCAGAATAATGAACTTAGAGATAACAAACTCTACTATTCAGATGAAGAGCTCAAACATTGAACTTGAAGATCTCAAGCCTTAATTATGCATTATCACTATGTCAAACAAGTTGAGATTTCCAGGAAGATTTTTCTATTTTTCACACATACTTTGCACTGTATCATGCACCAAACAAATGCCTATACTAAGTTGCACTGTACTATGGACAAGTGCTTGTCTGATGCCCTTGTACTATCCACATGCAATTTGCACTGTATCATTCAAATTGGCATATGGCCATCCTTTGTATATACATTTTCACATAGATATATATAGTGGCTTGGGTTTTTCCCTTGTACTTCCCAAGGGTTTTTTTCATCCGTAGTTAGAGAGCCTAGTTTGAGTGGGGGTGTTAAAGCTATATATAGCTTGCCCTAACTCAGCCTAGTCCTCAACTATATATATGCCTATGATCTATGAATAGAATCACTTTCTTAGGAGCAACTCTTGTGTGTGTCTCTCTCCTCTTTCTCCTCCTCTCAATACAACTCTTGCGTCCATCTCTCTCCTCTTTCTCTTCCTCTCAATAGTCACCAGTGGCCTTAGGCCTTTGGTAACACTTTCAAAAGTGGTAGGAACCCCCCCTCAAACAATCTCTCTCCCTCCCTCCCTCTCACTCTCTCTTATAGATTCAATTCATTAGCTCTTGCAATCTCTGCCCTCTTTTCCATGTTGCACATCCACTTCCTCTTCTTTTTCACTATTTTTATTGTTTTAGATCTCGAGTAGGAATTATGAATGATTTATTACCATTCACCTTGTTTCCATATATTGCACCACCTAGTCTAACATATACTAATCTTTCCTAGGAGAATATTCCCCTACATTGAAAATTCCTAACAAGGTTCTAATCTATGGCAAGAACTCAGCATAGACGGTGGTCCTTTCTTGCCATTTGGTTCCTTGAAGAAATACTAGCTTGTCTCGAGGATTCTTTCATAATTGGGGCGACCTTGCTGTGAAGATAGGTCTTTCATGGCGTAGTTCTTGCATGTGAGAGATGATTTCTCTTGCACAGCTTTGCTGGCATGGAGATGAGAAGGGAAGGAACATTGGCTAGAGGAAATAGGGGCCTTATTCTTGCATTTAAAGTAGGAAGTGTTGGGCAAGTACTAGTTCTCACCTCATCGATCTAGGTCATCATATACCATGAAATAGAGAGTGAGGTGGACATTAGACATCACCTCAGATCTCATCCAACGCACGTGAGGCTAGAGACTCCTTCGATCTTGCATCATGCGAACTCTTATGCGATTAGTCAGCAACAAACTCAAAAAGCATAGAGAGGGTTTTGCACCACTTGAGCGAGCGACCATGAGCAGAAGCCTCTTCTCCTAGCCACATCCTTTTCAGCCTAATTTTTTTTTCCATCAATGTTCATGGAATCTAATGCATTAGTTGATACTCCATTCATAGCAATTTAAGACATATCTTCGATAATGTTGATCAGATTTTAGTGTATACCAAACGCCACCAATGGAAAGTCATTTTGGCTATTTTGGATTTTTTTTGAAGGATATGCACTTTAAAGGATCAAAAATACCAATGCTTAACATGCAATAGTGGGTGAACCATGAAGACTAATGGACTTGAAGAAAGTTATAAAAATCCTCTTCAAAGTATCGTTCAAAAAAAGGTGCCAACACTAGATGAAAAGTTTCCACGTGAGTTCATTTGCACCATAAAATTCAGAGATTCATTTCCACCTCATAAGTAAATGCTATAGAAAATTTATCAAGGGCTCCAAAATAGAATAAGATTGATATGCAACAATTTTAATAGAAGAGAACTTGAAGTAATGATTCTGATCGGCACCCATGTGTGTAGAAGAATTTTCATTCCAAGGACAAATGTGATTTGATCACACCATCCACTATGGCATATCAAGTACTTTGTCTACATTTAAATTAACAATACAAACAACAATTAATGTTGGTATGGAATGCTAAGCTGGGAATATTGTTACTTTATAAAAGATTGAGGATCACTCTCAATGTGGAGTCGATAATCCATGTGAATGAGTTATCAATCTATCTTTGGGACCAATACGTGGTTTATTTGTTTTGGATCTATAATACACACCAACTTCTTATCAATTCAAAGTTTCTAACTTCATTCTTCTTTATATACATTTTTTGTTTGATTTACTAATTTATTTCTATATGTACACATTTATAAGCACCAGTTTTTGCTCTTCGGCCGCGCATTAAGCTGTAGTGTCACTTTCCTCATTTTCAAACCAGAGACTAGCCTCTCACTGTATGACCATCTGTCTCATTTGTTCACGAGAGAAATGTTCGTGAAAAGGGTAGTTATGTTCAGGAGATAAAAAACTAGAAGAAAAGGACTCTAAGCTTAAACCATGGCGCTGCGTAAAAATTAGACTGGTTTTGGGTGGAGAGGAAATGCGAGAGACGAGGATTAACAGTTTCCAGGTTGATTAACAGTGCGCCCCCTTGACAATTCCTAGAAAGCAGTACTCATGATGGAGGTCTCTATGAGCGCCAGGGAGACCGCCAACTCAAGCAACCCGTATTTGGGTGCATTTTGCGTGGGCAACACAAGGCAAAAGGCATCCGCGATAGGACCCAGCTAGAATCGAGGCAAAACGCATCCAGCACCGACTCGAGAACGTATCACCCCTGTCTGTCACCTTTGCTCACAGGAGAGGATCACGGGTTGCTCAGAGGAAAGGAAACGGGTTGCTCTTGTTGATCAACGTGATCGATCAACGGGTTGCTCGTCAGCATATCTGTCTATTTAAGCAGATGCATGGCTATGGCATTTCAGGATCTCAAAATCTTCTTCGTGGTCTCCTGCAGCACCATGAAGACCGGCGCTTCCACCCTCGACGTCGTCGCCTTCCTCGCTTGGGCGCTGCTGCTGTGCATGTGCTTGCCTCTCCCGTCCGCTTCTGCCTCTCGCGGAGGGTTACCCTTCATGCATGGCGCCTCAACTGCTGGTCGGAAAAGCCCTGCTCATCCAACCGAGTCTCTTCTTTTGCGTATTACGAATGAAAGCTTTCCTTGTAAATCTATTGCGGCTGATATTGAACTTTGTGGATTGGCATGCAGCAATGGCAGCCCCCATATTAACGGAATCCAGCAGCGATCACCTCCTCCCGGCACTTCCTTTGAAAGGTGAAATTCTTAGCGCCATAGGGATTCCGTCAACTTTGCTTACAGAGATAGTCATCTGTGTAGAGTGTCAAAGGATGCTCATGTATCTTCGCTCCGTCAACTTTTGGTTACGGTTGTAGTCATCTGCATAGAGTGTTAGTGATCCTCATCGGCTTCCTGTTCTCTATTTAGCTCTGTTCTTTACAGTGTTAATGATCCTCATGTATCTTTAGCCGTCCAATTTGAAAGGTGAAGTTCTCATGGCCATCGGTACTCCGCTCTCTTCTTTAGCTCCTTCATCGGCTTCCTTTCATCGGTGCTATTTGTGCGGCTACCGATGAATGTTGTCGTGAAAATTGCCTCTTATTAGTGTGTGCTCTTCCTCTTAAACACGAGCAATCATTGGCATCAAACGTTGCCTCAACAAGAAATGGACTAGCACTCATAGTTAAAATTTGATCCTTTAAAGACATGCCTCTTCTATGGCGTTTAAGTTAGCTATGATATTGATGACCTTTGTGTAGTGCTAATCATCCCCATGCATATGTGACAGTGGCATCTGAAGTAGAATCTATTGCTACATGCAAAGCCATCGGTGCTATATGTGCATCTAGCCATGAATGTTGCACTGAAAACTGTCTCTTATTAGTGTGTGCTCTTCCACTTAAGCGTGAGGAGTCATTGGCATCAAAGGTTTCATCAACAAGCAATGAACTAGCACTAACAGGTAAAATTTGATGTCTAAAAAACTTTCATCATCAATGTTGTTTTGTGTGAGTAGTGATAATCATGATTGTACAATGCTAGCCATCTATGTATAGTGCTAATGATCCTCATGCATGTTTGTGGCATTGAAGCAGAAGTAAAAGCAAAAGTGGCCACTACATGTAAAGCCATCGGTGCTATTTGTGCAGCTAGCAATGAATGTTGTAGTGATAATTGTCTCTTATTAGTGTGTGCTCTTCCTCTTAAGAATGAGAAGTCATTGGTATCAAAGGTTGCATCAACAAGCAATGGAATAGCATTGACAGGTGAAGTTAGATCCCATAAAACTATCCCATATAGGTGTTGTTTCTATGAGCAATAGCCATCTATTTACAGTGATAGTATATATGTATAGTATTAATGATCTTCATGTGTATTTATGATATTGAAGCAGAATCAACCGCTAGATGCAAAGCCATCGGTGCTATATGTGCGTCTAGCCATGAATGTTGTAGTGAAAACTGTCTCTTATTGGTGTGTGCTCTTCCTCTTAAGCGTGAGGAGTCATTGGCATCAAAGGTTTCATCAACAAGCAATGGACTAGCACTAAGGACTAGCACTAACAGGTAAAATTTGATGTCTAAAAAACTTTCATCATCAATGTTGTTTTGTGTGAGTAGTGATAATCATGATTGTACAATGCTAGCCATCTATGTATAGTGCTAATGATCCTCATGCATTGTTGTGGCATTGAAGCAGAAGCAGAAGTGGCCACTACATGTAAAGCCATCGGTGCTATTTGTGTAGCTAGCCATGAATGTTGTAGTGACAATTGTCTCTTATTAGTGTGTGCTCTTCCTCTTAAGCATGAGAAGTCATTGGTGTCAAAGGTTGCATCAAGAAGCAATGGAATAGCATTGACAGGTAAAGTTAGATCCAGTAAAACTTTCCCATATAGGTGTTCTTTCTATGAGCAATAGCCATCTATTTACAGTGATAGCATATATGTAAAGTATTAATGATCTTCATGTGTATTTGTGATATTGAAGCAGAATCAACCGCTAGATACAAACCCATCGGTGCTATATGTGCATCTAGCCATGAATGTTGTAGTGAAAACTGTCTCTTATTGGTGTGTGCTCTTCCTCTTAAGCGTGAGGAGTCATTGGCATTAAAGGTTTCATCAACAAGCAATGGACTAGCACTAACAGGTAAAATTTGATGTCTAAAACACTTTCATCAATGTTGTTTTATGTGAGTAGTGATAATCATGATTGTACAATCCTAGCCACCTATGTATAGTGCTAATGATCCACATGCATGTTTGTGCCATTGAAGTAGAAGCAGAAGTGGCCACTACATGTAAAGCCATCGGTGCTATCTGTGCAGCTAGCCATGAATGTTGTAGTGATAGTTGTCTCTTATTAGTGTGTGCTCTTCCTCTTAAGCATGAGAAGTCATTGGTATCAAAGGTTGCATCAAGAAGCAATGGAATAGCATTGACAGAAACAGTTAGATCCCATAAAACTTTATCATATAGGTGTTGCTTCTATGAGCAATAGCCATCTATTTACAGTGATAGTATATATGTATAGTATTAATGATCTTCATGTGTATTTGTGATATTGAAGCAGAATCAACCGCTAGATGCAAAGCCATTGGTGCTATATGTGCATCTAGCCATGAATGTTGTAGTGAAAACTGTCTCTTATTAGTGTGTGCTCTTCCTTTAAGCGCGAGGAGTCATTGGCATCAAAGGTTTCATTAACAAGCGATGGACTAGCACTAACAGGTAAAATTTGATATCTAAAAAACTTTCAATCATGTTGTTTTGTGTGAGTAGTGATAATCATGATTGTACAATGCTAGCCATCTATGTATAGTGCTAATGATCCTCATGCATGTTTGTGGCATTGAAGCAGAAGTAAAAGCAAAAGTGGCCACTACATGTAAAGCCATCGGTGCTATTTGTGCAGCTAGCCATGAATGTTGTAGTGTAGCATTGACAGGTAAAGTTAGATCCCATAAAACTTTCCCGTATAGGTGTTGTTTCTATGAGCAATAGCCATCTATTTACAGTGATAGTATATATGTATAGTGTTAATGACCTTCATGTGTATTTGTGATATTGAAGCAGAATCAACCGCTACATGCAAAGCCATCGGTGCTATATGTGTATGTATGAATGTTGCAGTGAAAACTGTCTCTTATTGGTGTGTGCTCTTCCTCTTAAGCGTGAGGAGTCATTGGCATCAAAGGTTTCATCAACACACAATGGACTAGCACTTGCAGGTAAAATTTGATGGCTAAAAGATTTCCATCATCAATGTTGTTTTGTGTGAGTAGTGATAGTCATGATTGTACAATGATAGCCATCTATGTATAGTGACAATGATCATCGTTCATCTTTGTGGCATTCAAGCAGAAGGAGAAGAGGCCACTACATGTAAAGCCATCGGTGCTATTTGTGCAGCTAGCCATGAATGTTGTAGCGACAATTGTCTCTTATTAGTGTGTGCTCTTCCTCTTAAGCGTGAGAAGTCATTGGTATCAAAGGTTGCATCAACAAGTGATGGACTAGCATTGACAAGTAAAGGTAGATCCCATAAAATTTCTCTATATAGGTGATGTTTCTAGGAGCAATAGCCATCTATTTACAATGATAGTATATATGTATATTGTTAATTATCTTCATACATATTCGACCGCTACATGCAAATCCATTGGTACTATTTGTGCGACTAGCCATGAATGTTGTTGTGAAAATTGAATGTCATTAATGTGTGCTCTTCCTCTTAAGAATGATCAATCATTGGCATCAACCATTGCATCATTAAGCAATGGACTAGCACTAACAGGTAAAATTTTATCCCGTAAAAGCATTCCTCATCAGTGTTTTTTTTGTGAGAAGTGATAGTCATCTATGTGTAGTGTTTTAATGATCATTATGAATCTTCATGGCATTGAAATAGAATTGACCATGACATGAAAATCCATCGGTGCTATTTGCGTGGCTAGCCATGAATGCTATAGTGAAAATTGTCTTTTATTATTGTGTTCTATCCCTCTTAAGCATGATTAACAAGAATGAACTACAATTGGCTATGGTAAAATTTGATCCCTAAATTTCCTATGTGCTCTTCCAATTAAGCATGATGAGTCCTTGACGTCATTAGAGAATTATGATAATTTCCACCAATAAAAGTATTACTCACTTGAGCCCAATTGTCATTGTTATAGAATAGGCCCTTGCATGCAAAGCCATTGGCGCCATTTGTGCAAGCAACCATGAATGTTGTAGTGAGAGCTGCCTTTTACTAGTGTGTGCTCTTCCACTTAAGTATGAGCAGCCCTTAGGATCAAAGAAACCATTAATGACCAACGACCTTGCTACATTCACAGGTATGATGATTTGATTACCTAAAAGCTTTGGCATCACTAACCTTATTGATTATGATACATATTTGTGGCATTCTTACAGAATCCATTCCTACATGCAAATCCATCGGTGCTATTTGTGCCAATAGTAACGAATGTCGTAGTGAAACTTGCCTTCTATTGGTGTGCACTGGTCCACTAAATCGTAAGCAATCATCGGTGCCAGATGAAGCATCAACAACTAATGGACTAGCTTTAATTTGAAAGGTATACACAAAAGTGTGTAACTTGTGATTTCATCTCATAATTTTTCTTCTTATAAAATTTATGTAATCTTTAGTAGTGTCCATTAAGGTAATCACCAAGAATTATGTTTCTTTAAAAGGTATCTATATTTGCCAGTTGTTACTAATGATCTTTTTAGAATGGGAAGGCTTTCTTTATTGTGCACATATTTTTATTCAATTCATTGATATGGGTTTGATTTCTTAAATATTTATTCCAATTCATAACTCTTCACTTACAGTGGATTATATCATGATAATGTGTGCAGAAAGTGCCCCTACATGCAACATTATTGGCAGAGAATTGTTGTTTTACAATTTTTCTATTGCCTATTTGCCTAGTATAGTCATGGATCACATGGTTTCAATTAAATTACCTTATGGCCTTGTAATCCACCTAGCCTATGTGCTCCTTCACAAAGGGTTGGTGGGCATTGTGAGTAGCTAGCTCACAAGCACACTAAAGAAGGCTATACCTTCTTCTTCTTGTGAGATTATAAATAAAATAAAATACCTTATTATCTTTGTGAAATTATAAATAAAATTAAAAAACGTGATGAATAATGTCAAAAAATATTCTTTCATGAATTTTAAATAACACAAAATAAGAATGCCTTTAATAAAACAGATCATGTGAGGCATTAGACATACCATTTGTAGTTTTTATATGAGTACCAATTTTCTGATTTGAAATTTCATACATGTTTCTATTATAAGGAGTGAGATTAATTGCAAGTTATTCTGGATCCATTTGAATCAAAACCAGAGATACCGTTTCCATGGAATTTAGGATGGAGACTTTGACTAAAAAATGTAACAAGTCTTAATGCATGGATATCAATTTTTTAAAGGCTTCCATACATTTAGGATGGATAGTTGGACTATAAAATTTAACAAATATTCATGCATTGAAATCAATTTACATACTCCTTTGTTTGATGAGATACTTTTAAAAAAACTTCCAAAATGAAATACATATGTTAACCCTTTGAACTATTATATTCCTACTTAATAGCAAAGATCGTCTGGACAACCTTCTATACTACATCTATGGACATATAAGATTACTTTCAACTAATGCTAATTTTTATGCAAAATGAACTTTAAGAAAGTAATATGTTCACAATCTTTTACAAGGTAGTATTTAATATTTGCACATTTACAATTACTTCAAGAAATGTGAAGATTGTATTACAAATGTTGAATTTAGATGTGATCCAGTTCATATTTTGAAAACTATGAGAAAATAATAAATTTTATTCTACCACTCCTCTTCAAAGAATTTCTCATATAACAATAGTCCACTACCTATTTTGGTTGATCTAGCATCCCATGGAATGTTGTTCTCTACCTTTTTTTAGAGTTTTCTGATAGGATCTTATTTTATTCACATAATTTATCTATCATGCAAGATCATTTACAATTTGAAAATGAATTGAGTTTCTCATAGATTGATCAAATTTACTTTTGAGAAAAGATTCAATGCCCTAGGCATAGAGATAATGCAATCTTGTCGATTTATTACAAAATAATATATTCAAGTTCTAGCCAATTAATCACTTTACTTAATCTCATCCAGCCATAGGCAATAGCCAATATTCATAAAAACAATAGTTAAACAAATGAAATCTTGTAAAATTACAAAGATTTCATCAATGTTTCCTTTCTAGCATGGATTGAGGGAAGGCCTATTATGATTGAAACATATGGTTCTTCACTAAGACACACAATACTTTTTATCTACTAATAAAGTATATATTTTAAAAACTATGAGAAAATGATAAGTTATCTACCACTCCTTTTTCACATAAACATACTCCGCTACTTGTTTTGGTTGATCTAGTATCCCATGAATTATAACTAGTATATATCATTTTTTAAAGTTTTTTGATAAGAAGGTAATTTTCTAATTCATAAATTATCCATTATGCAAGATCGTTTTTAATGTAAAAATTAATTTCTTTTCTCATATATTAATCAAAATTACTTGTGAAACAAGAATATGTGCTCTAGGCATACAAGAAATATAGTAACATAATCCTAGTAAAGAATATTTTTCAAAGTCTACCTAGTTAATCACTTTACCAAATGTCATCCAACTAAAGGTGATATATACATAAACAATAGCTAAAATAATGAAATCTTGCAAAACTACAAAGATTTCAATAATACTCCCTTTGTAGCATGGAGTGAGGGAAGGCTCATCACTATTTCTATAAGCATGTTTTTAACTTAGTGCCTTCAACACAATTATATCTACTTACTTCACCTACATGCTCTTAAAAATATTGAGCATTAATATATTATAAAGTAATAAAAATAAGAATGCTTCCTTTACTTTGATAAGCACTTCTTCTTAAAGGTATATATCTAGAAGCTTGCCATACTTGATCCTAATTTTATTTAAGTATGAACAAAGAGGTCCACATGTGTCATAGCAAGGCCTATTGTAATCTCATTGTAATTCATTATTTATAATTGATATCTACATAGAGAGGTATGTGCATAGAGGAATATTGCTAGTGAATTGCATAATTAATGGGGGGGGTAAAATATGTTTGCATATATTTATGTCCAGTGTAAAAGTGACCAGCATAAAAGTGTCTTTTGTAATTAAACCTCAAAGCACAAAAAGTCACAGTCCTTCATCTTCGACATGAAAGAAACTTAAGGGACTGTTACCCTTCAGTCTATAGATTTTCTTGAGAAATCTTACACTAGCCAAAGATCTTGTCATGATCTTCCCTCTTTTTTTGTAACTAATCACAAACTTGGTTGAAATTCAAAATGCCCTACTCCAACTACTTTTAAGCCTATTATAGTGTCATATGAGAGCAAGATGCTTGACTAGTAGGAGTGATTATAGCTCATAGAAACAAAGATACCTTCCAAATAGCCTACTAAATGAGCTACCATTCCTAGGAAACCAGATCACATAATCCTCCTGGGAATTGAAGAGAACATTTTTAAACTACATATTATTTCTGGAAGCCCATATGTATTATATTGCATGTGCTCTGACTTTTACCCACACTTCATGCTTGACTCTACATCCCTAAAAGAATGGGCTTCCAATTTATTGGTTTTTTCATGCAAGCCCCTAATCCAAGCATAACGAATCAACATGCAAAGGGGGATCCTAGGACATTCATCAAAGCCAAGAAGTCTTGTCTTCCCAATCACCACTTATTATCTCCATGTCCATCCCAACAAATTCATCCTCATCTTCTTTTGTTGCACCTGAATGCCCAACCCTTGTTTCTGAATGTTCCTTAGACACTTCTTTCTCCTCATTTACTAGGATATTAGGAAGTTGAACACTTGAGCGATACTTGAGCCCATAACTTGCTTCCCCCTTTCCTCAACATGAGGATGAACATCTGGCTCCTTAAGATTAGGTCTAGTTTTAGAACCCTCTTGCTTGAACCTTTTCGTGGCATTACTACAACATGTATAGAAAAAATGAACACAAATCTATCAACAATGATTCATTAGAGTATACTTAAATCAATGCAAGAGGGTCAATGTTAGCTTGGGTGTAGCCAATAAGAAAACTATTTTCAGGGCCATTTTGAGGCGATAATGCGATGCACTTCTGGGTGAATATTTGAATTTTGTGCGAACCCGTGCTTTCATTGAAAATTTTCCCAATCATGAAGGTGCACTGGTGTAATAATGAGACGTAATCTATTTGATCAAAACACCACGTAGCTCGACACATGGCATCTCTACATTGCTTTGTGCAGTGCAGTCTCTGACCTATGCCACCTGATCACTTATTATCGTGCAGCCTTTTGGTGCAACTTTGCCACTTATCACTGGGCACGCACCCATGCAGATCATTAAAATTGAAGGTTGGCTTAGAGAGACCACCGCATTGGTTCTTTCCGTAATAATTAGACGCAATCTATCAATGTGCACATCACTCTTATGTGTCTAGACCTTGTCTCCATATAAGCCTTAGCAACAATTAGCTCCATCCATGCATAGTTGTCCTATGATTTCTCTCGCATATATAGAACATCTTCTTAGACATAAAATTCCACTTGCTATATTTTCTTGCAACCTCCTCCTCAAATTCACTATCCACCTCCTTCCATACTTGTGACCATGTATTCACAATTGCACTTGTAACAAGACTCTCATCTCCATCACACTTGCACAAGGATGCAATCAATGCCCCCAGCTCAGGCAAGTAATCGTCATTCTAGAAAGCACTCTTTCATGCAAGCCCCTAATTGAAGCATAAGGAATCAACATGCAAAGGGGGATCCTAGGACATTCATCAAACCCAAGAAGTCTTGTCTTCCCAATCACCACTTATTATCTCCATGTCCATCTCAGCAATTCATCCTCTTCTTTTGCTTCACCTGAATGCCCAACCCTTGTGTCTAAATATTCCTTAGACATTTCTTTCTCCTCATTTACCAGGATATTAGGAGGTTGAACACTTGAGCGAGACTTGAGCCAACAACAACTTGCTTCCCCCTTTCCTCAGCATGATGATGAACATTTGGCTCCTTAAGATTAGGTCTAGGGTCTATGCATGTTAAGGTGGTACAATTAGTGGTGTCTCGGACACCACTATTATTCATGCTATTATGTGACAGTTGGACAAAAATTGAAACAAATGATGTGCTTTTAAGATCTTTGTAGTTTAACTAGTGGTATAAGAGCCTTTAGATTTTTATGAATACCATTGGAAATGCCTTAATAGTGGAAATTTAGATGTCCTAATAGACCATAATAGTGTACCACCTAAACATGATTTCACCCTCTAGTTTTAGAACCCTGTTTCTTGAACCTTTTCATGGCATTATTGTAACATGTAGAAAAAACAAACACAAATCTATCAGCAATGATTGATCATAGTATGCTTAAATCAATGCAAGAACAAAAAAAACATTGTATTGCAGAATTTGGGAATCTCCCAAGTCCCACTTTAGAATTCCCAAATTCCCCAATATAGATTTTTCTCATATAGAAGATACAAAACATAAACTAAAGCAATACAACGATCAATATCTTTCCGCAATGTATTGAGAAATTGTGCACATCTTGTGAAGTTAATGCAGAAAAGTATTGGACTTACTGTTGCATGTGAGTGAAAACTACACTGCGTGGCCAAATAAAATCTTTGCTGGGCTACTTAATTGTGATCGGTGTTTAAAATAAATTCAAATACACTCACAATTCATGCCTTTTGATATCACATTAGAATATTTTTCTATGACAACATTGTTGCAAGCATTGGTCTCCTCTTTATAACATGGATGAATTGTAGGAAATGATCCCTCTTGAGAAAATCGGTGAAAAATTTTTTAAATTAAAAGTCATAGTTTGCAAATAATTCCTCCCGTGCATCGATAGCATGAGTTGTTGGTAAAGTAATGATTCCATATGTGGCCTCATTGTTAGGCTCACAAGAATAACATGGTTCTAGGGTGGGTGATACACATAGCATACATTTTCGCTGACAACCCAGTGGATCTTAGATGCCATCACAGACATGGCTGGGAATCTTAGATGCCACCACTTCTAATCATTCATTACCATGCAAGTCAGTACTGCCACCTTGAATTATTCAAAATTCGGGCCAACCATCGTGATGGCTCTCACCTAGATAGTGAGGTCAGCTATTCCATTCCCTTAACCGTTTCCTCTTATATCCCTCTCAAATGTTTCGTTCTCCCTTGTAATCTCAAGCCTCCACTATTCCATTTCCTTCACTGTTTCATCTTCTATCCCTCTTGACCAATTTTTTCTTCCTTGCACTCTTCTTGCACTCTTCCTGCAACTTCTATCCCCTCTCGTAATGGACCTTGCACAGTCCGGGAGCTCGTCACACAATCTTTCCTACCCCTTTGCAGCATAGTGCCAGATCCCCTCATCCTAAAATTGTGACATATGGGAATTCCTCTCTCACTATTCAAAATCCCAATTTGGATGCTCTCCAAAACTTCATCAAGATGGTGCAGGACATGAATGTGAAGGAGGGGCAACTAGTCTGTCAAGGTCATAGGATTACCATCAATAAAAGAGTGATTAAAAAGGATTTAGGAATTTGTGGAGGCAATATGCAAGCACACTTTTTTGAGAAAGAGTGAAAGAGACAGGATATTCTAGATGTATGCCCCAATGCTTAGATTAGTAAAGATGGTGGAGTCAAGATTTCAAGCTTGCCATTAGACCTCCAAGATGTATTGAAGAATTCAATTCACTTCTTTCTTGATACGAGAGGAACCTATAAGTTCTGGCAAGTTCAAGCAGCAGTAGAGCAAGTGAAAGGATGTGATGTATCTTTCTCAAGGGCGATCTCCAAGAGCGTGTTAACCAACCTAAAGAATTGCATGGATGGCAAATCCCAATTCTCATCTCAGTCCACTAGAGTTGCAATGCACCTGATGGCATGCACCCTCAAAGGGATTTTGGAGCAATACGAGAAGCAGATGTCTTAGAAAGTGACTTTTCTACAAGAGAAAGCCACCAATGCAGCAAAGGTAGCTCAACTTGAGAAAAGCCTCAAGGAAGGTGTAGAAGCCAAGGTGGAGGAGGCACAAGCGAGGGCCATGCAGGCACAAGAGCAAGTTGAGGCCGCCACAAAAGTGGTTGACATGGAAAGGCATAGAAGCATGGAAGATGTGATGGGAAGAACGGATGGGGATGATATTGATTGTTCATATGCTCTAGCTAGTTTATTGAAGTCAAGCGATGTCATTGGGATACTAAGGGACCCAAGACACAAGCACCTACATGTGCAAGTTGCTGAGGAGGTGATGATAAGAGGAAATCCATTATAGCATTGCACTTTACTTAGTTCATTTCCTGTCATGTTTATCCTAACGATTTTTCTCTTTTGTTGTACAAATTGCAATGGAAAGCTCATATTTGTCATCAAAATGGATGAAGCTCAATTGGTAAAAGAACACAAGTTAGAGAGAGTCAGCATCTGCATTATGAATAAAGCCTTAGCCTTTCAAGAGTATAAAGAAGTAGAGTAAGATTTCTCAGTGAAATCAAGTGGCTTGTAGCATTTGAGACTTTGAAAGCGTGCCATGAGACATTGAAGTGGGTTCTAGATAGAATAGGAATCCCATTGACCATCCGAAGACAAGAGGAAGGGCAAACATTGACAGTCGATGGCCATGGAACCTTTCAAGTTGAATGGCATCTTGCTGGTGATTTGAAAACCCTCAAGTGCTTGCATGGTTGTGATACAACGGCAAATGCAATGAACACATGCCTTTATTGCATGTGTTCACAATGTAAGAAAAAGGCTAGCTTATAATGGGAGAATGGCATTCTATTTTGTAGCCAAATGCAAGCTCCCAATTGTGAGATAAGAAGGATCCAAAGTGGGATCCCATCTTGCCCATCCCACTTGAGAGAGTACACATATGTACTTTACACGCAGAAGTGCACATACTTGATAAGTTGTTGTATTTGCATCTTGTTTATGCTTGGAATTTAATTCCGCAAGAAGTATCCACACATTGCATTGCAAAAGCTGAGAAGTTATTATCAGAGATGGTATTCCATGGAGGACATATCAAACTTAAGGAGGATAAAAAAATGTCTGGTGCAACACAGAATCTTCCTACAAAAGTGTCCATGGGTAGAGGGAAGGTAAGGAGATTCCTATTGAACCACAATCTCGACAAAGACAAACATACATTGTCTCAAAGTAGTTTGGGTTGGGAATACTAGAAAGCATTGTGTGAATGCATGACCAATAAGGCTTCTCATCCTCAAGTAGAAACTTTGAGAGCTAAAGTATGGACAAGGTAGATGCATTGATAAAATTGCTTCACGCAATTCAAATCAATGAGATGTATTATGAAAGGTTCAAGATGACTGTGAAAGAGCTTATGCAATTAATGGTGAAAGCATGGGGGGAGTCGCACATTATGCATTACATGGTAATCTTGGCACCATCCTAACATTTAGCACTTGCTTTATAAACAGTTCTTGTTTGTTGATTTGGTTCTCATCATGTTTGTAGCATATTCTCTATGCAAACGGACCATGGTTTGTACAAAATTGGGGTCCTTTGTCTATTTGGAATACACAAGGCATGGAGAAGTCGCACTATAGAGCCAAGGTAGCCTAATTCAAGAACTCAATGCATGGTGGTGGTGTCATTCGCAGCAATGCATTGCATGAGATGTTTGACTGGTTCTTAAGATGTTTACTAGGAAGGACTTTGAAGTCTGAAAAGGAAAAGGCATCAATACTTACAAAAGCAGTTCAAATTGTATCAAAGAATAGAAGGCATAGTGCTTGGAAAGCATCCATAGGGAGTTAAGAAGTCGCATATGTCAGTTGTAAGCTAGAGTGAGAGAAGAGAGCAAATGGGTCCAACCACCAGTAGAAGCTATGGTGTAATTGTATACAAATATGAAATAAATATATTGCTTATTTTGACCACAATTTGTGTACTCACTCTTTAATATCTTGCTTATTTTGACCACAATTCTTGTACTCACACAACGTTGGGGAAAGTGGGGATGTGGTGAAGGAGGGGGGAGAGAAGGGAGGGGTGTGGGGTAGGGCAAGGGGAGGGGTGGAGTGGTAGCAAGGGTGGGGGGAGGAGCGGTATGGGGGGTATGGGGGAGGGCAACAAGTGTGGCGAGGCAAGTAGGGGGAGGGCGATGACGGTGGGGGGGGGTTGGAAGGGTTAGGGCAGGGGCAAGGGGCATGATGAAACCCTAAATGTAATTAAAAGGGATGTCAAAACATGATGGGCCTCTATAAAATGTTAAAAAAAACCCTAACTCTCATTATTCAATGGCAAGAGTGAAGAACACTGCTATCTAGACCCACTGGATGCTGCCTCCACCCTTCCTCCTCTAGCTCCACCACCTCCATGACATCCATGCACACAAACCTATTCGGGTTTGGTGGCACCTCCCCCGACTCTCGTGAGCCCTCCCCCAACTCTCGTGAGGACTCCTAGGCTTCTCCTCAGCTTCAGCCTGAGCCTTCCCCTCAGCCTTCCCCTCAGCCTTCTCCCCAGCCTTCCCCTTAGCCTAACCCTCAACCTCAGCCTTCCCCTCAGTCGCAGCCTTAGCCTTGACCCTCAGCCTTCCCCTTAGCCTTCCCCTCGGTCTTCCCCTCCCAATGAGAGCCCTCTCCGAATCAAAAAAAATGTGTTCATAACCTCCCAGACAAAGAGAGGCTTCCTGAGGGCCAACAGACTACCAGGAAGAGCACCATCTTCCCTCACCTTGAGATACATCCCATCGTAGAGATGATCCATGTTCCCATGAGGAGGATAAAGCAGACTCCGAGGAAGCCCAAAGAAGGCCAAAGCTCCAGACGTCAGCGAGAGGACTCGCAGGAGGGCCAATGTAGACAAGAGCAACGGAAGAAGTTCAAGGTAGACAAGAGGCCATGGGAAGGTGTTCAGGTACCTATAAGGCCCCCACCAAGAGTCAAGAAGCCATACAAAGTGAAGCCAGGAGCATAGGCCCTGAGGGAGATTAGGCAAATGTAGAATACCACCGACAACTTGATCCCGCGTGCTCCCTTCCAACGTTTGGTACAAGAGATAGCACAAGGATACAAGGACGACGTGTGCTTCAGCATAGGAGCTATGGGGGTGCTTCAGGAGGCTGGAGAGCTAGTTACCACCGCTCTATTTGATGATGCCAACTTGTGTGCCATCCATGCAAAGCACGTCACGGTCATGGACAAGGACATGGCTCAGGCCAACCGGCTATGCAGTGACCCAAGTTTGAAGCCCTAAATTCTCTTACAGCCCACTCTTAGGACTTAGACCACCCCCTGCCCTTGAAGGCACTATCTTGTATCTAAGGCCCAAGAGCCAATTTTTTTTAATAAAATATATCGACATTCTCTACACTATTGCATTGTTGTGTATTTTCCATTTCTATTCTTGCGATAATTTTAATGTAAATTTTGACTTCGGTCAAATGCTAAAAGGATTTCACCGTCGCATAGAAGGGAAAATTGTCATGGACATTGCTAGGATCCTAGAAAGCCCAAAACCTAACACGGCGTGAATCTGGGCTTGCTAGAAGCCCAAAACCCACCACAGCGTGAATTTGGGCTTCTGGCAAGTCCAAATTCATGCTGTGGCAGGTTTTGGGCTCTTTGGGATCCTAGCGACGTGCCGAACACTTTTCCCTTCTGTGCAACAGTGAAATTCCTTCAGGATTTGATAGAAATGAACTCCCGATACCCGAAAGGCTCATAGTGTGATGGTATCCTAGATTGATTGAATGATGGAGGAAGCCGCATATCTTTTCCCATGTAAACATGTTGCACTTTTGCAAGCCATCCTTTCTTCCCAAACTTGAACTTCAAGATGCCCCCCTTCCACTCATGCAAGATGTCACCTCTCTTGCTCTTGGGAAGCTTATGTGGACCTTTGGCCAATCCTTTGATCTCACTATCCAGTCATTTAAGCTGTAGGTGCAAGGGATCCACTCATCCAATGCATTTTTGGTGTTGTGGAAGAAACAAGAGGTCACAGCATTGCGTGGTCTTGTAGCCTTTCTCCTCACCATGCTTGCAAAGGTTGCAACAACAAGAATGGGACTCCTACACAAGGCAATGCAACTCCAATAGAGGCAAAAAAGAGGGAGAAGGAGAGGGACAAAGCAGCAGCAATAGAGGCATGGGAGAGGGAGAAGGAGAGGGACAGAGCAACTCCAACAGAGGCACAAAAGAGGGAGAAGGAGATAGACAAGAGCAGCAGCAATACAGGCACAAGAGAGGGAGAAGGAGAGGGACATAGCAATAGCAATAGAGGCACAGGAGAGGGAGAAGGACAGGGATAGAGCAACTCCAACAAAGGCATAGGAGAAGGAGAGGGGAGAGAGAGAGAGAGAGAGAGGAGCTGCAGCAAGCAGGCCAGAGCAAGAGGGAGCAAAAAAAGAGGGGGAAGAGGGAAAATGTGTGGGATTTGGTTCAAATCTGTGTGATTTGGTAGGCTGGACTAGAACAGTGGGGGCCAAAGGCCCTAGAAAGAGGGAGGGGAGAAGAAAAATTTGCCATTTGGGCCCTACCATCCCATTGAATGTAGTTTTGGGCTCATGTGGGGGAGGTGCACCTGTTAGGAGGGTCAAACATGGGTTAAGAGGGGGGGAATGGTTTGGGTGGTCCCTAGTGTAAGGGGAGCAACCAATAGGGGCTCTTTGTAGTCCTACCCACCCTCCACCTCAACATACCATTGCCCCACACCTTCTAGCACTCTCATTGGTACACCTCAAATCACTCTCTAATCCCTTGAAATTAGGAAACACTAATTGGAGGCCCTTTTGAGACCCCAATTCTCCCCTAATGGATTTAGATCAGATAACTAACATGATACTAAAGAATAAGAAGGTCGGGCTGAATGAACTCTCTCCCTATTTAAGTGCAGTGCAGACACAATTAAGAGCCCATTATGAAATATAGACCCAAAACTCTGTACACTGATCTGCCTACTATGAATCTATGGCATACCCAAAAGACTTTGAAATGCTTTTGTTCTATTTGAAAACGATGTTGGATGGAATCCTCATAGAAACAGACTCGGAGAAGGAGAAAAATAGCTGCAGGCAAGACATTCTTTGGTGGTGGGTGTATTACTTGGAGTCGGCATAGACTATGATCAATATTGATTTCCCTGGCTATTGTTTTTTCTGCTCCTTTAAGGTACTTGTCAAGATCATGATGTAGGTTTCTTTTGGCAGGACATGAAAGAGACTTGAAGATGTATAGAGTGCAAAGAGCAGGATGAAGAGGACCCCCAGCGAAAGGAGTTACTATGGGAATATAAGTCGACAGAGTCAAGAAAGCAGTGTGTGATGTGTGATCCGAGTGTGTGAAGAGGTCTGCCATAGTGTAGCAGACTAGCATCTAGAGCTGGGAGATGCTTGCTATAGAGAGGTTGATGAGATAGTTGGGAGTCTGGAATTTCCTTGAAATAATAAAATCTTGCAAATATTTCTTAAACTTGTGGATATTCTCATGGTGCTCATAATACCTGATTTTGTATTGACTTGCTTCCATGTTAGTACTTAAATGTTTTAAGTAGCCCGATGGTTGAAATCTGACAATTAACGATAACCAGTCTAAAGGGCACTAGCATTGTGCAACAAATTTTAGGATAGCACAGTAGTAGTGTAGGGATAGCACGGCAGTAGTGCAGGATTAGTGCAGGATAAGTTATTGCCAGTGCAGTGGTTGGTTGCACTAGAATATGGAAAGCCACCAGCATGGTGGTTTGCTTCTATTATTACAAGATTAATGGATTTGTTATGGGAAAGTAGTGTGGTGGTTGTTGGGATATACCAAAAGTAAGCGTGGGATGAAATCTGATAGTTAACGAAACGATAAACACTCTAAAGGAATGGGATCAACATAGGCTGGATCTGTAAGTACATCCCTCCACTTCTGAGGAATAGCTCTCATGATCAGTAATCTGGTGGCAACAATCTATCTAAGTGGACCATGTCTATCTCTAATCACCTCCTCTGACATCTCCACACCTTCCCTGAACCAAAATCTCCGACTGTCACAACCCTCTGAGCATGCCATCTAGCCAAGGGAGTCCTAAGTTCTGTACCAAGGGAAGATCCATGGTACCGAACTAGGGGGTTATGGTAAAGAGGCTGTTGGGCGATTTCCTCTCTAGAGAAAAGAACTGCTCTGGTGAGGTGCTATCAAAAATGATCCCATATCTGAACAAGCCTTTTCATAAGTGGTGAGGAAGGCTGAGAATGCTGGTCCATCAGGAAGATCCAACTGACTCTACCTGCCCACTGACCTGCTGCTCTGGGGGTGCACTGGTGAATCCCATGCAGTAGGAACTGCTTCCATGGCTAATCTCCTAGAGTCAAAACTCTAACAAGAAGTTTGACTAAAAGAGCTCTGCTCTGCATCTCCAGATCAAGAACCCCAAGTCCTCCTTGCGAGAAAGGTAAAGTGATAGTATCCCATGAAACTCTGGCCCTAGTGTCCTCAGAACCATCCCCACCACTCCACAGAAAGTTTCGAAACAATCTCCTCACCTGACGAATCGAGTCAACATGAAAGCACCAACAAGACGCAACATACCACATAGTCGCTAGTAGAAATTGGTTGAGTACTAGCACTCTTCCAGCCAAAGAGAGTCTAGCCGTACTCTAGTAGGCTAGCTTTCTCTGGATACTCTCAAGAACTTGGGCAAATTGTTGCGTCGGGGACACCTCAATGCCAACCTGGAAGCCTAGATATCTGGTGGAGGTGCGTCTGGGTATCCATACAAAGCCTCTATCTCCTCCCCATGCTAGGGTATCCTGCTGAGCTCCAGTCTAGATGCCTTTTGATTTGTTCCAATTGACAAGTCCCCCTGAGGCTAGGCAGAACTTGTCAATTGCATCCGTAGTAGTAGCAAGACTATATGCATCTCCTCTGACTATTAGTGCTGTATCCGAGGCTGTATCATCAGCAAACTCAGTGTCTAGAAGCTCTTGCTCCTGCTGGATAGGCAGATGAAGGCCCAAAGTGCCATGACTGGTAGCCTACATAAAGTATCCCATAGCCTCTGCTACAAAAAGGAAAAGGTAAGGTGCAAGTGGGCATCCCTGTCGTACCGATCTGGATAGCTGAAAAGCTGGTCCTCTGCCTCCACAGACCACCATCCTACTAGATGAGTGAGAGTAAAGTGAGGAGGCCCATAAAATCCATCTATCACTGAAGCCTAGCCTCCTCATAGTGCCCTCCAAGAAACCCCAGTCCACCCTATCATAGGCCTTCTCAAAATTGAGAAGGAGAACTACAATCTCCTGCTGTCTATCCTTTGCCTAGTGAGTGGCCTCCCAAAAAGTGAAGATATTATCCAAGATACTCCTATCTTGGACAAATCCTGTCTGAGTAGCTCTGATGATATCTAGTAGCATAGGCTTTAAACGAAGGGCCAAGGTCTTTGCTAGGATCTTATAGGTTGTCCCTAAAAGTGTAATGGGTCTCCAATTACGTAGGACTATCTTGTCTCCCCATTTCGGGATGAGACAAATCATACCTGTGCATAATGCCTCGCCCAAAGATCCTATATCGAGAGCCTCTGAAAAGGCAGAAAGTAGATAAGGCCCAATCGTATCCCATAGAGCTCTAAAAAGAAGGGGCGATAGACCGTCCTCCCCCGAGCATCTATCTCTAGGCAGCTCATGTAACGGATCTGTGATCTCCAGGAGTGATAGTGGGCTATCCAAAACATGACTCATCCTATCTGAGACCATCTGGGGGATATGACTCCAAATCTCCTCCCTGGCTCTAATCATCTCCTCAGTGATTGGATTGGCGATGTAAAGAGTGGAATAGAAATTAGAAGTGATCTCGACAATACGATGAGGATCCATTTGAAAAGACCCAACCTCATCCACAAGTCTGCGAAGACTGTCTAAAGAGTATCTCTAACCCACTACTCTGAAGAACTCTCTAGAGCATCTCTCCCCCTTCTGGATCCAGAAGGTCTACTGGGAGTAAAACCTGAACTGGGCCCTCCTACCTTGAATCTCCTCTAGTCTCTCTTGAGCCTCTAAAAGCTGCCCTCTAATGAAAAGAGAATGAGGAAAGCTCTGAATCAATCTCGGAAGTCTGGATACCTCCGGTCTTGCAATCTAATCTCTGATTCTGAGCTTTTCCTTCTCCTTTTTTGCCCTCAATTGGCAGACCATGCTAACTCTAGCCAAAGCCCCCTCTACCCACATCAACCAACCCTGATCCTCAGGAGTGTCCTTTGTCAACCAAGCCTCTCTCAATCGTTCCACGAACTCTGTGTCTTGAAAAACAAAGTCTGGAACTCTCACAAAGCCTATGCTCTCCAATCGAGAGGTAGGGAGAATCTGTAATAGGACTGGAGCATGGTCAGATAAAACATAACCCGGGCGGATCCCAATCTATCCTACTCTGGCCTAGCCCCAATGGCCAATATAAAACCTGTCAAGCCTAGCCAAAGAGAGAGAGCCATGGAAAACCCCAGACCAAGAGAACTGAAGACTATCAGCCAACAAGTGACAAAAGTCATCCAATCGAGCTGCATCATGAAGTCCAGCATGCAAAACAAAACTATCCCACTCCACTCTCTCCCTATCAGAAAGTCCACCCTCTGTCTGGCCCGACTTGTTTTCAGAGAATTCAGCCATGTTGAAATCTCATCCAACAATCCAGGTGTCTGCCTGAGGAAGGGACTCTCTGAGCTGTCTCGAAAATGCACGTCTGTGGGCTGGATCCGTGGGAGCGTACACATTGATAACACCAATTGCTGTGCTCTCAATCTGAAGAATAACATAACATGCCCTGCTCTCCACTAGTGTACCCTCCTGGGTGATCTCTGGGGCCCACCTGGCTGAAATTGAAATGCATACTCCTCCCCTCATACCATCCGCTGGGCTCCAATATGTCCGGCTCTATCCTCTGAGTAAGGATTTGCATCTATGAATCCTGTCCTGGGAGAGCTTATGCTCTTGGATAAGTACAATGTCTGGAGGGGACCCTGAGGAAATAAATCGAAGGGAGTCCCTAAGCAACTGCAATCTAGGAACTCCGGATCTACGACCATCTACATCTAAAATAAATTTGTGGCCATTCAGTCCTCTCACATTCCAAGAAATGATGGACAGCCTAGACATCGGATGGAAGTGATGGGATGCCAGTGGCAGCGGCACAAATGACTCTCTCTGACGGCACAATCCAAAGTCAATCTCTGATCAAGCTCCAAATCTGCCCCAACTCATGTAAAATGGCTCCATCCAAGGGAATAATACTCTAGTGTGAACTAAGGAGCTGAAAGTCAAACCCACCAACACTCTTCGGCAAATCAAAGTCTCCCTGAACCTCAAAGAATAGAAACAGAAAGGCCTTGCCACCGAAGCTAGGTCGAAGAGTTCTAGGGCAAGAATGAATCTGCGAGCCGATAATACTATGAATTGATGAAAATTGAGTCATCCTCAAAAGCTGTCTATCAATCTCATTGTCGAGTAACTCAGCTGACCAGCTTTTGCTCCTTCGAGAACGAAAGCTGCCTGCAGAGAAACGAAGAATATGCCCCTCTCTGGATAGAGTAACAGATCCCAAGTATTTCTCTACCTCCTCTGACCATCGACAAAATATCGGGAGAAGTTCCAATCTAGTGAGGGAGTCTATGGAGACCCCTCGAGCCAAAAAGGACCAAAACTCAATGGGCAGATCTCTGTTAACCATCCTAGGGTCAAGTCTAGGAGTCAGAAGAGCTGAAAAAGGCATTAGGAAAAAAGGGAGCTCATTTTGGGGCCTTTTAGAAGAGAGAGAAAATAGGCTCTCAACCAATCAGGAGTGGGCCAACGTAACGTTGAAAATTCAACAAAAGAATATGAAAATAAGAAAAAGAAATAGTACTATATGTTCGTAGAAGCATGTCACATTAATGAGGTGATCTAATTTGAATCTTTGAAAAAATTATTTTTTGTGCAAAATTTGGTGATTCTGACACCGCAGGCGCGTCCGAACGGCACAAAACCCCAAAAACGGCACTGGAAACGCTGGAATCGGACATTCGGAGGCCCGATTCCAACGTTTCCGGGCCTCCGAATGTCCGATTCCAGCGTTTCCAGTGCCGTTTTTGGGGTTTTGTGCCGTTCCGGACGCGTCTGCGGTGTCAGAATCTCTGAATTCTGCACAAAAAACTGTTTCTCTTATATGAACATTGAATGTAAAGCATGTGAAAGAATATATTTATTCCTTTTCACACTGACATTTCTCACGCAAGTATCCATATTTTCTTGCTTTTGTAGAGAGAGAAAAGAGAAAATAGTGAATTTCTTACAGGGCCCCAAAATGAGCTCCCTTTTTTCCTAATGCTGAGCCATCCTAACTCTACACTTGGAATAGGTGAGAGGGAGAGGAAGAATCTGCGACGAGGTGCATGTATGCAAGGGTGACTGAAAATCTCGCTCAATATCATCTGCTAGGATCTCCCAACCCTCACGCCTGTCTAGGTACTGAGCGAAATCTATGACCGCACTCACAAAAGATCTGGATAAACCAAGAGTGAAAAGCTACGAGGACGAGGCTGTACTAGGAGGGGTGTCTGAGAGGACGCTCCGCATAGCAACAAAAGAAGGTACTATGTGACAAGGAAGAGAGAGAGGTTTCGAGGGAACCTCATATAGGTGCATGAGATCCTAGGACGGGCTTTGGCTTTGACCTGTGTCGTGAAATACCTCTCTCTCACTAGACTGTTGTGAAGAGGCATCCATCACCATGTCTGTAGCCTGAGCAGTCTCCAGCTGGATAACTGTCTTAGAAACCAATATATAAACCTTTGGGGTAGAAGTGTCAAGAGTCATCAAATCCTGAGCTACTGTCTCCTGCATAGTATGAGGCCCTGCCTACAGATGGTCCTCTGCATCCCCCCTTTCCGGGGTCTCCTGCACATGTGTCTCAACTCCCTGAGCTACCATCTCCTGCACAGTGTCAAGACCTACCTGCGGATGGTCCTCTGTATCCCCCCTTTCCAGGGTCTCTTGCATGTGTCTCAACTCTCTGCCAACTGTGAGCTCGTACTTGGGGCTGCTCGTACTACTGACTCTCCCTCTATCTCCATCTCCTCCGAGTTCTCTGTGAAAGTTGTTCCACTGGAGGCACCTCCAAGTCCTCTGAGTTCACTGGAGGCTCCCCCAAAAAAGTCTCCTCTCGCTCTATTGAATGAGTCAAAGCAGGCTCACAGACCCAGGCTAGACGCTGCTCGTATTATTGACTCTCCCTCTGTCTCTGTCTCCTTCGAGCTTTTCGTGAAATTTGTTCCACTGGAGGCACCTCCAAGTCCTCTGAGTTCAGTGGAGGCTCCCCCAGAGGAATCTCCTCTCGCTCTACTGAATGAGTCAGAGACCCCTGGATGCTGAGCTGTAGGTTTTGGGTCACTTGGAGGATGAGATGTATCCGAAGTCTCTGATCGATGCCAACGACTGGGGCAATCCCTAATAAAGTGACCTCTCTTCTGATAGAAAAGACACTGATCATGAAGACCCTCATACAAAACCCTCTGGTGCATCTAGACCCCATCTCCAATGGAGTACGAAATCAAAGTAGGCAAAGGTCGAGGAGGGGCGAAATCTGAAATGAGTCTGACCCTCGTAACACCTATGCCAGTAAGTGACTGAGCATAGGAAAGTCTAGCACATGAAGGGATGACTGTACCTGCCACACTAGCCATATGCTCTAGAGCTTTGCGACAAGAGCTGACCTCATCAGGAAGTCCAAGGAAAAGGATCCAAAAGGAGACCTGTCACGGTCTAGGAGAAGTAGAACTGAAGTGCTTCTGCCAAGGCCACAAATGGATGACTTTGCTCTGAAACTAAATTGGTGAGCTCATAAGTACTCTTTGAGCCTGCTCTGTAGACTGAAGGCCAAAAGAAAAGTACCCTCTGCCAAAAAATCGAAAAACCGTAACTGAGACACCCAAAGAAGCCATGCTGGTGTACACCCAATCACGTAACTGTTGGCCTCTACTGGGTAGAAAGCCAATAATGCGTGTCGAATGAAAACCCCCCTCTACTACCTCAATCATCTACACAATGTCGAGAGGAAAAGAAACTGTGACTTCAATCTCCTCAGGTTCAACGACATTAGTATCCTCCATTGTCTCAGCTTATGCTATCCTGAGGGGAGGAGCTACCTCTGCTGAAAATACCCACCAAAAACTCGCAACCAACCATAAGAAAAAGCCCAAAGAAACTATAAAAAGACTGCTTTGATCTTCAGCCTGCGTGGCATACAAACAAGTCGCTCAGGATAGCTTTTCCAATGCGTGGAAATAGCCCAGGATCTCAGCTCCCCGGAACACGAGTTGAACAGTCCCAGAGAGGGCCCTGAAACTGCCTAACCTAAAGCAAGGGAGGGGCGGGAAATCAGAAAGGGAGAGGACCTGAAAGGTGGCCTGGCACAGCCAGGATAGTAGGCTGAAGAGGGAGCATGAAAATCAGGCTGAAGTGGGGGCGCAACCTAAGTAGGATGCTACCTAGGAAGCCTACGCGATCGAGGCAGTAGAACGCAGGTCCAAGGGGCCTGCGCGGCCAACGCAATAGGGCGCAAGGCTACCTGTGGGCTGGGTGCTGCCAAGGATCCTGTGCAACTAGGCAGCTAGAGAGCGAGAGGCTACCAAGGGCCTGCATGGCCAAGCAGCTAGGGAGCGAGGGCTACTAGGGGGGCTGCACAGCCAGGTAGGTATGGAGTAGGGGCTGCTAGGGGGCCTGCGCGGCCAGGCAGCTAGGGAGCGGGGACTGCCAAGGGGCCTGCATGGCCAGGTGCTAGGGAATAGGGGCTAGGCGATGGCAGTGGCGGGCAGCAGCAAACAGGGAGCTCCTCCAATAATCTCCCCAAATCAATTTTGAATAGCCTGCACATAGATGCAAATATGATTAACGAGCAAATGTCCTTTTCCTGAAAGTTGGATAATATATGTGTAAGGTATACATCTTTTACATCTAGATTTGTAAGAATGTACTCCTGTTGCAGTTCTTCCACTGTCTTCAAGCCTTGGTAGGCCTGAAGTAGCTAGGGATAGAATCATGACCCCCAAGGTACTCAACATGGAATTGCATCAACAAACAATGGACTAACTCTGATAGGTAAACTTTGATCCCTAAAAGACCTTCCTCATTCGTGATGTTTGTGTCACCACAATAGTCAATCTATGTATAATGTTTAAAACACTCATGCATCTTGATGACATTGAAACAGAATTGACCACGAGTTGACCACTACGCGCAAAGACATTGGTGCTATTTGTCCAGCTAGCGATGAATGTTGTGAAAACCGCCTCTTTATTAGTGTGTCCTCTTATAAACAAACATTGGGAGCAAAGGATCCATCACTAAGCAAAGGACTAGCACTCATAGGTAAAGCTTGATCCCATGAAAAATTTTGCCATCAATGTTGTTTTTTCGAGTAGTGGTAGTCATATATGTATAGCTTTAATTATCCTCATGCATCTTTATGGTTTTGAAATAGAATCGAATGCCATATGCAAAGCCATCGGAGCTATATGCAAAGTTGGAGTGAAAACTACCTCTTATTAGTGTGTGCTCTTCCTCCTAAGCATGACATGTCACTGACATTAAAGGCTAGCAATGGAATAGCATTGACAGGTAAAATTTCATCACGTAAATACTTCCCTCATCATGCTAATGATAGTCCTATGTGTATAGTGTTAATGATCTCATGCATCTTCGTGGCATTTAAGTAGACTCTACTACTACATTTATGGCATAATGAAGCACCATTTCTATGATTATCATGGAGCCCATTTCTAGGAGAGTTTTGTGGCAGGTCCCACTACATTTGTTTAACAATAACTTTTAATGGTATCTTGGTTCTTTTGGACTACTTTTGGCAATGTCAAATTCTCAATCCATTTGTCCAATTTTTCATGATTGCTAGAGTTTGTGAATGACATGCTCTATTTGATTCTTCTATTGACTATTAAAAATTGTAGTATACAATATTGTTAGAGCAAGGGCCTTAATTTTTTGTCTCCACATACATTTTGACATATGGGTCAAATATTTCCCCTTTGAGAGCTTATGTGAAAAGGTTTAAATATTCTTTCACCTATCTTTAGGTTTCTCCTAACCATCTCTACTCAAACCATGGTGATATATGTGTGGCTAGCCATGAATGTTCCAATGAAGAGTGTCTATTATTAGTGTGTTCTCTTCCTCTTAAGTATGAGCAGTGATTGGCATCAAACGTTGCATCAACAAGCAATGGACTAGCACTGACAGTTTGATTTTTATAACCTAAAACAGTCACTCTTCAATGTTGTTTGTGTGAGTAGTGATATTCATCTGTGTAGAATTATAGTCACTTATGTACAATATGTCATTGGCATCAAAAGTTGCATCAACAAGAAATGAGCTAGTGCTAAGATGTGAAAGTTGATCCTATAAAAACTACCCTTATCAATATTTTTTGCCATGATAGCCATCTATTTATAGTAGCAATAGCATATAGGTGTGCTTTGAAGTTGGATACCATGGCATATATATTTCATGACCTAGGGCAATATCATTATCACTCCCTTTCAATCTAGAGCCATAAACAATATTGGCTATCGCTATCTCATAATCCTTTTTGGAGATATTCCTCATGTCATAGCAATAGATATTATAGGATCTCATCCTTAGAGGATTATAGAGAGGCCAAAATCTCTTCATTTGATCATCACTTATACAATTTATAGTCCTTTTTTCCTCTTCATTAGTATAGCCTAGCACTCTACATGTGAGCTAAAAAATTGCTCGGAGAAAGGAACTCTAGAATGGTAGATTTTGCTCTTATTTTTAACACAGAAAACAAAACAAAAGTTATAAATATTTTAAATTACATTATATTCTCAAACACAAAATTCGATGAAATTTGTCTTTCAAAGATTCATATTCTCTAGAATGGGATACTTTCCAACAATCCGATCCCATATCTTTATGTTGAGTCAAACTCTATTATTTTATTCTTTCATTCTCGTATAAATTTTATGGTTATACAAAAAAAGAACACAAAGAATTATTTCTATACATCTTATACATTGAAACGAAACACACACAAAACTAAAATAATCTTCTAGATTGGGAAGAAGAGATTACTTTTTAAAATACTAGATATTGCTTCCAAGCTTAGTTATCTTACTTGAACTCGAAATAAAAAAGAAACTATAACCTTTTAAGCACTGTATTGGAGAATTTGGAAAACTCCTAAATCCCACTTTCGATCAAAGTTTCAATTTTTGGCCATGTGGCCAAAAATTGAAACTTTGATCGAAAGTGGGACTTGGGAGGATTCCCTAATATGGTGTTTAGGATGAATTCCACTTTCAAGTAGTGGGCTCGAATTTGACCGTGTGGGCAAATATTAACTATATTGGGAAGCCCAAAACTATTTGGAAATTCCCAAATTCCCTAATATAGTGTTTAAATTTCATCCTTAATCCCTTGCATAGACACGAGCATCTAGGCCAAGAGGGTAGCTTCTTCTTTTGTGAGGCCTGCATTAAACTTATACTTAGCTATCTTGAAGCACACAGAGTTGGGATATTCTATGCACAACTACCTTCTTCCATCTACACTATGACATCCTCCTATGTCATATAATCATAGGAAATGGTCTTTGCAATATCAAAATTTCCCTTATCTATACAAATGGCTAGATAGCATTGTGCTAGAAATTCTAAGTGCTAAGTGCTAGTATTCCTAAGTGCTAAGTGGTAGTATTGCTAATAGAAAAATGATAGAATTGCTAAGTGCTAATTGCCAAGCACTAGCATTTCTTAGTGCTCAGTGCTAGAATTGCTAAGTGCTAAGTGATAAGTGCTAGTATTGCTAAGTTCTAAGTCATGATACTGCTAAATGCTAAGTGCTAAGTGCTAGCATTGTAGAGTCCTATGTGGTAAGTGCTAAATGGTAAGTCCTATGTGCTAAGTTTATACTTGGAGGCAAGCCTGACTCATGCAGCATAGTGGTTGTAATAAATGACTTGATCAATATTCTAGTATTGATCTTTACCAAAATAAGTGGCACTCCATGTCTTTTGTAGTCATCTACAATGAAACACATTTTCACAAGGGTAAACCAATATACTAATAGTACTTGCCACCTAGCACTACTCTATTAACTATCACTGCTATGCTAGGAGAAGCTAGAACTTAGCACTTAGCACTTAGCAATGCTAGCCTGGAGCGCTTAGCACTCTTCAATGCTAGCACGTTGCAATGCTAGCACTTAGCACTCACTACACTAACAAATTAGCACTTTGTAATGCTAGAATTTAGCACTTAGTACTCTGCAATGCCAACACTTACAATTGTTATGGTAGCACTTAGCAATGCTAGCACTTAGCACATAAGACTCTGAAGGTCAAGAGTGTGGGTAAGAGGACAAGAGCTTTCAAGTATCACAACTAACAATGCAGTTGAGTATAATTCTTTGATCCTTGTTTTGGAGGGTTGTCTTCAAAGTCAAATTAAAGAATTGGAAGTAAGAGGAGATTCTCAACTTATTATAAAGAAAATGCAAGGGCATTACAGGACAAGAAGTCCTCATTTGAAGGAGCTTAATCAAAAGTCTATGGCACTATGTAGTCAATTTGATTTTTGCAAGTTTTTTCATATAAACAGAAAAGAAAATCAAAGGCAGATGAGTTAGCTACTCAAGCCATTGTAGTACAAGACTGGGGGGGTGGTTCTTTGGTAGACACTGGATGGCCAGAACTATAAGATGTTCACCAATATGTGGAAGAAGGCATGTTTCCTCAAGGGTTAACTCCACAACAGAAGCAGAGATTGGTTACTTTTGGCCACGCCTCCATAAGGATGTATATGAATGTCACATATGGAACCTATTAGCTTGAGGATGTTGACGGCATGGTGAGACCCGGACACACCAATGAGTGTCACCTTAAATTCTTCTATCATCAACCACCTTGAGGTCCAGCAGACCCTCTCTGTCAGTAGAGAGGATCTGCTGGTTGGGGGACAAAGATGTGACGCCAAAATTTGATATTTTTTACTTGGCATTGGCATTGTTTTTTTCTATGTTTGATAAGAGTTTGAGTATCAAGTGATAGCCTAGCGGCTCTCACTTATTTCTATTTTCTAAGATATTGTATGGGATTGAGAGGATGAGTGGAATGGATCATTGTAAATAACATAGGTATGAATTATAAAAACCTTGCTATGGGGTGAGAGTCATTTATGTATGGGATATAGTGGGGCTTTTAGAAAATAGGAAGAGTGAGTCATATAAAGAGGTGGGCTCATGTCCATGTGTTCCAATTTTATAAGAGAGGACACATGACAAGTGTGTGGAAGGCATGTGGAGGAGTGTGGAGTCAAGAGGAATCCTTCTAGAATTCCTATGTGGAATAAGGAGGATGTGGACATATGGAAAAGAGAGGGTCGCTATGGACTCCATGTGGGGAGACTCTTGACTTTCACAATATTTTAAGAGTCTTGAGCATCTTTTGATGGGACACATGGGAAGAGTAGCCAAAAATGACATGGATGGTGACATATGGGCTTATGTGATTGATGGGGAAAGGAATCTACAGGCAGCAATTGTAAATGGGTGAAGGAGGGTGACAAAATCTCTATAAAAGGAGCCCTCCTCCCCCCTGTTCAACATATCTTCCCCCATTAGGCCTCATGTTTCTATAGCTCTAGTATCCTCAAGCCTCTTCCATAAGCCTTCTCTCCCTCTTGTAGATATTCTCTTATGTAGACTCTTGAGTCCGTCTCTCTCTAGTTTACTCTCTCTCTATGAGTAGTCTTGGAGCTTCTACTCCCTCTTGTATGTATAAAACCTCTTCTTCTCTCTTGTGTTTATAGTATTTTGAGTGTATTTGAGTGGAGTCTTACTCTCATGGCAATGAAAGTCACTTCTTATCATTTTCCTTGAGTCTCCATTCCTATGTTCTTTCTCTCTCTATTCAAGTCTTTAAAGTAGTTCTTGTTCAGCCACTCATTGTGCACACATGGTCCATCAATTTCCCGAGCCACCATGCAAGCTTCTTCCTCTCTTTTAGCAAATTCTAGGGGTATTGGATCGTTGATAATTGTGGAGCCTTGAGACAGTAGTTTGCTCTGGCGAAATTAGCATAGGTGGAGGGTAGTTTTGATGATAGTTTGAACCCCTATTAGAGTTTTGCTGATATTAACTTTCTGCTCGGTAGTCCGATTTTGAAAAAACTTATATCAGCTCGAAGCTCTCTTTAAGCCACATGTTTTTTATGTGATTGGATCTTGAATCAGATACCATTGTAAAAAGTTATGAGTCTCTGTGTTTGATGATTTTTTTCATGATAATTTTTACCCCCTTTTAGTAAACTATCCATATCTCTTCAACTAGTTATCTATTTTCAATGAAACTAATATTATGCAAAAGCTCTCTTCAAGACGCGTGTTTTTATGTAATTAAATCTTGAATCAAATACTACTGTAAAAAGTTATGAGCCTTTGTGTTTGACAATTTGTTTTCATGATAGTTTTTATCCCCTTTTAGTAAACTGCCCATATCTCTTCAACCAGTTATCTGTTTTCAATGAAACTCATTCCATGTGAAGCTCTCTTTAATGCTCATGTTCTTATTGATTAGATCCTGAATCAAATACTACTGTAAAAAGTTATGAGTCTTTGTGTATGACTATTTATTTCTATGGCAGTTTTTACCCCCTTGGAAGCTAAGAGGTGTGTGAAGTTTCATTACCCCCAACTTCATGTCACATCATGTAATTGCCTATCTCTCTCTTCTTGTTCTCTCTCTTCCTATTCTTGGTTTTTCATGTGGTATCAGAGTTGGTTCATTCAGCCTATCATCTACGTCTCATTTAGACCCTTGATTGTGATAATTAGAGGTTGAATCCTCATGGATCAAAAGTTATGGCCATTGAAATTTGTCAAACTTTGTTTAGAATATTGGCAAAAAATGATGATGTGGCATGCATGACGATGTGTCATATGTCACTAATGACATGGCACTATGATGATAGTGCAAGATAACATGGCTTGTGATGATGTGACCTCTGATGATACGGGTGATGATGAGGCACTCACTACCAACATTTGATGCAGTGGTGCCCTAATGATGTGGTAGTACTAGCTGACATAATCTATGATGACATGGCTACTTACCGTGTGTCAATGTGGTGGATAGGCACATGGTTGTCGATGCTTGTCTCACGAGATGATGTGTTGTGCCTCTTGCTTGGATCAAAATTTGTAGGCCTTGGGCATTGATTTTGCAAAAATAAGACAACTCCAAACAAATTGATATAGGGAAATGTGGAGGTTTACATGCCCTTGGCCACGTTGAGTTTACATAGATTTAATAAAAGGAATCAACATGCAAAGGGGGATCCTAGGACATTCATCAAAGCCAAGAAGTCTTGTCTTCCCAATCACCAATTATTATCTCCATGTCCATCTCAACAAGTTCATCCTCATCTTCTTTTGTTGCACCTGAATGCCCAACCCTTGTGTTTGAATGTTCCTTAGACACTTCTTTCTCCTCATTTACTAGGATATTAGGAAGTTGAACACTTGAGCGATACCTGAGCCCATACCTTGCTTCCCCCTTTCCTCAACATGAGGATGAACATCTGGCTCCTTAAGATTAGGTCTAGTTTTAGAACCCTCTTTCTGTATGATAGAAATCCCGTTTGAGAAGCTGCTATCATCTGAAGGTATTGATTGTGATTCACTTATTTCTTGGAATGTTTTGAGTTGGATTGGATAGTGCAGGAATCCACTTGTACAAGCGCAAGCCAATCCATAAGTCTTGATGATTTGGCTAATGCAACACATGGGCTTTGTCCAGGCATATTTGGTGGTGGCCTTTGACCCATTCACGCTCTAAGTTCATTGTAACTTGATTCAACACACTTGGCTAGAAATGGCACGGAGCACCAAAAAGAATAATAATACCCCGCATCTCCACCAAAAAGACCTGACATGAAATTGAGGGTAATGAAACTTCATGCACCTCTTAGATTCCAAGGGAGTAAACTTTTTATAGTAGTATTTAATTGTAGATCTAATCATAGACCAATGTGCGCCTTGAAGATAGCTTCGCGTTGATATGAGTTTCATTGAAAATAGATAACCGGTTGAAGAGGTATGGATAGTTTACTGAAAGGGGGTAAAACTATCATGAAAACAGACTGTTAGACACAGAGACTCATAAATTTTTACGGTATTATCTAATTTAAGATTTAATTACATACAAACATGTGAGAGCTTTGCATTGATATCAATTTCGTTGAAAACAAATAACCGGTTGAAGAGATATGGATAGTTTAATGAAAGGGCATAAAAACTGTCATGAAAATAAACTATCAAACATAGAGACTCATAAATTTTTATAGTAGTATTTGATTCAAAATCCAATTACACAAAAACATGCGCCTTGAAGAGAGCTTCATGTTATATAAGTTTCAGCAAAATTGGACTACTGAGCAGAAAGTTATGAGCAAAACACTAACAGGGGGTCAAACTATCATCAAGACTACCCTCCACCCATGCTAATTTCACCTGAGCAAACTACTCCCTCAAGGCTCCATAATTATCAACGATCCAATACCCCTATAATTTGCCTAAAAGAGAGGAAGAAGCTTACATGGTGGCTCGAGAAATGGATGGACCATGTGTGCACAATCTACTTTAAGGACTTGAATAGACAGAGAAAGAACATAGGAATGGAGAAAAGGAATGGAGACTCAAGAAAAATGATAATAAGTGACTTTCATTGCCATGAGAGTAAGACTCCACTCAAATACACTCAAAATACTACAAACACAAGGAAGAAGAAGAGGTTTCATACATACAAGAGGGAGCGGAATCTCTAAGACTACTCATAGAGAGAGAATCAACTAGAGAGAGATGGACTCAAGAGTCTACATAAGAGAATATCTACAAGAGGGAGAGAAGGCTCATGGAAGAGGCTTGAGGAGACTAGAGCTACAGCAACATGAGACGGTGTGTCTAGTCCTGATACAAAAAATATGTGTCTACCTCCAGATGATACAAAAAAGAAGGGGATGGGGGAAGAGATGTTGAAAAAGGGAGAGGCAGGCTCCCTTTATAGAGATTTTGTCACCCTCCTTCACCCATTTACAATTGCTGCCTGTAGATTGCTTTCCCCATCAATCACATAAGCCCATATGTCACCATCCATGTCCTTTTTGGCTACTCTTGCCATGTGTCAATATGCCTTGGCACCCTTTGGGCCCAAGAGCCTTTTATTGTAAAGAGAAGGAGAGTGCTAAAAGGAAAAGGGTTGGCCCTCATTTCAAAAGGTGACATGTATAAAAGGCCAAAGTGTCGAGTTTGATCTTCATTGTTGTTTGCACAAGTTTGAATACAAGCTCCCTCTTCTCTTCCAAGAGTGTTTTGGGTGTTCTCTTGTTTCCATTGTAGTGCCCTTGTGTTTACCACTCCACCCCCCTTCACTCTCCTCTTCCCTTCTCGTTCTCTCTCTCCTTTCTCCCCTCTCTTCTTCCCTCTCCCCCTTCCCTCTTTCTCTTGTGAAAAAAAATTGCAACAATCCACAGGCTGCTTGAGTGACACATGCGGACCGCTAGTGCCTTGTATTGCTTCACAAGGAGTAGCTTGGAGTGAAGGCTCCATCAGCATCTCTTCAACATCCCCATGACATGTAAGTCACCATTGAGACATACACATTCGGTAAACATCCCCATGGTTTGCCGTGAACTTTTGTGTTTTGTCAATACGCAAAAATAGAAAAATATTTCTTTGTGTTATGCCCATGTTCATTTGTTCATATATCTTTTAGATCTTCCTTTGGTGGTGAGCTTTGAGGGTTATGGAATTTACAAGAAAGCACCCAACAATATAGGTAGCCCCACATTGAATTTGGGGGTATTAATTCATTTCTTTCGATAGGAGGGGGGACACAACGATTGATCAATGTAAGCATTAGGAAAAAAGGGAGCTCATTTTGGGGCCTTTTAGAAGAGAGAGAAAATAGGCTCTCAACCAATTAGGAGTGGGCCAACGTAACGTTGAAAATTCAACAAAAGAAGATGAAAATAAGAAAAATAAATAGTACTATATGTTCGTAGAATCATGTCACATTAATGAGGTGATCTGATTTGAATCTTTAAAAAATTTATTTTCTGTGCAGAATTTGATGATTCTGACACCGCAGACGCGTCCGGAACGGCCCAAAACCCCAAGAACGGCACTGGAAACGCTGGAATCGGACATCCGGAGGCCCGGAAACGGCCAAAAAAGGCCAAAAAACGCGATTTGCAGCAAAATGCGATATGGCACTTTTGAAATTTCAAAAGGTGCCAGATCGCATTTTGCTGCAAATCCCACTTTTTGGCCTTTTTTGGCCGTTTCCAGGCCTCCGGATGTCCGATTCCAGTGTTTCCAGTGCCGTTTTTGGGGTTTTGGGCCGTTCCGGACGCGTCTGTGGTGTCAGAATCACCAAATTCGGCACAAAAAAGTGTTACTCTTATATGAACATTGAATGTAAAGCATGTGAAAGAATATATTTATTCCTTTTCACACTGACATTTCTCACGCAAGTATCCATATTTTCTTCCTTTTGTAGAGAGAGAAAAGAGAAAATAGTGAATTTCTTACAAGGCCCCAAAATGAGCTCCCTTTTTTCCTAATGTTGTGATTAATTAATTAATTATGTAAGGCAGTGGGGGGCGCAACGGTGGCTTCTTCCAAAAGTCTCCATATCCAAAAGATTATTCCACTTAGTATCAAAGGAGGAAATAGTAGAGTGTAGGCATTGAAGGAGGGGGTTGTGAAATCCTCTCAAAGATGAGCAAGAAAGGAATAGGATGAAGGGGGAGAGAGTGTGGAAGGCAAGGGGAAGGGAAAGGAGTGGGAAGAGTTAGAGGCGAGGGGGAGGAGAGAGGGAGTGGAGGGAGGGGCAAGTGAAGGAAGGTGGAGATAGGCAAAGGGGAGAGGTGGAGGAGACATGAAGGAAGGTGGAGGGAGGCAAAGAGGAAAGGGCAGCAAAGGGCATTATAGGAATAGCAAAGGGAGTTGCAGGGAAATTGGAGTATTAACATAGAGATCTTAGGTTAATTAAGAGGAAGGGGAGGGGAATAGTAATTAATTAATAGGTTTTGAATCAAGAAGGGAATAGGCACCCCAAGATTATATACCTAAGAATGTCACGTCCTCTATTTGCTACACTACCTCGAAGCACACATACTTTTTGTTCTAGAGAGCAATATGCAAAGCATCTTTAACATATGAACCACAGATAGGAGGCAAAAAAATGAGTACATGTGGTAGCTTAGAGAATAAGAGCATACCTTG